>NC_143536.1:12740885-13439635 GCF_031878675.1 Megascapheus bottae
TGTACCAGACACCAGAAGGCTTGCTGTGGGCAAGAAAGACATGAGGCTTTGCTGACTGGGGCAGTCCCCATCTGCCTGCCCAGCTGCCCACCCAGGGTCTGAAGGTACCTCAGCGGGCATGTGCATGAGCAACACGGCAGCAATGGGTGCCTGGGCCTGGCAATAGCCCTCCTCGGGCCGGTACAACGTGTAGGCTTTCAGCACACGGAGCAGGTCCTGTTGGCTGTAGAGAGGCCAGACAGGGCATGATGGACAGGTGTGACTCTGCTGCCCAACTCCTCATCTGTGCCCACTGAACCAGACCTGCCTCAGAATCTGCCCTTTCTGCCTGGCACCAGGGACTCATGCCTATAATCCTAGCTACTTGGGAGGCCGAGAGCTGAGGATTATGGTTCAAAGCCAGCCCAGGCAGGAAAGTCTGTTATCTCTAATTAGCTAGAAGTGGAATTATGGCTCAAAATGGTAGAGTACCAGCCTTGAGTGAAATGGACAGTGCCAGGACCCGAGTTCAAGGCCCCAGCCCTGCCCCCACACACCCATGCCCATACATACACATATACAAAATGTTCCCTGATAAGAGATGACCTGAATGTGGTCACCATGTGGTCAGTCTTCCACTGGAGCACGTGGACTCCAATGTGACTAGGTGAGGCAGGGGTGCAGGGAGAGCACAAGGCAGGGTCGGGAGCTGGAGGAGGGCCCTCACTCGGCAGTTTTGTCCCCTTGCTCACCCAACCCCCTTTTCTTGTCCCTGTTTCTAGGTCAGGATGGGCAAGCTCAGCAGGCTGGAGAATAAATGACAAAAGCAGCCCCAGGGGTCAAAGGACATTCTGAGCACCACCAAACTCTAGCCAAAGGAGGCCAATGCGGAGAGCCAAGTTTTGGACATCTGGCTTCTGGGCTTCCAGGGTACCCCAACTTCACTGTACGACCTCTCTCCTCCCACTGCTCCCCACCTCCCAGAACAAGTGACTAGAGCAACAGCTCAGCCCCCAGGCCCAGCCTGCTCACCCGTGGCCTCCTCGGGACACAAACATCTCATGGAAAGGGAACTGTCGATGCAGGTCGCGCTCAATGACATCCAGCCATTTGGGGTCCCCAGGAGACAGGTCCAACTCCTAAACACAAGGACATGGGCACACATCAGGGGCTAAAGAGGATAGCAGAGGGCACTGTGGCAGGACATGGTTTGTTCCATGAGCTCTCTACCATCACATGGCCTGGCCTTCCCCAAAGCAGGCATGGTAGTCTGGCCAAAGTGCGACACAGCTCTGGGAAGCCTAAGAGGTGATCCTAGCTTGAAAAGGACTCCAGCTATGTGTGGATTCACCTCTGGCACATCTGACAGGACTGAAGGGGACAATGAGGGTGAAATCAAAGGCCCTGTCTCAAGGTCTTATGGGCAAAGAAATTGGAGGAAATGGAACTGGAAGGCAAACATGACTAGCCCCAACCCCAGCTTCTCAGCTGCTAGCACTCCCCAGCAAAGCCATGTCACCTATTCAGGAAGGACATGACATCTGTCAAGCTGTTAGACTCAGAGGCTTCTCTAGGTGCTTGGATTTCAAAAAGCTTTAGTTTCTTCTTTGGACTTCAGTGGACTTTTTTTTTTTTTTTGGTCATTCATGGGACTTGAACTCTGGACCTGGGAGCTGTCCCTGAGCTCTTCAGCTCAAGGCTAGTGCTCTACCACTTACGTGACAGCACCACTTCCCGTTTTCTGGTAGTTAATTGGAGAGAAGAGTCTCACAGAGTTTAGGGCCAGGGCTGGCTTTGAACCTTGATCCACAGATCTCAGCTTCCTGAGTAGCTAGGATTACAGGAGTGAGCCACCAGCACCCAGCCTTTTTTTTTTTTTTTTTTTTAAAACAAATGTTCCTTTAGAAAGAAACAATGAAGCTAAGATAGAAAGAAAAATAGCTTCTTCCTGTTCAGCTACAAGGTTTTCTACCTTGATTTTCATGCTGATTACACAGATGTGTGTTTGTTGTCAAAGCTCACTGATTTGTACATTCAACATCTGTGCATTTTGGCCTGTAGACTCATACCTCAATTAAAAATAAATAAATAGATAAATAGGAAGGAAAGCCATGCCGGTGGTGGCTCACGCCTATAATCCTAGCTACTCAGGAGGCTGAGATCTGAGATTCAAGGTTCAAAACCTGCCCAGGCACAAAAAGACCTAAGACTCTTATCTCCAATTAACCTCTAGAAAACGGGAAGTGGGGCTTGGCTTAAGGGTAAGGCCTTGAGCTGAAAAGCTCAGGGACAGCACCCAGGCCAGTTCAAGCCCCATGACTCACCCAAAAAAAAAAAAAAGAAAGAAAGAAAGAAAGACAGACAGACAGACAGACAGAAAGAAAGAAAGAAAGAAAGAAAGAAAGAAAGAAAGAAAGAAAGAAAGAAAGAAACTGAGCAAATACAAGTTGCTGGACTGTTTATAGTGAGAGGATGAATGTCAAGGAGGGGAGCCCCATGATCCTGTGTGTGTACTGTACACCCCATGGCACTATCTGAATGCAATGCTGGCTTGCTTTTTTCAGAAGAGAAAGAGCCCCCCCCCACCAAGATTCTCCCAGTGGTTCCCCTGAGGTACAGGGACCTAAAGACTCCAAAAGTCCATTTTCAGAATGTGTCCACTTGGCAGCTCAGCAGCCCAGGGCATCCAGCCATAGTGGCTGGTGAGGTGGAAAACCTCCAGGGTGTCTAGGGAGAAAGAGCTCTGGGCAACAAAGGCAGGCACAGCTGCTGGCAGATGAGCTGATGTCATCATAAGGTGACGTCAAAGAGAGAAACCAGGTAAGGATGGGAGGGTCATGCCAAGGAAAGGAAGAAATAGCATGCGCTAGAACAAATAGCCACCAGGGCCGCAGAACCTGCCCTGGCTAAGATGGTCAGGCACCTGGGTTGCATGTGCACAGGTGGTCTTGGCACCCAGGTATGTTTTGCCACTGCAGCCCGCTCATGCCCAAATCATGGCTCATGATCACAATGCAGTGGGGAGCTTCCCATTCCCAGCTGCTTTCCTCTAGGCAATACAAGGCCAAGTCCTCCCAGATGTGTTGCCAGACACCCTTGGGGTCTCCCACAACTCAGCCTTAGAACATTTAGAAGGCCTTTTTTTTCTTTTCGCCGGGGGTGGGGGAGGTCATGAGACTTGAACTCTAGGCCTGGGTGTTGTCCCTGAGCTCTTCAGCTCAAGGCTACCACCCTACCTTTTGAGCTCCAGCACCACTTCCAGTTTTCTAGTGGTTAACTGGACATAAGAGTCTCATAGACTTACTGCCTGGACTGACTTTGAACCTTGACCCTCAGATCTCAGCCTCCTGAGTAGCTAGGATTACAGGTGTGAGCCACCGCATCTAGAAGGCCTTTCTTGGCAACTCATTCCATTTGCTCTAGCAACCCTCCTGACAGGATGGTAGGAAATGGCTGTCTTCTCTTCTCTCTGTCTCTGTTTCTCTGTCTCTGTCTGTTTCTCTGTCTCTGTCTCTCTCTCTCTCACACACACACACACACACATGCATGGAGCTCCATGCTCTTCTAAACACACTGCAGACACACTCACACCTACTGGTCAGTGCATGCATCCAGGAGGCGGCCAGTCCTCCATGTCCTGAGCTCTCACTCTGGGCTCTGGTGGGCTTTCATCTCTGGGCCTCCCCCAACTCAGGATGCAGGAGCTAGTTCCACTGGGAGGAAGCCTCTGGAGTGAAGGTGTGGAATGTCCAGTTGCATTGGTTCTAGGTTCCTCCAGCCAGATGTCCCAACAGTCCCCTTCCCCCAAAGTACTGCCAGCAACCAGCACTCACCACTCTCTACCAGCAGAAACACCAGATTGCCTTGCTTTCCCCACCCCCTCTTCTTAGAGAACAGGTCTGGTTGGATAGAAGTAGTCACTGAAGCTTGAGGATCTCCACAAAGAGCTGGGGGCTGGCAGTTCCATCTCACTGCCTGTCATTTGTCCCAAGAGTCTGGAACAAACCCTGATACCTGAAGCCAGATCTGGCAGGTAAACCAGGCCAACTCGGGGGATATCACTAACTCTGCAGAGTTCCTTCTAGGGGACGAGGCCAGCAAAGCTGCCCAGCACTAAGGCAGCAGAGGGTGGGGAGAGGGTACCCTTTCAGCACTGTCCTTGAGGAGTGGTTGAGTTTTACCACCCCAGTGATGATGGACTGTCAAGCAATTCAAGTAGATCAGGTCTGGCTAAGTATAGAAGCAGGTGTCAGACGAGAAGATGGGAAACCAGGAAGTGTGAAAGGTCCTGTGCCCCTACCAGGCAAACCTCTAAAGACCCAGTACACAGACCCAAGACAGCTGGGCACCTGTAATCCTAGCTACTTAAGAGGCTGAGCTCTAAGGATCATGATTCAAAGTCAGCCCAGGAAAGGAAAGTCCATGAAGCTCCTATCTCCAATTAATCATCGAAAAAGCCCAAAGTGGAGCTATGGCTCAAGTGGTAGAGCACTAGGCCTTGAGCAAAAGGAGCTCAGGGACAGTGCCTAGATCCAGAATTCAAGGTTCACCCCCCCACCACCAAAAAAACAAAACAAAAAAAATCAGTCCCAAGACAGCCAGCGATGTGATCTAAGGCCTTCCTCCTGATCACCAAGAACTATGAGTCATGAGCCCGAGAAAGCAAACCCAGGAGTTGTTGAGAGAAAAGGCTGAAATAAGGAGTGGCAGATGGATCCATACTAAATTCTGCTCAGGCTGGAGCCTCAGAGGAGATTGGCCTCGGGAGTCGCCAGTCATCAGGGCTGGGCCAATCTGGCCTGCTAGGCAGTGGGCATGTAACCACTGCCCACTTTGCTGAGGATGATAGGGTCAGGGAATTGCTGCCATGGGAGTGTATATAGCCCACATAAATGGCAGGACGGATAGGGAGAAGACAGGGAACTCACGTCAAACTTGCCAGGATTCTGATCGAGCTTCACTCTGCCTCCTGACAAGTACTGCCAAGCCCGGCCCCTCAGAGAAGGCGGGATACCCTTCTGACACCGAAGACGGATCTGAAAGACAAAAGAACAGCTGAGCCCATGAATCCACTTCCATAGCTCCTCTGGCCCTTCTGCTCTGGCTCAGTGGGCCTTCAGTGAACAGAGTCAAGACCAGAAAGGGGGAGAACTGAAGACTTTCTTACTGTTGTTCTCCTTTGATGGGGTAGGGGACTGCAGCGAGTCATGCTACCAACAGGTGAGGGCAAAGGACACATCCCCCTGGGCTAGTGACAACACAGGCATCCCTGAGGACTGCCACAGTCCTCCCTCCCTCCCTTCTCCAATATCTAATGGAGATTGGTTCCAGGAGGAGCTAATGCTCAAACCTCTTATATAAAATAGGCCAGGAACGTGGCTAGTGGTAGAGTGCCTGCCTAGCACGTACAAAGCCCTGGGTTTGATTCCTTGGTACCACATACACAGAAAAAGCTGGAAGTGGTGCTGTGGCTCAAGTGGTAGAGCTCTAGCCTTGAGAAAGCCCAAGAGGCTACTCAAGAGGCTGAAATCTTGAGGATAACAGTTCTAGACAGAAATCTCAGCAAAAACTCAGAAGATAAGAGCTGCTTAAGTAATTCCCCTTTGTTTTTTGTTGTTTTACTTTTGCTTGCCGGTCCTGGGGCTTGAACACTGGGTCTGGGTGCCATCCCTGAGTTCCTTCTTGCTCAAAATTAGCACTCTATCACTTGAGCCATGGGGCTACTTCTGCTTTTTCTGCTTATATTGGTACTGAGGAATTGAACCCAGGCTTCATGCATGCTAGGCAAGCACTCTACCACTAAGACACATTCCCAACCCCTCCTTATGTCTTTCAAGAATGAATGGGACAGCCAAGCATGGTGGTTCATGTCTATAATCCTAGCTACACAGGAGGCTGAGACGTGAGGATCAAGGTTCAAAGCCAGCCCGGGCACAAAAGGACCTGCACAAAGGGACCTGAGACGCTTACCTCCAATTAACCTCTAGAAAATGGGAACTGGGGCTTGGCTCAAGGGTAGGACAGTAGCTTTAAGCTGAAGAGCTTAGGGACAATGCCCAGGCCAAGGGGTAGGGTGGTAGCCCTGAGCTGAAGAGCTCAGGGACAGCTAGTGCCCAGGCCAGTTCAAGCCTCATGCCCCCCCCCACCAAACAAACAAACAAAAAAATGGGACAACTGAAATTTTCCCCTAGAGTAAGCAATGAATAAAGTCACACAGCCAGAAACCTTGTCATCACTCTCAGGATGCACAATGAGGCTGGTAGAGCCCAGCCCTGGTGTATCAGAAATGGATGGGGGAAGCAGGCTCTGGTCTTGAGGCCAGAACAAAGCTCTAAGGGCAGCAGCCCTGACCTGGCAGGTGAGGGAGGGCAAAGGCAGAGGCCTGCAGCCTGCAGGATCCTGGCCAATGATTTGGCCTACCTCTACATTAAGTTGCCTGGCCTGGGATGATGAAGAGGGGGTTCTTGGGTCATAAGAATAGCTGATGAGGGCTGAATTCTATGATGATCTCAGCCCCATCACTTCTCACTAGCTTCAAACCTCTGCTCTGCAGAGGATTCCATTAGAAAGGGGAAAACCTGCTCAGTGAGGGGCCTGATGGAGTCTATGTTCTGTAAGTAATGCTTCCTCTCCTCTCTCATCCCAGAAGCCCCAGTGCCTCCGTTCCTCCCTTCCCCCCAATCTGGAAAGCCCCTCTCACAACCCTAAAGCATCCCTGAGAAGAAGAGCACAAAGGTCCTGGCTTTCCTGATGACCATTACAAACAGGAGAAAACTTTCCAAGGGTCAGAGAGAGTCAAGAACTAGGAAGGAGACAAGCAGGCAGGCTGTGGACAGTGGGGAAGGACCAAGAGACAGTTTCTGAGATGGCCTGGGAAAAGGGGAGAGAAGGGAGCAAAAGGAACTGTCCTGGACTCTGGAAAGAATTTCCTGCTACTGTGGGACAAGGGTCACCTTAAGGAAACCAGTTTAGACAGGCTTTAGCCATGGAAAAATCCAACAGCAGCTGGCCTTAGGCCCTTTGAGCTCCCTTATATACACTGAGCAAGGTCTTTCAGCATGGGGCAACCTCGTTATCACAAACTCCTGTCACAGGCGGAGGGTTCCAGATGAGTCATGAAGAGCTTCCAGGCCATTGAGGTATCCCAAGTGGCTGTACCTAACAGGCAGGCCTGGACTGGGGACTGGAGAGACAGGAACACAGCAACATTTCCTAGCTGGCCTTCATCTCTCCTCAGCACGATGGTGCTGGAGACAGTCATGCCAGCCTACCTGCCTTAGGAAGGATTGAGGTGATGAGTTAGGATAACTCATGACAAAGTGCTCCCAGAAAGCACAGGCATTACCAATCTCTAAAGCAACACGCTGAAGAAGGAGGCCACTCGGGGCTGGGAGTTTGGCGTAGTGGTAGAGTGCTTCTTTAGGATGCACAAAGACCCAGGTTTGGTTCCTAGAACCACATATATACAAAAAGCCAGAAGTGGTGCCGTGGCTCAAGTGGTAGAGCTCTAAGACAGTGCTCAGGCCCTGAGGTCAAGCCCCAGGACTGGGAAAAGAAGAAATATGAAAGAAGAAAGAAGAAGCCGCCTGTAATCCTAGCTACTCAGGAGGCTGAGATCTGAAGATCAAGGTTCAAAGCCAGCCCGGGCACAAAGGGACCTGAGATGCTTATCTCCAATTAACCTCTGAAAACAGGAAGTAGGGCTTGGCTCAAGGGTAGGGCAGTAGCCTTGAGCTGAAGAGCTCAGGGACAGTGCCAAGGTGGAGTTCAAGCCCCATGACCCACCCCCCCCCCAAAAAAAAGAGAGAGAGAGAGAGAGAGAGAGAAAAGAAGAGAAAAGAAAAGAAAAGAAAAAGGAGATCACTAATGACAGCTAAGTGAAGCCACACCCTTGGCCTGGGAAGACAGGGCCCCTGCCAGAGGGGGCCAGGACAGGCCCAATGAGGGGAGAAAACCCACTATTCCGCCTCTCTTCAGGCTCCTAGACACAAGTTGGTTAGTGGGGAGGAAGCCATCTTCCCTGCGGGACTTAAAGATGAGTCCTGGCAAAGTGCCGGATTTAAGCTCACTTCCAACACAGGTCCTTCCTGGGCCATGGCTTCTGGAACAGAAGGGGAGGGAACCTCCACATCCAGGCAGGACTAACTCCCAGGACAGCTGAGGAAGGAGGAGGGGTGCCCCAGGGCCTGGGCTATCTACATCTACACACTGGGGAGGCTAGGTTGAAGCTTGACTGTGGAGGTCTCACTCTCCTGGACAGGGATGGCCCTTGGACTCTTAACCATAGTCTGAAGGGAATGAAGAGTAAGAGGGAATGCTGCTGAATGCTCTGCTGAGAGGAACTGCCCAAAACTCCCCTCAGCAATCCCCATTTGTCAGGGAGGCAGGAACACAAAGGCTAAGCATCAGTCCTCAAAAGAAACCAGGAGCACAAGAGAAGGCTGGAGAGCAAGCTATAGCTCAAGGTAAGAGCCTGAGGAAAAATGAGTCAGGGCCCAAAGTCAAGTAAGAAAAAGTTTAAAAATACTGCCTTTCGGTTGCCTTGAGCTGAAGAGCCCAGACCCATGACCGAACCCCCCCCCCCAAATCATATATATGTGCAAATTTGTGTGTGGGGGGGTCATGGGCCTGGGTGCTGTCCCTGAGTTCTTCAGCTCAAGGCTACCACTCTAGAGCCAAGCCCCACTTCCCAAGAAAAGGGTCTCAGGTCCTTTTGTGTCCAGGCTGGCTTTGAACCTCAATCCTTAGATCTCAGTCTCCTGAGTAGCTAGGATTACGGGTGTGAGCCACCATGCCCAGCTATATGTATAATTTTTTAAAAATATTACAGGAGAGCTGGGTGCAGTGCTTCATGACTAACTTGTTTCTTGAGAGACAAAGTTCAGGAGGATCACAGTTCAAGGCCAGTCTGGGCAAAACCTTATTTTCATATACCCATAATAGCAAGACCTTATTTTCATATGCCCGTAATAGTGGCTACACATCTGTAACCCTAGCTATGTAGGGGGTTATAGGTAGAAGGATTTTGGTCTGGGGCTGCCCTGAGAAATGAGGCACTATCTGAAAAATAACTAAAGTACAAAAGTTATGGTGCTAGTAGCTCATGCCTATAATTCTAGCTATGATCTAACAATCGTGGCTCAAAGCTAGCCAGGGTAGGTAAATTCAAGAGATTATTATTTTTTTGTGCCAGTCCTTGAACTCAGGGCTTGAATTTAGGACCTGGTTACTGTCACTTAGCTAATGTGAGCTACTTAAGCCACTGCTTTACTTCCAGTGTTTTACAGTGGTCAAATGTCTCAAAGATTTTCCTGCCCAGCCTGGCTTCACACTGTGGGCCTTAGATCTCAGTCTCCTAAGTAACTAGGATTACAGGTGTGAGCCACCAATGATCTGCCCAAGAGACTCTTATTTCCAATTATCAGCAAAAAGCCAGAAGTAGATATATGGCTCTAGTGGTAGAGCACAAGCCTTGAGCAAAACAAGCAAATAAACAAAATATGAGGCCCTGAGTTCAAGCCTTAGTAGGGGGCTTGGCTTAAGTAAGGAGCATCTGCTTCAAGCACAGGCTCTGAGTTCGAACCTATCCCCCACGGTAGCCTACAAGGTACTTACAGTTGCCACCTAGTGGAGCCCTGAAACAAGTTTATCCCTCCCACTTGTCCAGGAAGACTGAGGCTGAGTGTGAGAGGCTTTTTGTTGAGGCAAAAAGGGGGAGGGGGCTGGGAATGTGGCTTAGTGGTAGAGTGCTTGCCTATCATGCATGAAACCCTGGGTTCATTCCTTAATACCACACAAACAGAAAAAGCTGGAAGTGGTACTGTGGCTCAAGGAGTAGAACACTAGCCTTGAGCACAGAGAGGATCTAGGATAGTACCCAGGCTCTGAGTTCAAGTCCCAGGATCAGCAAAAACAAAAAACAAAAAAAAGTGATGGTGCCACGACTCCTCACATCATCAGGTGGTCTTTATAAAGACTACTACTAGGTCAAGCACCTTGACTACTACTAGGTCAGGCACCCTGCACATGCTCCCTGCGGGTCAGCTGTCAGTAGTAGCAAATCTTCCCTGATGGACTGCAAGTACTTTGGACTTTTCCTAGCCTGAATGGAGCAAAAACATCGAGTAGCAGAGCTATTGACTGTGGACAGTTTCAAACCCTAACCCCAGCACAAAGTTCAATGTGACTTTGAAGTCACCTGCCAGGGTCCAACCTACCCTCTGCCCTCAGCCAGCTTCTGTTCCCCTTGGCCAATGAAGGCAGCGTGGTGGATGGAGAAGCCTCTGCTCCCCTAAGCTGAGAAAGTTTCTCCATCTTCCTTCTCCAACCATGCCACCAAGTCCCAGCCCACAGCCCATGGGCAGGCGTTCACCTTTTTATGCTTCTTGGCCATCCATTTGTCCCAGTTGTTGAACATATCCAACCATTTGGACTCCCTCTGTCTCAGCACCTCCAGGGGGACTTCCTCCAGCCTGCAGAGCAGAGGACAGGATCATCACACAAGCCAAGAGAAGCAAAGGCTCCAGCTTCAGCCTCCAGCCCAGCCCACCTCACATCCTGTCGGGGGCTTTACTTCTCTTAGGATGGCGAGCTCATAATGCCTCATTACAGATGGGATGGGATAGCAGCCCTCTCTGAAAGGCAAAGGCCAGAGAGACATCAGGTCCAAGTGTCTACTCCCCTAAGGGACCAGAGGCACCATGCCTCTTTGGGGTAAAGGCTGAATGTGTGTGTTTAGAGTCCACACATAGTCAAGCATTCCTATCTTGGGCCTGCCTTGATAAATAAGCCTGTTCAGAGGGCCTGCATACTAGGAACTGAGCCGAATGCAAAAACTAGCCAAACAAGTACAAAGGTAACAAGCTCACCTCGGCATCTGAGCCAAAATAGTTACTCAGAGTTTCCCTCAATTACATCCTAGCCTCCCCCTGCCCCAACCTTTACTCCTGCCAGTCTCTTGGCCAAATGTTCTTTGAGTTGTCTCCACCTATGAAAAGCATAACACCTTTCAAAACCCTTTCCATCACCACTGCTTATATTTATACAACTACTGACTGAGCAGCCTGCACAACTGGGACAGCCTAGGGAGGATACACTCATGTGACTATGACTCCTGAGCCTCATGGAGTTGTTCTGGGGGGCACTGAGGCAGGCAGGCAGGCAGGCAGGTCAGCTCTAAAGCAGACAGAGGTGGACTAGGGTGACAGCAGCTGAGTAAGCTTACTCTAATTAGAGTAAAACTGGGAATTCCAGTTCATAAACTTCTGAGGGGAAATCAGAAAAAGGAAACTAAAACTTATAGCCTAGGTATGCAAGTGTTATTTGTTTCTTACAGAGTAACTGACAAACAAAAATACATCTGCAATCTTAACTGTTCAGAAAGCTCAAATCTGATCAAGGTTCAAAGTCAGCCGAGGCAGGAAAGTCTTTGAGACTCATCTTCGAGTAATCACCTAAAAGCTGGAAGTTGAGCTGTGATTCAAGAGGTAAAGCACTGGCCTTGAATGAAAAAGAAAGAACTTGAGGGAGCAGAGGTGTGGCTCAAGTGTAAAGAGTCTTAAGTAACAAAACCAAATAAGAGAGCATGAGGCCATGAGTTCAAGCCCTAGTACCAGCACAGAAAAATAAAGTACTTGACAGTATTGAGAAAAATAAAAAATTAATGACATGAGTAAACAGCAGATCAGGGTGGTAAGATAGGGAAAGTATCTTGCTCAAATTGAACCAGAAATGAGTAGAAAACTTAGGTCTCAGTTCTTAGCCCAGAGCTGGCACTAAGTTTTGTCTGGCTTTCGAGAAAAAGGCTCAGGGTAGAAGGCATTTGAGGCAGCTCTCAGGAGTTCTGGGTAACAGGACTAGGTGGAGGTGGAGCCTGGCGTAGGCCTGAAGTTTCTGATTCTCTCTGTGCCGGAAGGAAGTGTGCAGCTGTAGCTTCTGCTGGTTGGAAGAGCAGAGGGAGGGGCTCTGGCAGGACCAAGGCCTCAGGGACACAAAAGCACAGGTCCTCTTCTTCAGTGTAATTTATCTGGAAACTGCCCAAGCCTGACAACTAGCTCAGAGCTGAACAGCAAAGCAGGGATTGGAGCCTGGGACAAAAAGGATCTCAACAACTAACTGCCACCTCCCTCAAACTGCTGCCTTCTCTCCATCTAAAGAGAGCAAAAACACTTCCTTTTTTACATTGATAAGAGAAAAGCAGGGCCCAAGCTTTTAGGTAATTTACAAAGGGATGTGCCTGCTCAGGCAACCCCTAAACACCCACAGAACAGAAACTAAGCCCTTCCTCTCCATGGTGACTTCTACCACCCACAATGCACTTGGTTGTGCAATAAGTCATGGGTGAACCTTTTTGTTCATGAAAGGAATGGGTACCCACAAGCACCAACAGGAAGTTTTGACAGTTATGGATCTGATAACACCGGATCCAAACCTCACTCACTCATCCCACCTGCCATATTGTGCAGATGAAGAAACAGAGGCTCAGAGAGGTTAAGGCTTTCAGCTGAGATGGGCAGTTTCCAGAAAGAATCCTCACCTGTCTGATACATCAGCCTGGGACCTAGCTTTATTGGTAAAGTCTGCCTGCAGGGCCCTAAAGGCACTCCCCTTTCCCATCTGCAGATATACTGAGGAACACTTTAGAATTGTTCTCATGTTGCTTGATAACAGATTTGGTGGTTTCAAAGCCTCAGCGTCAAACCTCAAACCGGAATTTCAATAGGGTACAAAACAAACAACCATATTTCCTGGTTTCTAAGATACTGCTGATTTTAAGTATTTATACCATTTGATTTACACCCTCCGTAGGTCTCTTTCCTCTCTGAGCCCGTTTTCTTGGCTGTCATTAATCTTCTTTTTTTTTTTTTTTCCCTCGATCATGGGACTTGAACTCTGGGTCTGGGCGCTGTCCCTGAGCTCTTCAGCTCAAGGCTACCACCCTACCCCTTGAGCCGCAGCGCCACTTCAGGTTTTCTGGTGGTTAATTGGAGATAAGAGTCTCACAGACTAGTGGTAGAGTGCCTGCCTAGCATGCACGAAGACCCAAGTTCGATTCTTCGGTGCCACATACATAGAAAAAAATGAGAAGTGGTGTTGTGGCTCAAGTGGTAGAACTCCGGCCTTGATAAAACCTAAGTACAGTGCTTAGGCCCTGAGCTCAAGCCCCAGGACTGGCAAAAAAAAAGACGGAGGGAAATGGGGACTTTTTTTTTTTTTTGCCAGTCCTGGGCATGAGCTCAGGGCATGAGCTCAGGGCCTGAGCACTGTCCCTGGATTTTCTCAAGGATAGAGCTCTACCACTTGAGCCACAGCACCACTTCTGGCTTTTTGCTATATATGTGGTACCGAGGAATAGAACCCGGGTCTTCGTGCATGCTAGGCAAGCACTCTACCACTAGGCCAAACTCCCAGCCCGGGAAATGGGGACTTTACACAAGAAGGGGTAGCAATGTTTGTTAAGTAATGCACCTTCTACTTGGTGAATATAATGTAATCCTTCTATTAATTACAATAAAAATATATTTTGAAAAAAAGAATTGCTTTTAATTTGGGGCCAGGAGTTTGGCCTAATGGTAGAATGCTTGCCTGGCATGCATGAAGACCGGGGTTCAATTCCTCTGTACCACATACATAGAAAAAGCCAGAAGTGGTGCTGTGGCTCTAGCCCTGAGAAGGACCAAGGACAGTACCCAGGCCCTGAGTCCAAGCCCCAGGACTGGCAAAAACAAAAAAGAATAACTCCTTTCCTGAATTTCTGTAACCATAGAGCCTAAGAATCTTCTCCTGGGCCCATGGTCTACTGAAACTCCACCAGAGATTCGGTTCCATTATCTATGGGGGAAGCACTACTCTATTGTAGAGTTTCTACTTGTAATCCCAACCCCCGCTTGCCAGGCCCCACAATTCCTAGACCTCTCACATGAGGGGCACACATGCTTGGCCCTTGTCATCTCCCAATCCCTATCTAGAATGCCCTTTCCTTGCCAGCATGCCATCAAGGCCCCCATTATCCATTGCTCACTAATTTTTTTCAATGTTTTACATACATTTATTACAGGTACACTAATAGAAATAGCATAGTATCATTTTCTCTATGTTATAGTAGAATCCAAAACTTGGAAGGAGTTGGGTGCTAGTGGCTCACATCTATAATTCTAGCTACCAGAACCAGTCTGGGCAGGAAAGTTCATGAGATTATCTCCAATTAAGTAGCAAAAAGATAGAAGTGGAGCTGTGGCTCAAGTAGTAGAGCATCATCCTTGAGTGAAAGAGCTAAAAAATAAATGGTCCTGCCACAAATTCAAGTTTCAGTACTGGTACAAAAATTTTAGTAAGATTTATAAGTTTTTGCTGAAGACCATGGAGGGGTGTGCATGAGGCAGAACTGCAAACCCCAGCCCTTCTGACTCCATAGCCCATGCTCTTAAACTAACATTACACTCCTCCGCTATATAGGCCAAACTCTTGGTATTTACCCAGCCTGTGAACCTGCTTGCCCAGGTGTCATTAACTGCCCTCCAACCTGCAGACTTCCATTCATCCTGGTTTAGAACACTATTTATCACATTTTCAACTGAGACCCATTTCATACTGAGTACATATACAAACATAACTGAGATATGTTTAATGAAATGAGTTGTCACATGTATTGATGCACTCTGATATTTTCGGTTCCAGTTATTATATTATACTAATCCTTTTCTTTTTTCAAAGAAGAATACTGCTCACAATCTTCTAAAATTGCTTCTAGTACCAATTTGTGAATGGGTCAAGACAAGAAGTCTGAAATAAACATTTCATTACAACATGCGCTCTCTCCATTACTCAGCACTGTCCCTCCCTAACTGAATCAGGCCTTTTGCCACAACTCGTGCTGTGTACCTCATGGGTGTCTAACAGATTCCAGACTGGTCTTCCGCTTGACAGTTGTCACTTTCATGTATACTGCTTTCAGGACTTTAAGCCACTTCTGCTACAGTCATTTGATTTGTTCCTCTAACGCCCAGTGAGATGGAGCCCTCATAGATGAACGCCTATTTCCATATGGCCCACAAGAGACTTGACCCAATCAGAAAGATTATATGACTTGGGTAAAGTCACAAGCTAGTAAGCAGCTAAACCAAGGCTTCCCCTCTGCCACAATGACTCGTGTGCTGACTCCAATTCCCCTAGGGAAGCCTGTGGGGGGAAATCAGGCCCCTGTCTAGATGAGGTTGCAGACAATCTAACCCCTAACTCCAGTGTCTGGAAGCCCAGAAAGTGGCTTGCCCCTATGTAACAATACTTAATGCAGCCAACAGGCTGGATGGGCATTGCTGACAAGTACAACCACAGCTGGAAATGAAATCCCTGAGCAATCCGCTGTTTTCCATGACTCCTGACTCCCAAGGAGAGGAGACAAAAGTGGTGCCTGGGGGCTGGGAGTTTGGCCTAATAGTAGAGTGCTTGCCTAGCATGCACTAAGACCTAGGTTTGATTCCCAGGTACCACATATAGAGAAAAGTGCAAGTGGTAATATGGCTCCAGTGGTAGAGCACTAGCCTTGAAGAAAGCCCAAGGACAGTGCTCAGGCCCTGAGTTCAAGGCCCAGGACTGGCCAAAACAAAACAAAAAATATGTGGTGCCTGATCCAAGATCCTTCGAAGCTCCCAGACAGAATGAGGCATAGCTATGCTATACCATGGCCTAGGGTAACAGGGACATTTCATGGACTCTGTTCTGTGCAACTTCCCAGTTCCTTTGCTTCCTTACAAAACTCAGAGGCTAGAGGCTTCCCAAGAGCAATCTCCCTTTTCCTTATCCTCCTAGATATGTGCTTCCAAGCCTTCAGGCTTGACAGTCTCAAGGGATGGGACCAATGCTCAGGACCCCTGTATCAAATGGTCCCAAAAAAAACATTTAACGCCCCCCCCCAAGTCTCATGTTCTAATCTGACCCAAATGAAGGGAAAAACATCTCAAATAGAAACCTTGAAGTTAAGGACCACAAAATTGCTATGCTTTTTCTTTTTTCTTTTCTTGCTTTTTCTTTCTTTTTTCTTTGTTATTGTTGCTGTTGTTGTTGTTAGTCATGGGGCTTGAATTCAGGGCCTGGGTACTATCCTTGAGCTTTCTGGTTCAAGGCCAATGTTCTATAGCTTTGAGCTATAGCTTTACTTCCGGTTTTCTGCTGGTTAATTGGAGATATAAGTATCAGCCTTTCTTATTCAGGCTGGATTTGAACCACAATCCTCAGATCTCAGCCTCCTGAGTAGCTAAGATTACTGGCATGAGCCACCAGCACCTGGCTAAGATCGCCAGGTGTGTGTGTGAGTACTGAGGCTTGAACTTGAGGCCTGAGCCCTATCCCTTAGTTTTTACATTCAAAGCTAGTGCTCTATTACTGGAGCCACAGCTCTACTTTTAGCTTTTTGGTGATTAACTGGAGAAAAAAGTCTCACAGACTTTTCTGCTGGAGCTGGCTTCAATCCTCAGTCCTCAGATCTCATCCTCTTGAGTAGCTCGGATTATAGGTGTGAGCCATGGGAGCCTGGATAGGATTAATGGCCTCATAGGGAGACCAAGCTCGACCGGGGAGAATATACACAGTAGGAACCTTGAAGTCAACTAACCCACGCTGTTTTGATTTGTTTTGTTTTTGGCCAGTCCTGGGCTTGAGCTCAGGGCCTGAGCACTATCCTTGGACTTTCTCAAGGTTAGAGCTCTACCACTTGAGCCTCAGCACCACTAATGCCTTTCTCCCCACCCCCCCAAGTATGTGGTACTGAGGAATCAAACCCGGGTCTTCGTGCATGCTAGGCAAGCACTCTAACTAGGCCAAACTTCCAGCCCCTTGTTTTGGTTATTAATTAATTAATTTATTTATTTATTGGTCAGTTATAGGGCTTGAACTCAGGGCCTGGGTGCTATTCTTGAGCTCTTTTGTTTGCTCCAGGCTAGCACTCTAACACTTGGAGCCACAGCTCCATTCCCAGTTTTTGAGTAGTTAACTGGAAATGAGTTTCACAGGGACTTTTCTGCCTGGGCTGGCTTTGAACTACAACCAACCCTCAGATCTCAGCCTCCTGAGTAGTTAGAATAACGGGCATGAGCCAGTGGCACCCGGCCCCATCTTATTTTTTGAGTTCTTCCATCTGCTAGCTGGGAGGCCTCCTGAGCTTTGAATTCTTCTTTAATGAGATCACAATGCCCATGTAGGATGGCACTGAAAAAGATGTGCCAATGGCCTAGCTTAGTGGGTGGCCAGAAAATGGTAGCTGCTAGGAGACTGGTACTTACAGCTGGAACTTTCACATTTTTCATCTGACTAGTCACTCCATATACACAGCCTTTGGAAGTAGTTGGGGCACAATTACCTTTCTTTTACCTAGGAAGTAATTGGGGCCTGGGAGATTATGCAATTTACTCAATGATATACTAACTATGATTCTGGCTTCTGGTACCAACTCCACTACTTTATAGCTGTGTGAAACAGAGATGGACTTCTTGCTCCACTCTGACCTTCCAGTTCCTCATCTCTAACAGTAAGGCCACGCTACCTCCCAGAAGGCAGCTATAAAGATGACATGGCTATGTGCCAATTCTGCCAAGTACTATACAGACAAACAATTCCCCCAGGAAATAGCATTTATTACCTTCATTGGAGTTAAGAGCATGGAAGTGGCACTGTGGCTCAAGAGCTCAGGGACAACGCCTAGGCTCAGAGTTCAAATCCCATGACTGACAAAAAAAAAAAAGAGTGAGGGGCCGGGAGTTTGGCCTAGTGTTTAAAGTGCTTGCCTAGCATGCATGAAGACCCGGGTTTGATTCCTTGGTACCACATACATAGAAAAAAAAAAAAAAGCCAGAAGTGGTGCTGAGGCTCAAGTGGTAGAGCTCTAGCCTTGAGAAAGTCCAAGGACAGTGCTCAGGCCCTGAGCTCAAGCCCTGGACTGGCAAAAAAAAAAAAAAAAAAAAAGAGTGAAGAACACCTCAGTACAGTATGGTTGAGTAATCAACCAACCTGAAGAGGAAGTTGCCACTAAAGTACTAGACTAGCAAATGTATAAAGTGCCACAAGACAGAGCCTTGGTCCTTGTCATAGTCCCATCTCTTCTCACCACCCTCTAAGTTGAGAAGGGCAGGCATGAAGAATAAATAGTGACTTTTCACAGCTAGATCTTCAGAAAAGGATGCCTGTGGCTCCTATCTTTAATCCTAGCAACTCAAGAGGCTGAGTTCGGAGGATCCTAGTTCAAAGCCATCCCAGGCAGGTAAGAAACCAGAGACGAGCTGTGGCTCAAGTGGTACAGCATCAGCCTTGAATGAAAAAACTAAAGGATAGGGCTCAGGCCCTGAGTTCAAGTCCCAGTATAAACACACACACACAAGGACATTATGTTGAAAATGAATTATATAACTTGTGGGTGGGGATAGGAGGGAAAAACTGGGAGTGAGGGTGAGAGAAGGGGTGGCATTATCCAAAAAGAAATGTGTTCAATACCTGACTTATATTACTGTAAATCCTCTGTATAGTACCTTTATAATAACAATAAAAAAATTTAAAGTGGACATACAGAGGTCACATGGCTAGCCACAGATCCAAAGCTAGCAAGGGTAGGCTGACCTACATTGTACACTGGGTGACAACATCTCAAGTTCATTACCCTAAGAGGTGATAATGATTAAAAACATACCTTTTTTTTTTTTTTGTGGGTCATAGGGCTTGATCTCTGGGCCTGGGCCCTGTCCTTGAGCATTTCAGCTACGACCCTACCCCTGGGCCTGGGTGTTATCCCTGAGCTCTTCAGCTCAAGGTTCTCATATGTTACTTTTTGTAAGGCCATTTCTATAAGAAATGATGAGAAAGCAGTGTGGAAGAGAAGATAGGCTGGTGTGAAAATGCCTGGCAGACAGGCCAGCGAGATCACCTGGTGAGCCATCCTTTCCCAGACAGCTGCAGAGGCCTGGGGTAAGAGACCTGCCCAAGGCCACATAGCCAGAGGTGCGGGAAGGCGATGGTCCACAGCAGCCTGGCCACTTGGCCTTGGAAATGGCTGGTGGTAGAAAGGACTCCCATTGGGGTGAAAGGATCTGCTTTGCTTACCCGCCCGCCCTCTCAGTGCAAGCCACTGCTGGCCCTGCCTCTCCTTCCCATGAGGCATTCCCTGGCTCTGCTCCTTCCGGCCCGGGTCAGTGCACAATGGTAAACAGGTTCTCTCCACCCTCCACTGGCCTTGGTGCCCTGGGCCTCTGCCCAGCTCTCCATTTGCTCAGCTCCACCCCCATTCCACGAGAGACAGAAGAAATGGTTTACTTAGGTACCAGCTTTGCTGGCTCAAAAACAAAACAAAACAAAAACAAGGAATCACCAGGTACCAGTGGCTCATGGCTGGCTCACGGCCTGTAATCCAAGCTACTTAAGGGGTGAGATCTAAGGATCACAAGCCAATCTGGGCAGGAAAATCTCTAATTAATTAACTACCAAAATGCAGGAAGTAAAGGGGTGGCTCTAGTGGTAGAGTGCTAACCTGGAACAAAAAAAACTAAAGGACAGTAGTAAGGCCCTGAGTTCAAGAACCAAAACTTGTAGAAAAGAAAGAAAGAGAGGGCTGGAAGTTTCGCCTAGTGGTAGAGTGCTGGCCTAGCATGCACAAAGACTGGGATTCAATTCCTCAGTACCACATACATAGAAAAAGCCAGAAGTAGTGCTGTAGCTCCAGTGGTAGAGCTCTAGCCTTGAGAAAACCCAAGGACAGTGCTCAGGCCCTGAGCCCAAGCCCAGGACTGGGAAAAAAGAAAGAGAAAGAGAAAGAGATTGAGAGAGAGAGAGAGACAGAGACAGACAGACAGAGAGAGACAGAGACAGAGACAGAGGCAGAGGCAGAGGCAGAGAGACAGACAGAGAGAAAGAAGGGAAGAAGGGAGGAAGGGAGGAAGGGAGGAAGGGAGGCAGGGAGGAAGGGAGGAAGGGAGGCAGGGAGGCAGGGAGGCAGGGAGGCAGGGAGGCAGGGAGGCAGGGAGGCAGGCCATACCCAGTGAGGACCCTAATGCATGTATGAAACTCCTCACTCATCCTTACTTTTCTTTTTTCTTTTTAAGTTTGCTCATTGGCCACTAGCTCTATCAACTGAGCCATGCCTCCAACCTTACACATCCTTCCTAAATTATTAGGTCTTATTGATAGATCTCATCAGATTTAGTCTTGGGTCACTAATCATAAGGCCTTTCTTTGCCTAAACTCCCTTGTGCCCCCCCCCACTGCCCTCCTTCTTCAAAAGAAACCACAGGCCCTGGTTCTCTGGTCTTCCAGTCCTCTCTGTACATCACTTCTTTATCCCCTGATCCTATATACAGCTGTCTCTCCCTCAGCTACCATCCCATGCCCACTCTCTGTTACTTAATCACTACAAGCCTTATGCAGGTAGAAGCAGGCTTCTCCCTGATACCCCGCCTCTGCTAAGTGCTCCAGGGGCAGGACCCTCAGCACCTCATCACATTCCACACACATCTCTAGAGCCTGTGCGCCAGACCCTCAATCCACAAAGATGAATACAGGCCCTACCCTTGAGGAAATCAACTGGGCAAAGAAGACAGATGGGTAGGAAATAACTACAAGAATACAGAGCATGTGAAAGGTGTCAGAAGCCTACAAGAAGTCCCTGGAGTGGAAGAGTAAGTGCAGGTATTTAAAGATTCCTTCACAGGTAACAAGCCAGAGTTTAAAGAGTGACAGGAAATGGATGGGCTGAGAAAGGGAAAAGGGCACACCAGGCAGAGGGCCCAGTATGTGCAAATGTAAGTTGATTGGAAGGGCATGGCTCCTCTAGGGAGTGTGAGCTGCCCTGCTGAGCGGGTCCAGCTTCCCCACCAGACCTCTGAGCTGCTGAGGTGGCATTCCACAATGCTCCTATCCTCTAGCCTAATTCTCCAGGTCCCTGAAAGACATTTAAACACGTGGTGACCAATCCCACAGTTAGTCTTAGTGTTCTCAGCAGTGAGCTGAGAATATGAATCTTCACCTGTAATCCGGAGAGGCCAAATGCTTTTTCACAGCAAGAGTTTGATACAGGTCACTCCCCAGCTTAGTCTTGCTCAAAAGCTAGCTCAGGGCTCAGCACAGCTCTGCTTGTCAATGGCCTTTTTACGACATTATAGTCCTAACAGTCAATTAACTGAATGTTGTAACATTTACCAGGCACTGGTTGTACACCAGGCACTGCTCAGCACTTAACTGATACTTCATTTAATCCTGTCTTCTAATGATCAGTCCTCCAGTGCTCCCCCTTCACCCACCTCCATTTTTTTATTTTCTTTTGCTGGTCCTACAGCTTGAACTCAGGGTCAGGGCACTGTCTCTGAGATTTTGTGCTCAAGGCTAGCACTTTGCCACTTAAGCTGTCACTCTACTTCTGGCTTTTTGTTGGTTAATTGGAAATAGAGTCTTACAGACTTTCCTGCCAGAGCTGACTTAGAACTACGATCCTCAGATCCCTGATCCCTCATCTCTGATCTGAAATCTCTCAGATCTCTGCTTCCTGAGTAGCTGGTAATACTAATAGGTATGAGCCAACAGCACCCAATAATGATCCCTTTTTATAAAAGAGAAAACTCAAGTTTTCACTAAGCAAGTACCTGTCGCAGGTCCACAGCAAGTGTGGACAGTACTGAGAGGTGAGTCCAGGCTCTGGCTTTTGGTTTTGGTCTATCTAGTTAGCTGGGTGCACATGAGCTTTTCTCCCTTCCCAGGAGCTTGGAGCTCAGTAGACTCAGAGTCACAAACTGTATGATACTTGGTAAGTCACTTTTCCTCTCTGGAGTTTGACTTCTGATTCAATAAAATAGAGATTGTGAGTAGACAACTCACAGGATTAAATGAGATTAAATGACAATTCTGGGAGGATGGAGGAGTCATCCAGACAGGATAGAAAGCTGGGGAGGGAAGTCTAAAGGCACACAGGAGGAGGGTGGTGTTATGAAGCAAACTTGGATTCTTTCACTACCTAAGAGGGCAGAGGCCCTAGGCAGGTCTTTGGTGGAATGTTGGCTTGAAGCTTTCTGTAAGCCCCACCTCTGCTCTCACTTCTGCTTCTGTGGATGGGCCAAGGAGAGAGAAGAGCAAGCTCTTGGTCATGGCACTCTGAGATCCCAGCTGCAAATGACTCAACGAGGAACCAATAGGGGGAGATTCCCAACCTGCTCTACAAGGCCAGGAAGCTTCTGACCTCAAGTTGAATGGGGACTGGCTTGTGCCTAACCACTCCCCCAGGACCCTAGAGTGGGTCAGCAGAGCACATAAGAGAAGCCAGATCGTCACATTCACGCTGCCTTGCTTCCTCACAATTACCCTGAAGACCTGTGGGTAATGCACAAGTGAAAGCACCCCAGACACAGACACAGAGCCCTTACACTGTGCTGGGCGCCTTTCCAGCACCACCTCTGTCACCTTTAATTTTCATATCTTCCTATCCCAATCCTCCCACTGACCTAGCTTCAAACTCAGAATAGCCACATGCCCGGGAAGTGTCCGAAGCTGGACTCAAAGCTGGGTCTACTGGTATCTTGAAGCTGTGCTCTTCTGAGCCCAAGACAAGGTCAAGGCAGAAAGGAGCCAGGTGCCAGTGACTCATGCCTGTAATCCTCACTGCTCAGGAAGCTGAGATCTGAGGATTGCAGCCCAGAAAATTCCATGAGACTTTTATCTCTAACCACCAAAAGAAAATGGAAGTACTGTGGCTCAAGCCAAGTTGTAGGCCCTGAGTTCAAGTCCCAGTATCAATATATATATTAAAAAAAGTCAGTGAAAAAGGAAAGAAAGAAGCAAAGGAGGTCTGGGAAGGGTCACTCTCCACACACAGTATCTAGAGCTTACAGCACTCTTAGGAATACAAGTTCTGCACCCTCTCTGGGTTTCTCCCCAACCCAGATGCTCTAGCCATGTTGGGGGGGTTCACGTAAGGGGCTGTGTCAAGATAGAAGTTATACCAACCCTGATTTAAAAAAAAAAAAAAAAAGGAAATAGGAAGTAGAGCTGTGGCTCAGGTGCTCAAGTGCTAGCCTTGAGCAAAAAAGCTCAGGAACAGAATCTAGGCCCTAAGCCCAAGCCCCAGGACTAGAGGAAAGAACTAAAAACAAAAACAAAAAATCACCTTAGCTACAAAAACAATTCAAGAAGCCGATTAGGAGAAGCTGGAGGTGGGTGATGGTAACACTTGGATAGGACATATAGTGGCTACCTGCTTCTATGAGATGGAAACCTGGGAAAGAAATTTCAGGGTTGGGCTGGGAGTTTGGCCTAGTGGTAGAGTGCTTGCCTAGCATACACAAAGACCCAGCTTCAATTCCTTGGTACCACATACATAGAAAAAAGCCAGAAGTGGTGCTGAGGCTCAAGTGGTAGAGCTCTAGCCTTGAGAAAGTCCAAGGACAGTGCTCAAGCCCTGAGCTCAAGCCCAGGACTGGCAAAAAAAAAAAAAAAAGAAAAGAAATTTCAGGGTCTAGGTCTACTTCAATTACTTGCTCAGCCTGTTTCCACATCCATAGACAAAGTAGAATAATCCTAACTCTATCAATTTTCCATTGCTAAAGAGTTTCTGCAGACTAAAGAGCTAAACAAAAATATCCTTCAACTGGATCACACTGGAATAGATTTGAGAGAGGCTTGTCCTGCACTCAGAGGGACCCTCACACAAGGCCAGTACATGGTGGACGCACTGGTTTCTGGGAGATGTGCTATGGTGACCCCTTACCTGGAAGATCCTCACATAAAGAACCTCGTAGGCCAGGTGCAGTAGCTCACACCTGTAATACTAGATACTCAGGAGGCTGAGATCTGAGGATCATGGTTAGAAACCAGCCTGGGCAGGAAAGTCCAATTAGCCACCCCAAAAAGCCAGACGTAGAGGTGTGGCTCAAGTGGTAGAACACTAGCCTTGAGCAAAAAACACTAGTTTAAGCCCTAGTACAAACATACACACTAAGTAACCTTCTCAGGGTCACACAGCCAATGAGTAGCTCAGTGAGGCCCAGGACTTGGGTCTCCTGATCCCTGATCCGAGATCCTTGCTTACTCTCTGCTCCTAATCCAGTTATCTTGTTCGATCTGAACAATCCTTTTTACACAGTCACACCCATAACTAACTACTTGTTTAATGTCCAACTTCCCTGCTAGGTGGGAAGTTTTGTGCAGGTAGGACCAGTCTCTATTCTCAAGCTTGCACAGGGTTGAACACATATTAAACTCTAGATGAGAAACAGAGCCTAAGGGTCAAGCCTAAGTCACAAACCACATGGGTAAGAGAAAGGGAGTGGTGCTGCCTCCAACACCCTTACTCCTGTGCTCACACACCAGCCTAAATCCATACCTCTAGGCAGAATCTCTCCTCTCCAAGAGACCCTGGTCATACTCTTAAGTACTGAGGAGTCTGCCTCACCGCCTTCTGTTCAGCCACTGCACTAGACCAGAAAAGACATACCAAGTAAGGTCAAGTTGGCCCTCAGCTGTCACCAGCCTCTTCTTTGCCATGCCCAGATCCCAGTTCCCAGGCCTCCCTTCCATCCTTGGAAAGGAGCCTGGCTCTCCTTGAGCCTTCTTTGCCATCCAATATGTTTACCAGGCAGAGCCCACAAAGCTCAGTATTACTCTCCCTATTCCCTCCCTAACTGGGTCAGCCAACCCGCTGGTCTGCTGGAAGGAGACAATGAGCCCCTTGACATGCCCTGTATGTGTTGACCAGGCCAGGCACCTCAAGGAGCCCAATGCCACGACAAAGCCGATTTAACAGCAGCCCACTGTCCTCTGCAGAGGAAGGCACAGTTGACCTTGCCTTCCTGTAACCAGAGGTTCAGGATGGGGCTCTGTGAAAAACCTGTCCATTACACAAGAGGCCACCGCTAGTCACACGCCAGGCCCACTTTCTGCTCATAATTCTTAATCATTTCTGGATATTACCAAAGCTCTTCTGACCTATCCTAGTTTCTTCCAGTCGTCTCACCACTTGTGATCTAGCTTTTCTTTCTGCTGTTTCATGACTAGTCTTTCTGAAAATCAAAAGTCTCAGCTTGGCATTCCTCCTGTCCACCACTATTCTCATCACCTCTGCTCT
Organism: Megascapheus bottae; assembly: GCF_031878675.1. NCBI lineage: Eukaryota > Metazoa > Chordata > Mammalia > Rodentia > Geomyidae > Megascapheus > Megascapheus bottae. Next base: position 12,765,946 of record NC_143536.1, read on the forward strand.
CCCTACCCTCCAGGTTTGAATAGCTTTTGGGTGGAATGCTGCTGTGGGTCTCCTATCTCATGAAATGTGCTTGCTTGCTCCTTGTGAGTCCTTGATAAAAGGCCACGTCTTTCTAGGCTCCTGTAGGAAGCACAGGCAGCTTCCTCCTATGTAAAGCAACCACACACTTCAATTACAGTCTGCATTGTTCCACACTGTAAAGATTTGTTTGTGGTTCTATTTTCTAAGACATCTGGGAACTTCTTGAGGATAACAAGACAGAGAAGGCTTGTTACAGTTCTGAGTTCCTTGTTTCAATCAGAGGATCTGGCAGAGAAAGGGCACACGGACTGTCTAGGAATTATGCTCACTGTTACAGTAGTTAAGTGAGGAAAGGTATAAAGCCTTGCCTTGCTCTCCCAGGCTGCTTAACCTACTTGAGCAGTAGTGAGAAGTTAAGCTGTGATCATCTTTGAGGAACAGGACACAGTGGAATAGGATGGGGTAGAACAGATGGAAAAAGAGGATGATAAGACAAAGTCAACTTGGTGGTGACCCCCAAATCCTGCATATGAGACTTTTTTTTGGCCAGTCCTGGGGCTTGAACTCAGGGACTGAGCACTGTCCTTGGGCTTTTTCCTCTATGAATATCCTTGTCGCCTCCTAGAGACTGACTAGGTGTCTTGGCTTTTTCTTTTTGCCAGTCCTGAGGCTTGAACTCAGGGCCTGAACATTGTCATTAAGCTTTCTCAATGCTAAGGGTCTGCCACTTGAGCCACAGTACCACTTCCGGCTTTTCTATGTATGTGGGGCTGAAGAATTGAACCTGGGTCTTCGTGCATGCTAGGCAAAGCACTCTACCACTAGGCCAAACTCCCAGCCCAGCACAGAGGGCTTCTAAGCAGGTAAAGTAACAGGAGTGTTGGTGTCGCAGTTTTCTTCAGGTCCAGGGAAGATCCCTGGGCCCAAAATAGTAGCAGATTTGCAAACTAATCTACTAAAGGAAGCCTCCTAGCCCTCAGGTGTGCTGTCTGCAAGAAAAGGAAGTGACTGGCTAGGACACTGCCAATCAGGTAAATGATGGGACTGTCCCACTCTAGTGGGAAATGCCACTTCTGGGCTTGGGGGCTCATGTGGGCAGTGCCAGGGAGCTGGCAGAGCACTAGAATCCCACTCTGATTTGGTGCCACATTTAAACATAATGGTTCTCCAAACTACAGACACCTCACTGGTACAAGTCCTGGCTCCCCTCTTCCTGACCCTTGTCTAGTTTGGAAAAGCATTTGCTTTTCTTGAGTTATTACAGTCCCTTGTCTATGTAAAGACTTCTTCCAAATACCACACACTGGATATCCAAGTTAGATGACCACTTTGCAGTATCTGAGAGTCAAGATCAATGCAATGTAGCTTTGGGGATAATGAAGAGCCAGCCTGCTACACTTAGTCACTGAATTCAAGAGTGGAGAAACAGGTTCTATTCTCAGTTCTGCCATTTATCAGTGGGAAAATATGAGGCACTCTGCGGTCTATAGTATGTGCATGTACAGAAAAAAGACAACCCTTTCTCAAGGAAAGTGTGAGGTCACCTGGATTAGGGCTCAATGCTGCCTATACAGCCAGAGATGGAAAGAAAATAAAAAGCCAAGACCCGGGCCAGGAATGTAGCCTAGTGGTAGAGTGCTTGCCTACCATACACAAAGACCTGGGTTTGATTCCTCGGTACCACATTCATAGAAAAAGCCGAAAGTGGTGCTGTGCCTCAAGTGGCAGACCACCAGCATTGAGAAAGCCTAATGACAGTACTCAGGCCCTGAGTTCAAGCCCCAGGACTGGGAAAAAGAAAAAACCAAGACCCCTAGTCATTCTCTAGGAGGCAACAAGGATATTCACAGAGGAAATGATCCTGAATGCAGGCTCTTTTCACACATCATTTAATTTACCCTCACAACTACACTGGCAAAGCGAACACTTCTATAACTATTTCAAAGATGAGAAATTGTGGCCATGAGTGAAGTAACACATCCAAGATCACACAGACAGCCAGACACAGAGCTCATAAGGAGGGAGCACATAGCATCTTCTTTCCCGCACCCCACTGGAAAGAGATTCAGTGACTGGACCTACACCAGGCCTCACTGCCCCCCCCCAGAGGTCCTGTTTCAGACCAGATGCTGAGAGGACAAAACATCAAGCAGTCTCCACTACCTTATCTCTTTCCCACAGCTTAGGGTTTCCTAGCACACGGACACACAGGCACCTTCCCAGGGCAGCAGCTGGTGTACTGGCCCCCCTCCTACACCAAGTCAGGTCTTGTCTGAGGCCCAGAACACCCACAGGGCTACCAAACCAGCTTGTCTTTGAAGCTGGAAGAAAGGAAGGAGGAGAGAAAATGGGAGGGCCTAGAATCACAGACTAGGCCCCCCTGCTGCCATGTACAGTTGCCTCTTTCCAGATGGGCCACCCAAGGACCACTCCCTGCCAGCTCCAGGCTGTCTTGGGAATCTGTAAGCACCCAAGGAAAGTGAATGTTCTAAGCTTACAAACTAGAAAAGTGGCAGGAAAGCAAAGGAGGCAGGCTCTGACTTGCCAGAAGGGCTGGCCCCACGTCAACAAAAACTGGCACAGACCAATTTACAGAGGTGCCAATTAAGCCTGTTTTATGATTTCCAAAGTTGTAGGGCCGCCTTAATCAGCTAGAAAATAGAATGCCCACAGAACAGGGAGACTGGACGAAGCCAGCATTGCTGTTCCAGATGTTTCTCCCTCAGCCCAACTCAGATCCCTAACTCCCCTAACAGGAAGCCAACGCCCACAGGATCCCAGAGAGCTTAGCTTCTCACCTCATCTGGCCTACAGGCTGAGCAGAGGGAGGCTGAAGCCTCAGGCAGCCAGCCAGTCTTAGTAATCAACCAGGAAAAAGCAGAGGAGCAGAAGAGAGTGAGGATCTCACCTCTTCCATCATCAGGATTCCAGAAGACCTGGTATCCACTGTATATCTCTTTTGCCCTTCCTCATTATCACCTCTTGACACAGGTTAGTTCTTTCTATTCCCTACATGATAGGAAAGAGAACACTGATCCTCCCAACCTTTTCAGCTGAGAACACCTGGTCTTCTTAGGACTTTCTCCAGCCAAGCCAAGAGAACTTATTGTGGCCAGCTCCTCTTTCTGTTTCCTGGCCTCTGGCTACTGTTCAAAAAAACAGGCAGGGAACATTTCAGTCCCATCAGAGGTTTCCAGCAGAGCAGAATAAGGTATCTAGACAAAGTTAAGTAGAAAGGCATCAGCCTGGCACCAGAAATTGGGGGGGTTAACTCCAAAACTTTGCTTTGCTCTTGGCTAAAGAGGCTTTATCACTTCTCTCATGCCTACCTATAGGATGAGAGCTATGTCTAAGGTCCCTTTCGGCTTTCTAATTTGGGATGCAGTAAATAAACACTGAGTTTTATTCCCAGGCAGGAGTAAATGACAACAGCAAGGTGAATAAGCCTGGCCCTCACCCTGAGCCAATCAGGCTAATGAACTGATCATGAACAACTCATTCTTACTCTACCAGCCAGCCACCCAGTCAACCTCCTACACTGCTGAAGGAGGGGGGAAAAAGTGCTAAACTAAGCCAAGGAAAGTGAGGGCAGGCAGGGTTCTGTGAGGTAACTTCAGTTTTACCTGTCTGATACCCATTTGCCACATTTCTGGATGATGAAGGCACTGGGTCCTACCTGGGAGTCTGAGAACCCAGGTCCAAATCCTGGTTCTGTCATTAAAAGGCTCTGTTCCTCTTCTCTGGGCCTCAGTTTCCTCTAACAAGGGAGGTCGAAACTGGTCAATCTCTTTATGATCTCTTCCAGCTCTTCCAGTCTATGATTTTATCATCTACTCCTGCTAGGTAACTAACAAGACATGTAAGCAAAACAGCCTTGTTTTTCTTCCCTATTTTCACCCCTTGCAACTATCAAAACTGTTTTGTCTTGAGACAACCTGTGGCCCAGGATGGCTAAAGTAGACCTTTTAATCTGGACCCAGAGTTTCTACCATGTCTACTGCAACCATCAGTGCTAATGTTTCACTTCTGTGGACCAGCACATGGACTCCTAGCCCTCATCCACGAGACTGGGTTCAGGGCGGTCACCCTGAAACTTCCCACAACTTCCCCTCTTATAGCCTTGGGCAGGGACTTACTCTTGGCTTCTTCAGAACCACAATTTAAACTAAACAAGAGAGACCCAAACTGTAGTAGCAGAGATTTTGCTGACTAACAGGTTTAAGTAAGGCAGGGAGAGTTGTAGGCCTGAAACTCCACTTAAGCCCCAGCACTACAGACACCAGAAATGTAAAGGGTAGCTGCAGAGCCACATCCTGAGTTTATGGTATGGGGGATGGGGAGACACAGATGTCTGGCTGACTGGTTGGAGAGGACTACAGCCAAAGGGAGGTGCTCCCATTGGGCCTCTCTGCTCACAAATACCAGATACCAGAGGTACGCCCTCATTTTTCTTCTCACTCCTCAGACCCTTAGAAGGAAAAGAAGAAGAAGAAAAAAAGGACATTTTCTGGGCCACTTGTACCAGTCACTCTGCTAGGTGCCTTCACAGTCCTGATTCTCATTTAAGCCCTTTACTACTGGTGGATGTAGGTATAACTGTTGCCCTTCCCCGTGAGTAAACAGGCCCAGGATCTTGCTCTACGTGGCACAGCTGATTCCTAAGCTGGCACGTTCCCAACTATATCACCATGCTCTGTACCCTGAGGTCTGGTCTGTTCAACTACTTGAAGTATGCAGGAGGAAATCTCATACCTTACACTTCAATAAATCTGAGCCTACTTCCAAGACCTCCACAAAAGAAACAGGGTATTCTTTTCATTCTACCCCCTCCCTAGTCCTTGGTTCCTGATTAAGTGGTACCAATTCAAACACATCCCATTCCCTATTAGTTCTCACAAGTTATTCCAAGAAACCAAGACAAAATATCAAACCAGGGGGAAGGATAAGAACATGGGGTGTTCTCTTAAGCCTGGATTGGACTTAGATGGGCTTAGCCTGCTGGGAACAAATGAGTAGGAAGTGCTAGGGGAGATAGATCCAGGAGACCAGAGACCACTCCCCTGAGGGGAGGGACTTAGATTTCTCATAGGGAGGAGGTCTGGTGAAGGAGTGTTTGGGGTGGCTTGTGTGGAACTGGATTCTTAGTCAAGGCATTTCCATAAATCATGACAACGCCTGGGGGAATCTTGAGTAGTCATTGTCAGTCTGAGAAGGGGAAGAAGGGGATCTTTGGGTAGGGACGTGGCTGGAATAGGATTCCTACTGTTAACTGTGGGGGCGGTGTCTGCTGAATGGATGTCAGTGTCAGTTCTGTGCTTGACAATGACAAGACAGTTGAGATGAGCATGGGGTCTGGGCTCTATCCTCCCTAAGGGGACCACCAGTTCGCACCTATATCTCTGGGAGGACAGGGCTCAGGACTGGATTCCATCCTGCCCAGCTAGAGACAAGGTGCTTCACCATTCTCCACCCGCCAGCTGAGAGCCAGCTGAGTGCCAGCTGAGTGCTTGGGTGCCCAAGGGTGGAGGATCTGAAAGTGCTACACGAATTAGGGAGAAAACAATTTCTCCCTCCTACTCACCCCTACCCCCAAATCTTGTGTTTTGAGGAGGAAGTATATGTCCCCCATAGCAGCCCTGGCTTGGGACAGTGGGTGAAAAGGCTGAAAGTGTGTCCTGGAGTAGGCTACTGACTGGAGAGGGGGAGTGTCTGCCTACCTGTTGCCTATGAGAGTGGAGGGAGCTGCCTTTGAAGGGGGAGGGGAAGGGGCGGGAGGGGGACAGACCGCTGGGGAGCTGATCAGTGACAGTCCAAGGAGAGGTCTGGTGAGGGTGGGTCTGACCTGGCCCGTCAGTGGATCCTTTTTAAGTCTGCTAGGGGTTCCCGGGATGGGAGAGGATACAGGGAGGCAGTGGGTCCGTGGGGGAGGAGACCGATGTTGAATTATCTAGGCGAGCTGGGGAGGGCACAGCCATCTGTGATCCCTGAGGCCAGAGTGGCGGCGCCCGAGTTTGGGGCTGTCCCGCCGTCGGAGGAGGGCACTGTCCGTCCTTTTCGGGACAGTCTGGGGGAGGGGGAGGGGGAGGACGGGGATGGGGAAGGGAGGAGGCGTGGGTTGGCCTGTGGGTCCCCAGATGGACAGACCAAGGCGGATCTAAGGGGACCGCGGGAAGGGGTTGACGGCCCTGGGCTGGTGCGGCGCGGGGCGGGTGGGGGGGCAGTGAGGGGTGACGGGGACGAGTCGGTCGGTCCTGAGGTCCTGACGTCTGCTCGGTCTGCGTCCCAGGCCCACACCCCGCGCTCAGGTCCCGCGCCCCGGCCTAAGACCCAGGCCTAGACCCCCGGGCGCTACTCACGCGCCCTCGGCGCCCTGCGAGCCCACGATGAAGCCGAACTTGTCGATGCGGCGCTCGGCGAAGCCGTTGGCCTCTGAGTCGGAACCGAGAGAGCTGAGCTCGTCAGTGGTTGTGGCGTCGGGGCCCTGGGCCAGGCTTTCCCGGGTCCCCGACAGGCTTCCCCCGGCCGCGGGCGCGCGCGGCCCATTCTCTCCGCTGCTCTTTGCCATCCTGGCCGCGCCCGGCGCCTCAGCCCCAGCGGCCACCTCAGCCACCTCAGCCGCTCCAGCTCTCCGGCCTCCGCCGACGCCGACGCCGACGCCCCGCCCACGCGCCGCTCCCATTGGCTACCGCCAAGACGAGGGGCGGGGCTCCAGGCCCAACAGGGAGCGCCCTCCTTTAACGCTCAGTGGGCGCCGCGGACTTCATGCCCCGCCCACTTCAACTAAGCTGGCTCCAACCCGCCCGACGTGAGGGGGTGGGGCATCCGCCCCACCCCGGGCTGCCAATCACCTGAGAATTCACCTGAACTAGCTCTTCTGGTCTTTCCGGATTGGCCAGGGCCCTGTCTGTCACCCTAGTGGGTTTCAGGTAAAGGCCTAGGGCTTTCCCCGGGGACTCAGCCGCAGGGGAGTCGCCGCTGGACCCCAGGGCGTGGGTGGGGGTTGTCCTTCCGTTCTTTCGGAGAATTCTGAGACACATGAGTTCAGGAATTCTCCCCGGGACACTCAACATCATCTAGACGGGGCCTGAGCTAGATGTCTGGCAGCCCCTCCTCCTCTTGTCCCCCCCTCTCCTCTCAACTTTGGAACTTGAACTTGTGGGGGACTTTTTCTGAGGGGAAGGGTGAACTCATAGACTGGTGCTATCACTTGATCCATGCCTGTAGCACAGCTTTTGGGCTGGTGGACTTTTCTGTAGCCATGATCCGCAGGATCTCTGCTTCCAGAGGAGCTAGAATTACAAGTGTAAACCACCTCCACTGGAAGGGTTTTTTTTGGTAAGGCAGTCAAGCTGACCTCACACTACCCACCCTCTTCCTTTAGCCTCCACAATGCTGGGATTACAGGCTCTATGTTTATTAGGAATAATGACAGCGCTGGGTGCAGTGGCTCACGCCTGTAATCCTAGCTACTCAGGAGGAGGCTGAGATCTGAGGATCACAGTTCAAAGCCAGCTCTGGCGCTAAAGTACGTGAAACTCCAATTAACCACCAGGAAACCAGAAGTGGCATTGTGGCTCAAGGGGTAGGGCAGTAGCCTTGAGCTGAAGAGCTCAGGGATAGCTCCCAGTCCAAGAGTTCAAGTCCCACAACCAAATAATAATAGTAGTAGTAGCAGTAATTATTACAATAATAATAATGACCAAGAGCGTGGCCTTGCCTATCATGCATGAAGCCCTGGGTTTGATTCCTCAGTACCACATATACAGAAAAAGCTAGAAGTAGCACTGTGGCTCAATTAGTAGAGCACCAGCCATGAGCAAGAACTAAATAATAAGAAGAAAAAGCCAGCATGATGGCATATACCTGAAATCTCAACACTCAGGAGGCTGAGCTAGGAAGATTGCAATGTCAGTGCTAACGTGTGCTACATAGATCCTTTCATAATAAGCAAAGCATGTAAGTAATTGGTCTTAGCATAATTTCAGGTTTGTTTTTACCACAATCTGATTTTGGAACTCCACACCATCGCCACTTCCCTACCTCTATCCTTGGTAACTGGTAATCTACTTTCTATCTGTATATTGTCTTTTCTGGACTTTCATATAAATGGAGTGATATAATATGTGGCTTTTGTATCTAGCCCCCACCTTGTCAGAGGTGGGGCTTGAACTTGGGGCCTGGATGCTGTCTCTGAGTTCTTTTGCTCAAGGCTAGTGCTCTATCATTTCAGCTTCAGTGCCATTTTCCAGTTTTTGAGTGGTTAATTGGACATAAGAGTTTCACCAACTTTCCTGACCAGGCTGACTTCGAACCATGATCCTCAGATCTCAGCCACTTGAGTACCTAGAATTACAGGCATGAGCCACCAGTGCCTGGCTTATTCTTCCCCCGCAAAAAGAGGAGCCTGGAAGAGACAGGTCACAGCTGCAGAGACTGAGACAGACATGAAAGAATCCAATCCAAGCTCGAAGAGGGAGCTTAAACCTTGAGTGATTCACCAGCTGTTTCCTTGATGCCACGTGGCTCAGAAATTCTTGCAGATTTCACTGTAGTCTTCACATTCCATAGGCTTCTGGCTTGCCACAAACAGCAATGGCAGATGGGAGTAGGGCACAAGCTATTTTGAACTTAAATCCTTAGTCTGGGAGGATGATCAGAATCTGCTGTGGCTCAAGGGAGTGGTGGGTTTTTCGATGCAAGCTCTCAGAAGGCGCTGGACACACAGTACCCCAGGAGTGTTTGAAGTGGGCTAGAGGCACACCAAAGAGACCTGTAGGTGTCCATCTTTGGAAAACTAGATAGATAGTATTCCATTTCTTTGTGTGCCAGTAATGGGGTTTGACCTCAGGGCCTGAGAGGCAGAAGTGTGACCTAGCTGTAGAGTACTTGCCTAGCATGCATGAATCCCTGTGTTTGATTCTTTAGTACAACATACACAGAAAAAGTTGGAAGTGGTGCTGTGGTTCAAGTGGTAGACTGCTAGCTTTGAGAAAGCTCAAGGACAGTGCAAGGCCCTGAGTTCAAGCCCCAGGACTGGCAAAAAACCCAAAAATCTCACTGACTGTCCTAACCACTGATTCAGGGCAACATTCCTCCACTTAATTAAGGCCTTGATGCACTAGCTTTTAATTGTATTACATTGGGTCTTTCAGATTCAAATTGCTCTGAGGACTTTTTGCTTTGTGCCAATCCTGGGCCTTGAACTTATGGCCTGGATGCTGCCCTTAAGCTTTTTTGTTCAAAGCTAGCACTCTACTGCTTGAGTCACACAGCTCCACTCTGACTTTTTCCGCCCCCGCTGCCTTCCAACCACGATCCTGAGATCTCAAAATCTCAGGAGTAGATAGGATTGCAGGTATGAGCTACAGGATGTGGGGCCTTTATGTTTATTTTTAGATAAGGTCTTCATATATTGTGCTGGCTCAAGCTCCTAGGCTGAAGTGATCCTATCTTCCTGCTTCAACTTCCCGAGTAGCTGTGTTCAGTTTCTCTGAGATAATTTTCTCATCTGTGAAATGGACATCTTAAGAAAGAAAGAAAGAAAGAAAGAAAGAAAGAAAGAAAGAAAGAAAGAAAGAAAGAAAGAAAGAAAGAAAGAAAGGAGGGAGGGAGGGAGGGAGGGAGGGAGGGAGGGAGGGAGGGAGGGAAGGAAGGAAGGAAGGAAGGAAGAAAGAAGGAAAGGAAGGAAAGAAAGAACACCCATTGGAGGATTTTTCTGAGATTTGGTGTGACACTATGTACTAAGCCTGTAGCCCATGGAGGCATTCAGTAAACAGTGGCCAGGAGTGACAGATTTATGATTTGCACATTCACTATTGTTTCCCACTACAGCCTGTGGCTATAAGGGTGTTAACCCAATTTACTCAATGGCACATGGCTCTAAAAACTTTGCCACATCTCTGTATACTCTACAAATGGGGTGTTCTTGCACAAAATTGCTTAACTTTTAAGAATTTTGTTTTCCTTCTTCAAAAAACAGAAATAGCAATAATTACATGGTGAGTCAGAAAGCCCTGTGCCTGAAGCCTGAAGTCAATCTCTTAGTTTCTTTACTTTTTCGAACTTCAATTTCAAAGTGCTTTATTCTCTTTAACATATCTCTGCTGGGCTAGACATAACTGTAGTGGAGGGAAGAGAGAAAGGGCTGAGGAAGCCAAGTGCTGGTGGCTCACACCTGCGATCCTAGCTACTTACAAGGCTTAGATCTGAAGATCATGGTTAAAGCCAGCCCAGGCAGGAAAGTCCATGAGACTCTTATCTTAAGAAAACAAAACAAAACACGACTCAGAAAAAGCTGGAAGTAGTACTATGGCTCACATGGCAGAGCATTAGCCTTGAGTACAAAGAGGCTCGGGTACACCTCTCAAGTCCCAGGACCATAAAAAAGAAAAGGGGAGAGGGGTTAAGTTCTAGTGCAGGGTTGAGCTGGGATGTCATGACCTGTCAAGCTTAGCTGCTAGATTCTATTTTTGTAAGAATACTTAACCTGCTCCACTACTTCCATGTGGTTTTATCCTTGTGGTTATCAACTGGGCATCATAAGGTGACGTCATATAGTAAGGACCAGATGCATGTAGTTTGGCCTTCAAAAACTCAACCCCACTGAGGCTTAGGGCTGCTGTCTATCAGCCTGAAGATGGAGAGCAGTCCCTACACTGCTATTAAAATGACTATGAAAATGACTCCTACCTCAGTTCACTCTATTGCTGGGGAGGTTCAGGTCCTCCCTCCCCCCGCAAAGTGGCTGGGATATTACAAGAAACAGACAGAAGGGAAAAGGAAAGGGTAGGGGGGGGCAGTTATGCCTGTTAGCTACTCAGGAGGCTGAGATTTAAGGATCCCTGTTCAAACCCAGCCTGGGCAGCAAAATCCAGAAGTCTTTTTTCTCCAAGTAATCATGACAGAGAGAGGGGGGAGGGAGGATGAGAAGAAAAGCCAAAAGTGGAATCATGGCTCAAGTGGTAGAGTGCTAGCCTTGAACAAAAAAGTTCAGGGACAAGGCCCAGGCCAAGTTCAAACCCTAGGATTGGCACAAAAATAAGAAAAAAATACATAAAACTAAAAAATCCTGGCCCAATAGAGCTTGTAGTCCAGTGAAGGAGGCAGAAGTGAATATGCATAGAATACTTCCCGGGAATGGTTAAGGTGTAGAGAATGCTGAGGCAGAGGAGGGAGGCAGAGGGGGCTAGAAATAAAACAGGCTTTTTGGGGATCTGGGGACCGCATACAAGAAGCAGGACAGAGTGTAGAAAGCTTCTTGAAGACACAGGCTCAGAAGATGATTAGAATGGAGAAGGCAAGGAAAGGAGTGACCATTTATGTACATAAATGGTCAAAAAAGGAGAGCCCCCAAGGATGCTACTCAGAAGGCTGAAGCAGTAGCTTACTGGTAGCAGTGCTTGCCTAGCATGCATGAATCCCTGGGTTTGATTCCTCAGGACTACGTATACAGAAAAAGCTGGAAGTGGCACTGTAGCTCAAGTGGTAGAGTGCTAGCCTTGAGCAAAAGAAGCTCAGAGACAGCACCCAGGCCCTGAGAGCATCTAGGCTCTGAGTTCATCAAGCCCGAGGACTGGCAAAACAAAACAAATCAAAACAAAAAAAAGAAAGAAAGAAAAAGAAAAAGGCTGAGGCGGGATGAGTTACTTTGAGCCCAGAACTTTGAGGCAAGCCAGGGCAATATAGCAAGATACCTATTTCAGAAAACAAAAGCAAATCCCTTCATGGATCCGGAGTTTGGCCTAGTAGTAGAGGGCTTGCCTAGCATACATGAAGACCCGGGTTCGATTCCTGGGTACCACGTACCGAAGAAAAAGCCAAAAGTGGTGCTGTGGCTCAAGAGGTAGAGCTCTAGCCTTGAGAAAGCCCAAGGACAGTGCTCAGACCCTTAGTTCAAGCCTGGGATTGAGAAGAAAAAAAAATCCTCAAGGTTCAAAGCCAGCCTAAGCAGACAAATCTGAGACACTTATCTCCTATTAACCAGCAAAAGCTGGAAGTGGAGGTGTGGCTCAAGCAGTGAAGTGTTAACCTTGAGCAAAATATCATAGCAAATAAAAAGCAATGTTAACAAATTCTTTACTACTAATAAAAAATCTTAGCAAGTGTGAAGCCTTGAGTTCAAAGTCCATTCTCCCTCTCTCTCTCTCTCTCTCTCTCTCTCTCTCCCTCTCTCTCTCTCTCCCTCCCTCCCTCCCTCCCTCCCTCCCTCCCTCCCTCCCTCTCCCTCTCTCCCTCTCTCCCTCTCTCCCTCTCTCCCTCTCTCCCTCTCTCCCTCTCTCCCTCTCTCCCTCTCTCCCTCTCTCCCTCTCTCTCTCTCTCTCTCTCTCTCTCTCTCTCTCTCTCTCTCTCTCTCTCTCTCTCTCTCTCTCTCTCTCTCTCTCTCTCTCTCTCTCCACCGCAGTTCAAGGGACAACAGGCCTCAGGCAGTGCTGCAAAACATCCTGAATGATATTCAGTAGGGCTACAGGAATTTGGTGCTACCCTCAGTCTCACCCCAAGATGCTCCCTGGAGCCCTGCTTCCTGGATCCTGGAATATACAGGGACCGTCATGATATAGCAGTTCAGGGACTCTCATCTTTCTTCACATAGTCACAAGTCATTTGGTAGCTGGTGCTCCAGGGAGAGGAGGCTACATTCCCTGGTCTCTCCACTTCTTGCACAGGGTCACATGCCCAGCTCTGATCTAATCACTTAGCTCAGGGATAAGAAACCCTGAGGTTTCTAACTGAACTGTCCTGTAGTGACAGAACAGTTCATCTTGCCCTATTTCAAGGGTTGTAGGGCCCAGAGATATCTAGAATTGGTTAAGTACACACTTTCCTGAAAATGCAATACAGAAGTGGTTTTTTTTTTGTTTTGTTTTTGCCAGTCCTGGGGTTGGACTGGGGCTTGAGCACTTTTGCTCAAACCTAGTGTTCTGCCAGGCACCACATCCAGCCTTTTCTGTGTATATGGTACCAAGGAATCAAACCAAGGCCTCATGTATGCTAGGCAAGCCCTCTACCACTAGGTCACATTCCCGGCACTCTGCATCTTTTTTTTTTTTGACCAGTCCTGGGGCTTGAACTCAGGGCCTGAGCACTGTCCTTGGGCTTTCTCAAGGCTAGAGCTCTACCAACTAAGTCACAGCACCACTTTTGGATTTTTCTTATGTATGTAGTACTCAGGAATCAAACAGGAATCTTCATGCATGCTAAGCAAGCACTCTACCACTAGGTCAAACTCTCAACCCTCTGACCATCTTATTTTTATAATCTACTCTGGGTGCCAGTAACTCACATCCATAATCCTAGTTGCTCCAGAAGCTGAGATTTGAGGATTAGAGTTTGACGTTACCTGGGCAGATGAAGACTACTTCCAATTAAACACCAAAAAGCCAGAAGTGAAACTGCAGCTCAAGTAGTTGAGTAGAAAAGCTAAGGGACAGCTCCCAGATTGTAAGGGCAAGGTACCTTAGTTCAAAGTATCCCAACATTGGCACAATCCTACACAAAAAAGCAAACATGTGAAACTTTTATATAACTGTTAATCTTTAATTTTGGTTTTAGAGTTTAAACTCAAGGCCTTGGGCTTGCTAGGTAAGCTCTTTACTGCTGAAGCCATGCCTCCAGCCCATATTTACCATTAAACATGAACTGTATTATATTTCCCAACTTTTTTAATAACAAGGCTAAGTGAAACTTGACTGCTATGGTTACAGTGTATATTTCCATTCAAGTATATGTCCCTACAATCATACAAATAACCATTGTATACATCTCTAATATATCACCTTTTTTTCGTTTTGGTACTGGTCCTGGAGCTTGAACTGAAGGCCTGGGCTTTTGTGTTTAAGGCTATGCTCTACCACTTGAGCCACAATTCCACTTCTGGCTTTTTTTTTTTTTAAATGATTATACCAGGGTTAACTCTGAACCAGGATCTTCAGATCTCAGCCTCCTGAGTATGCAGGAAAACAGGTGGGAGTCACCAAAGTCCTGGCTATATATCATTCATTTTAGAGTGAAATAGGATTGATCATAGCCTACTTTGAATAAGAATTCTCATTTCAAGCTACAGGTAGAAATGAAAGTGCACTTCTTTAATATCTAGGACTCTTGGAGCCCTCTGCATGCAGGTCTTTAAAACTACAGTCCTTTCTCTCTTTCTTTTGGTCAGTCATGAGGCCCCAAGTCAGGGCCTGGGCATTATCCTTGAGTTCTTTCACTCAAGGGTAGCATTCTACCACTTTAAGCCACAATGCTATTTCCTGTTTTCCGGAGATTAATTGGGAGATAAGTCTCATGGTCTTTCCTGCCCAGGCTGGCTTTGAACCATGATCATCAGACCTTAGCCTCCTGAGTAGCTAGGATTAGACATGAGCCACTAGTACCCAGCAAATGACAGCATCCTTGAGTGTAGTTCTGCCTTCTCAGTGACTCTCAGCAGGAACATTTCTTTCTTCACAGGTTAATCCACCAAGAATGGATGAGTGGCACTTGGCTTTCCAAAGTCCTTATAACCTCCATGACCTTGAATACTGCAACTTGTTTATATAAAAAACAAAGACAGATGGATAATCCTCAAAAGAGTGCATTAGAAAAGCTCTGGAAGCAAGTAGATGCTACCTTTAGGCTATAGACTTTATCAGGAAGAGCAGTGCCAGGCAGTGAGTCCATGGCCCCATCCAAACAAGGCTTCATGGTCAATGGGCCTCCTGAGGCTGAGCCAGCTGAGACAGATGGTCATTCAGGAACTCCGGGAAACTGTCCACTCCAGAGGGTGGCTCAAAGGGCCCATTCACTGGCATTCCAGCCAGCAGCATTCCTGGCTTCCCTTCACAGCCTCAATCACCGAGACACTGTGGGGTCTGCCAATCTGCAGAGGCGTGTGCCCTGACCCCATTCTCAGAAAGGAGAGTGTGGGTGTGTGACTCCCCCAGGCCTCCTGACCTTCCCTCCTGGAATGAGATGAGGTAGGGGCTTTCTGGTACGGCCTGCTTTAGGCACCCAAGCCATGAAGCCCTCTTCAAGAAGCCAACTTCCAGCAGCTAGGATGGAGGCAAAAGTCCTAATAGGCTGGAGGTTTCCAGCTTGGCTGAGGAAGGCAAGACTGGAATACTGGTTCTATGTCCTTGGCAATGGTCTCTCCTCTCCTTGCCCCAAGTCCTGGCCAGGATCTGATGGCAGTTAAACAGGACTAAAAATAAAAAGCACTATAAACTCTGGGGGCTTCAAACATGTACAACCTTCAAAATGAAGTCTGCTTCAATGATTTTTGGTGCCCTTCTTGGGACTTGAATCCAGGACTTGAGCTTTTGAGCTCAAGGCTAGAGCTCTATCACTTAAGCCACAGCTCTACTCCCAAACTTTTGGTAGCCAGGGCTGGCTACAAAGCATGATCCTCAGGATCTCAGCCTCCTGAGTAGCTAGGATTACAGGTGTGAGCCACTGGCACCTGGCTCTACTAACTACATTTTCAAGAACCCTCATCTAATCTGGGACCTTACACATATAACCCTATTTCAGGGGGCTGAGCCTGATGATTGTGGCTCAAAGCTATCCAGAGCAGAAAAGTCAGAGTCTCCTCTCTAACATAACTAGTTAAAAGCTGGTCTGAGGGGCCAGCAGTTTGGCTTAAAATAGAGTACTCACCTAGCATGCACAAAGCCCTGGGTTCAATTCCTTTGTTACCACATGCATAGACAAAGCTGGAAGTGGTGCTGTGGCTCAAATGGAAGAGCGCTAGCCTTGAGAAAGCCCAAGGACAGGGCCCAGAGTTCAAGCCCCAGGACTGGCAAAAAAAAAAAAAAAAAAAAATGAAGAAAGGAGAAGAGAAGGGGAGGGGAAGAAAATAGGAGGGGGGGGGAAAGAAAGAGAAGAAGAGGGCCAGGATAGGAGACAGGGAGGATAATGGGGGGTGGGGGTGGGGGAAGCTGGTCTGCAGATGTTAGACAAGTGAGTAAGCAAGCCAAATAAATACGAAGCCCTGAATTCAAATGCTGGTAAATGTCCCACCTCCCACCCCAGGCAGGCTCACTGTATCCTACTTATCCAGCACCATGAAACCAACAGGGGATGGTGGTTCCAGGCCTGCATCTGCTGCACCTGCCCCAGAGACCATATCTTCAGCCTTGTGTGGGATGTGGCCTGTGGAAGATGCCGTGTTAGTCACTTACATATAGGGCTAGGCTCTGGAGGATTCCAGTGCATTAAGACAACATTACAAATATAAAGGGTCCTTTAAGAGACTTATCAATAAGGTGTGATAGCAGTACGAATATAGATGCAAACCCCGCACTGTTCAGTGTCTAGACAGGGCACAGGTGGCCAAAGGACAGGTCGCTTTACAGGGCTTTCACAAACAAGAGCTTTATTCAAACCATGGTGACACAAAATGATGAATGTTAACAGCAATCACATTTTATCAGCCAAGTGCCCCTGGGTGCTAGAAACTCTCCCTAAGGACACACTTGGGCTCAGTTCCTAATGAGGTGCCCAAAGAAATGGACAGAAGGGGGAAAAATGTGTAGGCAGAGCCTGAGGTCCAAGGTGGTTCCTGGGTCTGGGGCAGGGGGCAGGGACAGGAAAGAGAGCAGGGACCAACAGTGGTACTCTACTTCTTCCTGCCGCCTCTCTCCTTGAGGGCCAGGTGGATGATGGCTCCGTTGGCCATGTTGTAGTAAGCCAGTGAGTTGGAATCCTTGATGAAGATGCCCTGGAACACAGAGAGGGTGCTTAGTGCAGGGCACCTGGCCTTGAGCACAATGTTGCAGCCTTACAACCCTTGGCCACTTCCATTCTGGACTTAGAAAAACAGCAGCCTGGGCCGGGGGCATAGCCTAGTGGTAGAGTGCTCCCCTAGCATGCAGGAAGCCTCAGGGTCAAATTCCTCGGTACCACATACACAGATAAAGCCAGACACTTTTTGCTCAAGACGCAGAGCGCCAGCCTGGAGCAAAAAGTGTCCAAGGACAGTGACCAGGCCCTGAGTTCAAGCCCCAGGACTGGCAAAAAGAAAAAAAAAAAGAAAAACAGTGGCTTAAGGGAAGGCCAGGGACAGGTTCTTCCTAGAATGCCTGCCCTTCTCTCCCTCCAACTAAAGCTCTGCCTTTGTCTACATTTAGCTCAAACTCAACTCCTCATGATGCTGGCCTGGACTAATCCCATGGGTCGGTGCACCAATCATGAGACTTATCATCTCAGCCAACCATCTCATTCACAGATGAGGAAAAAAGGCTGAGTGCAGACGTGCTCGAGTCCAAAGGAGAAGGCGGCAGACTGGCTGGGCTGGACTCCTTCTCTATCTACACAGAGCCAGGCTGCCAGACGTCACAAGGGCTGGGCCAGTGCCATAATGACTCAGGAACCTCCAGAGACTCCCAAGTCTTGCCCTAGGTCTCCAACCCAGGTCACAGACAGAGATTAAAGTTTTCTGGACTACACACAAGACTATTGGCAGAGCCTCACTCTACCAGGTCGTCGGCCCAGCACCCCAGGCAGTATCCTCACTTCTAGGATGGACTCAAGTGGCTGCACTCAGGACCGTACCCCATGGAGTGTTCCCACAGGGGATGTAGCTTCTGAGACTGCAGAAGATTAGAACACAAAGGGCAGGACTAGGGAATCCCTAACTCACTTCGTATTGCAGCTTCTGTTTTCCTGCAGGCATGCCCGTGGCTTCGTGAATCTTCACCTTGATGACAGAGACCTAAGGGACCAAGGAGAAGTCATTCACTCCTTTGCTAAGGCCTGCTGGAGGAAGCAGTCCCACTGCTAAGGCTTCCTGTCCGATACCAGTTAGCAACCACAGCCCATACCTGGTCTGTAAGTGGGAGAGTGAAGACCAGCACTTGTCCATTCAGCTTCCATTCCGTCTTATCCTGCATGTTGGGCACTTGCACTTTGATGGACACAGGACCCTATAAAACAAGAGGTGGTGGTTATGGCTGGGGAGCCCTGAGCCAACCAGGAACTCTGCTCTGCTCTCCCAGGGCCCATCCAGACAGAGTTCAACCTGCTTGGGTTCCTGGACTTGGTCTGACTCACTACTGACACCACTTGTGACAGAAAACAAAATTTCATTTCTCTTATGTCACCCCATGCCTTGACTTGTAGGGAGCAGGTGGGTGGCCAAGAAGCACCAGGAGGGAAACGTGGCCTGTGGGGTCAGAGATCTCAACAGGCTTCCACACTGGCTGAGGCTCTAAGCATCACTACCACCACCTATGTGTGAGCCAGGTTGAGCACAGTAGGTTGAGCATGGCAAATGCTCATCCATCTGACACCAGAGGAAGTGGCTGAGAACTAAGCACTAGTTTGGGAAAGAAAACATTCTGTTAAATGCACAGGAGGGTGGGAGCCTAATGGCTTCCCTAGAGACCACTGATGACACAGCTCCTACCTCCCCTTATTCTATCACCCAGCAGGAATTCCTCCTGGGGCTGGAGCTGTGGGAGCTAGAATGGAAGGGCAGGCCCAGGATTTTCTCAAGGTATCTAGGGCTTCTGTCACTTCCAGATCATGTTGCCTATGCAGCCAATCCACAGCAGGGGACAAAGACCATCTCTACCCCTCCAACTCCTGATCTCATGTCCATAAGCCCCCAGAAGTTCAAATCATGGGGGCAAAGCAAGGTAAGGAACACTCCATCCACACACTGCAGCGCACGGTCAGCACCCCAGGTCACAGACCTTGTTCCTGCGTAGGAACTCCTCTTCCGGCATGAGGCTATCCTCTGTCTTCAGCTTCTTGGAGGCAGGCTCATCTTCCATGGGAGGTGGGGGATGGACAGGGGGCATGGGGGCTGGAGCTGGGACAGGAGCCACAGGTGGGGCAGGAACAAAGGCTACAAAGACAAGCAGCAGGGTGTGAACCTGAAGGGATCAGGACTCAGAAGGACTGGTAAGACAGAGAGAGGGAGATGGCAAAGACTTTGCTCCTTGGAGGTGTGAGATGTCACTCCCCATTGAGTCTGGCAGCCAGCAGATTCTTTGGCAGGGAGCCCTGGGAAGCTGCCCAGATTGGGCAGCAGGGGACCAGAGGAAGAGCAGGACTGATAGATCTTTGTGCCAGCTGACAAACATCTGTCAGGCCTCAAGACTGTCTCAGGCCTGACCAGAGTGCAGGCAGCAGCTACAACATACACCACTTCTACTTCTTATGTCCCCTAGGAGCTAGAGCTCCCAGCTCTAGCTTGGGGCTCTTTCACATACAAAGCCAGGGCCTCCTTCCAGGCTGGAAACTCAGCTGCCAATAATGTCAGTCACTCTGTTGTACCAGTGTCTTAGCCTGTGGCTAAGCCTGTTTCACCTCAGACACTAACCTGTTGGTACAATCATGGGAGGTGGGCGGGGGGCCATGATAGGAGGTGCTGAGGGAGGCATGGGCACCACGTTGATCCTGGGCGCATGGATGATGGGTGGCATGGGGGCGATCACTGAGCCTGGGGGCAGTCGGACCACAGATGCCATTGGTGGCCGAGGCATGACAGGTACTGCAGATACAACTGTAGTACGGACAGGAGGCGGCATCTGTTGGGAAACCCACAGGTCACAGGAAGCCAAA
The DNA here is from genome assembly GCF_031878675.1 of Megascapheus bottae. NCBI lineage: Eukaryota > Metazoa > Chordata > Mammalia > Rodentia > Geomyidae > Megascapheus > Megascapheus bottae. The sequence continues at coordinate 12,785,512 of NC_143536.1, forward strand.
GCTTGGTTCTAAGGGCACACACAGATGGCAACTGGCCCCTGAGGGTGCCTGGGCTCATCCCCCTGGTGCAGAGAGATTGTAGTCACAATCAGGAATAATAACAACTTGTGGCTGAGAGGCCCAGAGTGACATTCTCTCTACTTGGGACTTGATGGGTCGAACTCAACCAGCTGCTCATGGCAAATGGAGCCTTTAAAAAGGCCAACCTCAACTTAATCTCCTGGAGAGAGGTCAACAGTCCTCAAAGACCTGTAAAGCCCTTTTCTGCCTCAGACCTGCCTCCCACATTTTCCACTTTGTTTCCCTCCATGCTTAACTCTACTCTAGGTAAAAGATCAACTTGATTCAGCCCCATTCTAAAGCAATTGCCGTTTTAACACAATAGTATACAACCCCAAGAACTGAGCCCTAAAAAGAATGAGTCACAGGGTGGTTGCTGGCTCACCGCAGGTGGCCGGGGCACGGAGGTGATAGGTGGTGCTGAGCTGGGGATGTTGGTGGCTGAAGATGGAGGTGGTGGCTGCTGTGGGATTTCATTTGGCTTGCTGGGGCCAATCTTCTCTTTGGTGTCATCTTCTGGCACCAAGCCCTTAGCTTTGTGGATGGCCTCAATCTGCTCCTGCAGGGTGATGTTGGCCTGGGCAGCCTGCTGGGTCCGGGCCATGCTGCCTGAGTGACCATCCCAGGTCACCTGCAAGGAAAAGCAAAGCCATGACCTGTCACGACTACTGAAGCTGAGCCTAAGTGTAGGAGACAGTATCAGGGAAGGAACAAGAATTCATTCAAACTGTACCTTTTCCTCTGGCTTCTGAATCTCCTCCTCACCAATCTTTTTACCAATGGCCGTTTCTTCCACACCAAAAATGTCAGTACGCCGCTCAGCCAACTGCTTTAAGCTGCTCTCAATATCCAGGCCTATATGCAGTCACAGAACAGGAGAGAAGGGAGCTAAACCTGGGGCCCTGCCACAGGCAGACATATTTGGAGAGTGCAAAGTGGAGGGTAGATCCATCGCACAAGACCAACACTGTACGCTGTCCTCTACGTGCAAGAAGCCTATCCATTCAGCAGTGAGCCTACAGGCCCAGTGCTTGTCCACCACTCTAAGCAGTAAAAGAAGAGTTAGCCAGAGAGGCCACTGGGAGGACAAGGGATAACTGAGTGGGATAAGCAGGGCCAGGACAGAAAACTTAGGCCCCTGACGAGGGAGCACCTGCTCTATCCTGCTTTCCTCAAGACAAGAGTCAGAGTATTCCAGCCATCTGTCCAAAAGGCACAGAGTAAGTGTCCCTCCAAGATGGAGTCTGCCTCCATCTTGGCAGAGGGAACATCATCCCCATCAGGGCCCCCCTTTTTTCAGTAACGGTTGAAATATCTGGCTCATGGGCCATAAAGGGCTCAAAAAAATCATTTGGTACATAATAGGACAGATGTGTTTCTATGTATGTGGTACCAAGGAATCGAATCTGGGTCTTTGTGCATGCTAGGCAAGCACTTTCAAACTCCTGGCCCCTGTGTTTCTCAATGGATGTCTGATCAGTCTGCTTGTATTATACAGTACAGTCACAAATGACGCTACAGATGTCCAAATGGCCCTTGGCAGAAAAAGGTTCCTCACCCCTGCTAGAGGTTTCCCCCAGAGAGTCCTGGAAAATGAGACTTTTTTGCAACATCATAAGCCACATTTATCTTCAAATGCTGTAACTGAAAGCTGATGATGTGGGTCAAGTAGTAGACTGCTTGCCCAACAAATACAAAGCCCTGAGTTCAAACTCTAGTACTCCTCCCTTGGCCCCAAAATAGCTTTCATTGTTGCCTTCTGGATTTACATAAAACAAGCTTAATATTTGGACACTGCTATGGGCTCTCTACGACCTTTCACTCACCTGGTGCATAAACCTCATCATCACTCTGCTTCTCACGGATGGAGCGATCCCGCTGCTCTAGCCAACGGGGGTCAAGAAGCCCGATGCGCATGTGTTCTTGCATCTTGCTGGCAGGGATCTTCTCCCCAGTGATAGGGGACACAAGATACTCGTCTGGTGCAGGAGCTGGAGGAAGAGGCTTGGAAGCTAAAAGGAAACAGAGGTATACAAGTGAGAACACAGGGTGGCAGATGAAGCTGAGGAAATATCCCTTATGAATCATTCATGGAAGACATGTCCCTTCAGTGTCATCTTTGGACCTGGCACCAAGGCTGGAGATGATTTTATCATGGCCACTATGACCCTAGAATGGTTTATAAAGGCCCTTACAAATACCTTCAACTCTCTGAGAAATGACCTCATCTGAGGAATGCAGAGAGCAAACAGGACCAAGGCCTACCTTTTGGATCGTAGTCCTTCCGTACAATGACTTGGTCTGGAGTTGGGGGCAAAGGTGGAGGCATTGGAGTCTCTGGGGGTGGAGGTACCTTTTGCCCTTCTTCTTCATCATCTGAGCCCTGCGAAGTAGAGTGGTGGTAGGAATTAGAAAGGAGAGGAGCCCTGGCAGCTTTCAGGGTGGCAAAGAGCCTTGGCCTCTGCCAGCCAGTATCCACATGCTAAGCCTCCCAGGGCAGCCGAGGCCAGCCGGCGATAGGCCAAGCTGCTTCCTCACAGCATGAATGGGAGCACTGGGAGTCATGGTGCCAACCCTCCTCACAGGCATTTCCAGCAGCTGGCACCAGGCAGTCCCAAGGGGCCAAGAGTATTGCATATGCTGGGAGGGGCACAAAGGGCGAGCCAGCACTCAATGGGAGCTGTTCCCAAAGCAATGCTGAGAGGGAGGGAAAAAGTCAATTCCCACAGACACAGGGGCCCTTTCTTCTCAGGCTGTGCACGAATTCTTTCCAAGGCGGAGAAAGCAGCCTGGCTCTGGAGACTGTGCCTAGGTGGAGGGTCAGGCTGGAAGGGCTGTAGAGATATTGCAAAGGAAGCACGGGCTACATTTTGAAGATCTGGAAACTGCTGATCCACTGGGCCTCAAAGCATTAGGGTGATGGAGGGTTTCCTGAGGGCTGGGGGGGGGGGGCAGGGTCTCTGTGCTAAAGGGAAGGCGGGCCACAACAGGGCCAGCAGTTTTCAGATCCTTGCCTCTGAATGAATCTTTGTTGCTGGAGCTACAAAGAGATCTGCGTTGCCTGGGCAGCTGAATAGCCACACTGGACTAGTCAAGCCAATACCACCTTTAAAGGAACTTGGCTTCAGACTCAGTAACTGAGTAGTGCCTGATCTACCAGATTCTAGGGAAAAGGCCAGACCCCCAAGGCCACCTAGGAGCTTACCTCATCCATGTCCTGCACTTGAGTGTCCTGATCCAGCTGCGAAGGCGGTTCCTCAGTCTTCTCCTGTTTCTCATCTTCCTCATCAGACTCAACCTCCATCTCTACCTCCTCACTCTCCCCAAACTTCTCATAGCGCTCCTGAATGAGGATTCTGGCCCCCAGCTCCTCAGGGGTGGTTGGGGGTGGGAAGTTCCCTGGAAGGGGTGAGTCAGAGTCAAAGGCATGCCTACTAAAGGCTCATCTAATGTGCCTGTTTATGAACTCCCTAAGGGTTGTCTAATTGTGCTAACTGCAGAGCCCAACTGGGTGATAAGTGGTTGTTAAATTATATTAATTTTGGCAAAGTGGTAGAAATGAAAGAAATACACTGGTAAAGACTACTGAGAGATTCCTCTGCTCCCTAGGACTGTGAAGATCTATTGGAGCCCACCCTGTCCCCCACACATACCCAGGAATGGCTCAGGTGGCATTCACCTCCCAGCCCCACCTTGTTCATTAGGCTGGAAATCCACTGTCTCCACCACTACGAAATCATGCCAGTCAATCTGAGCGTAGGCCACCCGCTCCTTCTCTTTCTCCTCCTCTTCCTTTTTCCTCTCACGCTCCTGGAACTTGGCCCACTCAACTCGGTAACATACCTTCGGGATGGGAAACAGCGCAGTTGCATCAGTCTACTCCCAATTGGCTGTTGCCTCCATGGCCACCACCATAGCCAGTATAACCTTTAGACCACAACACTGCCCTCTATCCAAAAGGGAAACTTGCACTGCTCTGCAGGAGTTAGTAAGGGGCTCTGTGTTCACAGCAACAAACCTACAAGACAACCTAGCCTGAGAAGAAGCAATCTCAGAGCCCAAGAAACAGAAGCCTTTATGTGGCTACAGCCAGCACCAACATGACTGCTCTATTCTGAAAACCTGGGGGCTTCAAAAGACACCAGGAAGCTTCCTGGCTAGAGTAGAAAAAAGAGCAACTAAAGTTGAGAGGAAAGCAGAGAGTAGTGTTCCATGTTACCTATATTTCTTTGGCTTTCAAAGTCACAAAGCTTTTCTTCTCATAATTCTGGATCAGAACATAGCAAGGTAGAAGCTGAGATTTCTTACTGGATATGCTACTAGATCAAACGTGTTTATATATAATATAAATATATATAATATCTACATTATATCTATATCTATCTACATATATATATATATATATAAATAACCCACACCCACACACAGAGCCTGAATGTAATCTTACACAATTATAGTGCATCTGAATTTTGACTATAACTCACTCAAAACATTTCAGAGCAACTTGGATTTCAGATAAGGGAGGACCAACCTGTATTGCCTCCGAGACTGTTTCCAAACAAACCAAAACCCACTGGCCAGTATATCCTAGGTTATACAGACAACCTGCACCATCAGAAGCTGGTTGCAATGACTCCTACTCAGTTACCTGATCCAAAACTTCTCGGGGATTTTCTGCCTCTTTCTTGAGCTTTCCAAACAAGCCTTTGGGTGGAATCAAGATCTAAAAAAGAAGAGTTAAAGTAACCATCAGGGTATCTATCATATCATATCATGTGACAAAGAGGCAAACTTGCTCTGGACCTGTCACCAGGCATACAGCTAGGAAAGCCCTGATATCTCAGAGCCCTTTTCTTTTCTTTCTTTCTTTTTTTTTTTGCCAGACCTGGGCTTGAGCTCAGGGCTTGAGCACTGTCCTTGGACATTCTCAAGGCTAGAGCTCTACCACTTGAGACTCAGCACCGGCTTTTTTCTATGTATGTGGTACCAAGGAATCAAACCCCGGTCTTCGTGCATGCTGGGCAAGTAAGCACTCTACCAGTAGGCCAAGCTTTCTTTCCTTTTCTTTCTTTTTTGGTTAATTGCAGGACTTGGAAATAGGGGCTTGAGCATTGTCTGTCCTACCCCCTTGAGCTACAGTGCCACTTCCAGTTTTCTGGTGGTTAACTGGAGATAACAGTCTCACAGATTTTAGTCCCTGGGCTGGCTTTGAACTATGATCCTCAGATCTCAGCCCCCTTGGCTATAATTGGGATTTGGAGCAAGTTACTTAACAATTAGAATGTGGTTTTCTTCTATAAGTGGTGACACTACAACTTACCTGTAATATTATCAACTTAAGATTGTTTCCAGAATAATCAAGAAAAACATAAAGCATTGGCAGGTTACCCCAAATACCAGCAGCATATGACAGCTGTTTTTGTGACACTGGACTTGTAAGTTTTTGAAAATGCTACTCAGGCCTCCCCTCCACTGTCCTATTCCAGACTGCAGCCCATATAATCCATCTCCCCAATTCCTAATTTGCTTCTTCTCCATAGTATTTATCACCAATTGACACACCTGACATTGACACTGTTTCCTCCTCACTAGAGTAGAAGCTCTATGAAGATAGGGCTTTCTCTGGGTTCTTTCCAATATTATATCTCTAGCACATTTAACAATGTTTGCTTACTAAGAAGGAAATGTCTTTGTTCTAACCAGCTAGCCATCTCAACTGACCTGACAGTATCTACTGCTACTGGCAAAGCAGCTCAATGTCACTCCACTTTTCCCTGGGCCTCCTAGCCCTAGAATCTATCTGCTTAGTTGTCTGTCTTTGAACATAGTTGATGCCAATATTAAAATTCATAAGGAAATAACAGGACAGAGAGACCTTGGCCATCTTCAACCACAGAGGAACTCCTGAAGGATAATTAGCCCAATGTTCACTTCTAACTATTACTGTATACTTTATAATGACCCTCTGGCCTTGAGCGCTCAGTGACTACTATTCTAGCTATATTACAGCTTCTGGAGTTTGTCTTTTTCTAAACATGTGCATTTTTGTCTCTAGATATCAAAACCAGATGTGCATATCTGAGCACCAGTGGCTCACATCTGTAATCCTACCACTCAGGAGGCTGAGATCTGAGGCTCAGGGTTCAAAGCCAGCCCAGGAAGGAAAGTCTGTGAGTCATCTATAATGAACCACCAGAAAACTGGAAGTGGTGCTGTGGCTCAAAGTGGTAGCCTTGAGCTCTTCTGTGGCCAGGTCCAGAGTTTAAGCCCTACAACCAACAACAAAGGCGGGGGAGGTGAGGAAGGGAAAGGAAAGGAAAATATGTACCAGCATTCATTGCAATAAATAATCTGCTTATTTTAAATATCAGTATTACCATGTCCAAGATTTTTGATTGTGACACTATAGAATGGCAGGTTCCTTGAGTCTATAGTATTAACACCACATCTCCAGTGCCACCTCCATGACCTCCTGTGTGACTTTGACCAGACCGACTTCTACCTGTTTTCTCTTCAAAAGTGAGTCTAGTATGGCTGTCTTATGTATGACTAGAGATTGAATAGGAAGATGTTGCATGTTTATATTCTCATTAATAGCGGTACTGTGTTTCTCAACACCTACTTAAATAATATTTGACTTAGTAAATTTACAGAGTGAAGGAAGTTTTTGAGTCAAATGTGGATATCAATCTCAGCACAGTTATTAACTATCTGAGAGACTTTTGTCTTTGTTCCTCCGAGCTCTCCATTAGCACTTTTGCTCAAGATTGGCACTCTATCACTTGAGCTATACTTTCACTTCCAGCCATTTGATAGTAGAGATAACCTGTAATCCTAGCTACTCAGGAGGCTAAGATCTGAGAATCATAGTTCAAAGCCAGTCTGGGAAGAAAAGCCCTACCAGAAAAAGAAGTTGAGCTGTGGCTCAAAGTGGTAGGGTCCTAGCCTTCAGCGAAAGAGCTCAGGAACACTACCCAAGCCCTGAGTTCAAGCCCCAGGACCCCCAAAAAAAGTTTCTTGGATTTTTTTTTTTGTCTGTCCAAGGTGGTGTCTGCCCAAGATGCTTCCAATCATAATCATCAGATTTCTGCTTCCTGAGCAGCTAAGATTACAGGCACATGTCACTGGCACCCAGACAACATCCCTTTCTTTTCACTTTCCTTCATTCCTTCCTTCGCCTTTCCTTTTTTTTTTTTTTAAGTTCTGAGACTATGACTCAAGACTCTTATGTATACTAAGCAAGTGCTCTATCACTAAGTTGTAATCCCCGTCTCACTGACTTCATGTAGTTGAGCCTCCTGCCAGAACACCAATGACCTCACAGGTCCTTGAGGGTTAATAGGACCAATTGTTAAGAGCTTGCTGCTCTTACAGGACCTAAGGGTCCTGTGTCCTGTAGTAGACAAGTAAAAATGTGCATGTGGTTAAAAGCAGCCAGTACTGTCACACAGCAGCACTTTTCTTTTTCTCTCCTTTTAAAAAATATTTTGTCTGCCATAAACCAGTAACTTTTCTAAAAGGTCAAAAAAATTGTGAAATTGTAAGGTTCTGCGTTCAGTCTGTATTCGCACAAAATCAAGATCAAGTGAACTTTTGCTCTTCTGCTCCATAGGAAGCAGCATGTATTTTTCATTTCTCTCTAGGAACAAGAGGTCTGTGTTGCATTTAAGGAAATATTGACTAAAAATCAAGATTTTGCAGTAAATTGGGATTCTTAATCTTTGTCCAGGGAAATGGGCAGAAAGAAGGCAAGTCTTCACAGACAGAGAAGGGAGAGATATTGCCTTCCCTGAGCCCAGCACACAGCCCCCTACTCAGCCCAGACACCTTGGTATACTGTTCCACCAGCTTGGTGAAGTAGTTGAAAAGACTGTGCTGTGGGCGGAGAAAGTCAAACTGGTAGTTGCGCTGTTCTTTCTGCATCAGTTGGGTCAGAAACTGGCGCCCATTCCTGGCCACAAATTGAGCCGTCAGCTTCACAACATCAAGGTCGAAGGCTGAGATGGAAGGAGGGTCAGCGATGAACTCAAACTCAGGAGGAGGCTCTTTAGGCACAATTGTCTCTTGGATCACCTGTGCCTGGACCTAGGACAGAAACAGAGTATGAGGCAAGGGTACCCTCCCCCCAGCAGGATGGCTGTAGACCTCTGTTCTACTTGTTGTGAACAGACCACTGGCCCTTGTTATGAGAATCCTCATTCATAAGAGCTTACTGTGGCTTCAACTCTTTGGGTAGCTACAAGTGAGACCCACATCCAAATGTTCTCTGCTGCGCCAAAATCAAGGTCCTAAATGAGGTAGCATGACACCTGGTGGGAATTCAGCTTATCAAATCTCACCTGAAGGGGCTAGAAATGCAGGAGGATCCCAAGCACACACCATTCCACTGTGCAATTGCTTCCATGACCTCTACACAAACCATGAAGCAGCAGAAGGTCCTGTAAACCCTCTCTACAGATGAGGGAACTGAGGCAGTCTCAGGTCCCATGAGCAGTAGACTGCAAGGCAAGGTCTAACCTAATGCCAACTTTTACTTTTTACTGCAAAACAAGGGGCTACTTGTCCCAAAAAAGTTTGGGATTGAAGCAAAAAGAAAGCAGGCCTGGCTACATATTGCTCATTCATGTCTATGACAGTACCTACTGCTGGCCTCAGCACTCCTGAACTCAGGCCAAGACAAGCCGCACCACCTCAGTCAGGAAGGAGGTCCTTCAAGTACCACAGGATCACCCCCAAGGCCTTGGACAGGCTTAGATTTACCATCTGGAAAGTAGTCATTCTATTAGCCTACTCACGCAGACCCCAAGTGGACTTGATGAGACCAGGTTTGCTGAGCACTAAGCACAGAGCTTAATGAGCAATGCTTGGCAAGTGCCAACCATCACCAGAACCTTGCATATGAGCCTTAGTATCTGCCACCTGTGAGCTGGGGACAGGGTCACTTCTCTTTCTGGGTGCTTGTGGATGGCAAAGTTAATTATGTGCCCCCTCCTTTTCCTTGCTTTCTCTTTGGCCCCGGAAGAAGGGTGAGGCTCCAAACCTTCTGGGGCAGCTGCTGCTGGGTTGTTTGCTGCTGCTGTTGCATGACCTTGGGGATGGCGGCCGAGGGCTCCTGAGCCTTTCCCTCCTTGAACTCGCTGACCTTATGGCGATAGTAGGCATGGTAAGGGTCATTGGGGTTCAGGAAGTTGAACTTGGGGTTGTTGATCTCATTCTGTCGTATTCTAGCTTCAAATTCAGGTCCATTTCTAGAGAGAAAAACAGAAGAGTTCATAGAACTTTCAGATGCAGGCATGGCTCAGGCCAAGTTCAAGTCCCTATCTTAGACCAAAACACACTATTTTCCACCTTCCCTAAATTTTATTGCCTGTTTCAGACTCACTGCTCCAGGACCTCCCTGATTTTGTCAGTCATGAGTTCTTTGACCACTTCTGCCATCTTCACAATCAGCTTGGCTTAATTCTTTTCTTTCCTTTTCTTTCTTTTTTGTCGGTCATGGAGCTTAAACTCTGGGCCTGGGTGCTGTCCCTGAGCTCTTCAGCTCAATGCTACCACACTAACCCCTGAGCCACAGCCCTACTTCCCCTTTTCTAGTGATTAACTGTAGGTAAGAGTCTTACAGTCTTTGGTGCCCTTTAGTGCCTAAGGTGGCTTTGAACTGTGATCCTCAGATCTCAGTCTCCTTACTATCTAGGATTATAGGCATCAGCCACTGGAGCCCAGCCAAATACTTTCTTTTCATAAGACTTGCATTAGGAGCCGGGCACCATGGCTCACGCCTGTAATCCTAGCTACCCAGGAGGCTGAGATCTGAGGATCATAGTTCAAAGCCAGCCCAGACACTAAAGACCATGAGACTCTTTTGCTCCAATTAATAACTAGAAAACTGGAAGTGGCACTGTGGCTCAAGGGGTAGGGTGGTAGCCTTGAGCTGAAGAGCTTAGGGACAGTGCCCAGACCGAGTTCAAGCCCCACGACCAACCAAAAAAAAGAAAATAAAAGAAACTTGCATTAGGGCCAGGGAATGTAGCAGAATCGTAAAACAGTGACTTAGCACAACCAAGCCCTGGATTGGATCCTCAATACTACAAACAAAGCCAAAACTCCCAGCTTATTATTTTAAAAGCAGGCATTATTTTAAAAAAGAAATGTTGGACCTGAGGTATGACTCAAGAGGCAGTGTGCCACTCAAGCAAGCAAGCAAACTGAGCAAGCACAAAGTCTTGAGTTTAAACCCTAGCACAAGACTGAAATACAAACTAGCATACTCTTACTAACCAAAGGCAGTCCAAAGTAAAGACAGCAAAGTAAAGATAGTGAAATAGAACAGTTTAGCTCAAGCCAGGTGCTGGTGGCTCATGCCTAAAATCTTAGATATCAAGAAGGTGAGATCTGAGGATTGTGGTTCAAAACCACCCACAGCAGAAACGTCCCCAATAGACTCTTATCTCTAATCACTCAAAACCTGGAAGTAGTGCTGTGGCTCAAAGTGGTAGAACACTAGCCTTGAACAAAGAGTTCAGGGACAGTGCCCAAGCCCTGAGTTCAAGCCCCATGAGTGTGGGGGGGAAGGTTCAGCTCAAAATTTACTTGAAATTAGTTACCTTAACTAAATGTAAATCTGTAAAAACTTAGAGGATGTGATTTAAAACATTGCCTAAAACCATCCTATTTACTACTGAGAGGTCCACAGAGGAAACACTACAAGGACTCACTCAGATCCTTAGATATGCAGGGCTGTGTACTGCACATTCAGATGACAGAGCTACAGCAAGACTGGCAGGGTATGTGGAGGGATCTACCCAGGGACAGGTCTCTTGATTATGTCTCAGGCTCTAATTTGCATATCTTCAAAATGCCATGATAATGAAGACATGTCCTGGTCAGGATGTTTAGGGAACCCTGCCTAGCTTCCCAATGGCACCAACTCAAAATGCCACACTTACATGTGACACCTGTGCTGTGTCAGGCATAAAGCACATGAACTTAAGATTCAAAATACATTTAAAGTTTCATGTTGACTTCTGGCCCACTCTAAACAATAGCACTCACTCCCTGCCTCACTCTCCCCATGTGTAAAGTGTGGTTAAACTAGTCTCCCCTCTGTACCTTCAAGCATCATTGAGCCCAATTACTTAAGATGTCTAAGTCTGTTGAAATCAAACAGTGGCCCATGGAGGTGAGAAAAGTCAGTTCGACAAATGTTCAAGATGCCTGGGGTATTAGCAGAGAGAACACTGCTGGAGAGCTTTCATTGCTCTTCTGGCAACAGCCCTACATTCAAAGAGGTGCCTCAAACACATGGTATGGTTATAGGGCTAGCTAGCATCACTCTCCTTTCCTCAGACTTTTATACCATTGGCTCTGCCAGTTAAAGACAGGAGACAAGAGGGTGGCAACCTTGTTCTAGCTTAGCTGCCACAACCATCTGAATAATGCTGGTGGTCTGAATAATGCTGCTAGTCCCTCAGCAGGCTCTGCTTACTCCTTGTAGTATAACTAACAGCATGAGGTTTTGATTTGATTGTGCACCAGTCCAGCTGGAACCTCAGGCTTTAAAGAAGCGTTTCTACCTTCCTTTATAATGTGAACCATGCACAAGCAATACACACTTCAATCCTGGGAAACTAGGTCACCCATGCCCAGCAAATGCCCAGGGCAGACTGAGAGCTCTGCTTGTTTTCTACACCTCTGCCTCTTATGCCACAAGCCCAACAAATATGGGAACAATCTGAATTATACAATGCTAAGAATGCAGCCATGTTCATTCTCTACTATTCGACTACTTTAAGTTGGCTCAGTGTTAATTTTAGCAATAGATCCTCTAACACAAGGAATAAATTAGCAGAATTAGATGTGACTCTGACTCAGCCCAACTGGTGGGATTTTTTTTTTTTTTTGCCAGTCCTGGGGCTTGGATTCATGGCTTAAGCACTGTTCTTGGGCATTCCTCAAGGATAGCGCTCTACCACTTGAGCCACAGCACCACTTCTGGCTTTTCTCTGTGTATGCAGTACTGAGGAATCAAACCTGGGTCTTCGTGCATGCTATGCTAGGCAAACACTCTACCACTAGGCCATCCTCCTAGCCCCACTGGTGAGACTTTTTAAGGTAGATTCCAACTTGGTGGTTTTATTTATTTATTTGCCAGTTGTGGGGCTTGAATTCAGGGCCTGAGCACGGTACTTGGACTTTTCTCAAGGCTAGAACTCTACCACTTGAGCCACAACACCACTTCCAGCTTTTTTCTATATATGTGGTACTGAGGGATTGAACCCCGGACTTCGTGCATACTAGGCAAGCACTCTACCACTAGGCCAAATTCCTGGCCCTGTGGTTTTATTTTTGTTGTTGTTGTTACCCCTAGTACAGGGGAAATTCGAGGCATCCTATCACTTGAGTTATCACCCTTAGACCAGTTCAGCTTCTTGCTTGGATAATGTAAGGAAGACCCAATATAGAAATGAAAAGCTCCTTTTGGACAGACACATTTGATTGGAGATCATTACTACCTGTTCCATAATATACTTGTCAGAGAGAAGCAGACAGTCTACATGTTAGCTTTCTTCCAGAGCAATGTAAACAAAGGTAAGTGTATATATTTTAGAAATACCTACAGAAGAACCTCATGGTTAAAAAGATTCAACTATACAACTGGGGGCACTGATGGCACATGCCTGTTATTCTAGCTACTCAGAAGTTTGAGATCTGAAGATCATGGTTTGAAGTCAGACCAGGAAAGGAGGTCCATGAGACTGTAACCTCCAGTTAACCACCAAAATAGCTGTGAAGCTGTGGTTCAAGTGGTAAAGCATTAGCCTTGAGCATAAAACCTCAAGGACAGCATCAAGGCCCAGAATTCAAGCCTCAGAACTGGCATGCACACATACACACACATACATACATACATACACACACACACACACACACACAATCCAACTATAATATGTATAGATGCGTGAATGTTTTTTGCAGTCAAAGGGACTAAAGCCAAGGCTTCAAACATGGGGGGGGGGCAAGTGCTGTACCACTGAACTACATGCCCAGTTATTTACTTTGTTTTTTTGAAAATGTCATTATGTAGACATAGCTGGATTCTACAGCCTTCTGGCTTACCCTCCCAAACACTGGGATTACAGAAGCGGGCTAACCCTTGACTATATATGTGTGTGTAGGGTTTTTTTTGTTGCTTTTTTTGTTTTGTTGGTACCAGTACTAGGAGTCTAGCCACTGCCCCATAACTTTTTCATTCAAGGTTGGTACCACAGCTTCAATTCCAAAAGCTTTTTGATGGTTAATTAGAGATAATTGGAATGGCTTTGAACCATCCTCAGATCTCACTCTTCAAGTAGCTAGGATTAAGCCCCAGGAGGAGAGAGATGGGAGGGGAGAGAGGCTGGGGGGGAGGGGAAGAGGAAGGAGAGGAGGGGGAGGGAGGGGGAGGGAGAAAGTGAGGAGAGAGGAAAGAGGAGAGAAGCTATATACCTAAATTGACATGAAATCATCTTGTTTTTTAAATAGAGACAATTAATCTGAGTTTTTAACAAAATGCTGTTAAACAAAACTGTATGCTGGACACAGCTGGCTAACTGCTAAAAGGCTACTCTAAATGGCCTAAACCAAGTAAAGTATTGACCTATGGAGTCAAGTGGCTCTCAGAAGATTCCAGCTAAGGACTCATGAGTGTAAGTACAGTGTGGGGGAGGGGGAGGCTGGAAGGAATGCTGACCAACTTCTACCACATCTAGGAAGACGGCTGGCAAGTGCATGCTCTAACTGAGCCCTACACAGTCCAGTCAGTTCCCTTCTACCTCACCTACCCCATGACCACTTGGTGACAAGGTGGAAAAACATCACTCAATTTCACAAAGGTCCTTCCATAATAAGAATGACCAAATCCCTCGTCCCCTCCAGACACACACACACACTTTCTTTCTCTGCCTCAGGCCAGAAGCTCAGAGACACAGATATTATCTGTGACAAAGCAGCTTTCTAGAAATTTCCTTGGGCTCATTTTGGAAGTCTCCTGATGACTGTGTCTCTCACTTAGGCCAAAGCTGTGCTAGGTTAAAGACACTAGTCCATAGCCTCTCACTACTGTGTTTTTTGTAATTTTAAATGAACTTATAGGCTGAAGCCAAGGACATTTCTGTAACAACCCCAAGCCACTCTTTGGATTTGTATCCTTGTACAATCGTATGATCCATTCTCACCCACCATGCAGGCAGCATTAACTACATTACCTGGCCACAAAGCTGGCAGTCTTGTCAACGATATTTCTGACTTCTGGGGGAGGGTAAATAATCCCCACTACTGGCTTGGAAGGGGTAGAATCCTCCTTTGAAGATGCTTCTTCTTCAGTTGGCTGTGAAAACAGAAAAAGGTCTTGAAATCCCTAGTTTAGGGCGAGATACCACCCATCCCACTCCAGGATATTAATAAGAACCAATGGTTTGCTCTGGATCTCAGTTATGACCCTCTGCTTGAGAAAAGCAGTTCTTTTAAATGAATGACACATGTATAGCCCATTCCTAATAACTTGAGAAACAATAATTTTCTATCTCCTCTTCCCCAGCTAGACTGCAAGACTGTCTCATCAGAAACAGGTATCTACTTATTTACTGAAGTGCTAGGTATCACAGCCAATGCCTCAAGCATATACCCACACATGCAACTACTTAACACTGAGACCAGAAATCTGTTATGTGTACAGATATGATAAGATTCAGGAGTACTAAAGGCATTCTAAGAAATTACAATGCAGAATCTAAACGGCCTATTTTTGACCCTGAACCAGCATTGTGACTGGTATGGAATTTTTTTTTTCTGGTGTCAGTATTAGGCCTTATACTCTCAGTTTTCAGCTCACAGCTGGCACTCTATCATTTAAGCCATGCCTCTAGCAAGCATTCTGCTGGTTAACAGGTGATAAAGGTCTCATAGATATATCTGCCCTGGTTGGCTTCAAACAAGCTTGAGTACTTAAAATTACAGGCATCATTGGCCGGGAGTTTGACCTAGTGGTAGAGTGCTGGCCTAGCATGCACAAAGACCAAGGTTTGATTCCTGGGTACCACATACATAGAAAAATCAGAAGTGGTGCCTGTGGTTCAAGTGGCAGAGCACTAGCCTTGAGGAAAAAGTCTAAGGACAGTGCTCAGGCTCTGAGTTCAAGCCCCAGGACTGGCAAAAAAAAAAAAAATTATAGCCATCACTCAGTAGCTCCTGGATGACATGGAATTCTTTTTCTTTTTCTTTTCTTTCATTCTTTTTTTTTTTTTTTTTTGGTTAGTCATGGGGCTTGAACTCTGGGCCTGGACACTGTCCCTGAGCTCTACCATTTGTGCCACTGCCAGTTTCTGGTGGTTAATTGGAGATAAGAGTGTCATCGACTTTGGGCCAGGAGTTTGGCCTAGTGGTAGAGTGCTTGCCTAGCATGCACAAAGACCAGGCTTCGATTCCTCAATACCACATACATAGAAAAAAGCTGAAGTGGTGCTGAGGTTCAAGACATAGAGCTCTGGTCTTGAGAAAGTCCAAGGACAGTGCTCAGGCCCTGAGTTCAAGCCCAGGACTAGTCATGGACATTTTGTGTCCGGGCCAGCTTTGAATCACAATCCTCAGATCTCAGCCTCCTGAATAGCTAGGATTACAGATGTGAGCCACCGGCTCCTGGCTCTGACATGGCCAGTTCTCGGACTTGAACACAGGGCCTAGACACTGTCCTTAGGCATCCTCAAGGCTAGCGCTCTGCCACTTGAGCCACAACACCACTACCAGTACCAAGGACTCAAACCCAGTGCTTTGTGCATGCTAGGCAAGCACCCTACCATAGGCCATGCTCCCAGCCCTCTGACATGGAATTCTTAATGATGCTTGTTTATTAAATGGAGGGGCTGGGGAATGTGGCCTAACAGCAGAGTGCTTGCCTAGCATGCATGAAGCCTTGGTTTTGATTCCTCAGTACCACATACATAAAAAAAGCCAGAAGTGTTAGTATGCTTCAAGTGTCCCTTAGCAAAGCTCAGGGACAGTGTCCAGGCCGAGTTCAAGCCCCAGGGCTGGCAAAAAGAAAAAAGAAGGGGGGCCAGAAGCATGGCCTGGTGGTAGAGTGCTTGCCTAGCATGCACGAAGCCCTGGGTTTGAGTCCTCTGTACCACATACACAGAAAAAGACAGAAGTGGTGCTATGGCTCAAGCCCCAGGACTGGCAGGAGAAAAAAAAAAAAAAAGGGACGAGGGAGGGAAGGGAGAAAGGGAAAGAGGGAAGGGAGAAAGGGAAGGAGGAAGGAAAAGAAAAGAAGAAAGAAAAACAGAGGGGGGGGAGGGAGAAGGAAGGAACTATGATCCTCCAGGTAACTAAGTAAGTAACTAAGTAACTAAGATTACAGGTATGAACTCACCAGGCCCAACATTTTTTTTTTAAGGTACTGGGAATTGAACCCAGGATGGCCTAAATGGCAGGCAAGGCTCTACCACTTGATCCATGCTACCAACTCTTCTGTTTGTATTTTGTTAAGATAGTCTCCCTTCCTGATCCTCCTGCCAGAAGACCAAACAGCTGGGATTACAAGCAAGCACCACTGACTAGGAACCGTTTAAGGATTGCTGGCTCTGTAGCATTTACCCTGATCTAAGCAATAGAAACTGTTTCATCCTGCTAACATTGAATCCTGTCTTAGGATAACCGGTAGACTTTGCCAGAAAACCATGCAGACATCCAGGCACAAAGAACAAAGGAAATGCTTATTGTCAGCAAAGGAATGAGTAAGACCCCTTCTCACTTTGTCTAGCCGACAGGGGCTAGGAGGAGGGGACCTAGGTATGGACATGTGAGCCGGGGGCTTCATCATGGTGGTCTAGGATTTATGACTGCTGCCCAAATAGCAGATAAGGGGTCTCTGCAGCTGCCCAAACCTGCAGGTCATCTAAGGGGATCTTGTTGCCTTATATGGCTGTAACTGCCCCCAAAGGAGTACCATCTCAAGGTGAAGGGGGTGGAGGCTGATTATTTTCTGCCTTTACTAAATGGGCCTAGTGATACCTAGGAAAAAAAAAGCATACTAAGCTATGAGAGAAGAAGTTACCGATTGGTTTAGACATGGTGAAATTACCATTCCCAAACATATTCTTCAGGCTAAGAAATTAGAAATTAGTGTGCAGTAGCTGAGTGGGTCCAACTGAAAGGCTGACTGGCGGGATCAATGCTTTTCACACTTGGATTAATCACCATGGTTCCTAACTTAGAAGGTCTACAGTGAAAATTCTAATCTTTTTGTTTTGGCCAGTCCTGGGGCTTGAACTCAGGGCCTGTCCCTGAGCTGCTTTTGTCTAAGACCTGGCACTCTACCACTAGCTTTATCTGTTTCGGTGGCACTGAGAAATCGAACCCAAAGCTTCATGCATGCTAACCAAGTACTCTCTCACATTTCCAAGCCCGAAATTCCATTATTTCTAATAAAACTGCTAGGCGATGCTCACGTTGCTGACTCGCAGACCACTGTTGAAAACCACCCGTCCCAAAAGGTCTAGAAGTCAGCGCCGAGCGGGAGGCGCACTGCCTCCTGGGATTTGTAGTCCTACTCTCCAGAGTACTCGCAGCTTCCGGCCAGAGCGCGGAGCGCCCGCGCTGGAGTCGGGACACTAGGCCTAGGCTCGGGTAGCTGTTGGTCGAAGGAGAGCGGATAACGCAGTACCTGTTTGGGCTCCGTGACCACCGGCGGCGGTGGAGGCACCGCCTGCACGGGTCCAGCAGGCATGATTGCGACGCTCAGGGCTGCCAGTCCGCCTCGATGTCGAAGACCAGTACAGTGTGAAGACAGACTCGCAAAGCGCAGACCGTAAGACCACTTCGCAAGATGGCAGCGGCCGAGGGCGTCGCCGCAGAAGCCAGCTGGCGTACTTCCGGCCACGCCTCCTGCCGTGGCGTGCTTCCGGCCCCGCCCCACCAGCTCGGCGGCGAGCGACGCCGTTGCCAAGGCAGCGTGGTCCGGGCGCCCAGCTTGGGCGATCCTCAGTTGCAGCTGGCGCGCCGGAGGGCAGTTCCATGAGCCGGCGAGACCCAGAGGCTGACGCTGCGACGTCGGACAAAGGTGAGCTGTCCGGCGTCGCTTGCGGCCGTTCTCACTGCCCCGCGGTCGGTCTCTCCTCGGAGGCGGCCTTGCGGCTGGAGAGGCTCACCAGAGCCGCTTCCTTCATTTACCGGCTTCCCACGCCAGTCAGTCGTGGGCCTGGTGTCTTAACCCGAGCCACTCAGGAGGCTGGGGATCCGAGGATCCCGGTTCGAAGCCAGCCCAGGCCAGGCATCCACAGTGAGCCCGGCACACACACACACACACAAAAAAAACAAACGAAAAGCCAGAAGGGGAGCTTAGAGCGAGCCAGCCCCGAGTTCAAGCCCCGGTACTGGCACAGACAGAGCAAAACCAAAACCGCTACCGTGTGTTTTCCCCATACGTACTTGTTCCCAGTAGGCCTATCTTTTCTGGGTTCTTCTTTGCCTACCAAAGCCCCATCCTCACAGCTACATGGGACCTTCTCAAAAGGTTGCCTGCTCAGAAGGGCTGTACCCTCTGTCTGGCGAATGTCACTGTGACACCCCCCCCCCACCTCTATACATTACAATTTAAAAAAAAAAAAAGGTGTCTGCTGCTGGGCATTGGTGGCTCAAGCCTATAATTCTATCTAGCTATTCAGGGTGGTTGAGATCTGAGCATCGAAGTTCAAAGTCAGTGAGACTCTTATCTCCAATTCACCTTCAAAAAGCTGGAAGAGCTAGGGCTTACATGGTAAAGCACTAACCTTGAGCAAAAAAAAAAAACAACTCAGGGACTGCACTCAGACCCTGAGTGCAAGCCCCAGGACCGGAACAACAACCAAAAAAAAGACGCCTGCTTATTCAGTCTTCATACTGAATATCACTGGGGTTTCCCTACAGACCTCACCTCTCTCTTAACAGAGGCACACCCTCTAAACATCAGCTTCTTTTCTGAGAGCCTGTTGCTGTCTGATCTCTTCCCCATCCCAAATCCAGAATGTGGAGTTGTGGACTCCAAGCCCTTGATTCCCTCCCCCTTATTCCTCCATTCTTTTTTTTTTTCTTTTTGCCAGTCCTGGGCTTGAGCTCAGGGCCTGAGCCCTGTCCTTGGACTTTCTCAAGGCTAGAGCTCTACCACTTGAGCCTCAGCACCACTTCCAGCTTTTTTCTACGTATGTGGTACCAAGGAATCGAACCTGGGTCTTCATGTATGCTAGGCAAGCACTCTAACCACTAGGCCAAACTCCCGGCCCTTATTCCTCCATTCTGTAACTGGTTTATGTCATTTTTATTATTAACATAAAATAAAGATAGGATTTCTTGAGCATTTGCTATAAGCCACACCCTGAGCCAAACACTCCACATGTGACACATCATTTATTCTTTATAGCTGCCTCGTTACAGATAAAGACTGATGTTTAGATGTGTGGAGCCAGAATCCAGACTCAGTCATCAGTCAGTCTTCTGTGCCAGATGCTATTCTGTTGTCTTCAGTCACTTCAGTGCCCCTGGGGCCCAGGCAATAGCCATGGCAACTGCTATATAAATAGTTTTAGAGTTTCCAAAGTATTTTCACAGTGGTGACTTGGAATTTGAATGAGTGAACCAGCTGGAAGGTAGGCATGATTGCCCCATGGGGATAGTTTTCGGAAGGAAGGGTTTTACATGTTAAATGGGAGTGGAAGAAAGACTTCTGCCCTCCTCTGGGAATCAGAAGTCTATCTGGAGTCTCAGGGAATGAAGAGAGAGGTAAAGCTGTTGCCCCTACCTAAGAGCAGTTGGCTTAGTTTATCCCCTTACCTGCATGGTTGCAGGTATAATGCAGGACTGGCAGTTTCAGGGTGAGGGTTCCACAAGAGACTAGAGAATTACAGAGAAAATCCATGTGGAATGCACCTTCCCTCCATCCACACCTAAATTATTCTCAGACCATGAGTCTGCATAATCTGATTTCTTTTTGCCAGTCTTAGGGCTTGAACTCAGGGCCTGGGCACTGTCCTTGAGCTTCTTTGTGCTCAAGGCTAATGCTCTTCTTTGTGAGCCACTCCAGCTTTTCCTGTATAGTTTATTAGAGATGTGAGTCTCACGAACTTTTCTGCCTAGGCTGTCTTCTAACCTCAGTCCTCAGCTCTCAGCCCTCTGAGTAGCTAGGATTACAGGTATGAGCCTGTAACACCTGGCTTGATTTCATTTTTAATTTTTTTCAATTCGTTTCACTTTTTTAAATTATCTTTATGAGCCAGGAACATGGTCTAGTGGTAGCGTGCTCACCTACCATGCACGAGGTTCTAGGTTTGATTTTCCAGAACCACATACACAGAAAAAGTTGGAAGTGGTGCTGTGGCTCAAGTGGCAGAGTTGCTGGCCTTGAGCAAAAAGTGTCCAAGGGCAGGCAAAAAAAATTATCCTTACATAATGGTTTCAGTTCAACAAATCAGTTTATAATTGCAATGCATCTTGATCGATATAACCCTTCCATCATTCTCCCCCATCTTTTCCCAACTCCATCCTTATCCTCAAGTTACCTATTCTATTTTCACATATGTACATTGACTGTAATGACTGTATTTGTCCACCTCTCTCTAATCTCTTTCTTTATTTGCCAATCCTGAGGCTTGAACTCAGGGCCTGAGCACTGTCCTTGGGGCTTTCTCAAGGCTGGAGCTCTACCACTTGAGCCACAGCACCACTTCCAGCTTTTTCGATATATATGGTACCGAGGAATTGGAACATGCCAAGCAGGCACTCTACTTCTAGGCCAAACTCCCAGCCCTCTAATTTCTTTCTTTTTTCTAAAGCACAACAGAAGGTAACTTCGGATATTTTTTAGGGGTTAGTACTAGGGATTGAACCTGGGTTCAATATAATGGGGGTTTATTGGTGTAAAGTTGGCTTTGGAAACAGATCAGTGTTTGTGGTTGCTTTCACAAATAAGGTGATGCTTTGTCACCTCATTTTGCCTCTGCCCAAGCTGGGGCTTCCTGCTTACTTTATTTTATGCCCGTGTCATTGGGTCTTTCCCTTTTGCTTCTGCCTCATTCCTTGGGGCATAAAAATCCCTTGGGTAGCAACATCTCCCAAGAAGTGGTTGCCAAGACAACATGTGGGAGGTTTGAGAACATGTGTTTGTGTGTGTGCCCATATGAGTGTCCTGGGACCAATATACGTGGTTTCTTCTTCTGTCAGGAAAGGTAACAGCCACAGGTTTCCTGTTACAGAGACCCTCAAACATGTGGCGGTTCTTGGAGCCCTGCCCTGTGTCCCTTGATCTTTGTGTGTATGTGTGGGCTTGAACTCAGGGCCTGGAACTGTCCCTGAGGTTTTGTTCAAGACTAGAAATCTACCACTTGAGCCACAGCTCCACTTCTGGCTTTTTTGGTGGTTTATTGAAAATAAGAATCTCATAGACTTTTCTGCCTGGGCTGACTTTGAACCTCGATCCTCAGATCTCAACCCCCTGAGTAACTAGGATTACAAGTGTGAGCCATTATCACCTGGCCCTGGTCTGTTCAGTATTTGTGTGTGCTGTTACTGGGGCTTGAATTCAGAGCCTCAAAACTCTCACCTGGCTTTTTTCATTTGGCTTTTTCCACTTAAAGCTAGTACTCTACCACTTGAACCACACTTCCACATTCAACTTTTTTGCTGATAAATTAGAGATAAGAGTCAAACCACAGACTTTTCTGCCTGATCTGGCTTTGAACTTTGATCTCAGATCTCAGCCTCTTGAGTAGCTAGGATTAAAGATGTGAGCTACCAATGCCTGCCTGTCCCTAGTCTTGACACAGGGCTCAGCAGCTAAGGGATACACAGTCCGTGATTACTGAGTAGAGCACAAAGCAGCTAACACTTTCCACAAGCACCATGCCATGTAATAGCTCCTACCCCAGGTGCCTTTCAAGCATTTGAAATACTGTTCCAGGTTGAGATGTACTTTTAAGCATCAAATACATTGCCAGTCTTAGGGCTTGAACTCAGAGCCTGGGCACTGTCCTTGAGTTTCTTTGTGCTCAAAGCTAATGCTCTTCCTTGTGAGCCACTCCAGCCTTTTCTGTATAGTTTATTAGAGATGTGAGTCCCATGAACTTTTCTGCCTAGGCTGTCTTCTAACCTCAGTCCTCAGCTCCCAGGGTTCGCGGGGTGCCGTGGCTCATGCCCATAATTTTAGCTACTCAGCAGGCGGAGATCTGAGGATCGAGGGTCAAAGCCAGCCGGGGCACAAAAGGACCTGAGACTCTTATCTCCAATTAACCTCTAGAAAATGGAAGGGGGCTTGGCTCAAGGGTAGGATGGTAGTCTTGAGCTGAAGGGCTCAGGGACAACGCCAGGCCCAGGGGTAGAGTGATAGCTTTGAGCTGAAGAGCTCAGGGACAGTGCCCAGGCTGAGTTCAAGCCCCATGACTCACACACACACAAAAATGCCAGGGTTCTCTCAAGACATTGGTGGTTCACACCTGTCGCCTATAATCCTAGCTTATTCAGGAGGCTGAGATAAGAGGATTGTAGTTCAAAGCCAGCCTGAGCAGAAAAGTCTGTGAGACTCATCCCTAATTAAGCACCAGAAAACCAGACATGGAGCTGTAGCTCAAAGTAGCAGAGCAGTAGCCTTGAGTGAAAGAGCTCAAGGACAGCACCCAGCCCCATGACTGACAATTAAAAAGAGAGAGAAAGAGAGAAGGGGGGAAGGGGGAGGGAGGGAGGGAGAGAGAGAGAGAGAGAGAGAGAGAAGAAAAAAGAAAAAAAGTCAAATATCTCCTTCAATTTAACTGAGTTCATGTGGAAATAATGTTTTGAGTATATTAGGTTAAAAAATAGCTGAATACAGGTGGCTCAGACCTGTAATCCTCACTACAGTTCTCTCTACTTGGGAGGCTGATATCTGAGGGTTGTGATTCAAAGCCAGCTTGATCAGGAAAGTCCACGAGACTCTCATCTCCAGTTAACCACCAAAAAAGTAGTTAGCCCAGGCTACAGAATGGGATTTTGTTCCAAAAACAAGTTAGATGCCAGTGGTTCATGCCTGTAATCCTTGCCAGACAGGAGGCTGAGCAAGAAAGTCTGTGAGATGCTTATCTCCAGTGAGCCACCAAAAAAGCTAGATGTAGAGCTGTGGTTCAAATGGTGCAGCACTAGCCCTGAGTTCATCCTAGTACTGGCCAAAAAAAAAAAAAGTCAGGAAAGAGATATTTGAAGATTTTTTTTCCCTGCTAGTCTTAGAGCTCATGTAGGTGGCACATCCTTACCCCCACTGTGAAATTTCCAGGAGGAATGCGATTCTCACACCCTGTACTGCCACAGCTAGGACTACGAAAGCATTCTGACATGCTCAGGCTCAAAGTATACATCCCATTGCCTTTTCCCTCACCCCATTTCTCCAGCTTCCCTTGCTCCCAGACAGCCTCCCTCAGGTCCCCAGGAAGCCCTGCTTAGCTGTTCCCTCACTCACCCACCATTACATCGATCCATTCCTAGGGACCGAGAGACTGGTCAGGGCCAGCCCTGTACTGGAGACGGGAAAGCAGGCACCTGGATGAGCCCTGGGGCCCAAAGACAACTTGGAGAACAGGACAGGATCGGTTATTCCAGCTCTGCGGGCAGGCACCTGTGAGAGGTGAGGGCAGAACTCACTCTTCTGATAGACTCCGAGTCTACTTTGGGCCCTTGACATTACCCCCTGGGTGCCTCTGGTCTTCCCAGCATCTCTGGGCACAGACTGGCCCTTAAGCCTCTCTGACCAGATGGCCGGAGCTCTAAGGACACCATCCCAGTGCTCACAGAGACAATCAACCAGAGATGATGGAGGATCTATCATGATGGTAGCGTATGTATCCCTAAATACTGCCCAGACAGCCCTGCATCCCAGGGCAGGCAGGGTGATACAGGGAGATGCTTCTCCTGCTTGAGAGGTCCCAGGTGTTTCTGAGGCCCCAGCTGACAAGGTGGGCAGCTGCTCAACATCCAACCACAGGAGGGGCCAGGACAGGATCTAGATTCCCCGCCTTCTGAGCCCAGGGCCATGACTAGCTCATCTAAAAGCCTTCGGACGTCCAAAGATAAATGAGGGCATCCTGTGTGGGCCCCATAGGATTGAGAAAGTATAGGAGCTAGGTATGGGCTCAGAACAATCTCCCATCATCCACTGTGCTCACAGCTCCTTTAAGGCTTTGTCACATCCCAGCCTGATTGGAATCATCATTCCGTGTTACAGCTAAGGAAAGTAGGTCTTGCTTGAAGCTATGAAGCCAGGAAGGGCGGCCCTGGACTCTGTGTCATGATGTAGGACTTGGCACTGATCATATTGGAACAAGCAGACCTATAGGCCAACTAGAAGCTTTAGCAGAGGTCTAAGCAGGAGATGACAATAACTAGGCATGTCCCAGTTGTCCCTGTAGTTAGAATTCTGGGAGGAAAGGGTGATAGGCGCATTCCTGTTGCTCAATATTGGGGGAAGGAGAATGGCACATACTGGATACTTACATTATGATGGACTGGGCCAGGATTAGGTGGGTAGGAGTAAAGTGGGTCAGCCCACTCAGAAACAGCCCCTAGAAAGGCTGAGGGACCAGACTTCTCCCAGCTTAACGTCAGTGGCAGACTTTAGGCTGAGAAGCAACTAGGCAGATTAAGAGTTTCCAGAAGGTTCCTCCAGGAGTAGCCATATATCACTGTGGCTGACAGGCCTCCTGTTTGCCCACACCAGGAGCTGTGGGGATGGCACACCTGCTAGGCAGCCAGGCCTGCATTGACAGTCTGCGCAAGGACCTCACTGACCTGCAGGGCGCCATTGTGGATGTATTCTCCCGAGCCGGGCCCGTGCGATTCCCTTCCTGGAAGTTCCCTGACCGTGTGGCCTGTGATCTGGATATGGTGGCCCTCCTGGAGCATTATGATCACGTGCCGAGTGACCCTGAGTTCACACAGCTGTCCCATGCGGTGCTGCTGGAGCTGGTCATTGACAGGTGAGGGCCTTGATACTGCCCCATGTCCCTCAGAGCAGTAGCAGCTGCAAACGACTTTCTACAACTGGTGGCAAATGAACTATGTACCTGTCAGAGGCCCTCAGAGTGACCCACTTTTTTTTTTCCCAATCCTAGAGCTGAACTTGGGGCAGGGCGCTATCTCTGAGCTTTTTTCTTTCTTTCTTTCTTTCTTTCTTTCTTTCTTTCTTTCTTTCTTTCTTTCTTTCTTCCTTCCTTCCTTCCTTCCTTCCTTCCTTCCTTCCTCCCTTCCTTTCTTTCTTTTTTTTTTTGCCAGTCCTGGGGCCTGAACTCGGGGCCTGAGCACTCTCCTTGAGCTTTTTGTTTTTTTCAGTGCTAGTGCTCCACCACTTGAGCCACACCACTGCTTCCAGCTTTTCTATGTATGTGGTACCGAGAAATTTAACCCTGGTCTCCATGCATGCTAGGCAAGCACTGTAACCACTAGGCAAAACTCCCAGCTCCGTAGCTTTTTTTGTTCAAGGTCAGCACTTTACTACTTTTTTTGTAGCTCTACTTCTGGCTTTTTGGTATTTTATTGGAGATGAGAGTCTCACAGAAGCCTGAGGCTGGTGACTCACACCTGTCATCCTAGCTACTTAGGAAGCTGAGATCTGAGGATCAGGGTTCAAAGCCAGCCCAGAGAGGAAAAGTCTGTGAGACTTAATCTGCAATTAACCATCAGAAAACTGGAAGTGGAGCTGTGGTTCAAAGTGGTAGAGCTCTAACCTTGAGCAAAAGAGCTCAAGGATAGTTCCTAGACCCTGAGTTCAATTCGTCTGCTCCCCCCCCCCCCCCCCCCCCCCGCCAAAAAAAAGTCTCACAGACTTTCCGATCCGGACTGGCTTTGAATTATAATCCTTGGATCTCAGCCTCCTCAGTGGCTAGGATTATAAGAGTGAGCTACCCAGTGTGACCCTGTTGTCCTGTGTACCACTGGCCCATCCATCTCAGGGAGTGGCAGCCTGCCCCTGGGTTGTCCCCGCTGTACTATGTCAGAGCCATCAGAGCTGCTGCTCAGAATTTCCATCCCAGCCTCTTTTTCCTGATGTCTTGTGCACTGGTTTGTTTCCCTGGCATCACAAGGCCAGGCATGGGATGTGTTTTTCTAGCTCTTGGTCCTGCTGGAAAAAGGCTGCAGCCCAATCACTTGTATGAAAGTTAACATGGCCATCAGACTTCCTCTCCTACCTCACTACTTTCAGAACCCACTGGATCCAAACCCCCAGACCCTTCTGGGGACCCTAGAGGTCAGGACCTTGGCTCTGGCCCATAGTGTGGCATTTTGAGGAGCTCAGCTCATGTCAGGATGGGATTGAAGCAGAGGGTACAGACAGCACTGCCTATTCTACCACGAAGGTCTGTTTGTCCATCTCAGATGAAAACAGATTGCTCTGCCAAGCTCTCCATTTCCCAGGATTGTTATCCACAGGGCCCCAAGAGGAAGGCACCTTCTCCCCAGAGCCCCAGGGAGGGTTAGAATTACCACCACCTACTGTACAACCAGGTAAGGACATTAAAAAAAAGATAAGGCCTTGTATCACATCTTCTTTGAAAACAACTTTCCCTCCGGCACATGCAAACTTATCCTATCCCTTTTCTTTAAGGTAAGTCTTTGCCTCTTTTTTTTTAATATTTTATTAACATTGATTTTTACATCATATTTCAAATGTCATGTTTAACAAACAAGTATTCAAGAAGGGATTCTGTATATACAATCACTGGAACATAGATTTTAAAACATAATTAAAATTAAGCTGAGGGTTTCTATGTCATAGATACCTATCAATGTATATAATATAACATTATGTCTATAGAGTATATATCCCGTCATATATTTTTATGTCTATGTAGTTACGTTTATATCTCCAAGATCATGTCCATAACCTTTTAGGTACCCAAATATTGAGTCATCGCTCTTGTACTGTTTGGATCTAATATCCACATATTAAGGATACCATGTGCCTTTTGTTGCTTTGGTCTTGATTTATCTCACTCAACATGATTCGCTCTAATTTCATCCACTTCCTATCTTGTCTGTTGGCTATGTAGAATTCCATTGTGTGTGTGTGTGTGTGTGTGTGTGTGTGTGTGTGTATCACATTTTTTTGTATCCATTCATCTGCAATAGGGCATCTGGGTTGTTTCCATCACTTGGCTATTGTGAATACTGCAGAGATGAACATGGCTGAGCAGGAGTCCTTATCATATCCTGGGTTATGATGCTCATGATAGATGCCCAGGAGTGGTATGTCTCTGCCTCTGCTTTTAAAAACATTATTGTTGGGGCCCAGAGTTTGGCCTAGAGGTAGAATGCTTGCCTAGCATGCACAAAGACCTGGGTTCGATTCCTTGGTACCACATATACACACACACACACACATACACACACACACACACACACACACACATATATATATATATATACACATATATATATGGTCAAAATTGATGCTGTAGTTCAAGTAGTAGCCTTGAGAAAGTCCAAGGACAATGCTCAGGCCCTGAGTTCAAGCCCCAGGACTGGCAAAAAAATTATATATATACATATATGTACATATATATCAAGTGTATATATATATATAATGTGTGTATGTATATATATATATATATATATATATATATATATATATGTGAGACAGAGATAACAATTACCTGAGTCAGGTAATGAGCACATTTCCTTTCCTAAGGTGTCTCTTCTTCCCTCACTCTCTTCATCTCTACTTTTGAAATTAGAAGTTAGCATGGAGACCCAGCTGTTCTCATCCCAAGTCTCTTGTGATAGAAGCCTTCTCTGTCCTGTTCACCCTGTAACCTTGGGGCTCTTTGTCCCCTTGGGGGTGGGGGGTGGGATCTTAGTCTTATTGTCTGCAAAGGAGAAGGCAGTGGGCCATCAGATGTCAGATAGCTGCTCACCCAGAACTTTCCAAGCCCGATGATGAATCTGAGTGCCAGTGGTTTACGACTGCAGTTGCTCAGGTGGCTGAGATCTGAGGATGGCAGTTCAAATCCAGCCAAGGCAAGAAAGCCCAAGAGACTCGTATCTCAATAAGCTGGAAGTGTGGCTATGGTTCAAAGCACTAGCCTTGAGCAAAGGAGCTCTGAGACAGCGCCCAGGCCCTGATTTCAAGTCCATGACCACCACCACCACCACCACCACCAACAACAACAACAAAAGATGATGAGCCCTGGGTCACCTCCTCTGTCTCACTGGCCTAGTGGGAGATGCCAGGCTGAAGTACCACTACCCAAGAGGTCCGCTAGAGGGCATCTTGGAGGAAGTGGTCTCTGGGATGTGTTAAGCTGCCTTGGACTCTCTAAGTCCCTTATGCTTGGACAGGGTCTCCCTCTTTTCCTCTTCCTTTCTCCCCCTTCACCTTTCCCTTCTTGCCTCCCACACTCTTCTCCAATAGTACTTGAGTTTTAAACTCAAGACCTTTCTTGTGCTAAGCAGACACTCTGGTGCCATGCCCCTAACATTCCTGACCCTGAGGCCACCAGATATATAATATGAGTGCCCTTTACCTCCATGGGGTCTCTGCCCACAGGCTGCTCCTGCTGCTTCAGAGCTGTGCCAGCTACCTGGAAAGCCTTGGCTTGGAGCAGACCATACCTCCTGCCCGGGCTGCAGGACCGTGTATGTCAGTGGGGCTCACAGTGCGGCGCTTCTGGAATATCCTGTTAAAACTAGGCATGCTTTACCAGCAGGTGGCCCCTCAGGTGAGTTATCCCAGCCCCACTCCTGATTACACTCACTCCTTACCCCAGCTCCAGCTTCTTTGCACCCCCATATATGCACCACATCCTTTACTGGCTCCCTCTTGCCACAGGAAGCTGTAGTGGTGCTGTGGCTCTAGCCTGGAGCAAAAAGAGCTCAGGGACAGGCCCTGAGTTTAACCTTCCCCCCTCCCACAAAAAAAAGTCCAGTAACTAGATTGACTCATGAGGGAAGAGGGCTCCTCTGATTTGTGTCAGGGTCACCTCAACCATATGAGTGTCTGAGCATTCGACAAGGTGGTCACCAAGATTCCCAAGAAACTGACCCGTCCCTCTTGTTTGTTTTCCATTTTTTCTTTTCTCCTGACTCCAGAAAAGAGCAAATCAACGAGACACCCCTATGGGCAAGCCTACAGCCAAGCCCATGGCCAAGGGCGAGCTAGCCAGGAGTCCTGAGTCTATGACTGCCAAGTTCATCAAGCCTCCCTCCCAAGTGCCAG
Organism: Megascapheus bottae; assembly: GCF_031878675.1. Taxonomy (NCBI): domain Eukaryota; kingdom Metazoa; phylum Chordata; class Mammalia; order Rodentia; family Geomyidae; genus Megascapheus; species Megascapheus bottae. The sequence goes on from NC_143536.1 coordinate 12,814,802, forward strand.
GCTTGCCATCGACCTGCCAGGGACTGCAGAACCTCCCTAGCAAAGTCTCCCTGAAATGTCCTGCCGGGACCCAGAACACCAAGAGTGTCCACTCCCAGACCGTTGAGACAGCCCTCGTGCCCTGCGATGCGTGTACCAGTGTTCAGGGTAGCCTGCAGGAGGTAGGCAAGGTGCTCATCAGCCTGTGTCAGAGTCAAAACTTGCCCTCATCCTTGGGCCATTTTCAGCAGCTGGTGCAGGACAGCATGGGGCTCAGGCCACTGCCAGCTGCCACCATAGGCCACTGGGCTACAGAGCAGAGCAAGGACCTGACACGCCTCAGTAAGCACATGGGGGCCCTGATGCAGCTTATTGGGCCCCTCAGGGCCAAGCTGGAGGAGGCCGAGGGACAGAAGGATGGACTAAGGAAACAGCTGAGCAAGCTGGAGCAGGCCTTGGAGCAGGAGCAGGGTGAGCGGAAGCATCAGGCAGAGGAGGCAGAGCAGCGCCTGGCCAAGTGGGAGTGCAGCCGGCAGCAGCTTTTGTCAGGTTTGTGCACAGAGCCAGACCCTTGGAGCCCAAGGGATCTGCTACAGCCTTGGTGTGGGTGTGCCCCAATATAGACCCCAAGACGAGGTTCTGTGTATGTGTGTGCCAGTACTGGGACTTGAACTCAAGGCCTGAACACTCTCACTTAACCTTTTCATGCAAGGTTAGTATTTCACCGCTCTACTTCCAATGCTTTTGTGGCTAATTGGAGATAAATATCTCACAGACTTTCTTACCCAAGGCTGGCTTTGACTCACAATCTTTCTCTCTCAGTCTCCAAAGTAGCTAGGATTACAGGAGTGAGACACCAAGATCAAGCTGAGACAGGGTTGGAGTACTAGTAGTTTAGCCAGAAGAACTCTGGTTTGGGAAACTGGTAAGTAGGGAAGAAAAGCATCCAAGAAGGGTGCATCCATTCATCTGAAGCCACTGAGTAACTGCAGCTCAGTCCTGGAAAACACCAGCAAACAGCTGTAACACTGTGCCCATCAGAAAGGGAAGGAAAGCCAGATGCCAGTGGCTCATGCCTATAATCATAGCTACCCAGAAGCTAAGATCTGGAGGATCACAGTTCAAAGTCAGCCTAGGCAAAAAAAGTCCTTGAGACTCTTACCTCTAAAACAATCAGCAACTAGGCTGACAGAATAGTTCAGGTAATAGAGCACAGTTGAGCAAGCAAGCTGAGAGAGTGCAAGACCCTGAGTTCAAACTCTGGTATTGGCAAGAAAGAAAAAGAAAGAAAGAGGGAGTATATGAAAAAAAGAAAGAAGGAGAGAGGGAGGGATGGAGGGAGTAAGCTGGGATATTAATTCACTCCTGGCTGTCATTGAGGGTCACTTGCAGATAGCTCATTCCCCTGCCACCTCACCCCAGCACAGCTTGTCATCACTGGAAGTCACAGCAATGGGCTTGCTGTTACTGTAGGCGAGCCACTGTCCTTTCTGAGCTTCACTGTTGCTCCGTGGAAGACACCAAGTCCATGTGTACACATGTAGCCACCAGCCCAATCAGAAGCCAACCCAGGACCCAGACCTTCTGACTTCTTCTTGAGGTTACCCCCCCTGCCCCTTAGGGTGGTCCCACTACACTGTATGTGGCACCACTGCCTTCTTGCTGTGGGGATACACTGGGCAGGAGGAATTAAGAGACCCTCTGAAGGACCTTCTCTCTCCCCTGCCATAGAAACAAATGATCTAAAGATGAAGGTGGTGGCTCTGGAGGTGGAGCTGAAGCAGAAGCAGGAGACCATGCAGGCAATGGGTAAGAGGGCATGCCGTGTGGGGGGAAGGAAATGGGGACAAAAGCATAAGAAGGGATATCAATGTATGAGAATTAATGCACCTTCTATCTAGCAAATATAACTGTAACCCCTCTATATATTAAAATAAAAAATTATTTAAAAAGTAAATAAAATAAAAGAGGGCATGCCGTGCACCCCAGGCACATCTCCATCCGCATTACAGCTGGGTGAGCGGCCTCCAATTCCATCCCCTGAGCTTCCAGGACAAAGAGAAAGGGAGCTTTAGGGCTGGGAGTGTGGCCTAGTGGTAGAGTGCTTGCCTAGCATGCATGAAAACCTGGGTTCAATTCCTTGGTACCACATACATAGAAAAAAGCTAGAAGTGGTGCTGAAGCTCAAATGGCCTTGAGAAAATCCAAGGACAGTGCTCAGGCCCTGAGTTCAAGCCCCAGGACAAGAGAGAAAGAGGGGGTAAAGAGGGAAAGAGAGAGAGAGAGAGCACGAGAGCGCTTTAGGACATCAGGCCTGGCCCTGCTGGGCAATGAATGACCCCACAAATGGATAGCACCTCTTGTTGTCTAGACCCACTTCGGGGTCCAGAGCCTCACACTGTAGCTGAGAACATGAATGTGATCTCCCCCTCCCCTGGATCCATCCAGGGACAGGGCACCCTGGGACCCCCTTCCCAACCCTCTGTTGTCCATTCCCTCCATCCTGCAGAGGAAAAGGCCCAGCAGCTACAGGAGGAAGGTGAGCGCAGGGCGGCCGCCGAGAAGCAGGTGAAGCAGCTGGAGGAGCAGGTGCAGTTGCTGGCTGGGCGTCTGGATGGGGCCAACCAACAGATTTGCTGGGCCAGCACAGAGCTGGACAAGGAGAAAGCCCGCGTGGACAGCATGGTCCGCCACCAGGAGGTGAGGCCCATGGCCCAGGCTCTGGACTTAAGGCTGGAAGCTTTCTCATTCTCACTCCCTGTCACAATAGTGCAAGGTTGTCAGTATTTGTGTCATCCCCATTTTATGGGTGGGAAAATGGAGGCACAGTGAGGTTAAAGAAGTTGCCCAGGCCACATAGTGAACAAGAGTGGGGGTCAGGACTCAGCAGACAAGCATTGGTTCTCTGTCTGTCTGTCTGTCTGTCTGTCTCTTTTTGTACCATTCCTGGGGCTAGGCCTGGGTGCTGTCCCCGAGCCTTGTTGCACTAAAGGCTCTACCATTGAGCTCTATCACTTGAGCCACAGCACCACTTCTGTCTTAAAAAAAACATTCCAGGCCTTTTTTCATACATTAGCTTGTTTAATCTTTGCCTTCTTTTTTTTTTTTTGCCAGTCCTGGGCTTTAAGCTCAGGGCCTGAGCACTGTCCTTGGATTATTCTCAAGGCTAGAGCTCTACCACTTGAGCCTCAGCACCACTTCCGGCTTTTTTCTATGTATGTGGTACCGAGGAATCGAACCCAGGTCTTCGTGCATGTTAGGCAAGCACTTTAACCACTAGGCCAAACTCCCGGCCTCTTTGCCTTCTTTTTTAAAATTATTATTCTTATTTTTGCCAGTCCTAGGGCTTAAACTCAGGGCCTAGGCACTGTTCTTGGGCTTTCTCAAGGCTAGCACTCTACCACTTGAGTCATAGCACCACTTCCAGCTTTTTCTGTGTTACTGTGGTACCAAGGAATCAAACCCAGGGCTGCATGCATGCTAAGCAATCACTGTACCAGTAGGCTATGCTCCTGGCCCACTTCTGGATTTTTCTTTTTTCTTTTTGTCAGTCGTGGAGCTTGGACTCTGGGCCTAGGCGCTGTTCCTGAGCTCTTCAGCTCAATGCTACAGCCTTAACCCTTGAACCACAGCTCCACTTTCGGTTTTCTAGCGGTTAATTGAAGATAAGAGTCTCACGGTCTTTAGTGCCTTGGCTGGCTTTGAACTGCCATCCTCAGATCTCAGCCTCCTGAGTAGCTAGGATTATAGGTGTGAGCCACCGTGCTCAGCCTACTGCACCCAGCCTTCTGGATTTTTTTTTCCAGTCCTGGGGCTTGAACTCAGGACCTAAGCACTGTCCTTGGGCTTTCTCAAGGCTAGAGCTCTACCACTTGAGCCACAGCACCACTTCTGGATTTTTTCTACATATATGACACCAAGGAATCGAACCTGGGTCTTTGTGCATGCTGGGTAAGCACTCTACCGCTAGGCTAAACTCCCAGCCTGTGGCTAAACTCCCGGCCCTGGATTTTTCTAAGTAGTTTGTTGTAGATAAGTTCCATGAACTTTTCTGCCTGGACTGGCTTCAAATTGTGATTCTCAGATCTTAGCCTCCATACTAGCTAGGATGACAGGTGTGAGCCACCGGCACCCAGCGTCACCATTGGTTCTTCCTACTTTACCCTCATCTGGAAATGTTGGTGGGCCACTAGAAACCTTTAAGAAGGAACAAAGCCTATTTTCTAGAATCCTCTTCTAGTGGGAACTGTGGGTGTCTGACTAGAAATAAGTAGGGTATAGATTCTGCTAACTTGGGGATGGCTGGCCTTCACCAGGCTGGATGTCCATTTACCCGCTGTCTGCCCTTTGCCCTCTGCCCTGCCTGCATGTCCATAGTCATGTGTCTGTACACAGATGTGGCACAAGGGGAGAGCTTGGAGGGTCCCGGATACAGTAGATTTGATAGTCCCCTGTGGCTGACCTTACGCTTTCCCCATCAACCCCCGTTCCCATAGTCCCTGCAGGCCAAACAGCGCACCCTGCTGCAGCAACTGGACAGTCTGGACCAGGAGCGTGAGGAGCTACAGGGCAGTCTAGATGATGCTGAGGTCCAGCGGGCCCAGATGGAGGAGCAGCTGCAGAGCCTACAGAGTGACCGGGAGCAGGACCAGTGCCAACTCCAAGCCCAGCAGGTGCAAGTGGGCCAGGAGAGGGCAGGGCAGCACCCCTCCTTTTCACTAGAGGTCCCCTGTCCCAAGGGAACCAAGACCCATCCTAAGAGCCAAGTGTGAGCCTCTCATTACCCGCCTCCCTACTCCCCCAGGAATTGCTGCAGAGCCTGCAGCGGGAGAAGCAGGACCTAGAGCAGGTGACCACAGACCTGCAGCTGAATCTCTCAGAGATGCAACGGGAGCTGGAGGCCCTGAAGGAGCGGGAGCGGCTGCTGGTGGCCTTCCCTGACTTGCACAGGCCTGTAGAGGACCAGATCCAAAGTAAGGGCTCGGGGTGCTGCCTAGGGCATGCTGGGGTCCACAGCAGGCATGCTGAGACCCACAGTGGGCACACTTGGGCTCCTTCAACTCCCTATCCCACAGTGACAGGCATGCAATAGCAATGAGGGAAGAGAAGACAGCAGGCACCCCTACTGAACGTCCAACACTTGTGCTCTTACGTTGTCAGTCCTTTTGAGGGGAGGCAGGGAACCAGAAGTCCAAAGGTGACATAACTGCCCATGCCCCATGTCAGCCCTTTCTGGATTTCCTCCACCTCTCCTTTCCACCCCACGAGGCCAGGTCCGAATGTACAGCACCCAGCCATCCAGCATGTTAGACCCAGAGTCAGTAGTACTAGGTACCCACACTGGCACAAGATTAGATGGCAGGCAACTTGGATTCTCCTGCCATCTAAGTTTGTGGCAGTATAGGTACCATAGGTTCTGCTGCTCTGGGACAAGTCCCTTCCTAGAGCTGTTGGGAAGGGACAGCTGGTCATATGAAGTCACCATTCCTGACCACTAATTATTGGGTCTGTCTGTTGCTCACAACTTCCCCTAAAGTGGGTAGCATTCATGTTTTTATAAACCAAGAATTAGAACTGGCAGCTACTTGCCCCACTTATAGAGTCAAAGTGTATACCATAACCATGGCCACGATCCTGCTGATTTCCTGGGCGCAGTCCTGGGGCTGAGATTCCCTCTTTAATCTACCAAATCTTCTGTGAGTTCTAGGGCGCACCCAGCTCTCACATTCTATAATCCTGAATCACCCTTACAGTGGGTGGGAGACAAGGGAAGGGAAACAAGGCCTCAGAAGAAGGAAAATGTGCTGGGAGGCCCACTGTATGTAGCCCTCTCCTCCGAGTTCCTGTCCCCACCAGGCACATGAAGCAGACCCAGATGTTGTGTCCCTGCAGGTTCTGGCAATGTCACAGAAGATATGGAGAGGCAAGTGCAAGCCAATAGCATCCGCATCCAGGTCCTGCAGGAGGAGAATGGGCGGCTCCAGTCAATGCTGTCCAAAATCCATGAAGTGGCCCAGCAGGGGGCTCTCAAGGTGAGCCCAAGAGCATAGGCCTTAGGGACTTGAAGGAGGCTCCTACCCAGACGTCTTCAGCCTCTACCCTGGGAGGCTGTCAGGAGCCTGCTGGGTGACCTGTGAGTGCAGGCTAAGCTTTAAAGCGATGGATACAGAGCCAAAACCTTTCCATTCAAATCCCCCTGTACCCTACTTCAAGTGAACCAAGATTCTTGGCAGAGGCTCCTTTCACGTATATTCTGCCACCCCCGCCCTACCCCCGCCCTGCTAGGATACCCTCTGGGAGTGGGACTCCCAGGCCCTTCTGAGCTTGACTCTCCTCTCGGCAGCTGGTCCCTCAGGACAAACTCTGGTCGCATCCTAGCAAGGACACTCAGAGAGTGGCTCCTTCGGCCCAGGCCCAGTGCGTATCCCCGAGGTGAGTGAGGCTGTGCTAGAGGTGGGCTACACAGGGCTGGCATGGCCCCCTCACCTCACAGGACATCTTGGGATCCTGTCATCCTGCAGGTCATTGGGCAGGCGGCACTCCCCTGGCACCAGGGCAAGCAGCAGAGGCAGGACCCCGCCAAGACATCCTCAAGCATTCTCACCTCAGCAGCCTTCCAACTGGCCCAACAAGTCCTCCCTGGAGGGTGTCACCCACTCAGGCATCTGTACCCAGAACCCCATTAGGGCCCTGTCCAGGTTCAGGAGGAAACTCTCACCCAGCAGGGACCAGGCCAACTCCACACAGCAGCCCCAGGAGCGGCCCCAGTAAGTCGGCAACTCTGAATGGAATAAAGCTATAGCCATCTGCCCACAACCATCTTGGCTGGGAAGAGTCTTTCTGTCCCTGTGGGCCTCGCCACAAAAGCCGTCAGCCCAGAGACCTGGCAGTATGGGCCCTCAGGGTGGGGGCTTCCTGCCACCCTCCTGATGACACTGTGAGAAGAGAGCATATGGGGGAAGAAGGAAGCTTCTGGCACCTCAGCCAGGTGAATGACAGGCTTCCATCCCACAGCAAAAGGGTGAAGGGGCAACCCTGGGCCCCCCACTAAGAGCGCTAAAAGTGGGACTGGGCAGAGGAAGGGTGATGAGGACATGAGGCAAGCGAGGAGTGAGAGGCCAGGATACTGGCCCTGCCCTCACCACCACAGGCCGGGGACAGCCATGCCTTCAGCCCCTCACCCTGGCTTTGGACATTTAAGGACTCCAGAACTAGGCATCTTTATTTCACTGAGAAACTCTTCACCTTTAGGAACTAGTGAGTCACAAAACATTTTACATTCAAGTCCTGGAGGTAAGAGCTCCACAAAGCCACTGAAGACCTTGCCAGGCTTGATCAGAGCCCATTGAATCCAGGATGCCATAGGCAAGGCACTGTGCCACCGGCCATACTGGTCACACACTAAGTCACGTGAGACCCTCCCTGAGGGCTTCTTAGGGTGCCTGTAGCAGGCTTCTGAGGCCTTCTCTCTTGCTCAGGAAGACATCAGGTTGCCCTAGCTACAGAGAAGGGAGCAGAGGGGCATGGGTACAGCTGAATTAGCACTCAGGTCTCCCCAGCTTCTGGCTTCTGGTTCTGAGGAGCAGGGCAGAGTGGGGGGAAATCAGAGGATGGCTAGCCAACCTCACAGGGAAGAGCTAGTTCTAGCTCCCCAAGAGGAAATCTGGCTCAAGCCTGCGGCGGAGGGAGGGGGGAGTGCCTCTCAGCGTCCACCCATTTATTGGCTCTCAGATCAGAAATCCAGGCTCTGTGTCCCTTTGTGACCATGCCCACTGTTGAAGGTATTGCCTTGGGTGGGCTCCTTCCATAGGGCTCGGTGGAAGAAGCCCCTTCTAAGATCATTCGGTTGTTGGCCACCTACCCTGCCTGTGCTTCCACCCACCACCGTCACCACCTTCAGGTCAGTAGCAGAGAACCTCTGCAGTGATGCTCCTGAAGACTGATTCCCTCTTCTACCAGGCCATGCCTTTTTGGATAATTTCCCCAGCTTTTATTTTTTTCCTTTTTCTCACCCCCCCACCCCAACCCACTCCACCTTTCTGTTTCTGTGTGTGATGTTGTCTCACAGGGACTTTCCTGCCCAGGCTGGCTTTGAACCATGATCCTCAAATCCTCTTGAGTAGCTAGGATGATAGCCATGAGCTAACAGCATCTGGCTCTTTCGTGTGTATGTGTATCAGTCATGGGTCTTGAAGTCAGAGTCTGGGTGCTGTCCCTGAGCTTTTTGCTCAAAGCTAGTGCTCTACCACTTAGAGCCATGGTACCACTTGTTGTTTTCTGGTGATTAATTGGAAGTGAGAGTCTCACAAACTTTCCTGTCCAGGCTTTTCTGAACCGCAATCCTTATATCTCAGCCTCCTCAGTAGATAGGATTCTAGGCATGAGCCACCAGAACTAGGCTTTTCTTTTCTTTTTTCTTTTGTACCCAAGTTTGAATGCAAAGCGTGTACTTGCTCAGCAGGTACTCTACCTGTTGAACCACATTCTTAGCCCTTTTGCCTTATTTATTTATTTATTTGGATAGGGTCTGATATTTTTGCCTGAGGTGGACCTCAACTAATGGTCCTCAGACCTCTGACTGCTGTATTAGCTGGGACCACAGGTGTATACCACCATGCTCACATTTTGCCCACTGGCACTGCATCACCATTGAGTCTGTACTTCTTGAATATCTGGGATTACAGGCATGAGCCATGCTACCTGGTCTTGACCATGTTAAGGTCAACTGTTCATATATCATAACCTATTCATGGAAGTAAACTCTTGTGTCACAGCTGCAGAGATTATACAGCCATGAGCTTGTCAAGGGGGGATCTTGGGAGCCATTAGAAGCCCCATCTACCCAGCAGAGCCCAAAGTGACAAACTTAATCATACAAATTTTACATATTATGTTAAAATATATCCATGTTTATTTTACTATTAAAACTTCCCTACCCAACTTTAAAAACAGAAAAACAAACAATGGATGCCCTTAGAAGATGCACCACATTTTTTCCTGTGGCTTCAAGTATCCTGATCAGCAACACAGAGCCCACCAAAGTCAGGACTGGGTGGTTTCTAAGGCCTCTGGTTCCAGCCAGGCCTGGAAAGGGAGACCAGCTGGACAGGCAGCCTGACCCACAGCTCCCAGTGCAAGGGGCAGCAGAGGAGTCTCACTTTAACCTTACAACTTTGGCCAGGCCGTGTTGTGAAGATGAGGCTGGGGGGCCTCAGGTGAGACAAAGTTTTCCTCATATCTCCTCCCCTTCCCTGCCTAATAAATAAGCATAAAATCTGGCCAGGATGCCCTGAGAGCGCCTAACTCTGGAGACAGCTAATGGCCCACGTTCTCCATCCCCATGGTCCTGGTCGTTGCCTGGATAGAAGGCAGACCCAGAAAAGATGAGACAGAAAGGCCCGGGAGAGCTCCCTTCCTTGCCTGGTAGGTCCAGCTGTGCGTTCTCCATGAGTCCGTCCCTTCTTCCCCTCTAGGGCAAGATGGGGCCAGCATCCCTCCTCCGCACAGGGCTGACTGTGTTGTCCATCCCACCATCGCTTCCCAGGAGCCCAGGCTGAGGGCCAGGGTGCAGCTGGGAACAGTCCATCCACACATGCCAGCTAGTCCTCGGAGTAGCGGTTCCCTGCAGGGGAGGAGAGAGGCGACAGGTGAGAGTGGGGCGGGGGAAGGGGGCAGCCCAGTGCTCCACTCCCAGTGCTCACCCAGCACATTGAACTTGCACAATGGGCAGGTCTGTTGCAACATGAGCCAGGGATCCACACAGTCTCGGTGGAATTCGTGCTTACAGGGCAGTACCCGGAGCCACTGCAGGGCAGAGAGGAGGAGCTCAGAGCACAGTGATCTAGAACCAGCCCTCCCCACCCCCATTCTGCTCTTTACCTCCTTAGGGTATTCCAAGTGCCACAGGCCATCCAGTGGCCTAGACGCTCACCTGCTTATTGCAAAAATAGTCCAGGCACACGGCGCAGGTCTCAGTGCCTGGCTCCGTGAGGCCCTGTGCTGCCCTGCTCAGACGGCAGCGCCGGGTCTTGAGGGACGCCAGTCTTTGTACCACGCGGCGCTTGAACAGGTCCACCTATGGGAAGGAGGTGGCCACTGTCTTGCAAGCCCAAGGGCTGAGGGCACTGGGGTTCCCTCGGGTTTGGCTCCCCCTTACCTGGCTGCCTGGTTCTTGCTGGTTCTGCCTTGATGCCTGCCGCTGGGCCTGGACCACAAGGCCTGTGCACAGGAGCATGGCCACCAGCAGGATGGCATTCCACAGCTGCTGCAAGGGCTTCTGGGAAGGAAGGAAGGTGTCACCTCCTCCCTCGGGAACATCGGCTGCTGTCCTGCCCAGCTGCCTTGAGCTTCATGCCAACTCACTTTCCTCCTGGACTGCTTTCTCAGGCCTCTACTCAGGCTGAGTTCATATGAGAAACCCGAGGGCCCAGCCTTGGGGCTCTGCTCCCCCGGGAGCTTCGTCCCGAGTCCACTCCTCCCCCCATTTCCCACATAGCGAGGAAGCTCTCACCTGCAAACATGACCACTGCTTCTGTGTGTGTGTGTGTGCGTGCACATGCACACGCATGCACACCTTTGGCTTGAACCCAAAGCCTTGAACATGCTAAGCAGTCACTCTACCACTATTTTATTTATTTATTGTTGTCAGTCCTGGTGCTTGAGCTCTTCAGCTCAAGGTTAACGCTCTACCACTTGAGCCACAGGACCACTTCCCGTTTTCTGGTGGTTAACTGGAGATGAGTCTCATGGACTTTCATGCCCTGGCTCGTTTTCAACTGTGGCCTCCTGAGTGGCCAGGATTACAGGTGTGAGTCACCAGCACCCAGCCCACTATTTTAGTTTCTTTTTTGATTGGTTGTAGGCCTTGGACTCTGGGCCTGGGCACTGTCCCTGAGCTCTTCAGCTCTGGGCTAGCACTCTACTACTTGAGCCACAGCATTACTTCTTTTTTATGGCTGGGATTACAGGTGTGCTCCCTCACACCTGGCCTTCTGCCTGTCTCTTTTTTCATTGATTGTTCCTCCAACATCGGTGTCCATCCACACCCTATTCCCTGACTTGGGAAGTCTCTTCATCCACTGCTTAGCTAGTGTCTTTGGACCCCTCCTGACCACGACTCCTATTTTGCCTTTCCCAGCCCAGCCTCATGCCTACTGTTGCTAGTGGTGGTTCCCAAGCTCCCCCTGGGCACATCTGAGGTAGCTCCGGTGCCTCTATCACTATGGAAGGAATGAGTGTAGAAACACTACCGAGAGACCACTACAGAACCACTGAGGGCTGGCAACATGGTTCCGTGGGAGGAATACCCTGAGTTCAAGCCTCAATAAATACCAAATGAAAAAAATCTGTGCCGGGCACTGGTGGCTCACCCCTGTAATCCTACCTACCCAGGAGGCTGAGATCTGAGGATCATGATTCAAAGCCAGCCTGGACACGAAAGTCCTTGAGACTCCTATCTCCAGTTAACCCGCCAGAAAACTGGAAGTGGTGCTGTGGCTCAAGGGGTAGGGCAGTAGCCTTGAGCTGAAGAACACAGGCCTTGACCTAGCCTGGCTGTTCACTGGCCAGTGAGCTTGGAGTGGATGGCACACAGGGTCTCCCACACAGGGGCACTAGTCCCACATTCCCTTCAAAGCTTTGCGGGCAGCTCTCTGGCCTCAGCTTCAGATCACCCCACACACAACAGAGAAGAGGCGGAAATGATGTGATGGACATTTTGGGGCAGAAGAGATGCAGCTGTGGATTCCCAGAGGCACCAAACAACTGGCTCAGGAGGGTGACGGGGCCATGGGGTCGAGCCTAAGGTCCCAATGAGCATCAGGTTCGCCCCATGAGATGCCCACCCCTGCCCCCATAGCTCATCTAGCATAGGGTCATGGCTGTTTTGATTTTTCCTCAGTACACACCAGACCCACCTGGAGATTGCACAGTTCCACGCCTCTGTCCTAGGCTGCCCTCTCTCCTGAGCTCTAACCTTCCAACCTCTCACCAATACCATTCCTGCCCACAGATCTGTGTGGCCCAGCCATGGGGGAGATATGCCATGTTCCCAAATGAGGAACATGAAACAAAAGAAGCTGAACAGTTGGCCTAAGGTTGCTCAGCTAAGGGTACAGAGCCAGGATTTGAACTTGTCAATCAGAAGTCATGCCATAGCCTGTTGTCAGCTGACATCGGCTGGAGGCTGCACACATCAGCAGGCCAGGGTATGCCTGTTCCTGCACACACCTCAGCTGGAGAAATTCTGCGAATGGAGTTAATATCAAACCCTGATAGAAAGCACTATCCAAGCACAGATGAACCATAGTTCTGGACACTGGAGACAAAAACCATATTTCTAACATACCTGGGGTGTACTGTCCTCATAACTTTGTGAAAGGCCTGACCTAGCACTGTGACCAAGTTGGGGGGAGACCCTGACGAGAGAGTCAAGGGTGTCAACCACGGCAGTGTGCCCAGGGGGTACACTGTGAGCCTGGGACATATGGAAACAGAGTATGGGTAGATGACTAGAGCCAAGCATGGACCTAGCACCAAAAATAAAACTGGGGGTGGGGGCTGGAGCAGGGCCTCTAATTTCAGCACATGAGAAGCAAAGGCAAAAGAATCACAGGGTCAAGAGCAGCCTGTGCTGCACAGTAAGTTTGAAGACAGTCTGGGCTACATAGTAAGACCCTGTCTCCTACAACTAAACCAGCAGGTGTAGTAGCTTAAGCTTGTAATCCCAGGCACTTGTAAAGACTGAGGATCAAGGTTTGAGGTCAGACCAGGTAAAAAGAAGAGCCTGAGACTCCAACCAATGGTGGCTACATGCATCTACCATCCCCAGTGATACACTGGCTGCTAGTAGCTCCCTATAATCCTAGCTACTCGGAAGGCTGAGATCTCTGGATTGTGGTTCAAAGCCATCCTGGACAGGTAAATACAAGACATTCTTCTCTCCAGTTAACTCTCAAAAATGCTGGAAGAAGAGGTATGGCTCAAGTGGTAAAGCACCGGCCAGAAGTAAAAAGGTAGGCAAGGGTAGGAAGTTGGCACATACACACACACAAAAGAGAAACCTGTGCTGAGGGAGGGCTGTGAGGGTCTGAATATTATTGTGCGGGCAAAAGGGAGCCAAAGGACAAGTGAACAGAACAAATTCAAGACAACAGCAGCCAGGGGTGACTTGCCCATGACCTTGAGCAAGAGTTATGCTAAGTTCTCCTGTCTAGCACGGAAGAGCTATTCTCATTGCCAGCTTTGCAAGACAAGTCACCTGTTGTGGCCTCCCCCAAGGCTCCTTTCCTGGGACCCCCATACAATTCCCCTGGGACCCACCTGTTCCTGGGCACTGCTGCCTCCCAGGCATATCAAGTCCTGCCAGCCTCCGTAGCCATCTTTGGAGAGGCCACAGGTAGTCCACAGGGTCAGTTTCCACTCGATGTTTGCTGACAGGGACTCTCCGCTTGTCACCTCAGCAGTAGCCTGGGTCCTCCTGAGAAAGAAAAAGAGGGGCCATTGAGGAGAGGCCCAGACTCATCCATCCATGCCTACAGCCAGTAACTCCCAATATACCATCCCCGGAGATCTTCATCTTGGGCTCCGGGCCTTTCCCTGGCTGTTGGTTTTTCCAGTGCTCACCCAACCTTATCAGTGAGGTGTTATTCAGCTCCCCCTTGGCAGGAGCCAGTTCTCTCTGCATGCAGGGCTACCTCCTCCAGGTCTGGCACTTCTTTCTCACCCTTCCCCCACTTTTCAGCCTGGCAGAGGACCATCTTAAGGAGACTAGGCCCTGCTCCTGATGCCCCTGAGCTCATGGGAACACCAGAGACGCTCAGCCCCTCCCAGGCTCCCAGGTCTCTTCCCTCCTTTGGTGGCCTGGCTCCAAACTCACTTCAACAGTGCCTCCAACAGCCTGGTGACATTGGAAGAATAATGGAGGACAATCACGGGCCTGAGCAGAAGCTGGGATATGTCCAGCTGCAGGGGACAGGGAGGTCAGCAGGCCTTGGTCTTCTCTTCCTTGGCCCGCTCACCCTCATAGCCTGTTTTTTGGTTTACCTCTCGGACGACATTGTGGTTCAGGATGAGGAGAAGCAGGGCAGAGGCTCCCAGGAAGAGAGCACGTCGCATCTATGGAAGGACAGAAGGCAGAAGGCTAGCCCCTACCCTGTCACTCACTTGTCACTCCTCTTCCTGCCACGCCCCCCCACACACACCAGATGCCCTGGCTCCTGGCTCTAGGACAAACATTTCAAGTATCCACAATCCCCTTTAAGTCAAGGGCAGAAATTCCCCATAGCTGTTGTCCTGAAGCACCCAAACTTGCCAGTGTGCTCTCTGCTCCTAGCAAGACTGTCCTCCCACGAGTCTCATCACATACTCCAAACGCAATCTCTGGCCTCCCCAGCTTTGACACCATATGGCTTTGGGTTTACAAACTGGCGTGGCTGAGAGTTCCTTGGGGATCACCTGGTGGCCGGGCTCCATAGCAGATGCAGTGAGACCCTTTCTACCGGCTCCCCGCTCCCACAACTTCCCCTGCACCTGCTGGACCAGGGCCTTGGGATAGGCTTGCAGGCCTCTCCCCTGGTTCTCCTTGTGGAAGGGAGCCGCCTGCTCCTTGCCCACATAAGCCACTGCGATCCAGTCTTCTCCAGGCACCTCTGGCTCGGCGTCCACGACGTCCACCTGTTAAGGGCAGCGCGGTGAGCGGAGGGAGGCGGCACCGGGAGAAGTAGAGTCCCGGTTGGTTAACGTGATGCAAGATCAGGGTCTGGGACTTCAGAGGAGGGCTTGTGGGCCTGGGACTGGGGGGCCCGGGCCGGGGAGGGCTCGCCGGGCTGGCAGGGCCTGGTCGGGGAGCAGGCAGGTCTTGGGTGCGGGGTCCGCGGCGGGGTGTCGGGGGCGGGCTTGGGCTAGGCGGCACTCACCAGCAGCAGGCGGCCGCCCAGCGGGGCCGCCGGGTCAGCCTCGGGCCCGATCCTGATGCCCTCTAGGACCAGGTCCTGTCGCGGCAGCCTCACGTCCACTCGCACCGCGCGGGCTCCGCCCCGCCCCGCCCGGGCCTCCGGCTCGCTGCCGTCCGCCGCGGCCCCGGGCCCCGCCAGGCCCAGCCACAGCGGCAGCAGCGGCAACAACAGCAACAGCGGTGATGGGGACGGCGGAGGAGGCGGCGGAGGCGACCTCAGCCCGTGGCGAGCGGCGGGGCCCATCGCCAGAGTCCGCGAGCCGGTGAGACCCGGGGATCCAGGGTCCCGGGCGCCGGGACCGCAGAGGGAACGAAGCCGCGGCCGGACGGGGCGGGGCTTCTGGAGGGGCGGGGCCGCGGGCCGGACGGGGCGGGGCGTCTGGAGAAGGCGTGGTCTTTGGCGGGGCGGGGCGTCTGGGGAGGCGGGGCGGGCTCTCAGAGTGGGCTGCGCCCGCCCCCTGGTGGCCGCGGAAACCCAGGCTCTGAACCCGGGAGATGGAAGAGGGCGGAGCGCGGGTCGGTGTGCAAAGAGAGAGATCAGAGAGGGGAGGCGCTTGCTGGCGGTGACATTGTCAGGTGGCTGAGCGGGACACTGGAGAGACCGGCACGGAGAGCGTTGCAAGGGGGCGACCTGAGAAGACATCATTAGATTCCGAGACCGGGCTTCTGTGTCGGGGCCTCAACCCACCGAGTGATGAGGCCCTGCTGTCAAGACCCGGCTTCCCCTGGCCTCCAGAGACTAACGAGGGATGCAGATGGGGAGATTAAGGCACGATCCGCAGGGGGGGGGCAGGAAGGGGAGTGGGCAGGGTGGCACTGGACAAAGCAGGCTCGTCCTTAGTGGGACAAGAGGTTGGATCGCTTTACTGATCTGGGGGATGGGCTTGATAAGAAACCAGGAAGCTGGGAGTTTGGCCTAGTGGTAGAGTTCTTGCTTAGCATACACAAAGACCCTGCTGCGATTCCTTAGAAACGCATACATAGAAAAGGCTAGAAGTGGTGCTGTGGCCCAAGTGGTAGAGCCCCAATCTTGAAAAAGCTCAAGGACAGTGCCCAGACCCTGAGTTTAAGCCCTGGGACGGGGGGGAGGGGGTGTAGGGGGGGGAGACCAAGTGCCAGTGGCTCAGGCCTGGAATCCTAGCCACTCAAGAGACTTTCCTGAACAGGAAAGTCTCCAGAACTACTCAGGAAATACACACACACACACACACACACACACACACACACCCCACACACAGGGACTGATGCTGTGGCTCAAGTGGTAGAGCACTAGCCTTGAGCACAAAGAAGCTCAGGGACAGCACTCAGGACCCGAGTTCAAGCCCTAGGACAGGCAAAGAAGGAAAAGAAAAGAAACCAGGAAGCTAGGGTTAACTCACACCAAATTTCCTGCAGAAACATGCATGGTCTACCACTGTCCTAAAGTAAGTCCTTTCTCTAAGGATTGGGGCACTGGCCACTGACTCTGCCTAAAATTGGAACCTTTTGCACACTGAGAAAAGGGCAAAGGTCAGATGAACTGATTTTTTTTTTACAGGGGAAAATAGAATTTTTCAGTATTTACTCAAAGTCTCCAAAATACAAGGATCAACATGTTCCTAAAGCCGAGTGCTGGTGGCTTACACCTGTCGTCCTAACTCCTAGAAGCTGAGATCTGAGAATCGTGGTTCAAAGTCATTCTAGGCAGACATATCCCAGAGATATGGCCAATCATTCACCAAACAAGCTAGAAGTAGAGCTGTTGCTTTGGTGGTAAAGCACCAGCCTTGAGTGAAAAAGGGCCAGCACCCAGGCCCTGAGTTCAAGCCCAAGTACTGGCAATTTAAAAAAAATCAGATTCAGGCACTGGTGGCTCATGCCTATAATCCTAGCTACTCAGGAGGCTGAAATCTGAGGATTGCAGTCTGAAGTCAGCCCAGGCAGAAAAGTCCATGAGACTTTTTTTTTTGCCAGTCCTGGGCTTGAGCTCAGGGCCTGAGCACTGTCCTTGGGCTTTCTCAAGGCTAGAGCTCTACCACTTGAGCCTCAGCACCACTTCCGGCTTTTTTCTATGTGGTACTGAGGAATTGAACCCAGGTCTTCATGCATGCAAGGCAAGCACTCTATCACTAGGCCAAGCTCCTGGTGCCTCCATGAGACTTTTTATCTCTAACCACCAAAATGCCAGAAGTGGGTGGCTCGAATGGTAGAGTATCATCCTTGAGGAAAAAAAAATCCAGGGACAACACCCAGGCCCCGAGTTCAAACCCCAGTAAGCACCACTAAAAAAGAAATGATTCAGGCAGGGAGTTTGGCCTAGTGGTAGAGTGCTCACCTATGATGCACGAAGACATAGCTAGGTTTGATTCTTCGCTGCCACATGCATAGAAAAAAAACAAGAAGTGGCGCTGTGCTCAAGTGGTAGAGCTCTAGTCTTGAGAAGCCCACGGACATTGCTCAGACCGTGAGTTCAAGCCCTAGGACTGCCAAAAAAAATGTTTCAAGACTTGGGTTCAAGTGGTACAGTGTCTGCCTAACAAGTATAAGGCTCTGAGTTGAAAGAGAAGAAGAGGCATGCTTGGAGTCCAGGGATGGTGGTACTGACAGGAGGAAATCCACAATTCTGACTTTCTATTCCAAGGAACACCAAGAACCAATGTCATCAAATAACCACCAGGTGGCAGGCTGGTCCCTGGGGAAAGGGCCACCCGGGACCCAGTGCTGGTGTCTTATTTTGTATGGTTTTCAGCAAGTAAGTGCCCAGCTTACAAGTTCACACCACTGTCCAGGTCTAATGCCAATCAGAGAGAGCTTAGGTGGTGGGAAGAGGATGGTAATTTAGAACCAGGAGATCCATAGCCCCACGATGTAAAACAATACAAGAGAAATCAGCCAGGCACAGAGGGCTTCCACCTGTAATCCTAGGTATTCAATAGGCTGAGACCCAGAGGATCTCAATTTGCAGCCAACCCAGACAGAAAAGTCTGCAAGGATCCATCTCCAGTTATCCAACAGAAAGCTTGGACTGGAGGCATGGCTCAAGTGGTAGAGGACCAGCAGTGAACTAGCAAGCCAAGTGAAAGTACAGGATTCTGTATTTGAGCCCACAGGGACAAGCAGGAGAGAGAGGCAGTGGGGGGCGCGGGAGGATGGAGGGAGGGAGAGAGAGAGGGAGAGAGAGAGAGGGAGGGAGGGAGGGAGGGATTGTCCTTTGGGTTCCTAGTTTCATTACCATCTCTGTTTACTTCCCTGGATGTCCAGAGAGGGTTGGTGCCTCGGCCAGGATCACACAGTACAGACGTGGAAAGGAGAGCAGGAAGGACTGAGGAAATCTCCCCTTTGCTAGGAATAGGAGATGTGCTGGGCCTTACCCGCTAATGGCCTTCTGAGTTCCAGACATAGGGCTGAGGGCAGTGACCATGGCAGGCAATGGCTTCTATTCTTAAAAACAGAAGCCTTGACATGAGCCACATCCGCCACATGAAGGAGATAAAATAGCACTGCTGAGGGCTAGGGAGCTACTTCAGCCTCAGGACCAAGGGCTAAGAGGCCCCCGCTCTGGCTGAGAGAACTGTGTGGGTGGGCGCTTGAATGGCAAGAATATCTTTCTTGGGGAAGAAACAGGAAGTTCAAGTACAAAACAGCTGATGCTGGGTTCCAGGCCTTTTTTTTCATACATTAGCTTGTTTAATCTTTGCCTTCTTGTTTTATTATTTTTTTTTATTTTTGCCAGTCCTGGGGCTTGAACTCAGGGCCTAGGCACTGTTCTTGGGCTTTCTCAAGGCCAGCACTCTACCACTTGAGTCACAGCACCACTTCCAGCCTTTTTTGTGTATGTGTACCAAGGAATGGAACCTGGATCTTCGTGCATGCTAGGCAAGCACTCTACCACTAGGCCATATTCCTAGCCTCGGCCTTTGCCTTCTTGAGGTACTAAGGTTATCCTTACAATAATCTGTATGGGAAACAGGCTAGGGTGGAGGGGGGTCAGGCAACTTATAAAGTGACAAAAACAAGACTTGAACTCTAAACCGCAGAATTTGTAGGATCACCCCCCACCCCTGACACACACACACACACACACACACACACACACACACATTGCATTTGTTTCTCAAAGTCCCCTGGTGTGGAGTGAATAGGAATGAACTCATCTTTAGAGATCAGAAAGCAGAAATGGCAGCCCATACTCCTGCCCCAGGTAGCCCCATACCAGCTTGTGCCAGATTTGAAGCTGGGTCATCCTTTCTCATCATTCTGTCCCCTCTTGGGGGGGCCTCAAGATCCCAGCTCCCTGGTTCACAGCTAACTGGGCCAACCTTATTCTAATGGGATTTGACTTGGAGTCAACTGGAGACTGGTGAGAAAGAGCTTAAGGATTAAACAGTGATCACCAGGGAGGCAGGAGCTTTAATCAGGGGGGTTCAGGTATGGGAAGTTGCGAGGGGGGGGGGCGGGGGGAGAGAGAAAGGATTTGTTGGGGAGGGGGTGGAGTTGTGAAATTGGGGAGAGAGCTGGGTTTGGGGGCAGAGGGAGGAGCAGGAAGGACTGAGTTTCTCACCTTGTAACTTCCCAAACACCCCCTGGTAACAACAACAACAATCATAATAGTAATCCCTGGGCCTTGTGTGTCTGTCATTTTCCCATCCATTCTGCCACTTGGAATTCTTCCAATAGCCCAGAGAGAGAAAGAGAGATTAGTTTTTTCTTTTGCTCTCAAGTATCCAGAGAAAACAGGTGCGTGCCCTCCCCCCCCACACACACTTAAGCAGCAGCTATAACCCCATGTGGCAGGACTGGGAGAAGGGGGATAGCCTTCTTCCAGCTTATTCCCTGGGAGAACAGGAACAAGGGAGAGACCTCTCTGCAATAGCCACAAGAGCTTTCCAGAAAGTTCCATCAGCCCTGGCCCCTTGGAAGTAGAGTGATCTGCAAATATTTGTCGAAGCATTTAAAAGGCTTTTTTCTGACTCTCCAGTACTTGTGCCAACCTCTGCCTGTGCGAGCATCTCACAGTGGCATCACCAGACCTAAGGTCAGGGCACTAGAAGGAGGGACTCTGGTCTCAGGCCAACGATGTCTTCTCTCTGGCAATGAGGCCACCATGTCCCAGAGAGGACGTATAAGCCGCCCCCCCCACTAGGGGAGGGGGGTGTCCAGATATACTGGTGTCTGAAGAGTCACACGGCACCATCAGCTCAGAGACCCCGTGTAAAGGCACAGAAACCCTAGTTCAGTGCCTGGAGGTACCTTCTAGAAGACTCTAAACCCCAACGTCCTCAATTCTAAGACTCTTCCTCTCCTCATCCTCACATTCCTCTCACACCTCGACTCCCCAGCTTTCATTGTTTGGACTTTCCACTCTTTCTCTGCCACCATCCGCATTCTTCCCTTAGGGTACTTGCTCTGACACCGCCTCACTTCCAGGCTGCCTGCCATGGGAGACTGGGTTCTTCCCATGGAGCCAGGCTCTTCCCTGAGATTTACCACTCCAATACAAGGGAGTCCTTGTTAAGATCAGGCGAGAGGGGCTTTCTGGTTGGCAGGAATCACATTGCCATAAGATGGAGAAGTTTCTGCAAACAGCCTTGAGATCAGGGCCTTGAGGACAGAGGATAGCCTAGCTAGAGGACTGAGGCAGGAGGCAGAGGTGTGCTGGGGTGGGGAGAGGAGGGATGGACGCAAGGCAGCAGGGTGCACCTCTCCTGAAATGAAGGTATAGAAGAGGGAGGGGGGGCTTTCACTCATGGGGGCTACAAGGGATGCTGGGAAGCATTAAACTTTAAAGCCAATTGTTGAGATTGGATAGACTTCCAAGGTTGCTAGGGAGCCAGTGACTTTTTTTTTTTTTCCAGTCCTGGGACTTGAACTTAGGGCCTGAGCACTGCCCTTGGGCTTTCTCAAAGCTAGAGCCCTACCACTTGAGCCACAGCACCACTTCCGGCTTTTTTCTATGTATGTGGTACCAAGGAATCAAACGCAGGTCTTCATGAATGTTAGGCAAACACTCTACCACTAGGCCAAACACTCCCCTTCCCCCGCTGCTTTTTTTTGTTTCAATTGTAGGGCTTGCACTCAGGGCCTGGGCACTGTCCCTGAGCATTTTTGCTCAAGGCTAGTGCTCTACCACTTTGAGCCAGAGCAGTCACTTCTGATTTTCTGGTGATTTAATTGGAGATAAGAGTCTCCCAGACTTTCATGCCTGAGCTGGCTTTGAACTGTGATCCTCAGATCTCAGCCTCCTGAGTAGCTAGGATTACAGGTGAGAACCTCTGTTGCTAGGCTCAGTGGTCATTCTGGATTGGGAGAAGCAATCCAAGCACTAGGTAAGAAACGGTAGGGATTAGAAAACAGAGAAAAGGTGGAGAGAATGTCATCACAGCCAGCCTGGAGGAATGTTCTAGGAAGGTGTGTAGGGTTTCTACAATCAGCTTAAGTAGTAGGGGTTTTGCCGTGGGCAGGCCTAGATAAAGCCTCTAAGGAGGAAGTAAGTAATCAGAGAATTCTAAAGGGATAGACAAAAGGGAAAGTTCTTTTTACTAAACGGATTGTTTTGTTTGTAATCTTTGCTTCATTCTAGATTTGGAAAGAAAATGTGGAGCCAGGCTGGGCACTGTTTTCTGTCAGATGAATGAGCATCTATGTCCCCTCTTGCAGGTAGCTTCCAGACCCCTCTACACCAGAGATGCCCACATCAAAGCAGAAGTTTAAATCTTGATCCTAGGTTCTGGCTCAGAGGTTTTCATCTTCTTCAGATTGCTCTGTAAATCACGCATCTTGCCCAGAAAGAATCTTTCAGCATCTGAGTGAGAAAGTGCCTTATAAAACTGTCAGGTTCTCTCAGCCCACAAATAGAGCTCTTCTGATTTCCTGCAAATATTGGATCAAATGTATTGATCCAATAAATAACAGATGAAATGCTCTTGGTGTTTGTTTGTATATAAGTTTATTTTAGCTCTGGAGTTTGAACTTGGCTTCACTTTTGCTTAGACAAGGTCTTTTCTACTTGTAATTTGGTCTTTGTTGTTGTTTGGTGTGGTTGGTTGTGGTGGAACTGAGATTTGAACTCAGGGCTTCCGTCTTGCTAGGGTAGGTATTCTACCATTTGAGCTATGTCTCCAGCCATTTTTGCTCTGAGTATTTGTGAAATAGGGTCTCTCACTTTTTCTTTGAAGTGACTTGGATCATGATCCTCTGATTTATGTTTCTCACTGTAGCTGAAATAAAGGCACTACCACATCCAGCTTTTTCTGTTGAAATGGGGTTTTGATAATGTTTTTTGGGGGTCCAAGCCTGGTCTCAAGTTGCCATCCTTTTTATTTTGGCCTTCTGACAGGCCACAGTGCTCAGCTTAGGTTTTTGTTTGTTTATTGCCAGTCCTGGGGCTTGAACTCAGGACCTAAGTACTGTCCTTGGGCTTTCTCCAGGCTGTCTATCTACCACTTGAGCTACAGTACCACTTCCAGCTTTTTCTGTGTATGGGGTACCAGAGAATTAAACCCAGGGCTTTGAAAACACTCTAGCACTACTCCACACCCTCGGCCTATTTGTTTTTGTTTTGTTAATGGAGTTTTTTTGTAGATTGGGATTGGCCAAAGATCATCCAACCTCCATCTCCTGAGAACCAGGGGTTCCAGGCCTGTGCCTCCATGTCTAGTCCCCCGAAGCATCTTAGATAAAGATCTCAGTCTCACCTCTAGTAAGAAAGGCATCTCGGCCCAGTGGCTCACGCCTGTAATCCTAGCTACTCCGGAGGCTGCGATCTGAGGATCACGGTTCAAAGCCAGCCTGGGCACAAAAAGTTAATGAGACTCTTATCTCTAACTAACCACCAGAAAAGCAGAAGTGGTACTGTGGCTCAAGTGGTAGAAAGATAGCCTTGAGCTGAAGAGCTCAGGGACAGTGCCCAGGTCTAGAGTTCAAGCCCTATGACTGACAAAAAAAAAAAAAAAGGCATCCCTACCCTATCCCCAGCCGGTGCCAATGAACCTTACCATGAGTAGGACTGCTAGGACGGCCTGAGAATTGCATCTTGCACTAGATCTTGAAAGCAGGAACTGCAGCAGTGAAGAGCAAAGCCCTTCCAAGCACCACTTCCAGCTTTTTCTGTGTATGTGGTGCTGAGGAATTGAACCCAGGGCTTTGTGCATGCTAGGCAAGCACTTTCCTACCAGGCCATGTTCCCAAGCCCTATTATTGTTTTGAGACAGGGTCTTGGTACATAGCCCAGCTTGGTCTCCAACTTGAGATTCTTTTACCTTAGCCTCTTGCATGGCTGGGATTATAAGCATGCTCTACCATACCTGACCCACTCCACATTTTATGGTCCAGGTCAAACACCATTTTCTCCATAAAACCTTCCAGGATTCTTCCAATTGACTGAAAAATGCTATCTTTTCTTTGTTTTGTTTTGCTAGTCCTGAGGCTTGAACTCAGGGCCTGGGCGCTGTCCTTGGGCTTTGTCAAGGCTAGCACTCTACCACTGGCGCCATAGCACCACCTCCTGCTTTTTTCTGTGCAGCTCTGAGAGTACCTACCCATGCTGCAAACCAGACATGGCCACCATCCAGAAACCCACAGCTCCCACCCCTAAGCGAGTGCTAGGAAACAGATGGGTTGATAGCAGGCCTACTTTCTTTGGGGCTTTTGCCTTCGCTGGCTTCCTCCTTGTCTACCCTGAGGCCGAGGCCTGACATGGTAAGCAGAAAAGGGCAGGCCACACAGTGCTGGCTAGTGTAGGCCCCCCATCAAGTGGTCTCATGTAAGTTAACTCCTCCCTTTTTGGTGCACTTACTAGGATTTGAACTCAATACCTTGTGCTCTTAGCGTTTCCTGCTCAAGGCTAGCCTTCTACCACTGGGGCCACACAATTCCACTTTTATTTGTCGTTGTTTGTTGCTGGTCTATGAGGTTTGAATTCAGGGCCTGGACCCTGGGCCTGTCCTCTTTCACTTTATCACTTTGAGCCACAGCTCCACTTTGGAGATGAAGAGTTTTGTGGATTTCCCTCCCCACCCCACCCTCTCACCTCTGGCTTTGAGCTGCAATCTTTAGCTAGATCTCAGCCTCCTGAGTAACTGGGATTCTAGGCATGAGCCATCCAAGCCTGACCTACAGGAGCTTCTGTTAGCCATCATGACCAGTGACCCACAGAGCCCTCTCCACCGTCCTGCGGGGAGAAGAAGATGGGACAAGTGGGGAGGTCTTGCACTATGAGGTCTGATATTAGGGCGAGGGGAGGGGAGAGGGACGGAGAGATACGGAGACACAGAGAGATCAAGAGATGGAGCCTGTCCATCACCTTGAGGTTCAGAAAGTGAACAGGGCACAGGAAGGGTGAAGGGTAGATTTGAACTTCAGATTTCTCTTTTTCTGATGCCCACGGGCTGCAGCCTGGGCAGGCACCCCTGGCTCACCTCCTACAGGGTCTCCTGATTCGGAACCAGACACCCTCCCATCTTCTAGCTCTGCCCCTCCCCTCCTCTCCAGTCCCGGCCCCTTTAAGAGGCGGGGCTTAGACGTGCCCCGGCCCCGCCCCATCCATGGGCCTCATTTTGTTAAAGGGGCGTGGCTTCCACCGGCCCCGCCCCCGCCCCACCCCGCGGGGCCCTTTAAGAGGCGGGGCTTGGCCGCACGCCCCACGGCTGCACAGAAGCCCGGGACTTCGCTCCGCGGCGCCCAGTCGCGTCAGGGCTCCATCAGCCGCCGCCGCCGCCGCCGCCCGCCCCGAGCCTGAGCCACGATGAGCGGCCGAGTGGGCGACCTGAGTCCCAAACAGCAGGAGGCCCTGGCCAAGGTGAGCCCTGGCCGGGCCCCGCGGGGTGCGCCCCGCCTCGGGGGGGCCCCGGGGTGGGGACTGGGGGTCCCCAGCGGGCGCAGCGGCCGTTTTTTGCCTGGCTCCGGGCCGATGCCCTAGCGCCCCTGCTCCGGGGACCCCGGGAAGTTTGTCCACCGCGGGCCCCCGGCCCCTGAGCGGCCCCTGGCGCTGCCACCTGGGAAGTGTGGTTGCCTGGAAGCCCTCGCGGGCAGCCCGGGCACAAAGGCAACATTGATGCCCGGGGCTGGCAGGGACTGGCAGCCGGGCCTCGGGGTGTGCGCCCCACTTCCCCGAGGTTCCCCCCCCTCCGCTCCCCCCGGAGGGGCCGTGGCCGCTGTGTGACCTTGGGCTCAGCCCGGTCCTTCTCTGTTCGCGCCTTCGTGCACCGGGCTGGTGCGGAAGGCGGACGGGGTCTAATGTGGATGCACTTAGGGATCTTTCCTGGGCCACACGGGGGTGGGGGCGAGGTCGGGCAAACCCCAAACCTCACCTCTGACACCCAGATCCCCGCCTGGCTGGAGAGGAGGAGCCGGCTTGGACTTGGCTTTACCTTGGGCCGGGGCGGGGGTGGGGGGAGAGGCGGGGATGGTGGTTCCAGTGCTGGACTCTTCCTCCATCCTCTCCTCCCAGGTGATTTGGGGGGAAAAGTATTTTGAGCCAGCGTCACTGCGATCCAGACGGCTCCATGGCCAGAAGCAGTGTTCCATTGCTGCCAGAAAGTGGGGTGCCCATGTCTCTTCTATAGGAGCAATGGGGAGAATCTGACTCCAGGGAATCTTCCCCTCCCCACCCCCCCCCCCCCAGTCTGGGCAGGGAGGCTTCAGAGTTTCACTCGCAAGGGAAGTCGGGCAGAGATGGGATTAGGTAGCGATTAAAGGGGACACGGGAGCTGGGTAGGGTTCGTCCTGGCAGAGGGGTGACTTGGTGCCTGTGGCTTGGAGGAGCAGCAGTGGACAGTGATCTGGAAGCCCCTGGGCGCTGCTGGAGGAGGGCAGGGGGGAGGGGAGCTCCAGAGAACCCTGCTGACCTAGGCAAGGGGCAGAGGTGGTTTCTCTGGGGCTGTCCTGTAGGTCAGTGACCAGGGAGAGGTGAGCGGTGGGGACAGGAGGCTTAGGGAGGGCACACCGGGGGCCAGTTCTCCTATACGGAGAGATTGGAAGTGGGTGTGGCTGTCCCTGGGGGTCACTGTCCACCTTTCTTGTTTAGAGAACCACTTTTTTCCTTCTTTTTATGGCTTCCTGCTGTCCCCTGAACTTTTCTTTTTTTTTTTTTGCCAGTCCTGGGCTTGAGCTCAGGGCCTGAGCACTGTCCTTGGACTTTCTCAAGGCTAGAGCTCTACCACTTGAGCCTTAGCACCACTTCTGGTTTTTTCTATGTATGTGGTACCAAGGAATCGAACCTGGGTCTTCATGCATGCTAGGCAAGCACTTTAACCACTAGGCCAAACTCCCGGCCCACTTTTACTTTTCTTTTTTTTTTTTTAACCTTCATCTCCTGTTGCTTTCAGGCCCAGCTCAAATGCCATTTTACAGTCATACAGGGACCATTGTTCCCTTCTACTATTTTTTTCTCCCCCCACCCCTTTTTTTTTCTTCTACCAAGGAGAGGAAGGGGCAGAAGGCCTTGGTGGAAAACTGTGATGGGTAGAGTGTGTGCTCTGGTGTCAAAACAGATCCACATGACCATCTCTGCAATGCTGTTTGACTTTAAATGTGTCACTGAGCCTTCATCCGAAGACTGGGGACACCCCTTGGGATTCTGAGTGAACAGTGAGGGAGACATAGTGCCAAGATCACGTGTGCTGGACCCACACTGACATTTATTGTGGCATGAGCCAGCATGCCCATTTCCCCAGTTAGCCAAGGAACATACCCAACTGCCCAGCCCAGTGCCCACAGGCAAGCCTATGGCAAGGAAAGTGCCCCAGTCTCTTCTTTCCCCTCCTTTGCTGCCCTGCACCGCACACATCACACCTGGCATATAGGCTGGGCATGGGGACAGCCACTCACCCAGCCACCTCTCCTCACAGTTTCGGGAGAATGTTCAGGACATCCTGCCCAACCTGCCCAATCCAG
Source organism: Megascapheus bottae (assembly GCF_031878675.1). Taxonomy (NCBI): domain Eukaryota; kingdom Metazoa; phylum Chordata; class Mammalia; order Rodentia; family Geomyidae; genus Megascapheus; species Megascapheus bottae. The sequence goes on from NC_143536.1 coordinate 12,841,605, forward strand.
ATGACTACTTTCTCCTGCGCTGGCTCCGAGGTGAGGGAAAAGGGACAGGGCTTGGGGGTGGGGGGGGACCCAGGTGCTGGACAGCGGGGGAGGGGGGAGCAGCTGGTGGCTGGACCGGGCAAAGGCTCATTCTGGACAACAAAATGACAACTGGAAACCTACTCCTGACCATCTGAGAATTTGGGGTGGGAGAGTCAGCCTTGCAAGATTGGGACCCTTTTATCTGCGGAGGGTCATTTGGCTAGTTTGAGTATGGATGCTAGTATTGGGACTGGAAATGAACTCAGGACCAGGGCACTCACTGTTGCTTAGGTTTTTCACTCAAGGTTGGTTCTCTACCACTTGAGCCTCAGCCCTACTTCCTGGGGGGGGTGGGGGGGTGGGGGTCTTCTTCTTCCTCTTCTGATTAATTGGAGATAAAAGTCTCAGACTTTTCTGCCCAGGCTGCATCTCAGAACGTTGATCTTCAGATCTCAGCCTCCTGAGTAGCTAGGCTTACAGCTGTGAGCCACCAGCACCCAATTCACTTGGATACTTTAATGCTATGTATGAATCCTACAAAATTATAAATATAAGCTGATAGGTCATGGGAAGCCAAAACATAGGAGGAGCCTAAGTATATTGTCCTGCTGTATACCAAATGAGTTTGTGGACCTTAAATTGTCCGTGGGCTATCTGTGACTCATACGTGCTTGAGTCTAGAAGGTACATGGTAATTAGAAATCCTCAAACCCTACTGGGTAGCTAGGCACCAAAGGCTCACAGAGATCAAGCCACCTGCTTCAAGTCACACCGTGGGCAAGCTGCAGGCAGAGAGGAGATTAAAGTCCCCAATCATTCCCTGTCAACTCTGGACTCCTTTTGTGGAAAGCCAGAGACAGAGCTGAGGCTGGAACTAGAGTCTGGCTGGGCCCTGGTGGCTCATGCCTGGAATCAGCTACTCAGCCAAGATCTGAGGATCGGTGATTGACGTCAGCACATCAGATGAATCGGAGAGACTCTTATCTCCCATTAGCCATCAAAACCACTGGAAATGTTGAGCAGCCTTGAGCAGAAAAAGCCAAGCAAAAGCATGAGAACCTGAGTTCAAGTCCCAGTGCTGGTACAATGGGCTTTGGTCCCTGAGAGAGACTGGCTATTTTACTAGCAGTGGGATCCTGTAAATGGAAACGGGAAGGACTCAGGAGCTCCAGGTTCTGAGTTTTTGTTTTAGCTATACCCTGGCTTAGCAGTGGTACCTAAGGTCAAGGTCAAATATTGAGCCTAGGCAAGACAATAAGACTGAGCTATGTGTGTTGCCTCTAGTTTTAGGGTTAGACTCTTCCCTCTTCTTATGTCATTTAGGTCATATGCCATCCTCCCTTGCCTCTTCTGATAGCTTTTCTTTTCTTTTCAAAAACTTACACAAACTTGGTGGGGAGTTTAGCCTAGTGGTAGAGTGTTTGCCTAGCATGCACAAAGACTCAGGTTCGATTCCTCCACAACACATACATAGAAAAAGCTGAAAGCATTGTTGTGGCTCAAGTGGTAGAGCTCTAGCTTTGAGGAAAGCCCAAGGAGAGTGCTCAGGCCCTGAGTTCAAGCCCCAGGACTTGCTGGGTATCGGTGGCTCACACATGTGATCCTAGGACTTGTGTATATACACACACACACACACACACACACACACACACACACACACACACACACACGCACACGCACGCACGCACGCACACAATTTTTATCACTAGACATAGAAGTAACAACTTAGGGGCCAGGCATTGTAATACTAGATACTAGATACTCAGGAGGCTGCGATCTGAGGATTGTAGTACAAAACTCGACTAAGCAGAAAAGTCTGTGAGACTCTTATCCCCACTTATCCATCAGAAAACCAGAAGTGAAACTGTGACTCATAGTGGTAAAGTGCTAGCCTTGAGCAAGCTAACGCTCAGGGATAGTGCCCAGTCCCTGAATTTAAGCTCCATGACTGACTGACAGAAAAAAGGGAAGGGAGGGAGGGAGGGAGGGAGGGAGGGAACACTACTAGGGGTGAAATCAGCAGGGTTCTATGTTGGGATCTAGACTCAACTCTCCAGATCTTAAAGTACAAGCCAGGCAATTACTCCTCTGTGGATAGCTTCAGCTCATGTCCCAGGAGGACAACCATGCAGTCTCCTTTGCTTTCCAGAAATATAATGAAGCTGGCCTGTTAAAGATGCACCTGAGGGCAGGTGCACCGTGGAGAGCCACGTGGAGCACAGGGAACCAGTCATGTCCCCATTCTCCTATCCCCTACCCCCCAAAAAAAAGAAAAGAAAAAAGCTGTGATCTCACCCAGGAGACGATGGAAGGGTAGCCCGGGGGAGGCTGGAGGAAATTTTGGCCCAGCATTTGCAGAAGTACTGGAGCTAGAAACTGGTGGGTGGGGAGTGGGAAGGCCTTAAAGGGCCAGCTACAAGATGAGCATGTACGGAACTCCTGCTAGGAAGAAGAGGCTGGTGAACAGTTCAGCCAGCTGGTCTCCTAGTCACCTAACGCCCTCTCTACTCTACCCTGATTTCTGGGATAACCCCTTTTTGCCTAAGGGGCCCCTAGTAGTTCAACCAGTACCCAGATCTGGCACAGGCTACAATCTCATGGGAAGCATCAAGAAGAAAGAAAAATGTGGTTGTTCTCCTTTGCCAGATAAGAAAACGAAAGCCCAGAGAGGGGAGGGATTTCACCCAAAGGCACACAGCTACTGCAGAGCAGAATTAGGGCAAAGCCTAGGGCTTGAGATTCTGCAGCTGTTCCTGCAAATTCATGTAAACTTTTTTTTTTTCCAATCTTGGGGCTTGAATTCAGGCCTTGTCACTGTCCTTGAGTCTGTGCTCAAGGCTAGCACACTACCACTTGAGCCACAGTACTTCTTCTGGGGTTTCCTGAATAGTTTCTTGGAAATAGAAGTCATCTCATGGACATTTCTTCCTGGGCTGGCATCCAACCACAATGCTCAGATCTCAGCCTCCTGAGTAGCTAGGATCACATGTGTGAGCCACCGATACCCAGCAAAGTTTCTTTTTGTAACCAGGTGCCAGTGGCTCAAGCTTGTAATCCTAGCTACTCAGGAGGCTGAGATCTAAGCATTGAGGTTCAAAGCCAGCCTGGGCAGGAAAGTTTGCGAGACTTGGTTTTTCGTGGCTTTTTGATGTTTAAATGGAGCTAAGTCCAGATTTGGAGCTCTGGCTCAAATGGTAGAGCATTAGCATCAAGCAAAAAAGCTCAGGGACAGTACCTAGGCTCTGAGTTCAAGCCCCAGGGTGGGTACACACATATACATATACACGAAAAGCCAACAATAACCAAAAAAACAAAACTGAAAACATCTTCTTGAATGGTGCTGAAGATTGAACCCAGCGTCTTATGCATGCAAGGCAAGCACTCTACCACTGAGCCACATTCCCCAGCTCCAAGCTCTGACCTCTTCAAAAAGAATGTCTCCTTAGTATTTTATTTGTGCCTTACATTTTCTGGGCAGAAGCTCAGGCCTGGTTAGGCCCTATTATGAATTTGAATTAGGGTTGCTGTTGCTTTTAAAAAAGCAAACCCTTTTCTCTTTTTCCCTTTGATTCTAAAATGAGATGTTTGTTAGCCGCCCACAAACAGAATGTCTTTCTCTAACTCAGGTGTGGGCTCGGGGTTCTGTGTTCTACTGGTTTCCAAACATCCAGTAGAGAGACCCAAGTCTCCACTGCTGACCCTGATCTGAGGCTGAGCTCTGGGAGAGGTGGGAAGCAGTGAGGAGGAAGAGCAGATCTTAGTCTCCCACATTTTTTAGGACTAGGGTATGGTCAAACAAGACCCCTGGGTGGCTGCCCTTAGGGCTGGGTTCTCTGGCAGTGTCCCATGCCAGGCTTCCGGCTAACCCCTTGAGAGGAGAGAAGGAGTTGGGAGAGGCCTAACTTAGCAGGCCTGAGGAGTACCAGGTCTGGTGCCAGGAGCAATTCTGGGGGCCTTACAAGACTTGGATGTTGAACCCTGGCAGATAAGGGCTTACTGTCAGAGCTTCCCTTCAGATAAGGCCCCCCTCACAGTTTACCACCACCCCACTCCCTTTTCTCTAAGAAGATAAGAGTGTCCTTTGCCACTTTCTTGGGTCTAGCTTGTCTCATGAGAGGATGTTGTTTTACACCCTTGTAATATGTCTACTTTATTAAATGATGGATGAGAGATGTGTAGTATGCTGCCCAAGGGGGCAGACAGAAGGCTAGAAGACCTTGAGTGCAATGTCACGTTGTATTTCTTTAAATATAGTACCATGTGTGGTGGTACGTGTCTGTAGAGAGGCAGAAATAGGAGGATCGTCGTTGAAGGACAGCCTAGGTTTGAATTTGAAAAACAAACTAAAAGAAAAAAGACTGGAAGTGTGGCTTATGGGGTAGAGCATTCATGATTGAGAAGCCCTGTGTTCAATTCCCAAACCACAAACTTTCCCCACATAAGACGTATTTCCAATGATAGTTTTCAGTACTGTGAGGCACTGGTCAGGGTTTTGTTTGTTTGTTTTTACCAGTACCGAGGCTTGAATTCAGGACCTTGAGCTCTTGCTTAGCTTTTACCTTTTTTTTTTTTTTTTGCCAGTCCTGGGGTTTGAACTCAGGGCCTGAGCACTGTCTTTGGGCTTTGTCAAGGCTAGAGCTCTACCACTTGAACCACAGCACCACTTCAAGCTTTTTCTATGTATGTGTAATGGAGGGATCGAACTTGGGTCTTCCTGCATGAGCTCTACCACTAGGCCAAACTCCCGGCCCCTAGCTTTTATCTTTCCTGGCTGGTGCTCTACCACTTGCTTTCAGTTTCAGGTTGGTTTTTTGTTTGTTTGTTTGTTTGTTTTGCCAGTCCTGGGGCTTGAACTCAGGATCTGGGCACTATCTTTGAGCATTTTTTGCTCAAGGCTAGCACTTCACCACTTGAGCCAGGGCGCCACTTCTGGCTTTTTCCGTGTATTTGGTACTGAGGAATGGAATCCAAGGCTTCACACATGTTAGGCAAGCATTCTCCCACTATGCCACATTCCCAGCCCTGATCCTCCCTTCCCAGCTCCTGAGGAACTAGGATTAAAGGTTTAGAGCCAGGCCTGGATCTCATCAACTACAGTCCAGAGGTCAGGATTCTAGGACTGTCAACATATCCACATGTCAAATAAATATGTTCCATCATTCAGCTGGGAACTATAGGTTCATAGGTCAGAAGGTCAAGTGGGTCAGATTTGGAGCTCAGAAACCCTGCAAAGGTTGGGGCGAAGCTGATTCGACAGATGAAATTTGATAAAGGTGGGGTCACAGGTCCCACCTCTCAGTGGAGGAGGGGAGTCTTATGAGAAGCCAGGTGCAAAGGATTTGGGGGTTTCAGCTGACAGATCTGAGGGCGTGGACTATTGCTATGAAAATTCTTGGGGTTTATTGAAGGAAACAGCACCTGGAGCTATGCTCACCCCCCCCCTATAACTTACTCCAAGAGGGGGCCCTGGAGAGCTGGAGAGAGTCCAAAGGGAAGTTATTTGAATAGTCTTAGGTTGAAGAAAGGGTCCTGGGTTGGCTGTAGGGGAGGATCTAGGGTGATAGAACAGAATTTTCTGGTATCAGGAGAGTTGTCTCTGCAATGTCTCTGTAGTAGATCAAGAATTAAGTGCATGAGCTGGGAGTAGGTGACTCTCACCTGTAATCCTAGCTACACAGGAAGCGGAGATCTGAGGATTGTGGTTTGAAGCCAGCCAGGTCAGAAAAGTCTGTAAGACTCTTATTGTCAGTAAACTACTCAAAAAAAGCCAGAAGTAGTGCTGTGTATCAAGTAGTAAGAATGTTAGCCTTGAGCAAAAGAAGCTCAGGGGCAGTGCCCAGGCCACAGGGCAAGCACAAAAGAAGAAAAAAAGAATTAAGTATAGTTCTGGAGGTGTGGGTCAGATGGAGAGCCCTGAGTTCAAAGCCCAGCAAGGGCTGTAGTGGCCACTCAGATAATCTAGGGAGCACATAGCCTTGGAAACTGGGGGAATCTTTTGTGTTCACATTTGAGCAGGGATTCAGGGACAAGATAAAGCGAAATTTGTGTGTGTGTGTGTGTGTGTGTGTGTGTGTGTGTGTGTGTGTGTATGAGAGAGAGAGAGAGAGAGAGAGAGAGAGAGAGAGAGAGAGAGAGAGAGAGAGAGAGAGAGAGAGAGGGAGAGAGAGAGACAGAAACAAGGACTTGAATTCAAGGCCTTGGCTTTTTTTTTTACTCAAGGGTAACACTACCACAGCTCTTCTTCTGGCAGGTTTACTAGAGAGAAGTCTTGGTGACTTTTCTGCTAGGCTGGCCTTGAACCTTGATCCTCAGATCTCGGCCTACTAAGTAGCTGGGATTCCAAGCATGGGGGCTCAGTGGTTGAGTGCTCCCCCAGCATGCATGAAGTCCTGGGTTTGATTCCTCAGTACCAAATAAACAGAAAAAGTCAGAAGTGGCTCAAGTAGTAGAGTACTAGCCTTGAGCAAAAGAAGCTCAAAGACAGTGCCCAGGTCCTGAGTTCAGTCCCTGGTGGCGGGGGTGGGGTGGAAAGGGTTACAAACATGAACCACTGGTGCATGGCATTAGTCTAGAAAATGCAGATTTTGTCTGTGGTTTTTTTTTTTGTTTGTTTGTTTTGTTTTGTTTTGTTTTTTTGCCAGTCCTGGAGCTTGAACTCATGTCTAAGCACTGTCCTTGGACTTTCTCAAGGCTAGAGCTCTACCATTTAAGCCGTAGTACCACTTCTGGCTTTTTTCTATGTATGCGGTATGGAGGAATTGAACCCCGGGCTTTGTGCATGCTATACAATCAGTCTACCACTGGGCCAAATTCCCGGCCCTTGGTCCAGAAACTTCTCTGGGAACCTTTTGTATTCCTTTAGGGATATTGGGGTCCTTTAGGGATGTGACAGGACTGGCTGCAGGGATGTTTTAGCACTGTCCCTGCAACATTCATCTTTGAACTTGGGTCAGTTTCTTCAAGCTGGATATTAGACTTGTGGAGTAGATAAAGTTTGTGAGGGGAATGCCAACTGATATGAGGGTGCAGAGTTCACTTTCCCTCGGATGAGATAAAACTCTTCGCCTGATCATATCCAGTGGAAGTGGAATTCTTTTTCTTCTTGTATCAGTATTGAGCACTGTCCTTGGACTTTCTCAAGGCTAGAGCTCTGCCACTTGAGCTTCAGCACCACTTCTGGCTTTTTTTTTTTCTATGTATGTGGTACCGAGGGAATCGAACCCGGGTCTTCATGCATGCCAGTCAAGCACTTTAACCACTAGGCCAAACTCCCAGCCCCCCTCATACTCTTAAGCTTTATTGTTTTACCACTTGAAGCTCTGCTTCTGGCTGGTTAATTGGAGATTTTTTTTTTTTCTGCCCAGCTGGCTTTGAAATGTGATCCTCCAACCTCAGCCTCCTGAGTAGCTAGGATTACACCCACTGGGATAAAAATATTCTTTGACATGCTGGTTGCAGTGCTCCCCCACCCCCAACTTGTCCTGTTCTGCTCACAAACACTGTGGCTGCGATGTTCCACAAGCCTTCAGTGACCCTCACATTAGCTTCTGACTGTGGGGTGATCTGAGTTAGCTGGGGTGACGCCCAGGCTGGGAGCAGGTTTCTCCCCACACTCTTGGGACACTGGGTCTGTTAGCCTAATGCTGCTCATGTCTTCCTGTTACAGCGAGAAGCTTTGACCTGCAGAAGTCAGAGGCCATGCTCCGGAAGGTGAGATCCAATTGGCTGGGTTTTTTTGTTTGGGGTTTTTTTTTTTTTTGGTCATGGGGCTTGAACTCTGGGCCTGGGCGCTGTCTCTGAGTTCTTCAGCTCAAGGCTACTGCCCTAACCCTTGAACCACAGGCCCACTTGCTGTTTTGTGATTAATTGGAGATAAGAGTCTCACATTCTTCAGTGCCCAGGCTGGCTTTGAACTGTGATCCTCAGATCTTAGCCTCCTGAGTAGCTAGGATTACAGGCGTGAGCCACCGTGCCTGGCTCCCAATTGGCTCTTACTCCTTCCGTTACCTCTTGTTCACCAATCAGAATCTTACCTTCTTCAGTTACCTCTCCCCTCCCACCCTGATCCATCACCGCCAAGAGCCCATCTCTGGGACAAGGCAAATCCTTTCCTGCAAAGGCAAGATTTTCTTAGTTCTCAGCTAGCCAAAGAAGATTGTCTGTTCCCAGTTGCTGAGACATTTAAAATGCACAAGGTCTTTTTCTTTGTCGTGATCACCTGTGGTCTGGTGGTCAATTCATGCTGTCACTTGCTGCTATATGTTTGTTAAGGTGCTCACCTCCTGCTCTGTGTGTGTGTGTGTGTGTGTGTGTGTGTGTGTGTGTGTGGCCACTGTCCCTGAGATTTTTAACTAAGGGTTAGCACTCTACCACTTGAATAACAGCTTCACTTCCTGTTTTTGTTTTTGTTTGTTTGTTTTGTTTTGTTTTTGGTGGTTAAGTGGAGATAAGAATTTCACAGACTTTTCTGCCTGGCTGACTTCAAACTATGATCCTCAGATCTCAGCCTCTTGAGTAGCTAGGATTCCAGGCATGAGCCACGGGCACTTGGCTTTTACCTCCAGTTTTTGTTTTGCCATTCTTGGGGCTTGAACTGTCCTTGGACACTTTTAGCTGAAGGCTAGCCCTCTGCCACTTGTGCCACAGCACTACTTCTGGCTTTTTCTGTGTATGTGGTACCCAGGAATTGAACCCAGGGCTTCAAGCATGCTAGGCGAGCACTCTCCCACTAGGCTATGCTCCCAGCCCCTTATCTTCTGTTTTTTAAAAAAGTTTCTGATTATGTGTATTACAGCATGTGGAGTTCCGGAAGCAAAAGGATATCAATAACATCAAGAGCTGGCAGCCTCCTGAGGTGAGGCCCAATCCCCTACCCTCCGCCATCTCCATTCTCAGCCCATTGGATTGTGAGGGAGCTGGAGTTCTGGTTGGGTATCCATTGGTGTCCAGGGAAAGACCACTGAGGCCACACTGAAGCACTGTGATGCTGGGAAGCCGTGGGGACTCAGGCCTGCCTACCAGCTGTGTCATTTGTGTCTTTGCCCAGGTGATCCAGCAGTATCTGGCTGGGGGAATGTGTGGCTATGACCTGGATGGCTGCCCAGTCTGGTATGATATCATTGGGCCTCTGGATGCCAAAGGACTGCTGTTCTCAGCCACCAAACAAGACCTGCTCAGGACCAAAATGAGGGACTGTGAATTGCTTCTGCAGGAGTGTGCCAGGCAATCCACCAAGGTGGGTAACCGACAGGGGGCCTGCCACAGTCAAGGGCAAGGGGTGCTGCATGTTGGTGGCTCACCTAGTAATCCTAACTACCAGGGAGCCTAAGATATGCGAACCGTGCAAGGTGCCTGCCTGGACAGTAAGACCCTATCTCAAAAGTAACTAGCAGGAAAGAGGGCTCAAGGTATGGTTCAGTGGTTAGAGTGCCTGCCTAGCAAGTACAAGGATGTGAGTTCAAATCTCAGGATCATTAAAAAACAGCAGGGTGTAATACAGTCTGTCTTTTATGCTTTCTATTTTACTGAAATGTCAAAAGCTTAGGGATGGACACACTATTGCCATGTTTTTCTTTAGTGGAACCAGAGCTTTCATGTATGTTAGGTGAGTACTCTATTACTTCATTTCCACCCTGTCCTGTCAGATTTACATTTTGCCAAGTAAAGAGTGCCGGTGAGGTGGCTCATGCCTATAATCCTAGCTACTCGGAAGGCTAAGATCTGAGGATCATGGTTCAAAGCCAGCCCAGGCACTAAAGAATGTGAGACTCTTATCTCCAGTTAACCACCAGAAAACTGGAAGTGGCACTGTGGCTCAAGGGGTAGGGCAGTAGCCTTGAGCTGAAGAGCTGAAAGACAGCACCCGGGTCTAGAATTCAAATCCCATGACTAACAAAACAAATCGTCACAAAGCAGAATTGGCTCAAATGGTAGAGCACTACCTAACAAGCAGAAGCCTTAAGTACAAACCCTAGCATCACACACACACACACACACATGCATGCACATTTATACATACACACCACACCCTCTACCCACCTAAACTGACTAGCTGGAATGTAGCCCAATGGGTAGAATACTTGTTTAGCATGCAGGAAGCCAAGGGTTTGAGCCCTAAACACTGTGAACAAACAATTTTTTTGCTTTTTTGTTTTTTTGGTCAGTTGTAGGGCTTGAACTTAGGGCCTGGGCACTGTTGCTGAGCCTCTTTGTGCTCAAGGCTAGCACTCTACCACTTTAGCCATGGCACCACTTCTGTTTTTTCAGTAGTAAATTTGGAGCTAAGTCTCACAGGGGGGCCGGAGTGTGGTCTAGTGGTAGAGTGCCTGCCTAGCATGCACAAAGCCCCTGGTTCAATTCCTTGGGATCACGTACACAGAAGAAGCCAGAAGTGGTGCTGTAGCTCAAGTGCTAGAGCCCTAGCCTTGAACAAGGACAGTGCCCAGGCCCTGAGTTCAAGCCCCAAGAGGACTAGCAAAAACCAAAAACAAGTCTCACAGGGACTTTTTTTTTTTTTTTGCCAGCCTTGGGACTTGAACTTGGTCTGAGCACTGTCCTTGGGTTTTCTCAAGGCTAGAGCCCTACCACTTGAACCACAGCACCACTTCTAGCCTTTTATTTTATTTATTTTTTTGTTTTGGTTTTTTGCCAGTCCTGGGGTTTGAACTCAAGGCCTGGGTACTGTCCTTGGACACTTTTGCTCAAGGCTAGTGCTCTGCCACTTGAGCTACAGCACCACTTTGGCATTTTTCTGAATATATGGTACCAGGGAATCAAATTTAGGGCTTCATGCATGCTAGGTGAGCTCTCTACCACTAGGCTACACTTCAGGCCCCACTTGGGGTTTATACTTGGGCTTTCTCAAGGCTAGAACTCTACCACTTGAGCCACAGCACCACTTCCGGCTTTTTCTATGTATGTGGTACCAAGGGATTGTACGTGGGTCTTCGTGCATGCTAGGCAAGCACTTTACCATTAGACCATGCTCCTGGGCCTCACAGGGACTTTAATAGGACAGGTGATATCTCATCATGGATCACCCATTCGTGGACACGTGTTTGTTTGTTTGTTTTGTTTTTGCCAGTCCTGGGCTTGAGCTCAGGACCTGAGCACTATCCTTGGACTTTCTCAAGGATAGAGCTCTACCACTTGAGCCTGGGCACCACTTCCAGCTTTTTTTCTATATGTGGTACCAAGGAATCAAACCCAGATCTTCATGCATGCTAGGCAAGCACTTTAACCACTAGGCCAACTCCTGGCCCCGACAAGTGTTTTGATACCATTCAGATTGTGTGCTTTTCTAGGTCAGAGGCCAGAACCACTGATGACTAAAAAAAAAAAAGAGTCTGAGGAGCAAGCTAGAGCTGTCATTCTTGCCTCTTTTTCTCCTTTCTTCTTTTCAGCAGTTGCAAAGATTCAGTACAATATTGGTGTGTGTGTGTGTGTGTGTGTGTGTGTGTGTGTGTGTGTGTGTACTATTGGTACTGGGGTTGAGCTCAGAACCTCACACTTCCTATGCAAGGCCCCTTACCACTTGAGCAACACTACTTTGGGTCCTTTTGATTTTTGCGGTTTGTATTTTAGATTAGGTTAGCCTTGAACCATGATCCTTCTACCTCTGCCTCCTGAGTAGCTAGCTGCCCTACACATCTGTACCACCACGCCCAGCTTATTATTATTTTGGTTGGTCATGGGGCTTGAACTCAGCCTTGTGCTGTTCTTGAGCTCTTTTTGCTCAAGGCTAGTGCTCTACCACTTTGAGCCACAGTGCCTCTTCTGGTTTTCTGGTGGTTCATTAGAGAAAAGAATCTCATGGACTTTCCTTCCTGGGTGACTTTGAGCCTTGATCCTCAGATATCAGCCTCCGGAGTAGCTAGGATTACAGGCGTGAGCCATCAGCACCCAGCTCCCTGGCTTATTTTTGAGTTGGGGTCACACATATTTTTTGCCTACATTGCTCTTAAACTCCACCTCTCAAGTATCTGGGATCACAGGCCACCATGCTCAGGTAAATTTGGGACTTTTCAGATGGTCATTTGCATACATTCCCCGAGAACTTACTGAGAACAGAGATACCAGGGAAGGAGTGGAATGCAGGAGGGGTTTGATCTGGATGCACCGATAGGGCTTAGATTATTACACAGAGCATCGGTGCCCAGATGAAAAGTGGCACAGGCCTGGATGTTACCTGAGTGCTGCTCCCAGAACACCATGACTGAGAGGAGAAGAGGCCACCAGGTGAGCCTGTGGGACAGAAGAGACCTCAGATGTAATCAAGAGCCACTCGGTCGTTTAACAGATGAGAACAGGGAGATCCAGATGGGAGGTTTGACCTGCCTAGGCCCCAGTTCTAGCCTGGGATTATCTCCATTTGGAAAAAAACCCGGGCCCTGCTCAGACCTGATCTGGTTGTTCTGTGGATGCTGGGTTCAGTTAGCACTGACCCCTAACGAAGGGCTGGGTCTCCTGACATTGAACTGTCTGTTTCCCTGTAGCTGGGGAAGAAAATCGAGACCCTCACCATGATTTACGACTGTGAGGGCCTTGGCCTCAAGCATCTCTGGAAACCTGCAGTAGAAGCCTACGGCGAGGTGAGTGGCAAAGTGGTAAAGTGGGGACCCCTCAGCTAGGCTGCCCCAAGGGGATGAGGGCGGAGATGGGGGCAGATTGCAGCTGGGAGGAAGCAGGGCCTGTTTTCCTGCTGGAACCACAGTGATTTTGCTTCCACAGTTTCTCTGCATGTTTGAGGAAAATTATCCTGAAACACTGAAGCGTCTGTTTGTTGTTAAAGGTAAGTTGGGAATTTCCAGTAATGAAGCCAAATGGGAAAAAGAGGCAAAAACAAAACAAACAGCCCTCTCCCCCAAACTAAAAAACTTACATGGAGCCCGGTGCCAGTTGTCTGACACCTGTCATCCTAGCTACTCAGGAGGCTGTCATCTGAGGATCACAGTTCAAAGCCAGCCCGGGCAAGAAAATCTTAGGCTTGTATCTCCAATGAACCACCAGAAAAAGGTAGAAGTGGAGGTATTGTTCAAGTGGTAGAGCCTTAAGGGAATAAGCTAAGGGACAGCACAATGCCCTGAGTTCAAGCCCTAATACAGGCATCACACACACACACACACACACACACACACACACACACACACACACACACACGAACGATTGCTTAGGGTAGACTGAGTAAACGACTAAACATGTCTTTGTGTTTAGTGTTTGTGATGTCCCTTGAGCCTCCAGGCCCAGTGACAAAAGAAGAGGGGCCCTGGCTATGTCTAATCCGGGAAAGACCTCAAACTGATACCCACTGGAGCCTCACTGCCAGGCTGCCTGTGTGCTCGACCCAGAGCCAGGACACCTGTGGCCCAGTGTGGGGTGGGAGCACTGTGGACAGATGGGCTGTGGATGACGTGGTTAGTGACTAACTGACCCCAGCCTCATTTGGCGTGGTCTGTGTTCCAGCCCCCAAGCTGTTTCCTGTGGCCTACAACCTCATCAAACCCTTCCTTAGCGAGGACACTCGGAAGAAGATCATGGTCCTTGGAGGTGAGTGGTCACAGCTTGACTCCTAGCTCCACCAGTTGCTCTGCAGCCCAGATTGGCTCCAACTCCAGTAGTGTGGCCATGGCTTTGCATTTTCACACTCATGACTGGTGTTCTACCACTTGAACCATGCCTCCGGTCTGACTTCTTTGCTGACGAACTGGAGACAGAGTCTTGGGAACTTGCCTGCCTGAGCTGGCTTTGAAGCACAATCCTCCAGGTCTCAGCCTCTTTTGTAGCTGGGATTCCAGACGTGAGCCACTGGTGCCTAGCTTCCTATTTGCTTCCATAAGAACTTTGGGTTTTTTTGTTTGTTTGCTTCTGGTTTTTTTTCCTCAGACAATCTAGATGCAGGAACAGGGGCTTGCCATTGTAGGTTCAAAGATGAAGGGAACTCCAGACCTTGTCCTTAAGGAGCTTGCAGTCTTGTAGGAGAGAGGCGACCTGTGGAGGGAAAGCTGAAATACAAACTGGGAGACAGGAACAAGCGAATTGAGAAGGTGCCATGTAGGACAAGGGTGCTTTTGGCTGAGGGCAGTTGGGAGCAGCCCCATCTTCCAGGCACCTTGTCTATGCCAGGCCCTGGGCCAGGTGCTAGGCTGCCAAGATCATTAGGCTTTCAGGGAAGGGAAGATACAAATAGATGTTTATCAGCCTAGGGTGATAAAAAGAAGACAGGGGGAGACTGCCCCAGAGTGCCAAGCACAAGCACCTGACCTGAACAGGGGAGAGGCCAGTGGATACTTCAGCTGGGTGTTGTGGGATGAATAGGAGTTGGCCACAGGGAGCAAACTGGAAGCTGCTTGGCACAAGGGGTAGGGGGACACAGAGTAAAGCCCTCCCTTGTGATGGTTCATGGGAATGGGGGGCAAGGGAGTCAGTGAGATATGGGTAAATGGGGGCCTGGGAGCCAGGTGGCAGAGAATCTGGGACAATTGGGACAGGACAATCCAGGCCTGGGAACCAGAGAATTCTGGGGGAGAAAACAAAACAACCACAATGAGATTTTTCTAAAAACTGCTCTGTTGTACTGGCAAGATTGTGAAAGACAGGGCTGCAGCTGTGTCAAAGTGATAGTACACTTGCCTAGCATGCTCGAAGCCCTGGATTCAATCCCAGTCCTGAAAACAAAACAAAAGAACAACAAAAACCCCACCAGATGCTGAAGAGTAGATACCACCATGGACTTGTGTGCCGGGCTGGCTTTGAACTGCCATCCTCAGATCTCAGCTTCCTGAGTGGCTAGAATTATAGGTGTGAGCCACCAGTGCCTGGCTCTCTTTTTTTTTTTTTTGTGGGTTATGGGGCTTGAACTCTGGGCCTGTTCACTGTCCCTGAACTCTTCAGGATAGCGCGCTATTCTTGAGCTACAGTCCTTTTCACGGATTAATCAGAGATAAAGAGTTTCTCGGTCTTTAATGCCCAGCCTGGCTTTGAACCTTGATCCTCAGATCTCAGCCTTCTGAGTAGCTAGGATTACAGGTGTGAGCCACCACCCCTGGCCTGGCTCTTTTTTTTAATGGTAGTATTGGGGCTTGAACTCAGGAGCTGGGCACTAGCTTTCCCTTGCCTTTTCTCTCAAAGTTGGCACTCTACCACTTGAACCCACAGTTCCGCTTCTGACTTTTTACTGGTTGATTGGAGAGTCTTATAGATTTTCCTGCCTAGGTTGCTTCAAACCTCAATCCTTGGATTTCAACATCCTAAGTAGATAAGATTACAGGTGTGAGCCACTGGCACCTGGCTAGATTCTGCCTCTTGTTACCTGTTCCTCTCCCCATAAGATGACAGCAAGAACTCTTCTCACCTTAGTCCAGATCTCCAGCTGAGCTGGGTGAGGAAGTTTAAAAACAAAAATCAGAGCAGTTGGGCTTGGTGATGCATGTTTATAATCCCAGCACTTGGGAGGCAGAGGCAGGAAGATCTCAAGTTCAAGGCCATATGGTGAGACACCACCTCCCCTATTTAAAAACAAAAACAAAAACAAAAACCAAGAAACAAATCTGGAAATGAAGCCCAGAGGTAGAGTGCTTGCCTGGCATAGACAAAGTCCTGGACAATATCTCCTGACACACACACACACACAGTGCCTAACACTTTTGTGAGTTGCTTCCACCCACCATGTGCCCGAGGCAGTTTGGCTTCCTGACAGCGTAGGAGGCTCAGTCTGTTCCCCCACCCACACCTATGAGTCTTTCAGTCACAGCCACCTCGGGCTGGAATGGTTCACCGTTGACAGAGGAGCCGTTCACCCAGGCTTAGCAGTGACATTATGTTCCAGGAGTTGCACTGTCTTGGGTCCAAACATGTGAGCGCCAGCAGACCCCATGGTGTCTATGGCCTCCAGCCAGCAGTATACAGAAGATACGGGCTGTCCTCTCTAGTGGCTCTCTATAGGGCCTATAGAGCTGGCATGAAAGAATGCCAAAAGGCTGCCCTTCAGCTGGGCACTAAAATCCTAGCTCCTCAGGAGGCTGAGATCTGAGGATCTCAGTCTGAAGGCAGCCCTGGGAGAAAAGTTCATGACACAAGTATTTCGAATTAATTAGCAAAAAGCTAGAAGTAGAGTTGGAGCTCAAGTGGTAGAGTGCTAGCTTTGAGTGGGAAAGAAAAACAACAATAAATGAGAGCTCCAGGCCCTGAGTTCAAGCCCCAGCCCCAGTACTGGCATATAAACATAAATAAATAGTACTTAGCTGATATTTATGAATTTGGATGTCTGGATGTACTAGAGCTGAACACTTCAATTAGGATAGGGATTAGTTATAAATAAACAGCCAAACAAGATTGGCACCAGTGGCTTGTGCTTGTCATACCGTCTACTCAGAAGGCTGAGATCTGGGTCAGGAGTTTGGCCTAGTGGTAGAGTACTTGCCTAGCATGCGCAAAGACCTGGGTTCAATTCCTCAGTACCACATACATAGAAAACCTGGAAGTGGTGGCTTAAGTGGTAGAGCTCTAGCCTTGAGAAAGCCCAAGGACAGTGCTCAGGCCCTGAGCTCAAGCCCAGGACTGGCCAAAAAAAAAAAAAAGAAGGCTGAGATCTGAGGATAAAGGTTAGAAGCCAGCCTGGACAGGAAAATCCATGAGACTTTTTTTTTTTTTTTGCCAGTCCTGGGGTAGAACACCATCCTTGAGCAGTCATCTCCAGTAATCTCCACCGGTAGGGCCTCATGCAGGGGTGGGGAGCCTCAAAATCACCTGGTACATGACAGGACAGACGCGTGCTTCTCATCGCTCTTTGGCCATCTGCCTTTGTGGATAATTTTGCAGGGCCCACGAGTGATGTTATAAATACCCAAATGGCTCCTGGCAGGAAAAAAAATGGTTCCCCACCCTGCCAGGGGTGGTTTCCTGTCACCATGGCACATGGCACATGTGCAGTTCAATCTAGGCCAGACCCTGTGGCCTGACCCTTCCTGCCTGCCTCTTTGCCTTTCCCTGCTTTCTTTCTCCAGCTTTCTGCTTGTACTTTTTCTTTTTGTTTTTGTTGGCAGTGGGGCTTGAACTCTGGGCCTGGGTGTTGTTCCTGAGCTCTTCAGCTCAAGGCTAAGCATTCTATCACTTGAGTCATAGCACCACTTCAGCTGTTTCTGTGTATGTGGTACTAAGGAATTGAACCTAGGGCTTCCTGAATGCTAGGCAAGCACTCTACCAATAAGCCAAACTCCCAGCCCTGTCCCCCCCCCCACTTTGTTTGTTTTTTGAGACTTTTACTTTAGAGCCAGGGCTGGCCTCAAACTCACAACCCTGCTTCTGCTGGGATTACAGGTGTGCTCTACTGAGCCTGCCTGCTACTTGTAATGTTCAGATTGCTTTCTGGTGGAGTGTGTAAGGTCACTTTACTGTTTACAAAGCCCTCTCAAGTATACTTTAATTCAGCCTCTTCAGAGCCTTACAGGGCAGGAAAATCGAGCTTAGAATGATTTCCTAAGATTACTGAGCTGGACAGAGGCAATCAGGGACAGAAACCCAGGGCTTCTGCTCTAGGGTAGGCCATCTTCTAAGGAAAGGCTTTTGCTCTTGCAAATGTATTGCATGCTCATAACACCTTTATTTATTTTTGCCAGTTCTGGGGCTTGAACTCAGTACCTGGGAACTGTTCCTGAGTTTCTTTTGCCCAAGGCTAGCACTCTACCACTTGAACCACACCAGCACTTCCAGCTTTTTCTGTTTATGTGGTACTGAGGAATCAAACCCAGGGCTTTATGCATGCTAGGCAAGCACTCTACCACTGAGCCACATTCCCAGCCCAACACCCCTTTATTTGGAGACAGGGACTGCTATGCAATTTAGGCTGTCCTTGGACTCTGGATCTTCCTGCCTCTGCCTCCCAAATGCTGAGACTGCAGGCAGATACCACTATGCTCACATCTCCTTGTTTTTCTTCCCCTTTGATGCAGACTGCCAGAGACATGGTGGTGGTTTTCCCCTCCCACTTTGGCGTAGTTAAATCTTACCTAGTAATGACATGTCCCCTGTCCTCTATTTGTGCCAGCAAACTGGAAGGAGGTTTTACTGAAGCATATCAGCCCTGACCAGTTGCCTGTGGAGTATGGTGGCACCATGACAGACCCTGACGGAGACCCCAAGTGCAAATCCAAAGTATGGGATTGCATGCAGGGCTGGGGCGTGAGGAGTGGGGAGGGACAAGAAAGCCTGGCTCTTATCCACATGCCAGTTCACCCCCTGCTCTGCTTCTAGATCAACTACGGGGGCGACATCCCCAAGAAGTATTACGTTCGAGACCAGGTCAAGCAGCAGTACGAGCACAGTGTGCAGGTGGCCCGGGGCTCTTCCCACCAGGTGGAGTACGAGATCCTCTTCCCTGGCTGCGTGCTCAGGTAGGACCAGGATCTGAGCCTGTCATTCCGGGGTGCCCCTTGATGTGGGCTGGGGGTGGGGTGTATCCAAGTCTTAATGGGCTCATGGCCTCTGCAGGTGGCAGTTCATGTCGGAGGGGGCAGACATCGGCTTCGGGGTTTTCCTGAAGACCAAGATGGGGGAGCGGCAGAAGGCCGGGGAGATGACGGAGGTGCTGGCCAGCCAGAGGTACAACGCACACATGGTGCCCGAGGACGGGAGCCTCACCTGCAGTGATCCTGGCACCTGTAAGTTTCTGTCTCAACAACGCTTAAGCCTATGTCTGCTTTCTGTCTTGGGGGGCTCCCTCCACTTTCTCCATGGTTTGGGGGCTCTGGGTTTGAATAGGAAGGGGAGCTCCATCAGCTCACACACCACAGCACACCCAGAGAGGACACCTGGGACTGGAGAGGGGCAGTGACTTTTCCTGGGTGGCCCTGCTGGTTCCCAGTGGGGAGGGGCCTGGAGATGGCGCCCAGGAGCAGGTGAGTCACGTGGTCAACACAGGCTGCTGGCAGGGCCAGGTCTAATTTCCCTGGGTCTGAGACTATGGCTAGATTCTTCCCCTTCCCCTCACCACCATATTTCTTTTGGTGCCAATGGGCTTGAACTCAGGGCCTCTCATTCTCACTCCGCTATTCCACTCAAGGCTGGCACTCTGCCACTTCTAGAGATTTAGGTGGTTAACTGGAGCTAAGAGCCTTACAGATTTGTATCTCTCCTGTCATGTACCAGGTGATTTCGAGGCTCACAGGCTCCCCACCCCTGCTTGAGACCCCATTAGTGGGTTCCTAAGCTTTACCCCAACCCCAACTTCATTTCAGCACCTACTGTTTGACTGTGTTTGGAGGGGAGGTGCAGGGTTGGTTACTGGGGTTTGAGTTTAGACACTGTCTTTTAGCTTTTTTGCTCAAGGATAGTGCTCTACCACTTGAGCCACAGCTTCACTTCTGTTTTGGTTTTGGTGGTTAATTGGGGATAAGTCTCATAGAGGGGAAGCAGTTGAGCCTAGGGATAGAGTGCTTGCCTAGCATGCACAAAGACCCAGGTTCAATTCCTTGGTACCAGGCTGGCTTTGAACTGCAAGCTTCTGATTTCAGCCTCCTGAGTAGGTGGGATTACAGGTGTGAGCTATGGATACCTGACTGCTAGATCTCTCCTAGTGATCCTCTTTCCTGAGAGCCAGTGAGACAGGAATGGCTGGGCAGCTGTGGGGGTCAGGATGCTGACCACAGCCAGACCACAGCCTGGTCTTGACCCCTGAGTGACTCTCACCCAGAGTGTCTCGAGATTGGGAACAGAATGGCAGATATTTGAAGGGGTCTTCAACCTTTCACCACTTTGCAATATTGATTAAAAATCCCTCACCATTTTTTTTTTTTTTGCCAGTCCTGGGGCTAGAACTCTGGGCGTGGGCACTGTCTCTGAGCTCTTCTCTTGAGCCACAGTGCCACTTCTGCTTTTCTAGTGGTTTTTTTGGAGATAAGAGTCTCACGGATGTTTAGTGCCCAGGCTGGTTTTGAACTGGGATCCTCAGATCTCAGCCTCCCGAGTAGCTAAGATTATAGGCATGAGCCACCACACCTGGCTAACCTTTTACTCTTGAAAACCAAAATCCCACGTATCTAGCACAGGCTCTAGGTAATCTGAAATTGTCTGCTTTTCTCAGATTCCCATGGACCCAACAAAAGTTGAGGTGTCCTAGCCAGGAGGACCTCTGGGGGCCACAGGGGCCAGAGACTCCACTTCACTCAGAGCCTAAGCCTCTGATCAACGCCCTCCTTGACTCTGTACTGGGATTAAACTCAGGACCTTGTGCTCTCACTTGTCATTTTTGCTCAGGGCTGATACTCTATCAGATACTTGAGCTACACACAGGTCCAGTTCCAGCTTTTTGGTGATTAGCTGGAGATAACAATCTTCTTTTTCTTTCCCTGTTGGATTTGAACCATGATCTGCAGACTTTTCTGAATAGCTAGGATTACAGGTAAGAGCCACCCAGCTTCTTTCCTTGTTCCTGAGGGCAGAACACTTACCACCCAGTCCTCTCCGTTCTGACACTTGGTCTAAGGAGATCAGAGGACTCCTGGCTTCTTCAGCTTGATTAACCTGGCCAGTGTTCTGTCATCCAGAGCAAGGGGAATATTGGTTGGTATGGGACTTCTG
This sequence comes from Megascapheus bottae, assembly GCF_031878675.1. Lineage (NCBI taxonomy): Eukaryota > Metazoa > Chordata > Mammalia > Rodentia > Geomyidae > Megascapheus > Megascapheus bottae. The sequence continues at coordinate 12,862,197 of NC_143536.1, forward strand.
GTAGAAATAGAAACCAAAGAAACAGCTATTACAGGAATACATGGCTATTCTCACTTCATGCCTAGAAGACAAAGTAGATGCTATGTCTGTGGTTGTTCTATTTAGTTATATATTTTATCTGAGGTCACAGAGGGGGAAAGGTTCAGTGTTAAGATGAATACACACAGCGTGAGTGTGTGTGTTTCCTTATTGGGAAAAGTAAGAGACGACCAACACGGGAGGAACAGAGCTAGCATTTTTGGTTTTCCTGCTTAGCTCTCTTGAAGGAGGGTTTGAATGGAAATGGAACAACTTCTCAAAGAAACAGGATCAGATTAAACGCAAGTCTGTTCTGTTGCCAGGGCTTAGAGGCTTCCTCTGCCAACTGTAGGCCCATGTTCTCTTCCCAGAGGAAACCATGGCAAATAGCTCTTGTCTACTATTCCACCAAATTTGTTCCACATCCATAGAAGCAGCACAAAATAAACAGGTCATAGGGCTGGGAATGTGACACAGTGATAGAGTGCTTGCCTAGAATGCATGAGGTCCCGGGTTTGATTCCTCAGTACTGTATAAATGAAAAAATAAAATGGAAAAACAACAACAGAAAAACCCTGCAAGTATGGGTAGACAAACAGCAAAGTAAAAAAAATAAATAAAATTTCCCTTTTCAATCCTGGGGCTTGAACTCAGGACCTGGGCACTGTCCTTGAGCACTTTTGCTCAAGGCTAGCACTCTGTCATTTGAACCACAGCACCACTTCTGGCTTTTTATGTGTATGTGGTACCAAGGAATGGAACCCAGGGCTTCATGCATGCTAGGTAAGCACTCTACTACTAGGCCACATTCCTGGCCCAATTCTTTTCTTTCTTTCTTTTTTTTTTACCAGTCCTGGGCCTTGATCTCAGGGCCTGAGCACTGTCCTTGGGCTTTATCAAGGCTAGAACTCTACCACTCGAGCCACAGCACTACTTTTGGCTTTTTTCTATATATGTGGTACCGAGGAATCGAACCCGGGCTTTTGTGCATGCTAGGCAAGCACTCTGCCAGCTAGGCCAAACTCCTGGCCCCTTCTTTCTTTTTTTAAAATTTATAACTTGCAATCTTTTGTTTTAGCATCAGCTATGGGCTGGGAGCTCACATCTGTAATCCTGTAAATTAGGAGGTTGAGAGCTGAGAAATCCAGGTTTGAAGCCTGGCACTGGTGACTCACACCTGTAAGCCTAGTTATTTAGGAGGCTGAGACCTGGAGGTTCTTGGTTTGAAGACGACCTAGGCAGAAAAGTCTATAAGACTTTATCTCGGATTTAACTAGCAAAAAGCAGGCCTGCAGGCATGGCTTAAATGATAGAGCACCAGCTGGGAGCAAGCAATCACAGCAGGTGTGAAGCCCTGGATTCAAGCCCCAGTCCTGGGTAAACTCTTTCTTTTTCTATCAGAACAGTAGTCCATTATGTGGACCACAGCACCAATTGTTTAAGCAATTTTTCTTTGCACATGTGAGTTTTCCTCATTCTATTATTATGCTTAGGTAAGCAATGAGTCTCTTTGTTCATTTTTCTTTCTGCAGGAAGAATTCCTAGCTCACAAAGTTGGCACAGTATACTTTTTGTCAGAAAGTGAACAGGGCTAAGCTTCTGAGGGCTCAAGTTGGCAAGAAGAAAAGCAGGAATGTGGATGAGAGGGAAATTCTACCTGTCGCTGTGTAGCATGAGACACCCCCCCCTCCCTTGTATCTTATATTAAAGAGTTCTAATACTGAACTTAAGGTTGGGGTAAGGAAAACTTCAATTATATATAACAATTACCAACCCAATAATGTGACACATTCCTAGAAGTAATACAATGGCTATGGCATTATTCTTTCTTTCTTTTTTTTGCCAGTCCTGGGGCATGAACTCAGGATCTGAGCATTGCCGTTGGGCTTTCTCAAGGCTAGAGCTCTACCACTTGAACCACAGCACAGTTTCCAGCTTTTTCTATGTATGTGGTACCAAGGAATCAAACCCGGGTCTTTATGCATGCTAGGCAAGCAGTCTACCACTAGGCTAAACTCCAGGTCTCGGCATTCCTATTTTTTTGTTTTGTTTTTTTTCATATATTTTTTATTGTAATTAACAGAGGGGTTATAGTTATATTCGCCAGATAGAAGGTGCATTACTTCACTTGCTTCTTATAAAGTTATTTATCACTTGAGTAAAAATATACTCATGCCTGTAATCCTAGCTACTCAGGAGGCTAAAATCTGAGGATCTCCGTAAGTCTGCAAGACTCTGGCATTACTATTTTTTTTTTTTTTTTGCCAGTCCTGAGCTTGTCCTTGAACTTTCTCAAGGCTAGAGCTCTACCACTTGAGCCTCAGCACCACTTACGGCTTTTTTCTATGTATGTGGTACCAAGGAATCGAACCCAGGTCTTCGTGCATGCTAGACAAGCACTCTACCACTAGGCCAAACTCCTGGCCCCTGGCATTACTATTTTTATTCCTCCCCCCCCCCCCCCCCCCCGCATACTAGGGCTTGAACTCAGGGCCTCAAAGTCTGGTTTGGCTAACATTCCATCACTTGAGACACAGCTCTATTATTTCCAGCTTTCTGCTAGTTAACTGGATAGAAGAGTCTCACTGACTTAACTGGTCTGGCTTTCAACTATGATCTTCAGATATCAGCCTCCCGAGGAACTAGGATTACAATCATAAGCCTCAGTGCCCAGGTTCTAGTGTCTTTGTGGAGGCCTAATTCATGAACAGCCTGGTCTACAAAGCCATGATTTCTGTTTTCCCACCCTCGTCCAAGCAATTGGAGATGTAATTGCCTCTGTCACTCAGCTGGCTTTGAAACGCAATCCTCAGATCTCAGCCTCCTGAGTAGCTATGAATACAAGTGTGAGCCACCTCACCCGGCTCCTAGACTAATTTTCTAAGTGACCTAAAAGGTCTAGGCCAATTGTCTGTGCTACCTGAATCCCCACTGTCTACCACACCCCTGACTCAGTCAATAAAAATGAACCATAATGGCCACCTCAGAGCTCTCTGTTGGCATTGCCTCAATGTCTGGTTTTCTGCCTCCCTTCAGATGTCCTACGGTTTGACAACACCTACAGCTTCATCCATACCAAGAAGGTCAGTTTCACAGTGGAGGTCCTGCTTCCAGACAAAGCCTCCGAAGAGAAGATGAATCAGCTGGGAGCTGTCACCCCCAAATAGCGCCTCCTCCTCCAGCTGGCTCAGGCCCCCTCAGCATCTCCCTGTTGGTTTCTTCTTAGCAGTCACTTTCTTACAATCCTGCAGCCCCCACCAAAAAAAAAAAAAAAGGTGGGGGGAGCTGGAAGAATGACTTGACTTCAGGCTGGACTGTGAAACTTTCGATCCAGAATCAGGAAGAAGGCAAGAAGCTGGAGTGGGGTTTCCTTGCCTCTCAAATTTATTTTGTCCTCAGAGACTGGCTGTCAAGATAGGGTCTCTGTCCTGTAAGCCTAGGGAGGATGGGGGTGCAGGGACAAAGTTAAGACAAAGCAGGGGAAAGTCAGAGGCCTGAGTCTTCAGGGATGCCATTTGCAGGGGAAGGAGCGGGGAAGTTGCCAACTTCCAAATGAACAGGGAAGCTGAGATCATAATAATGGGTATGGAGGTAGCAAGTTGATTGGCTAGGAGGGCAAAAGAGGCTTTTCCAAACCGTTTTTTTTTTTTTAATCGCAGAGCCGAGTTTATCACAACCCCTTGGCTTTTCCCAAACAGTAGGTAGGAGTGGTTCAAATCAGAGCAGACCTCACCGCGGGAAGGCAGACAGGCCTAACTCCTTGAGAACTTCAGGGACGCCGGGGCTCACCGGCTGCTTCTTTAATTACTAACCCTTGTTAGTGACTGAGCTTCCAGTTCCATGAAAGGAAAAGAAGAAAGCACAATCATCATCACCTTCAGAGATCACAGCTACAAGAGCCAAGGGACTCTGGGGGGTGAGGCTTAGAAGAGGGGTGTGGGGGGATCTCACTCACCTCGCTCTGAGCACCCCAGCCAGCAAGGACCAGTGGGGTCGGGTCGCTGGGACCCGCTTGCCCAATGGCCTGCGGCGGCCTCGGCAGCCCCGTCCCCGGGGGAGGCGATGGCGGGTGCGGCTGGGGCCCGGGCATGGCCACAGGCTGGACACGCGTGTCGTGGAGCTGGGGCGGGGCCCGCCTTGACCCCAGGGCCCGGCTGAGCGAGCTCGGGGCGGGGGAGGACATCCGGGCCTCGGTTTACAACGCAATGGTAGGACAATTAACCAATGAATAAAGCGACGTTCGCTGCACCGGGAGTGGAGCTCCTGTCGGACGCCGGAGTCCCCGCTGCCGCCCCCTCGCCCGAAGCCCCAGCGCCGTTCGCAGTTTCCCGCCCCGCTCCATCCAAAAGCCGCGCAGGCGCAGAAACTCCGCTGGGCAGGGTCCTGAACTGTCCCCAGAGACCCTCCCACCAGCTCCTGCCTGTGATTGGTCCGGGCCGAGGGCGTGCCTCCCACCAGCTCCTGCCTGTGATTGGTCCGGGCCGAGGGCGTGCCTCCCGCCAGCTCCTGCCTGTGATTGGTCCGGGCCGAGGGCGTGCCTCCCACCAGCTCTTGCCTGTGATTGGTCCGGGCCCAGGGCGTGCCTCCCCGCCATCTATGTGCGGGGCGCCGAGGGAGCCCCGGGGCGCCGGCACGGTGAGGGCGGAAGCCACGCCCCCCGCAGGCCGGGCTTCACCTGCGGGGCTTAAAGGGGGCGGGAGCCTGAGGAGCCGCGGGTCACGTGGCGTTAGGGACCGTCTCGCATTTCCTCGCCCGCACTGCGGGCCTGCAGGACTCCAGTTCGGCCCACCGGTCTCACCCCAACCTGTCAGTTAACGAGCACAATGCACCTGTGATTGACATTTTATCTGCGACACGGGGGAGATTTGAACCCAGGACTTCCTGGCCTTCGGTGGCAGCCTTTCCCTCTCCCGGCCCCCACCCCGGGCCACTAATCGCTTCCTTGGGTCCATTGGGGGTCTCACCACCAAGACCTCGCTTCTTGATTAGTTTCCTGGAGTCTCGTCGCTCCTTGTCATCCATCCATCCACGTCCGGCCAGAACCCAGTGCCAGATCGCGGCCCCCGCTGGGATGAGCCCCGGAGGTCCGGGCCCCCCTTCTCCTGGGCCGTTCACCCCCAGGTCATGCACGGGGCTCGCCGTCCCTCTGCCCCTCTCCCCGCCGCCCCTGTCTGGTGAAACAGGACCCCAGGATGGCGGGAGGGCCTTGCAAGGCAGCGCCTTGCGGGGGGGGGGGGCCTGCTGGCCGGTGATCCTCACACAGACCCGTCCTCAGCCCTCGGGCATCACCTTCATCATAATTACATTTTTAAAGTAAAATTAGAATGCCTAAAGGTAAGCGCGCATGCGCACCCCCCTCCCCGAACCCTGCCAGCCACGCTGAGGACGGGGCCCCAGGCCCCCCAACCCTGCCAGCCGCCCTGAGGACGGGGCCCCGGCCCCCCCAACCCTGCCAGCCGCCCTGAGGACGGGGCCCCCCCCAACCCTGCCAGCCGCCCTGAGGATGGGGCCCCCCCCAACCCTGCCAGCCACGCTGAGGACGGGGCCCCCCCAACCCTGCCAGCCGCCCTGAGGATGGGGCCCCAGCCCCCCCAACCCTGCCAGCCACGCTGAGGACGGGGCCCCCCCAACCCTGCCAGCCGCCCTGAGGATGGGGCCCCAGCCCCCCCAACCCTGCCAGCCACGCTGAGGACGGGGCCCCCCCAACCCTGCCAGCCACGCCGAGGACGGGGCCCCCCCAACCCTGCCAGCCACGCCGAGGACGGGGCCCCCCCAACCCTGCCAGCCGCCCTGAGGACGGGACCCCAGCCCCCCCAACCCTGCCAGCCGCCCTGAGGATGGGGCCCCCCCCCAACCCTGCCAGCCACGCTGAGGACGGGGCCCCCCCAACCCTGCCAGCCACGCTGAGGACGGGACCCCAGCCCCCCCAACCCTGCCAGCCACGCTGAGGACGGGGCCCCAGCCCCCCCAACCCTGCCAGCCGCCCTGAGGACGGGGCCCCCCCAACCCTGCCAGCCGCCCTGAGGACGGGGCCCCAGCCCCCCCAACCCTGCCAGCCGCCCTGAGGACGGGGCCCCCCCCAACCCTGCCAGCCACGCTGAGGAAGGGACCCCAGCCCCCCCAACCCTGCCAGCCGCCCTGAGGACGGGGCCCCGGCCCCCCCCCAACCCTGCCAGCCGCCCTGAGGACGGGGCCCCAGCCCCCCCAACCCTGCCAGCCGCCCTGAGGACGGGGCCCCGGCCCCCCCAACCCTGCCAGCCGCCCTGAGGACGGGGCCCCGCTCCCCCTCCCCCCCGGTTTTCTAGGGAAGCGCGGTCCGCCGTGTAGCGTGGTCACTTCTCCTGGCGGAACCCCGGTCGGCCCCTTTGGCAAACACAAAGCAAAGCGCCCCGTCTCCCCCACGGCCCCCACCCTGCCGTCCTCCGCGGGCCCCGGGCTGCGGGCGGGGCGTCCGCGGGCGCGGAGAGGGGCGCGCGCCGCACTTTGCAGACGCTCCCTGCGGCGGAGCCCGGCGCGCGTCCTTCGGCCCCCGACCTTCGCCGGCTCCCCGGGGCGCGCGGGCAGCGGCGGGGGCCGCGCGGAGGCGGTGCAGGCTGCGCCTCCGCGGGCCGGGCGGGGGCCGGAGCGTCATGTCGGAGCCGCAGCCTGCGGGCGCCCAGCGCGACCTCTACCGGGACACGTGGGTGCGATACCTGGGTGAGCGCGGGAGCCGGGCGCGGCGGCCCCCGCTCGGCCCCCACTGGGGCTCCGCGCGCCCCGGGCTGGGGCCCCGCGGGCGGCGGGCGGCGCGGGATCGGGGCGCGGGGCGGGAGCGGGGACCCCGCAGGCCGGCCAGGGAGGCGGACGTGAGGCCCGGCACCCCATCCCTGCGTGTCTCCCACAGGGTGGCAGTGGATGGGCTTCATGTATGTGTGTACGCATGTATGTAACACCAATTTATTGCAGCGTGTCTGTATCTGCAAACATACATCCTTTATACAGCAGATCCACGCGTGGGTATAACATGCATGTGGTGTACGTATTATATACGTGAAGATGCACGTGTGCATGGGCTGCCTCTCGCCTCCTGTGCATGGCGCCGAGGGTAGCAAATCCAAGCATAGAATGGCTCTTACCAAGCAGCCATGGCAATGGTGACTCGGGCCTGCCACGGTGGCCCTAGAGTCACCTCGGCCTCCACCACCTTCGCCCTCCCCAGCCCCGGAAACTGAGAGGTAAAGTCATTTATTCACCTAAGGTCACCCAGCTCTGGTTGTAGCCGGCTAGGGTGTGCACCACCCGCTCGCCAGCGCCCTCTGGTGAAAAGGCCTGTGACAAGGGTGTCCCCGAGTCTCAACACCCCTCCTCCCCTCCCCCCAGGCTACGCCAATGAAGTGGGAGAGGCTTTCAGATCCATGGTGCCCAGGGCTGTGGTGTGGCTGAGCTATGGCGTGTCCAGCTCCTACGTGCTGGCAGATGCCATCCACAAAGGCAAGAAGGCAGGCGAGGTGCGTGTGAGTTGACCCCTCCCAGCCCCTATCCAGTTCACCATCTTGGCAAAAACGCCCCCACCCTGTTCTCCTCCACCCACGTCCCCATCCCTGGCCAGCCTCCTTGTCCCCCAGGATTGCCTGAATCACCAGTCTCTGTGCCCACCAGGTGCGGAACCCTGAGGCAGGCCGCAGCGCCAGGATGACCGTGGCTGTGGTGGACACCTTTGTGTGGCAGGCCCTGGCCTCTGTGCTCATCCCGGGCTTCACTATCAACCGCGTGTGTGCCGCCTCCCTCTATGTCCTGGGCACTGCCACCCGCTGGCCCCTACCGGTCCGCAAGTGGACCACCACAACGCTGGGACTGCTGACCATCCCTTTTATCATCCATCCCATTGACAGGTGGGTGATTATCCACTCTCCAGGTGGAGTTAGGCCCCGAGAGCTCTAGATAACAGAATAGCCTCAGAGGCAGAGGTTGGCATGAGAGTCCAGAGTCCTGAAGGAGAGAGGACGATCTGTACTCTGTCCTATAACCTGGCAGGTAGTTGGATGGTAAAGGAAGAGAAATGTCTTGAGGGTATGGGACAGAGAACAAATGAGTTCCCAGAAGAAAGTCTAGTGTTACCAAACCACCAGGTTCAGGGAAGGACCATGTGCCCTGGAGTGGTGGGTTTGAGGATGATGTGGGTGACTGGGTGTAGCTAAGTGGTGGAGTGCAGGCCTAGCATGCCCCAGGCTCTAGGTTCACACCCCAGCATTGCAACACCAAAACAAGAAACCTTAAAGATATTGAGGAAAAGAAAGCTCAAAGTCCAGGACTACGTTGCCTTCGGGCTCGCTGGACACAGGCCCCACGTGAGATCTTTCTGCATCGAGCTCTCCCCATTCTTCGGCCCTTCTTTCCACCCTATCCCAGTCTTGTTGGCTGTACTCATGATCCCCTTCTGAGAACAGGGATGGCCCTCCTCAGCTCCCAGTGTCCAGCCAGAATCTCATCGGTCCATCCAGACTGAATACCTGCCTCTGAGCCAGTATCCCTTTTCTGATTGGCTAGCCTTGGTCATGCGTGCTTTTAGAACCAGAGATGGTGTCAGTCCAAGCAGATCCTTTGTCAGGTGGGACACACTTTCCCTAGAGGGAATATAACGGACTTTGAAGACAGGAGGAAGTCCTTTACCTGCTCCGTGCCTCAGTTTCTCCAGCTGGTTTGAGTGTGCCTTTCCTACGTATCCTGAGCTGGCCAGAAGCTGAGGATCTCTCCCCTGGAGACCTTCAGGCCACATAGCTAGAAGTCAGCCCTGGCTGCTGACTTCTGTTTGCTCACCTCTTGGCCATGGCTCACTTTCCTCTCAGGTCAGTGGACTTCCTCCTGGACTCCAGCCTGCGCAAGTTCTACCCATCGGTGGGGAAACCCAGTTCCTCCTGACCCCACCCTCGTGCCTGGCTGGGGGTTGGCTTCCTCCCTCTAGGAAATATTGACACCTGACTCTCTGGGGTCCACAACCTTGGCATCTACGTGGGTCCGAGCTGGACAGAAATCTGTAGGCAAAGGCCTCCAGGAGCAGCGGCCGCATTAAACCGCAGAGGCGGAGCCTGGACCCCATTTGTTTCCATGCAATCCCTTGTGTTCATGGGGAGCAGACCCTGGATTTGACTCTGGGTGAGGATTCATGGGGGACATGGAAACTGAAGCCCAGATGGGGCAAGAAATATGCCCCAGATCACTTGGCAGACTGGTACCAGAAGGCCCTTTGCCCGCACCATAGCATCATGACTGACAATAGCAGATACTCAGTGAGAAATGAGTGAGTGGGGCATTCAGCTGACCCCAGCCAGCCACGTCTGCTGTGGGGACTATGAGGCCTGGCGGGAAGACACACAGCTCTAACTAGGAGCTGGCTTAATAAATGTTCAAGAAGCTGGGTTTTCTTTCTTCTTCTTAAAAAAATTCTTTTTTCCTGCTGGGGAGGAACAGGGATGTGTCTGGCCCTGGGGGAGTGGGCTGTAACCAGAAGGGACAGGAAAGGAGGAGAGGAGACTGGGGAGGCCAGGGAGGCAGTGCCCCCCAAGGAACCAGTGTGAGGAAGCCAGGCGACAGGCCCAGTGGCCCCTGGCTACTCAGAAGGCTGAGATCTGAGAATTCAGGTTTGAAGCTGGCTGGAGTAGCAAAGTTGCTAAGAATCGTATCTTCACTAAACTACCAAAGCTGGAAGGCTCATGCCTGTAATCCTAGCTACTCAAGGAGGCTGGGGTCTGAGGATCATGATTCAAAGCCAGCCTGGGGCAGAAAAGTCTGTGGGACGTGTGTGTGTGTGTGTGTGTGTGTGTGTGTGTGTGTGTGTCTGTGTGTGTGTTGGTCATGGAGCTTTGAACTCAGAGCCTAGGCACTGTCCCTGAGTCTCTATGTTCAAGGCTAGCACTCTACCACTTGAGCCACAGCATCACTGCTGGCTTTTCTGAGTAGCTTCTTGGAGATAAGAGTCTCATAGACTTTCTAGCCCGGGCTGGCTTCAAACCAATCCTCAGATCTCAGCTCCGGAGTAGCTACGATTACAGGTGAGAGCTACAGGCGCCCAGCATCTCCAGTTAACCTAGAAAACGAAAATGGGAAGTAGGGCTTGACTCAAGGGTAGGGTAGTAGTCTTGAGCTGAAGAACTCAGGGACAGCACCCAGACTGAGTTCAAGCCCCATGACCCACCCACCCCCCCCAAAATGAGAATGCTAGGTCCTGAGTTCAAGCCTCGGGACTGGCAAAAACAAAAAAGCCAGAAGTGGAGCTGTGGCTCAAGTAGTATAACACCAACCTTGGAGGGGAAAAACTACAAAAAAAAAAAATGAACGCGGGGCACGGGGGTTCACACCTATAATCACAGCTACTCAGGAGGCTGAGATCTGAGGGTCGTGGTTCAAAGCCAGACCGAGCACTAAAGTATGAGAGACTCTTACCCCCATTAATCACTAGAAAATGGGATATGGCGTTGTGGCTCAGGGGTAGGTTGGTAGCCTTGAGCTGAAGAGCTCAGGGACAACACCCAGGCCCAGAGTTCAAGCCCCATGACACCCTCTCCCACCACCAACACACACAAAAGTGAGCTGAGAGTTAGGCATAGTGGTAGAGTGCTTGCCTAGCATGCAGGAAGACCCGGATTCAATTCCTCAGTACCACATATATAGAAAAAAGCTGGAAATGGTGCTTGGTTCAAATGGTAGAGTTCTAGCCTTGAGAAAGCCCAAGGACAGTGCTCAGACCGTGAGTTCAAGCTCCAAGGCTAGCAAAAAGAAAGAAAGGAAGGACTGGCGCCCATGCCAGCTGGGATAAAGGCAGGATGGAGAAGAAATGTCTTTTTCCACGCCCATGCCTTGGGTCCTTTTGTCCTTGAAGCACTGAGTTTGGGTCCCCTCAGTGGTGTAATACTCAAAATGACCACAAGAGTGCAGCACTAGGTGTGGCTCAAGGGGTAGGGCAGTAGCCTGGAGCTGAAGAGCTCAGGGACAGCACCCAGGCCCAGAGTTCAAGTCCCATGACCCACCCCTCCCACACACAAAAAGTACAGCACCACGCCTGATGGCATCAGGTTCTAAGTGCTTCATGTGATGTGGCTCTTTCCTCAGCCTGGGGGACTCTCTTTACTCAGCCCCCTTTCCAGGGCTATCCCATCCTCAGATGACAGGAGGGACCCCGACCCCTCCCCGCTCTCTGTCCCACGCCTCCACCCCCAATCCTGCGCCCTGCACTCCGTTCCAGGAAGGCACTCAGGACCCCAGACACTGAGAACAAAGAGAGCTGGAGTGTGGATCAGGGACACAGAAGGCCAGTGTACTAGACAGCAACACGTGTGCTCATAAGCTAGGAGGAACGGTGAGATCTGAGGGCCATGGTTCAAACCCAGCCTGGGCATGAATGTCTGTGAGCCTAGGCTGACTCTGAATGGACTTAGAGCCCAAATCTTTGTGAGTCTGACAGCCCACATTCTGTGTCAGGTGGACACTTCCATCCTGCCCTTCTCCTGGGGACACCTGAGCAAGTTTTACATATTGGGAGGGCTGCAGCCACAGATCCAGTTGCACGTAACTGCCAAGGCGTCTGTGGGCTGGTGTTGCCTTGAGGTGCTAGCGGAGCTCTGGGCTTCCTCCAAACTCTCAGCTCATTTTCTACAAGGAGGATGTGTGCGCCCTGTGCTATTTCACCCCATTGGTGGGCCACAGCCTTTGCCTGGACCTGCCAGCTGGGCACCTGGGACTCAAGAGGGCTGCTGGGATTGTATGCACACCTGGAGGGCAGGCGTGGGCAATTGTCATGATGTCAGCCCCATTGCAGTCCGGGTGCTCAACTCCTGGGTCAGCAGGGCCTTGGGCAAGAGGAAAAAGGCATGCCACAGAGACAAGGGGGGATCTGGCCACTCCAGGGCCAGCACCCCGATGGTTAGAATAAAAGCCTTCCAAATGAGCCAGGTACTGGTGGCTCAAGAGGCTTGAGAGCCTAGAGGACAGTCTGGGCAAGAAAGTTAGTGAGATTCTTTTTTATCTTCCTTTTTTTTTGGCCAGTCCTGGGTCTTGAACTCAGTGCCTGAGCACTGTCCATGGGATTTCTCAAGGCTGGAGCTCTACCACTTGAGCCACAGCACCACTTCCAGCATTTTCTGTGTATGTGGTACCAAGGAATTGAACCTAGGGCTTCCTGTGTGCTAGGCCAACACTACCATGAGGCCACACTGGAGGCCCAAGTTGGTGAGATACTTATGTCCAGTTAACCAGCAAAAAGTCAGAAGTGGAGCTGTTGTTCAAGTAGTAGAGCACTAGCCTTGAATGATAAGGCTGATGCCAAAGCCCTGAGTTCAAGCTCTAGTTCTGACATAGATAAGTAAATAAATACCCCTCTAGTAAAAATGCTATAAAATATAAATGTGTATCTAATAAAAGGTACAAAGATGAACCACACATGTGATTTTAAGTTTTCTGCTATGTTGATGTTTTTTCTTTCTTTTCTTGAACCACTAGGGTTTGAACTTATACTCGCTAAGAAGATGCTCAAGGGCCTGAGCAACCCCCCTATCTCTGAACCATACCCCACTGGTAGCCCATGCCCCACCAGAAAGCCACGCCTCTCCCGGGAGCCACGCCCCCCTGGCAACTATCTTTTTTGTTTGTTTTTTGCCAGTCCTGGGGCTTGAACTCAGAGCTCGGGCACTGTCCCTGAGCATAGCAATCTACCACTTGAGCCACAGCACCACTTCTGGATTTTTCTGTGTATGTGGTACTGAGGGATCAAACCAAAGACTTCAGGCAAGTACTCTACCACGAAGCCATGTTCCCAGCTGTAGGCTTTTTAAAAAGCACAGAGGGTCTGTAGCAGAGTCAAACTATGCCACTCCCCTGGGGGAGACATCATCACACAGTTGTCATACCCCAGAAGAAGCAACAAGAGGGAGCCCAGAGCAAAGCATGGATACATTTTTTTTCCCCACATGTTTTACATTCACAGTATGATCCATCCTCCAGTGCTCAAGTGCTCTGATGGCTGGGGACCCCCAGACGGGCCCTAGTTACATCTCTCACACCTTGACCTTGGTCTGATCCTGTGGGAGGACTGAAGGTAAAGGTCCCTGGGATCACCTCCCACCCCCACCCCCACTTACCTCTTCCTGGAGAACTCCTGCCAGATCAACCTGTCCCAGCACCTCCCACTCCCAGACCTTCCTTCCAGCTGTGGGTCCCATCCAGCCATCCAGGAGCTCCCCAGCTGGGTCACAGATCTCCACCCCTGTAGCTCCTGACCCTGGAGGACAGCCTCAGTAATTGCAAAACCATCCACACAGCAGCCTAAACACCAAGCGGCATCATCTTATCTAACATTTCCCAACACCTCCAGGGCTAGAGCCAGATCCATTTGGCTCTTTAGAGCTGCCAGTGAGCCTGGACAGAGCCCAACCTGTGTTCAAGGTCAGGGGAAGAAGGCTGGGGGGCTTCTTAAACAAAACGAGGAGATGTTGACATCCTCATGTTTTTGGAGTTCCTCCCTCTGGGCACAATGCCTCATGCCTGTAAACCCCAACCATTCTAAAGGCCGCTGAAAACCAGCCCAGCCCCCTCCCCCCCAAAAAAAGAATTAGCCAGGTCTCAACAGCCTCACCTGGTAATGAGCAACTCCTAGCGCCCCAGCTAGTTGGGAGGTATAAATAGGAGGATCAAGGTCCAACCTAACTGAGGCAAAATGGAGCAAGACCACGATAGCCCTAAAACTAACAAGAGCAAAAGGGCTTGCAGAACTTGCCTAGCAACTTGAAGGTTCTGTGTTCAAATTCACATGAGGAGGGGGTGGGGGGGGGAAGGGAGGAAAAAGAAAAGAAATATTTTCTGTCTTGTTCAGCCACTTGTCCTTTCCTGTGCCTGCCACCTGGGATTGTGTAAGAGCCCTCAGGGTGGCAAGACCCAGGGACAGGCCTTGATTGCTGCCCCAGATTGCAGTCTGGGACACTTTGGGGGTTCACTTGGTCACTGGAGGGAAAAAAAATAACAACAACAAGGGAAGCAAGGCCTGGGGGGCGGGAGGGCAGGCCGGACTGGCCGCAGGGCCCTCCCACATCTGACCTCTCCAGGCAAAACCAGGTGCCAGCCCCAGGTCTTGTGAGCAGACAGAGCTGGCAGTCTGCGTGGCGCCATGAGCGGCCAAGTCGGGGACCTGAGCCCGCAGCAGCAGCAGGCACTGGCCAGGGTGAGAGCCCTAGAGGAGGGGGAGGCCGGTCTGGGGAGGAGGCACAGCCCCACACTGCCAGCTTTGCTGGGATGGTGTGAGGGGCTCAGGTGCTTGGCCACTGAACACAGTGTGTGGGTGTAGTGGGCCCCACCATGGGGGTGCGGGGCCAGAGCCAGCTTGTCACCCCTGCCCTGGCCCTGGGATCCCTCTGGTGGGGGGTGCGAGGGTGGCATTCTTGTTTGGCTCCTGGGAACCTGCTGTTGGCAGATTCCAGAGAGTGTAGCCAGATTGCGCCATTCTTCTGTTTGATTCCCCTTCCTTTCGGGTGTTCCAGGGCTCAGACCTATTCTCTGTCATGAATTCTTTTATTTTACGGGTTGATTTGAGAGCTATCCTGCAAACTGGCCCTGAGGGCGTGATGACCACAGACAAGGAAAAGGTGGGGGGGGGGGTGTCCCCAAACCCTGGCTCCTACTTAGGCCTGTGAAAGAGTAGCTTAAGATTTTTGGAGAATTCGCAGGCCCAGAGACCCATGTCTGTAATCTGCGCAATCAGAGAGGCTAGAAATGGGAGCATGGAGATTTGAGGCTATCTCAGCCCCTCATGCCCTAAAAAAGTTCTCAAGCCTCCATCTCATCCAATCAACTGGGCCCTGTGGCTCCTGTCAGCTCCCCTACACGAGAAGCTCAGATGGGGAGGAAAGCAAGACCATGTCTCAAAAGCACCAGATTAAAAAAAAAAAAAAAAAAGGCTGGAGATGTGGCTCAACGGTAGAGTGCTTGCCTAGCAGTCCCAAAACCCTGATAAAGGCAATAAAAGAGGGACCCTGGCCGCGTGTCTGTGGCTCAGGAGGCTGAGATCTGAGGATAGCAGTTTGAAGCCAGCCTGGGCAGGAAAGTGTGAAACTCTTACGTGCATTTAACCCCAGAAGACTGGAAGTGGAGCTGTGGCTCCAAGTGGTAGAGTGCTAGCCTTGATCCAGAAAGCTCAGGGGCAGCGCCCAGGCCCTGAGTTCAAGCCTCACGTCTGACAACAGGATAAAAGGAGGGGCCTTCCTGTGTCAGAGGGGCTCCTGAGTAGAGGCTGAGAGCTCAAGTGAAGAAGTTCGAGTGAGCCAGGCATGGAGCTGGGGGTGGGGGGGCAGCGGACACCTGGCCTTTGGGGGTGAATTACAAGATTCCTTGCACGCTGGAGCTTCACGTAATGTAAAAATATTAATAATAGTTTCATCACTATTATTTAAAAGTAATGATGGCTTAATTTTGTTTATTTAGTTCTAGCACTGGGGCTTGAACTCAGGGCCTGGGCACTGTTTTCACGCACGCCTGGCATGCTATCATTCGAGCTATTCCATTTCTAGCTTTTTTATTTTTTCTAGTTCTGGACTTGAACTCGGGGCCTGAGCACTGTCCTTGGGCTTTCTCAAGGCTAGAGCTCTACCACTTGAGCCACAGCACCACTTCTGATTTTTTCTATGTATGTGGTACCGAGGAATCGAACCCGGGTCTTTGCGCACTCTAGGCAAGCTCTCTACCACTAGGCTGAACTCCCAGCCACCATTTCTAGCTTTTTGTAGTTAACTGAAGATAAGATGGAGGGGCCAGACGTGTGGCCTAGTGGTAGAGTGTTTTTGCCAGCATGCACAAAGCCCTGGGTTCGATTCCTTGGTACCATACTCACACACAAAAAGCTGGAAGTGGTGCTGGGGCTCAAGTGGTAGAGCAGCACTAGCCTTGAGAAAACTCAAGGACAGTGAACAGGCCCTAAGTTCAAACCCCAGCACTGACCAAAACAGAAAGAAAGAAGTTTCATGGACTTTCTTGCCCGGGCTAACTTTGAACCTGGATCCTCAGATCTCAGTCTCCTGAATGACTTATTTTTGTTTGTTTGTTTTGTTTTGTGGGTCATGGAGCTTGAACTTGGCCCAGGTGCTGTCGCTGAGCACTCCAGCTCCAGGCTACCACCCTACCCTTGAGCCAAGCCCCATTTCCCGTTTTCTAAAGGTAAATGGAGATAAGAGTCTCAGGTCCTTTTGTGCCCGGGCTGGCTTTGAACCTTGATCCTCAGATCTCAGCCTCCTGACTAGCTAAGATTACAGGTGTGAGCCACCATGCCAGCTCATGGCTTGTTTTTTAAACTGGGGAATAGGGGAATGGAGAAAGAGGAGCAAGAGGTTACTCAAGGCCCTAGAGCACTAGATAACAATACCAGACTCATTTTTCTTCTGTACTAATCACTTTTTTTTTTTTTTGCCAGTCCTGGGGCTTGAACTCTGAGCCTGGGTAATGTCCCTGAGCTTCTTTTGCTTAAGGCTAGTGCTCTGTCACTTGCGCCACAGTGTCACTTCCAGCTTTTTCTGTGTAAGTGGTACTGAGGGATCAAATCCAGGGGCTCCATGCATTCTGGGCAAACACTCTACCACGAAGCCATGTTCCCAGCCTCTAGATTCTTCTTGAAACTGATGCGAAACGTATCTCAGGCACATTGCCAGATGCTGTCACCATCACATGACTTTTAACCTGTTCCAACACCTACTTGGTGGCTGTCTCTGGGTCCCAAGGGCACCCCAAACAATTTCCTCAGGTTCTCCTCCCCTCAGCCGCCTCCCTTCCCCACAAAGCTTACCTTGCTTGATCAGAATCATGCAGAGCTTTCAATGCAGATGTTACTTGCTATTTATTATTCATTCCTTTTAAATTATACAACCAGGGCATGATTGCTTTTTCCTCTTGGAAGTCGGGGGTCAGAACTCAGGGCAAACTTTTCAGAGTTTTCACTAGGTGGGTGTTCTACCATTTGAGTCACACCCCGGTCCTTCTCCCTTTGGTTATGTCTGAGATAGAGTTTCACTTTTATGTCCTGGCCAGCCTGGACTGCTATCTTCCTATTTGGCACTTCCCATAGAGCTGGATAACAGATGTGAGCTACCATACCTGTTTTTGTTGTTGTTGTTGTCCATGTATTTGTTTGTGCTGGTCCTAGAGTTTGAACTCAGGGCCTGGGCACTGTCCCGGCTCAGGGCTAACGCTCTACTACTTGCACCACCGTGCCCCTTCTGGCTTTTGATGAGTAGTTTACTTAAGATTGAGTTTTTAAGAAGTTTCTTGATGGTGCTAGCTTTGAACCTTGATTTCCAGATCCCTCGTGTCAGCCTCTTGAGTAACTAGGATTACAGGCATGAGCTATCTGCACCTGGCCTTTTTTTTGGCACAGTGCCATTTCTGTTTTTTTGGAGGTTAATTGGAAATAAGAGTGCCATGGACTTTCCTGCCTGGGGTGTCTTTGAACCATGAGCCTCAGATTTCAGGCATGAGCCACCAGCACCCAGATTTCCAGCCTGGCTTTAAAAAAAAATTAATTTATTGTTGCTATAGAGGTGATGTACAGAAGGATTGCAATTACTCGAGTCAGGTAATGAGTATATTTCCTTTTATACAGTGTCTTCAGTTTCCTCATTCTCTCCCAGTCTCTCCCGCCCATCTCCACCCACGAGATGTATAGTTCCCTTCCACCCATGTCCAGTGAGCTGCACTGCTGAGCTATTTCACCTTTTTCTCGCAAGTTCTGTGCCCTCCCCCAACCCTCCCAAAGATGTGCGCTCGAATACATTGTATATAAGGTAAAGAAGAATCATCAAAAGTAAAAACTAAAGATAAAAAAGAAGAAGAAGGGGGGCAGGGGGCTGGGGAAGAGGGTTCTTGTTTCCATATCTTGGGGTTCTTTTCAGTGTATATATTATTTTATATAAATATGAAGAGGCGCTTGGGCATTGCGCCTTTGTGATTCTCTCTTAAGAGTCTCCCCTGTTGGTCTCTGTATGTGTGAGTAGCTAAAATCCTGAAGAGTGTGTCATATCCCAGTGTGTTTTAGACCTAACTTCTGCATATCAGAGAGAACATGCACTGTGTGTCTCTCCGAGCTTGCTTACCTCACTTAACGTGATCTGCTCTAGTTTCATCCATTTCCCTGCCTATGACCTAACCATATTCTTTCTAAGGCCATGTACAGTTCCATTGTGTATAGGTACCATGTTTTATTTTGTCTTGGATCCCCTCATCTATTGTGGGGCATCTGAACTGCTTCCATATTTTAGTTATTGCGAGTGTGCCAGCCTGGCTTTTTGCTGGTTGTTATGGAAATGGCATCATGTGGAATTTTCTGCTAGGGCTGGCTTTGAACCTTGAGCTTCCAGATTATAGCCTCCTGAGTAGACATGAGCAACCAGTACCCAGTTTGGTCTCAGGAACTTTTTGTCAGGTCTAGCCTCAAGGGATGATCCTTCTAAGCTCCACCCCCCAAACTCAGTGGGATATAGGTGTGAACCACCTGTGCATCTGGCTGTGAATGCATTCTTATTCTAAATAGTCTCCATAAAGCTAGAGACAGTTTGATAGATGGATATCAAGGCTGCTTCTGATGGCTTTAACCCATCAGAACCACTAGAACTGTTTAAAACCCATGAATTCTAGTTTTCTGATGCATCTCTAAATACAGCCATAGTGGAAGTGAGGCTTTTGTTTGTTTGTTTTTGTTTTTGCCAGTCCTGGGGCTTGAACTCAGGGCCTGAGCCCAGTTCTTGGGATTTCTCAAGGCTGGAGCTCCGCCACCTGAGCCACAGCACCACTTCTAGCTTTTTCTAGGTATGTGGTACCAAAGGATAGAACCCAGGTCTTCATGTATGCTAGGCGAGCACTTTACTACCAGGTCAAACTCCAGGCCCGCAAGTGAGGTTTTGAGCCTCAGCCTCAGCCCCAGACTCTCAAGGGCATCTCTAAATTCTGCTCCAAAGTCACCCCAGCATGCTAGCTGCCCCCCCAACCTCTCTATCCATCCCTTATCTTTGCCCTTGTCTGCAGAGGTTCCAGTCAGGCGGGCCCCGTGAATCTAGCATCTGTTTGGCACTGGGCCAGATGTGAAGGGCTTTACATGTCAGATTCCTTTGACTGGCACAAGTTGATCGATCATTACCCTGCCCCCCATTCCCCAGAAAGGGAAACTGAGTCTGGGGGCTGGATCACCCTAGAAGTTTGAGGAGGACCCAGCTCTTCCTCCTGGGGTGTTTCCAGAGGCGACAGTGGCGGGGGGGGGGCACTGACTGATCACTGCTGAGGTGGGGGAAGGCGGGGGGGGGGGGGAGGGTATCTGGCCAGGCTGGGCCATCTCATCTGCTCTTCCTGTGCTCTCTCAGTTCCGGGAGGCCCTTCAGGATATCCTGCCTGCCCTCCCCAACCCAGATGACCACTTCCTCCTGCGTTGGCTCCGAGGTGAGACCACAGGGGCTTGGTGAGGCAGAGAGGGAAGAAAACAGAAGGGGGCTTGGGAGAAAGGAAGAGATTTGGAGGGACAAAGTTCCCTAGTGGTAAGAAAGACACAGTCTGGTTTTATTTACTTTGGGTTTGAATCTGAGTTCCATGGTGCAACTAGCACAGCACAAAGTCCCGAAGCCTCCACATCTTGTCTAGATACCTCTCCTCACTGGAGTCACTCTAGAGTCAGTGCTTAGGACATCCTTGAGAGGTGACTAGGTTGACCTTGAGCCTGACCTTGACCACTGGACAGTCTCTTCTGAGCTTGCCTTTGCTCAGTCTCAGTTCCCCATGGGCAGAGCTATTTCATCCCTAGTCACAAATTGAGTACACCCCCCCACCCCCGCTGGATGCCTAGCAACCATTGCCATGACAGCAAATCTCCATGACAACACCCTCCAACAAGATGCCCAGCAAACACTTACGTGGATTTAAATAAAGGTAGAGAAGGCATTTCATTAAAGATTTACAGTGTCAGTTTAAACAAAGTTTAATAATAACAGAAACAAGCCGAGTGCTGGTGGCTCACACCTGTAATCCTAGTTACTCAGGAGGCTAAGATCTGAGGATCAGGGTTCAAAGTCAGCCCGGGCACAAAAAGTCTGTGAGACCCTTATCTCCAATTAATCACCAGAAAACCGGAAGTAGTGCTGTGGCTTAACTGGTCTTGAGTTAGTCTTGAGCTGAAGAGCTCAGGGACAGTGCCCAGGCCCAGAGGTCAAGTCCCACAATCGACAAAAATAAACACATAAATAAAACAAAATAATAACAGAAGCATTCCCAGGGCTTAGGGATTAAAAAAACAAAACAAAATATTTGAACTTGTACTATCTTCTGGGGTGGATTTTTCAGTTGCAATGACAGATGGCAGGGAGTCAGTTTAGGAAGTAGACACACCACATGGGGCTTTTAATACTGGCCTTCGGCCAGGCACCTGTGGCTCATGTCTGTAACCTAGCTATTTAGGAGGCTGAGGTCTGAGGATCATGATTCAAGGCCAGCTCAGGCAAGAAAGTCTGAGAAACTCTTATTTCCAATTAACCACCAGAAAACCACAAGTGGATCTGTGGCTCAAAGTGGTAGAACACCAGCCTTAGCATAAATTTCATTGACAGTTCCCAGGCCCTGAGTTCAAGCCCCACTACCAGTACACACACACACACACACACACACACACACACACACACGCACACACACACACACAATGTTGGTGTTCAATAGAGCTGGATCCCAGCTCTGTGACATGCCTCAGTATGTTACTGTCCTCCTTTTTTTTGGGGGGGGGGAGCAGTTGTGTGGTTTGAACTCAGGGCCTGAGCACTGTCC
This sequence comes from Megascapheus bottae, assembly GCF_031878675.1. Classification (NCBI taxonomy): domain Eukaryota; kingdom Metazoa; phylum Chordata; class Mammalia; order Rodentia; family Geomyidae; genus Megascapheus; species Megascapheus bottae. The sequence goes on from NC_143536.1 coordinate 12,883,014, forward strand.
CTGAGGTCTTTCGTTTAAGGCTAGCACTCTACCACTTTGAGCCATAGCTCCACTTCTGGCTTTCTGGTGGCTAACTGGCAGTAAGAGCCTTACAGACTTTTATGTCCATGTTAGCTTCAAAGGAAGATCTTCAGCTCTCAGCCTCCGGTGTAGGAGTACAGGTATGAGCGCAGGCACCAGCTTCATTTGTGTCATGGGCGGAATACTGGTTCCTACCTTCAGGTGCTGTGACTCAATTTGAGGTCAGAGGTGTGTACCAACCTGCACAAAAGAGCCCCAGAGGCTGCCTCTTTCCTTTTGCCTTTCCCCCCACCCCCCGCCCCCTTCCTGGCCATTTTATTCCATCTGACACTTTGAAAAAGTTATAATCTCTATAAACTTTATTTTTACAATAGTTTTAAATCTTCAGAAAAGTTACAATCATAGTCTAAAAAGTTCCCAGACTTACATCTTATGTTATTCTTTTAAGATTAGGCACAAGGGGAGCCAGGCATTGTTATCTAGTGCTCTGGGGCCTTGAGTAACCTCTCATTTCTCTTTCTCCATTCCCCTATTCCCCAGTTTAAAAAACAATAAGCCATGGGCTGGCATAGTGGCTCAGGCCTGTAATCCTAGCTACTTAGGAGGCTGGGATCTCAGGATCAAGGTTCGAAGCCAACCTGGACACTAAAGGACCTGGGACTCTCATCTCCAATTAACCTCTAGAAAATGGGGAAGTGAGTGGGACTTGGCTCAAGGGTAGGGTGGTAGCCTGGAGCTGAAGAGCTCAGGGACAGTGCCAGGTTGAGTTCAAGCCCCATGACACCCCCCCACACACACACACACAAAGAGAAGATAATGAGTAGTATAAAGATAACAACTAATTAAAACTTTTTGCTGACAAATTGTCTGTCGCCCTTAAGAATCAGCAGGATCAACAGGAAAAAAACATATAGCACTAATGCGAGCATTCGTCACTATAACCAGACACAAAAATCAGTACTATGAAGCCAGGCCCAGTAGGCTCCCGCCTATAATGTGAATTTCTCAGGAAGCTGGGGTCTGAGGACTGCTCTTCTCTCCAGTTAACTACCAAGAAAGCCAGAAGTGGAGCGGTGGCTCAACTGGTAGAGTGCTAGCCCTGGCAAACAAGTTTAGGGACAGTGCCCAGGCCCTGACTTCAAATCTCGGTGTCCCACCCCCAACACACACACACACACACACACACACACACACACACACACACACACACGAATAACGAATATCTAGACCCTTCCATGTATTTTTGGGGTATGATGAAAAGGCCAGGGGGTTAAGGCAGGGGTACCCCCATCGTGTCCTCACAAGCTCTGAGGAGCACCTGGCCTCTTCTTTCCTCATTTGCTGGCAGCTCGGAACTTTGACCTGCAAAAATCTGAAGACATGCTTCGCAAGGTGAGACCCTGTCAGCCTGTGTCCTGCCTCCCCTCCTACCATACCCACACCCCAAAAAGAACATGTTTCCTCTTCCTCTTCTTCAAACTCCTTCCTGCCTTACACTGGACTCCTTCTCTTTTTTTTTTGCCAGTCCTGGGTTTGAGCTCAGGGCCTGAGCACTGTCCTTGGACTTTCTCAAGTCTAGAGCTCTACCACTTGAGCTTCAGCACCACTTCCAGCTTTTCCTGTGTATGTGGTACTGAGGAATTGAACCCGGGTATTCGTGCATGCTAGGCAAGCACTTTAACTAGGCCAAACTCCAGGCCCTCCTTTGCTTTTTAGTTATTTATTTATTTTTGTTCCCATCAGGGGCTTGAGCTCGTTGTGCTCAAGGCTAGCACTCGACCACTTGAGCCACAGCACCATGTCTGGTGCAGTTATTTGGAGATAGGAGTCTCCCAGACTTTCTTGCTCGGGCTGGCTTTGAATCCTGACCCTCAGATCTCAGCCTCCTTGATAGCTAGGATTATAGGCGGGAACCACCAGGGCCTGGCTTCCTTCTCCTTTAAACTCTCCCCCGACCCTGCACCCAGTGCTGGATGAGGCTTGGGGGATGCTCGGACAGGGTTTTGGTGGCCCTGGGCAGAGGGACTGACCTGCTGTCGCCAGACGTCCTCCGAGGTTTGGGGGGCAGGCGGAGTCTTCATCTCCTGTCGTGCCTCTGCAGCATGTGAAATTCCGGGAACAGCAGGACCTTGACCATATTCTTACATGGCAGCCCTCAGAGGTGAGTCCCATGCCACCCCCCCCACCACCGGGCACCCTCTTCTGGGTTTCCCCACTCTCCATGTCCAGCCACTTGATTGGGGTGGGGACACGGTGTGGTGGCCCTGCTTGAATCCCGGCCCCTACCACTGTGTCCAGGTGATCCAGCTGTATGACTCGGGCGGTCTGAGCGGCTATGACTACGACGGCTGCCCCGTGTGGTTTGATATCATCGGCACCACGGACCCCAAGGGTCTCCTCCTGTCAGCCTCCAAACAGGAGCTGATTCGGAAACGCACCAAGATCTGTGAGCTGCTTCTGCACCACTGCCACCTGCAGAGCCAGAAGGTGTGTTCTCCAGGGAGGGGACACACACAGGCACGGGGTCTATTCCCAGGGGATGGTCCCCAGGATGGGGGGGGTCACACTCTGCCCCCAACCTCCCCCCAGCTCTTGGCACTCAGGACTCCCAGTAGAGCATGGGTTTTTCCCTCTCTCCGCCTCTGAGCTGCAGATGGAACCTTTGGAGTCAACCTGATGCCAGGTGTGCTGGCCTTGCTTTTATAACACTAGACACGAGCACCCCCTGGTGGACATCTCATGCCATGACATCATGTATTGGCTAATGGCTGACTCCACGGGACAGGGCGTGTGTCCCCAACTCCTGTCACAAATGCTGCCTATAAAACAGGCCCTTGGCTGAGAATGTGGCTTAGTGGCAGAGTGATTGCCTAGCATGCATAAAGCTCTGGGCTTGATTCCTTAGTACCATATACTTAGAAAAGGCTGAAAGTGGTGTTGTGGCTCAAGTGGTACAGTGCTAGTCTTGAGCAAAAGAAGCTTAAGGACAGTGCCCAAACCCTGAGTTCAAGCCCCAGGACTGGCAAAAAAAATTTTAAAACTAAAAATTTTAAAATAGATCCTACCAGATACTCAGGAGACTGAGATCTGAGGATCATGGTGGTTCAAGGTCACCCTGTGCAAAGAAATCCAAAAGACTTTTTTTTTAAGATAAACAGGAGGGCTGGGAGTTGGCCTAGTGGTAGAGTGCTTGCCTAGCATACATGAAGACCCAGGTTCGATTCCTCAGTACCACGTACATAGAAAACTCCGGAAGTGGTGCTGTGGCTCAAGTGGTAGGGTTCTAGCCTTGAGAAAACCCAAAAAACTCAGGGTCCGAGTTCAACCCCAGGACTGGCAAACACACACACAAACCCAAAGCAGCCAACAGCTGAGCTAGGGGCTTGGTTCAAGTGGTGGTGCACCAGCAGAACCAGCAAGCCAAATAAGGAAGAGATTTTGAATTTAAGTCCAGTATTAGGAAAGAATATATGGTGTGTGTGTGTGTGTGTGTGTGTGTGTGTGTGTGTGTGTGTGTGAGGAGGGAAATGCATCTGTACTAAATATGCGCAGATTTTTTTCCTTGTTATTATTTCATGGGCAATAACAGCATATCCATTAGTTATATAGGATGCACATTGTATTAGCTATTATAAATCATCTAGCAATGACTTCGGGTCTATAGAAGGATATTTGTAGATAATATACCAACACTGCAATATCTTAATTTGAAGGAATTGGGTAGCTGTAGATTTTGGTATGGGGAAGGCTCTTGGAGCCAGTCTCCAAGGAAAGCAAAGGCTGACTCTGTACTATTGTACGCAAAACCACTGGAGAGTCCTGTTTTAATTACGCTGTTAACTGATCCAGTGTCAGCTACCATGATAACACCTCAGGAAACCTGCAGACACATCCAACGCCTGGGCCCTTGGGTGCTGTGTCCCCTCACATCCTAAATGGTCTCCGCTGTCTTGGGAAATGTCCTGGACTGCCAGGATTGATGTTGGCTGGGAGGTGGAGAGAGAAACTCCAGCCTCTCCAGTTATGTTCTGGCAAATGCTTGGTTCCATGCAGCTGGGCAGGAAGATTGAGACATTTGTGATTGTGTTTGACATGGAAGGACTGAGCCTAAGACACCTGTGGAAGCCAGCGGTGGAGGTCTACCAGCAGGTGAGGTGGACAGCAGGCAGTAGTAAGCTGGAGAAAGAAATGTCAGGGGTCCCTAGGCCAATAGGAAGCCATGACACGTACGGCTTCCAGTGCACCGAGCAACAAAGACGACTTCCAGAGGCTCCTGGACCCCCCGAGGATGCTGTGCAAGGAGAAAGAGGAGCAGCAGATCGCTGCTAGGAGAGGTTTCTTATCAGAAGCTTTGGGGGGCATAACAGAAATGTGGGGACACACGCATGACCAGACCCATTCTCCATTCACAGTTTTTTGCCATCATAGAAGCAAATTATCCTGAGACGGTGAAGAAATTAATTGTGATTCGAGGTGAGAGCACGACTGACTTGATCGAGGGAAGGAGAAGCGGGGAAAGGAAGAGGAGACACAGGGCCTTAAGAGTGTTTGGCACCACCGATGGCTCATGGTTATACTCCTAGCTACACAGGATTATAGCTGAGATCTGAGGATCGAGGTTCAAAGCCAGCCCACGCAAGAAATTCCCTGTGAGACTCATCTCTAATCAATCACAGGAAAAGAGCTAGAAGTGGCACTGTGGTTCAAAGTGGTAAAGCACTAGCCGTGAGCCAAAAGGAGCTCACAGTGCCCAAGCCCAGAGGTCAAGCCCTAGGACTGTAAAAAAAAGAAAGAAAGAAATACTGCCCAGGGGTGTTACTGAGATGTGAGATGTCAGATAAGTTGCTGGTTTTTAAAGGCTTGTTATTTTCTTTTTTTATTATTTTTATTATTTATTTATTATTATTTTTTTTTTTTTGCCAATCCTGAGCTTGAGCTCAGGGCCTGAGCACTGTCCTTGGACTTTCTCAAGGTTAGAGCTCTACCACTTGAGCCTCAGCACCATTCCGGCTTTTTTGTATGTATGTGGTACTGAGGAATCGAACCCGGGCCTTTGTGCATGCTAGGCAAGCATTCTGCCACTAGGCCAAACTCAGGCCCCAAGGCTTGTTATTTTCTTGGTAACAGAAGGTCCGTGAGCCATATTGGTTAGTGGACGTATTTTCCTATGGGCCAGAGTCACATGATCTAGGCTTAAATCTCGTGAGCGCTCTGATTCTGAGCAAGCCTATTTCATTCACTGAGCCTCCGTTTCTCCACAGTGTGAAATGGGGACCTGTGCTCCCCAAGGCAGAGTGTTTAACACTGGAGAGGAAAAGCTTCGGCGTGGGGCAGAAGTGCTAAAGCAAACCTCCCATTTGCTTTCACCCCCAAGAGATTTCAGGGCTACCCGGGAACATCTCGAGTGTGGAAAGGAAATCCCCTTCACTGACTGACTGAGAGCCAGGTGCGGTGTCACCAGTGCGATCTGACCCTCATAGGACATGTCCACACTGCACTCACTAAGACTCAGAGAGACTGCGTCACTAGCTAAAGGTTACACAGCAAGGAGTGACAGAATCCAGACCCTTATCCAACCTCATGGAGCACAGACCCTTGGCTCTAGTGTTACTGACCTGAGTGGTCTCTGGCCCAGCCCCCGAAAGGCCCGCCATGGGTTTCAGCCCCCAGGCTTTTTCCAGTGGCTTTCAACTTGGTCAAATCGTTCATGGGCGAGGTGACCCAGAAGAAGATTGTGATTCTGGGAGGTGAGTGCTTGGTGCCCTCTTGAGCAAGGCTCACCTCAGCATCTGTCGGGGAGGAAATAGGCTGGGGGCCCCATTTCTGCTTCACTTTCCCTCCAGCCTCTCCCCAGACCCTGGGCTGACAGCAAGGCTGCAAGCTGCAGATAATGGGGGCCATTCAATTCCTTCCCTGAGATTTCTCCCCTCCTCACTCAGTCTCCCCCAAACCCTCGAGATCCATCTCCTCTCTGTCAGTCTCCCCTGAGGCCGTGCCCCAGAGTCTCCCTCCCCTCCCATGAGTCTCCCTGAGCCCTTCAGAGCCCCCCTCTCTGTCCTCCCTGGGCCTCCCTCTTGCTCCTATGCAGACAACTGGAAGCAGGAGTTGCACAAATTTATCAGCCCAGATCAGCTTCCTGTGGAGTTTGGGGGGACCATGACCGACCCTGATGGCAACCCCAAATGTCTGACCAAGGTACAAGGTGCCAGGTAGTGTCTGGGAAAGGGAGGGATGGCGGTGACCCCGTGCCCACCTCACCTGTCTCCCGTGCAGATCAATTATGGGGGTGATGTACCCCAGAAGTACTACATGTGCAAGCAGGTGAAGATGCAGTATGAGCACACCACCTCGGTGGGCCGAGCCTCCTCCCACCATGTGGAACATGAGATCCTGTTTCCAGGCTGTGTGCTCAGGTAGCGACGCAAGAGGCTGAGATCTAAGGATCACGGTTCAAAGCCAGCCTGGGCTGGAGAGTCTGTGAGACCCTCCAATGAACCACCAGAAAACTGGAAGTGGTGCTGTGGCTTGAAGTGATAGAGTGACAAAGCTCAGGGACAATACCAGGCCTTGAGTTCAAGCCCAGGATACACACACACACACACACACACACACACACACACACACACACACACACACACACAGAGGGTGGGGGGCTCCAGAGCTCAGGCAGGTGGTCAGCTGGGCCCCTGTCCTCTGCAGGTGGCAGTTTGCATCGGAGGGTGGTGACATCGGCTTCGGGGTTTTCCTCAAGACCAAGATGGGGGAGCGGCAGAAGGCCGCGGAGATGACAGAGGTGCTGGCCAGCCAGAGGTACAACGCACACATGGTGCCCGAGGACGGGAGCCTCACCTGCCTCAAGGCCGGCGTCTGTAAGAGCTGTGATTTTTCTCGAATGATGTGATCAGGTCTTGCAGCCCAGCCTCTCTGGGTGCCCTTCATTCCTAGCTTTTGGAATTGGGGGGAGGCAGGGGAAGGTGGGGAGTCCCTGGTCTCCAGGGGAGTTGGCTTCAGGATCTTGGGGCTATGAATGACTCCTGTGTGTGGGTACAAAGATAGAGACACATTGCTGAAGGCAAGCCAGAGCCCAGGCTGTGGGGCTCAGCTCCTCCATGGCAGGCTCTTCCTACTAAATGAATGACAGGGAAGATAGCAGCTGTGGACTCAGTGTGAAGCCCCCGCCCCAGTTACGTCCGCTCTAGGAGGTCCCCCAACACAAGGCTTTCTGTAGTTGGACGGCCTTGCCTTCCCAGCACCTCCCAGCTCAGAGGCAGTCCGGATAGTGCTGTTGGAAGCAGAAATGCCCGCTGTCTTTGATAGCCTCCCGGTACTATAGCAAAACTCCTGAGAGGATTCACTGAGAAAGAAGAAAGGTTTGTTGGGAGGCTCCAGGGTATGATGGCTTGACCTGGTGGTCTAGGGGATCTCCAACAAGCAGTATCACAAGCCATGGAGCAAGAGAAAGAGAACAGGGTCGGAATTCCACCATCCCATTCAAGGGCTTGACCCCTCCCCCTGCATGGCCCAAGAACTTCCTTCAAGGGCCTGCCTTCTAAAGGTTCCAGCACCTTCTAGCAGCTCCACCGCAGGGACCAAGCCTTCCTACTGGACCTCTGGTGGGGGAGGGGTCCTTCCATTATGGCGGGGTGGGCTCTGAGGACTGTGACAGGCTGCTGTCACACCACATGCTGGCCGTCCCCCACGACCCCTCACAGACGTCCTGCGCTTCGACAACACCTACAGTCTGATGCATTCCAAGAAGGTCAGCTACACAGTGGAGGTGCTGCTCCCCGACAAGGCCTGTGAAGAGGAGCTGCAGGGTCTCCAGGCCTCGAGACCATCCCCAGCCCAAGGAAGACCCTGACTGCCTCTGCGTCCTCCAGCCCCCCTCCCGCCCCGGCCAGGAGCATGCGTAAAGGTGGCACCACCTGTCCTGCATCTCCATCTCAGCTCACTTAAGGGTCTACTTGGCCCAGAGGCCAAGTGGATGGCATCTAGGCTGCCCTGAAGGCTGGCACAAGCACCTCACCCCTTGCTCCTACGGAAGGGGGTTGAGGGCAAGCTTGAGTCCACTGAGGAAGGGTCCTGTCTGCAGAAGCTGCCTTCCTGACAAGATCCACTGTCCCAAGATTCATTGTGCCTGGTGTGTCCGAGGCTGTGAGGGGTAGGGGGTGGTGGTGCTCGAACCTGGGGCTCTCCAGGAGACCTGAGATGAGCAGGGGATCCTGTTCACTCTATCTAGGAAGTCACTGGGGATGAAGGGGGTGGGGGACATCCGGGTTCCAGCTGAGCATCAAGGCCCAGCCAATCATGTTCTCCCACCTTTGGGTACCACGGTGGGGTGGAGTAGGGGGGGGAGCCACGCCCAGCTCAGAGATGATTGGGTCAAGGCTGAGTCTTCCATCCAAAGATCTCTTGGTTGGGCAAGGTGCTTCTTGGAGAATCCTCCTCACTTCCTTTCTCTTTGTGAGATGTAGAAAATGGTCATTCAAAGCCAGCCCAATCAGAAAGGCTGAGAGAATCTAACTAAAAAATAACCAGTCAAAAGTTGGACCAGAGACATAGCTCAGGTGGTGGAGTGCCAGCCAAGCAAGCAAGCCATCCAGCCAAACAGACAAGGGACCCTGATTTCAAACTCCAGTGCCAAAAACAAACCAGAAGTCACCCAGAAAGGGAGTCCTGCTGGCTTACCCAGAGTTTGTTTCTTTATCTACCTGTTTATTCTTCATTGTTCATTTAAGTTCCTGACTAGTACCAGCACTGCAGGCCTTAGAACACCAGGGCTGCTGGTCTGATCCAAGTCTGCTCAAAGGCAGCACCAGAATTTATTCTGATGACCCATTAATTAGCCAGTGGAGATATCACACATGTTTCTTGTGGGGCCACGAGCTGAATTCTGGGAAATACCATGATTTGGACAGGAGGGGCCAAGTGGGTTTTGTCTAAGAAAATTCCACTGAAGGATGTGGGGGGACCAGATAGAGAGAAGCCATCAAGCTGAGTAATGTAGGGTGTTAAGTCCTGAGGAAAGGCGTGGTTCTCGATTGACTTCTTACTGTTTGCTATTCATGGCTGACTGTACATGTATTAAATGATTGCTAATAAAATTGTGTTGTGACGTAGATGATAAAGTGGCTTCAAACAGCATGTATTTTGTCAAGGGGAAAATTGACAACATTTAGTCAGGAGGCCATTGATCCAAACCATTAGTCAAAATGAGGATGGGAAAGGTGGGCACCCGGCAGCTCAAGCCTGTAATCCTGGCTAGTGAAAAGGCTGAGATTTGAGGCTCATAGTTCAAAGATAGCCTGGGCAGGAAATTCCAAAAAAAACTACTCAGAAAAATCCGGAAGTAGTGCAGTGGCTCAAATGGTAGAGTGCTAGCCTTGCACAAAAGAAGCTCAGAGGCAGTACTCAGGCCCTGAGTTCAAGCTCCAGGACTGGAAAAACAAAAACAAAAACAAAAAACAGAAGTGGAACTGTGATTCAACTGATGGAGTACCAACTTTGAACAACAACAATAAAAAAGGTAAGTGACAGAACCCAGGCCTTGATTTACGTCCCAGTATTGGCATTAAAAAAACAAAAAAAACAAAAATCAAAGCAAGCTGGGGCCTCACCCCTGTAATCCTAGCTACTCAGGAGGCTGAGATCTGAGGATCACTGTTCAACGCCTGCCTGGGCAGGAATGCTGTGAGACTTTTTTTTTTTTTTGCCAGTCCCAGAGCTTGAACTCAGGGCCTGAGCACTGTCCTTGGGCTTTTTCCTCAAGCCTAGAGCTCACTTGAGCCACAGCACCATTTCAATTTTTTTCCCCCCTCTATGTATGGTGGTACCGAGGAATCAAACCCAGGTCTTCATGCATGCTAGGCAAGCACTCTACCAGTAAGCCCTGTTTGTGAGACTTTTATCTCCAGTTAAACACACACACACACACACACACACACACACACACACACACACAATGAGTAGAAGAGGGAGAGGTTCAGGCTGGGGAAGGATCCTGTAGTCCTGTAGCACACCTTAGTAACGTCTGGAAGGGGCACTCAGCTTGTTGTGCAAGCAGCTCTATCTGTGATGGTTTATTTTTGTGGCCGTTGTCACCATGGTCCCCTGGGAGCTTGTCAAAAGAGTTGGTAAACAGCCCTTGGGGACCTTACTTGGAGAGGGTGTGACTGAAGGGGCATGTGCCAGGGCAAAGTTCCTTCCCTAAGATCTTTGTTTCTAGGGAGGGAAAGTTCATCTTGTCGGGTTCCAAGATCTCTCACAACGACCCCATAGTTGGTGATGACTTTGAGCATTGAGTGGATACTTGCTGCCCTCCAAAGGAAGCAGGGCTGGCTGCCCTCTACAGGCCTGAAATCCTAGCCACTCAAGCAGCTGAGCGCTGAGGACTGTGAAGGGAAGTCGGTGAGACTCTTATCTCCACTGAACCACCAAAACACCAGAATTGGAGTTGGAGTTCAAGTGGTAGAGTGACCACAGACCCTGAGTTCAAGCCTCAGGTTTCTGGTACTGTCTCCACTTCGTGAGGGCATGGAATTATCCCAAGTATTCTAAAATATCTGAGAAGTGGTCAGTGTTGCATGTCTAATATATGTTTAATAATTAAACACACACACACACACACACACAAAGAGCTAAGCTTGGCAGTCTATCACACACCTGTCATCCCAGCACTCAGGAGATGGACGTAGGAGGATCTCAAGGTCAAGGTCAGCTTGGGATCCATAGGAAGACTGTCTCAGGAAAGGAAGGAAGGAAAGGAGGAATCAAGGAAGGAAGGAAGGCAGGTAGACCAGGTCATTTCAGTTCCACTCTAACACTAACCATATTTCACTTGTGCAACAGGATGGACCAGGAATATGGTGACAGGAAGTCCTGTGCCTGGCCCTGTGAGGAGCAATGACACATGGCCACAGCAAGGAGCTCAGCCCATTCGTAGCCCTGCTCAAGAAAAAGTGCTTAGGAAGGGCCCCTGACGGGACCCTCCACCCTTCTTCCTGCCCTCCCTGCCCAGCCTCTGACACCCCCAGAGGCAGGTGGGGCACTTCACTTTCGCAGGATTAGGGAGAGAAGGAGCCTGGTGGGAATTGGGCAGGATTAGGAGCTAATGATGGGGTAGAACCCAATCCCTGCTGGCTGGCAGCGGGGCAGGAAGTGGGTGTGGAGGCAGCCGGGGCCTGGCAGGACCTGGGGCTGGAATGTGAAGTGGGGTGCGGCTAGGGGTGTGGAGAGTTACCTAACTGTTCCCTAGCGATCGTGTAGATGACCCAGGCGGAGGGGAACGGCCAGAGGCGGCCCCTCTTTCTCCTTCTGAAACCAATTTTACCAGGGCCACCCTCCCCCTACCCCCAAAATCAAGGAAAGTGCCCAGGCAATATCTGGTATTACCCACTATCAGTTTGCCTAAAGAGGTCCTAAGATAGCCCAGGATAGAGGCTTGAGATAGTTCCAAAGTGGGTTATGTAGGAAGCTTTCTAGGGGTGGTGAGCTGAGAGGGTCTCTAAGAGTAGCTTGGGCTAGCCTGGCTCTGAGGGCTGAGGCTAGTCCAGGAATGACTTCAGCCATGAGAATTCATCAAGGGGGAGGTACTGGAGTCTATCCTCCTAGATGCACTCAGCCCATGACAGGTATGGAGGGCAGATCAGGAGCTGACAGAATCCTGGACAAATGAGTTGATGACCCCCAGTGGGTTAATGAGGAGGTGGAGGGAGGGTTGACTCTCTCAGGGTACAACAACAGGACCAAAGTCAAAGGACACAGGAACCTTCTAGACTTCCTTCACGTAGATGCTCCTCACTGGCCTCAAAACACCCAAAATGGTCCTAAACTGGAGGCTGACAGTGGCTGAGAATCCTCATTCCCACGGATTCTGTGATAAGAAACCAAGAGCTCAGTTGTTTCCCATGCTGAGGCTTCTCGGCCTAACTGCTTGGCGTGAGATCTGAACGGCATCAGAAAAAGTAGTGCCAGCGTCATGGGCTACACAGACATAGCTGTGTGTAGTAAGTCACACCTGTAATCCCAGCTACTTGGGAGACAATGAAATAGGTGGATTTCAGCTTGAGAACCAGCCCAGGGGAGGGGGGAAAATGACCGAGAGCCTATCTTAAAGAATCAGAAAAGCCTGGTGGCGCAAGACATTAATACCAGTTACTTGAGAGGCAGAGACAGGAGGACCACTGTCCAGGGCTAACCCTGGGCAAAAGTTTGAGATCCCATCTGGGAAGCAAACTAAAGCAACAGGGGCTGTGGTCATGGCTCAAGTAGTAGAGTGCTTGTCTTGCAAGTGCAGGGTTCTGAGTTCACACTCCGGTACCATCCCACCACCACTACCACCTCCCCCCAAAAGATAAGCAATACTAAAGATGAGGATGCGTTGTGTCCCATTTTATGCCATAGTTTGCTGACATTATCTCCTCCTCCTCCTCCTCCTCTTCCTCCTCCTCCTCCTCCTCCTCCTCCTCATCATCATCATCAAACTCAGGCCTTGTATACAAGTGCTCTACCACTGAGCCCCCAAGTAGTGTGGCACCTGTGCACTACCAAAGGCTCTGCCCCAGCCCCCAGTCCATCCTCTGAGAAGGTCATGACTCTTCCCTGCTCCTAATACTGGGAAAAAATTGGCTGTTAGACTTCCCAAGCCTCTGGTTTCTGCCTTGTTGAAGCTGGTCAAGAAGACTCTTTGGAGAGTCCTAGGTATATGGAGGCTTTTCAGGAAGATAAGGAAACTGAGGCAGGAGAAGAAAGGCTCCCCACCAGGAGTGGGGCTCCTCCCCCTGAAGCTCATCCTTGTCTTGTCTTTGAAGGGGGCCTGGCAGGCACCCCTCTGGGTGCCCAGGACACAGAAATAGCCAGCCCCCTTTCCTCCCAGACACCTCTGCCTGACCAGGACTATAGACACAAGCTCTCTTGCCTGCCAGACTTGTCCCCAAGCCAAACACGGGACCTCACTTAATTCCCATTATGTAATGTGCAATCCAAACAGTGGGCCAGAAGGCGGTGCCTGGAGCCACTCCCAGGAGAAGGGGCAAAAGGCCCCCGCTGGGTTTCTGGCTGAGAACCCAGGCTGAGCTTCCATCCACAACAGCCTTCGCTTCTCCAGCTCAACCAGAACCATGAGTGGTCGAGTTGGAGACCTGAGTCCCAAGCAGGCAGAAACCCTGGCCAAGGTGAGAGTCCCCCAGAGAAAAGGTGCTCAGGGCAGGGGAGGGAACAGGTGTCCAGAGCCCTGCCCTACCCCATTGATCTGATGTCTCTGTTGTTGGGTGTCGTGGCTCCCACCTAGAATCCTTGGCTACTCAAAAGGCTGAGACCTGAGGATGGGGTTGGAAGCTTACCTGGGCAGGAAAGTCCATAAAAAATGCCAGCTGTGACTCAAGTGGTAGAGTGCTAACCCAGCCCCAAACCAAATCATCTCTTTGCTGTCACCTCCCCAAATGCCAAGTTCTGCCGTGACATCAGCTCTGTCCAGGACAGGGGAAGCAAGGGAGAAAAGTTGCACTTCCAGCAATAGTGTGGGTGAGGCCTACCGAGGGCCAGGCCTGCCCTGCCAACTGGGACCCCGAAGCAGACAGCTCTTCCTGGCAGCAGTGCCCATTGGTCCTCCCTCCTAGCTCCTTCGGTGGAAGCCGGAGGGCGCTGCCTGGCTTCACCCCTTGCTCCCTGGGCCCCGGAAAAAGAGATAAATCTGTAAGCACCAGATAAAAGTGTGTTATGGTTCCCACAGTGGCTAGAGAGGGGAGCCTGCAGTCACTGTTTTTGTGTAAGATGGAATGAAAGAAGGCATGGAATGGGCAAAGGCATGGAAGAGACTTAGGATGTCTCCACACTGCAATCCACTCACCCACAACCACTTATCCCTTCATCCGTCCATCTTCCCACCCTCCCACCCCTCCATCCATTCACTCCTATACCACCCATCCATCTAGCCATCCTCTCTACTCACCCATCTCTCTGTCCTATGCACCTTCCTAGCTTGACTTCCACCCATTCACCTATATTTGTATTCATTCATCCATCCACTCATCCATCCATCTGTCTATGTATCCACCCACCAACTACTCATCCATCTAGTCATCCATCCATCGTCCATCAATGCATCCACCTGGCATCCTTCAATCTGCCTATTCATCCATCTATCTGTCTGTCATCCATCCGTCTATCTGCTATCTAGCCATTCAGCCATCCTTCTACCCATCTATGGACTTCTTTCTTGCTCCTCATCTACTCCTTCATCCTTCCATTCTGCTTTCTGTCCATGTACTCCATCCTCCTTTACCTCCCTCCATCTCTCTCTCCCTTCCTCCCTCCCTATCCAAAATTCCATTAATGTGGAAGGGAAGGAGGGGAGAAGCAGTCCCTGAGTGTGGAAGTCAGGGCTGTGGGTGGTGAGAGAATCCTTTACACCAGCATCTTTCCTCCCAGTTCCGAGAAAATGTCCAGGACGTGTTGCCTGCCCTGCCCAACCCTGACGACTACTTCCTTCTCCGCTGGCTCCGCGGTGAGCGCAGAGGCCTGGGCGGTCGGGTCGGAGGGGTGGATGGGGAGAAGCAGCCCCCAACTGCTCCAGAAGGACCTGTGGCTCTCAGGATCGGTCCACACTCTCGCTTCCTCTGCTTGGGTCTAGGAGAGAGGAAGGGGCAGGGAATGGAGACCTTGCCCAAACAGCCTAGGGTGGCTGCAAGATGGCCCCCATCTCACATACCTCTCCTCCATTGTCCCACAGCTCGGAGTTTTGACCTGCAGAAGTCAGAAGCCATGCTCCGAAAGGTGAGCCTGCACACCCCGCCATGGTAGGAGGCAAGGCCTGGGTCTGGCCCCTGGTTCTCCCCTCTAACACTTCTGAGAGCCCAGTGGGGCCTTGCAACTCTTTTTGAACTTGGGGACTGAGTCCTGTTACTGAGCGTCTTCACTCAGATCTACCACTATGAGCCACAGCTCCACTTCCAGTTTTCTGGTGGTTCATTGGCAATAAGGGTCTCACAGATGTTCCTTCCGGAGTTGGCTCTGACCCTTGACCCTCAGACCTCAGCCTCCTGAGTAGCGAGAATGGCAGATGTGAGCCACCGCGCCCGGCTTCTTTTCCTTTCCCTTTCTAGTACATGGAGTTCCGGAAGACAATGGACATCGACCACATCCTTGATTGGCAGCCCCCAGAAGTGAGTCCACCCCCCAAACACATACTCTGGGCTTGGCCTTGTGCTTCACCCATTTTACCTTAGGGATGTTTCCCCCAAGTCCAGAGAAAGATGGACTCTGCAAATCATTTTATACACTAGGAAGTACACTAAGGTGTGGGGACACAAATCAGACAAACAGCAGTGTCTGAATCCACGCTCTCCAGCACTGCGTCTGACTCCCCTCTGTGGAGAAGGACCTGGGCCTTCTCCAGATTAAGCCAGCTTTGAGGGAGTCTCTGGAGAGGCGTGATCTACCTGTTTTTCCTCACCTAGGTGATCCAGAAGTACATGCCTGGAGGCTTGTGTGGCTATGACCGCGATGGCTGCCCTGTGTGGTATGACATCATTGGCCCACTAGACCCCAAGGGCTTACTCTTCTCCGTCACCAAGCAGGACCTGCTGAAGACCAAGATGAGAGACTGCGAGCGCATCCTGCACGAGTGCGATCTACAGACAGAGCGGGTGAGACTCTGCAGAACACACACATGCACCCGCTCCACAGCCAGGGGGCGCTCTCGGTCAAAGACCAGCTCTTCTAGTCACCAGCTGGGGGGACTTGGACATTCCACTGTCCCCACCCCCACCTCATCCTCAGCTCTGAGCCTCCATGTCCCCATTGCAGAGTAAGGATATTTTGCAAAGGGTTGGTGAGAGGCACAAATGAGATGCCTCGATGTGCCCTGAAAACTCCCAATCTATAAGCTGGGATTGCATTTCATTCTCCCTGAGTAGTAAAGGTCATTGCTTGGCCTGGCCTATCTTTAACATGCTCAGGACACTGTAGCAGAGGGTTGTACACACCTAGCTGGGGGCTCACACCTGTAATCCCAGCTACTCAGGAGACTGAGATCTGAGGATGGAGGTTCAAAGCCTGCCCTGGAACGGCTGTGAAAGTCAGTGAGACTCTTCAGTGAATTACCAAAACAGCTGGAAGTGGTGCTGTGGCTCAAGGGATAGAGCGCTAGCTCAGGAACAGTGCCCAGGCCCTGAGTTCAAGGCCCCCCCCCCCCACAAAGTAACATTAGTATTGATGGGTATTGCTTCAAAACATCACTAATCTGAATCATCTTAAGCAAGGGACCATCTGTGCATGGCTAAGTGCAGAAACAACACGCAACAACATTGTGTATTCACCACTGAATTCTCAATAGTGGTAACTGCCATTCTCTTGAGTCTTTGCTCTTGTTATTCCTTCTGCCTGGATTACCTGAGAAGCTACAGACAACTACCACCACCATATACAAGCACATACCTCTCAGAGCTCCCTGCAGCCCTTCCCGCTCTGTGGTGAATATCCCAAATCCAATCACACCACCCCCAAAGTGCCCACCGGAATTCAAGGTTCGTTTGTGCCATGGCAGCTCTTACCACAACGCTGAGAGGCCCTGGTCAGACTGGAAACGATGAGGACCAGAGCTGTGGGTTGTTAAGTATATTATTCATTACTCTCTCAGTGTCTGGCACAAAGTAAATGATTACTGAACATCCACTGGATGGAAGAAGGGATAAATGAATATCAATATGAATAGAGTGAATTAATGGTGGAATTGATGACTGGGTGGGTGAGTGAGATGGATGGGATGGATGGGTGGATGGATGGATAGGTGATAGATGGCTAGAAGGATTAATGTACAGGTCGGTGAATGGAAGGCTGGATAGGTGGGTGGATGAGTGGTGGGTGCATGGTGGATGGAGAAGAGGATGACGGATGAATGAATGGTAGATTATGGATAGAGAGAAGAATTAATATGTAGGTGGGTGAATGGAAGGATGGATGATGGATGGGTGGGTGAATGATAGGTGGATGGACAGATGGATGGTTGGAGGAAAAAATTAGTGTATGGGTGGTGAATGGAAGGACGGATAAGTGAATGATGGATGAACCAGTCGGGAATGCACTCACTCTTGCCCACTTGATGCTCTGAGGACAGCGTGGGCTGGAAGGATCCCCAAGGAGTTGTATACTTGAGTCTTCCAGTACTGCACTCTGAACTTGTAACTTTCTCCTTGCTTATTGTCATAGCTGGGGAGGAAGATCGAAACCATCGTGATGATATTTGACTGCGAGGGCTTGGGACTGAAGCACTTCTGGAAGCCTCTGGTGGAAGTGTACCAGGAGGTGAGGAGAAGGTGCATGGGTACACACCCAGCTCAACGACTGTGACCTGGCTGTTCACCTCAGACCCAAAATGAACCAAAGATGGATGCCTTGCCACACTCACCACAGGCCCCTAATATATCTCCTCAAAGAACAGAACTACATGGGGTTTCCACCGGGCCTGTCCCAGCCCTGTCAGGGCTCACCTCCCCATGGTTCAGTAATGCTGAGACCTGGATGTCGCCTTGTAGTTTCTATGTCAAATTTATAGATCCGGGTGCCGGTGGCTCACGCCTGTAATCCTAGTAACTCAGGAGGCTGAGATCTGAGGATCGAGGTTCAAAGCTAGCCCAGGCACAAAAGGACCTGGGACTCTTATCTCCAATTAACTTCTAGAAAGTGGGAAGTGGGGCTTGGCTCAAAGGGTAGGGTGGTAGCCTTGAGCTGAAGAGCTCAGGGACAACGCCCAGGCTGAGTTCAAGCCCCATGACCTCCCCCCACAAAAAAGTACATACAGAGCTTGGCAAAGAGTGAACATCCAAAAATGATAGTCAGGCCTATAATCTTAGCTACTCCTGGAGGCTGAGATGAGCGAATTAAGGGATTTTTTTTGGGGGGGGAGGGTCGGTCATGGGGCTTGAACTCTGGGCCTGGATACTTTCCCTGAGCTCTTCAGCTGCAGGCTGACGCTCTACCACTTGAGCTACAATGCCACTTCTGGTTTTCTGGTGGTTAATTGGAGATGAGTCTCATGGACTTTAGTACCTGGGTTGACTTTGGACTGTGATCCTTAGATCTCAGCCTCCTGAATAGCTAGGATTACAGACGTGAGCCACCAGTGCTCAGCTAAGGATTGTGGTTTGAAGACCAGGCAAGAAAGTCACACACACACACACACACACACACACACTAAATGGTAGTCACCTCCATTATTACATTATTATTCCTGTAATATTTACTCTGAAATGATGGTGTCAATAATAGCCTGAGGTGATTAGATCTTCTTCTAGAGGCCAGCAGAAGTAATGGCAAAATGGATCTTCCCAGTGGCTGCTTAGGAGATGAGTGGTTGGAGAAGAGGAGATACATTCTCTGAGGTGCTTTTTCTTCATCCCACAGTTCTTTGGTCTCCTCGAAGAGAATTACCCAGAAACCCTGAAGTTCATGCTCATCGTGAAAGGTGTGGGAGGAGGAACTTCCCTTCCCATTGGCTCGCATTTCCTCATCTGCACTGTTGGACCACAGTTGATTGGTTGCCTGTCTGCCACTCACTTGATGTCTAGCATAGAGAAAGCACCCAGGGTTGGTCTTGCTGTAAGAAGAGGCAGCTATAACTCGAGTTCTTCCTGACTCCACCAGTCTGCCTCCCACACTGGAAACCCAACCTTCATCATCTCATGTGTACTCACAAAAGACAGGGAGAGGGAAGGAGGGAGGAAAGGGGAGAGAGAGGGGGGGGGAGATCCTCCTACTTTTCTAACTCTAACTTACAGGCCTGGATCAAGGGTTGGCTGTTCACTAGATAGCTGGGTGGTTGTTTTTTGAGAAGGTGGGCAGATAGAAGAATGGTTGACTGGTGATTGGTCGGAAAGCTGCATGGGTGGTTAGGCAGGTGGCCTGTTTTTAGCATGGTTGGTTGATGGAGTGGCTGGATGGAAGGTTAGTTGGTTGTTTGGGTGGCTCGCTGGTTGGGTAGCTCGTTGTGGGGAGATTTGGTTAGCCAGAGATAGCAGTTAGCTGGGTAGTTGGCTGAGTGGTTTTCTGTTTGGTTTTGTTGTTAAATTATTGTTCCGCAGGATTAGAATAATTAGGGACTGGAGTGTAGCCAAGTGGTAGCCTGCTTACCCAGGATGCATGAAGCCCTGGATTTGATTCCTGCGAACCACATACTCCGAAAAAACTGGAAGTGGTGCTGTGGCTCAAGTGGTACAGCACTACCCTAGAGTGTCCAAGGACAGTGCCCAGGCCCTGAGTTTAAGCCCCAGGTCTAGCAAAAAAAGAAAGAAAGAAAGAATAATCAGAGGATTAGGTGAATTACCACACTGTTGATAGATTGGGCAGTTTATTGGTTGACTAAATGACTGACTTATAGAAGGTAGGGTATTGGCTCATTTGCTGTTGGCGTGGATCAGAAGGTCGGTCTGTGCTTTGTTGGCTGGGGGTTTCCTGAGAGCAGGACCCTGGAACTGGCTAGGACTCTACATGATTCTTCTATATCATGAATGGTGTCCATTATGGAATCATTTTCGCCCCATCATCCTTATTTATGTCTCTCCAGCCACCAAGTTGTTTCCTGTGGGCTACAACCTCATGAAGCCCTTCCTGAGTGAGGACACGCGCAGGAAAATCGTAGTATTGGGGAGTGAGTAGCTCCTGTGCCGTTCTCTGTGTCACTTTTGGAGCAAAGTTGAGCCATCGCTCCATTCAGAATGTAGCACATGCTGGGGGCATCGGTGGTTTACATTTGTAATCCTAGCTACTCAGGAAGCTACGATCTTGAAGATCACAGTTCAAAGCCAGCCCAAGCAGAAAGTCTGTATGATTCATATCTCCAATTAACCACACCCTACACCCCCACCCCCACCCCTTGGAAGTCAAGCTGTGGCTCAAGTGGTAGAGGACCAGCCTAGAGTAGAAAAAGCCAAGGGATAGTATTCAGGCCCTGAGTTCAAACCCCCGTACCAGCACACATAAAACAGAAAGAGAAGCCAGGAGCATGGCCTACTGGTAGGCTGCTTACCTAGCTTGAACAAAGCCCTGGGTTCGGTTCCTTGGTACCACATACACAGAAAAAGCCCAAAGTGGTGCTGTGGCTCAAGTGGTAGAGCACTAGCCTTGAGAAAGCCCAAGGACATGCCCAGGCCCTGAATTCAAGCCCCAGGACTGGCAGAAAGAAAGGAAGAAAGAAAGCAAGGAAGGAAGGAAGGAAGGAAGGAAGGAAGGAAGAAAGAAAGAAAGAAAGAAAGAAAGAGAAAGGAAAGGAAAGGAAAGGAAAAGAAAAGAAAAGAAAAGAAAAGAAAGAGAACTGAACTCCATCCAAGGAAACATTTCCATAGCAACCCCATCTCCAAAACAACACTTCCTGCAGAGGCGGCCTATGGCACCGGAAACTTGGCCCTGGCAGCCTAGCTCCCACAGAGATTGGAGAAGCCGCTTGGGGCGTCCCCTGTGGGTGTGGGAAGCTGGTTGGTGTCTTCCACATTAGCCACCACCTTCTCAATCTCTCTGATCCAGATAGCTGGAAGGAAGGCTTGCTGAAGCTCATCAGTCCTGAGGAGCTGCCGGCCCATTTCGGGGGAACCCGGACCGACCCGGATGGGAATCCCAAATGTTTAACCAAGGTAGAAAGAGCCCAAGAACAGGGGAGAGTTAGAGAGTGCAGACAGCATCTTTCCTGCTCACTCATTCCACTCTCAGACAGATCCCCATGTGCAGAGATGAGGTGTTAAGATGCCCTGCCCTGGTGGTGTGTGTTGGGGAGGGGGACAGCCTGAGGGGAACAGTGGTTTGAGGAGGTAAGAAATGGGGGGCTTGCTGGGCAGGGTTGATTTACTCCTGTAATCTTAGCTACCTGAGAGGCTGAGATCTGAGGATCATGTTTTGAAGCCAGTCTGGGGAAGAAAGTCATAAGACTCTTATCTCCATTTAACTACCAGAAAAGCTGTCAAGCCCCAGCAGAAAGGAAGGAAAGAGAGAAAGGAGGGAGGGAGGGAGAGAGGGAGGAAAGAAGGAAGGAAGGAAGTTCCAAAGGCCTGGGCTGGAAATCCTGGTGGGTCAGGGAAGCCTTCGGGGCGTCAATCTCCCTGGAGATGGAGGCAGCCCCCACCCCCATCTTTCACCCCACAGATCAACTATGGTGGGGAGATCCCCAAATCCATGTACGTGAGGGACCAGGTGAAGACTCAGTATGAGCACTCGGTGCAGATCAGCCGGGGCTCCTCACACCAGGTGGAATATGAGATCCTGTTTCCGGGCTGCGTCCTCAGGTGGGCAAGGCCTTCTCCCACCCCAGCCAGGCCTTCGCCCTGTGTGTGTGTGTGTGGGGGGGGAAGCACTGGGCTCAGCAGCCACCTGATGCCTCCCTCATAGGTGGCAGTTCTCCTCCGATGGGGCAGACATCGGCTTCGGGGTTTTCCTGAAGACCAAGATGGGGGAGCGGCAGAAGGCCGCGGAGATGACGGAGGTGCTGGCCAGCCAGAGGTACAACGCACACATGGTGCCCGAGGACGGGAGCCTCACCTGCTCCGAGGCTGGTGTCTGTAAGTCTGTCTGGGTTGGGTGTTCTCTGGGAGCCATACTTTGGGGAAAGTGCACACACGCATGAGTTAGTGCTGGACATGCAGTCACACCTAGGTCACCCTCCCTCACTCCTACTGTTCACGACAGTGAAGGGGATGAGAAGCTGGGCCACAGCTCACAAGCAAAGAGCAACAGATCAGGAAATGGGGACCCGGAGAAATGAAAAAGCAGAAGCTAAATGTGAAGCTGGGTCTCATCACCACCTCCACGTAGCTGTATAATGCTGGGAAACATTCCAACCCATAGCTGTGTGTACGTGTGTGTGTGTGTGTGTGTGTGTGTGTGTGTGTGTGTGTGTGTGTAGCTCATACTTGTAATCCTAGCTACTTACTAAGTGAAGTTTGGGAAGGTTTTGGATCAGTGTTGTCCCAGGCAAAAACTTAGCTAGACTTCACCTCCACAGATAAACCAAGGGACGTAGAATACGCCTCTCGTCCCAACTATGTGGGAGAAATAGCTACCTGTAGACTTGTAGTCCAAGGTCAGCCCTGAGCAAAATGGCAAGACCCTATCCCCTAAAAGAACAAACTAACATGGCTGGGAGTTTGGCCTAGTGGTAGAGTGCTTGCCTAGCATGCACGAAGACCCGGGTTTGATTCCTCGGAACCACATACATAGAAAAAAGCTGGAAGTGGTGCTGTGGCTCGAGTAGTAGAGCTCTAGCCTTGAGAAAGTCCAAGGACAGTGCTCAGGCCCTCAGTTCAAGCTCCAGGACTTGCAAAAAAAACTAAAGGAAAAAAGAGATGGAGACATGGCTCAAGTGGTAGAGCACCTAACTAGCAAGTATAAAGCCTTGTGTTGAAAATGAGCCTCGGTTTACTCATCTGTGACTCATGTCCTTCGGAACAGCCCAAAGGTGCTTAGCAGGCCTAGCCAGTACTTGCTTGGCCCTAAGGATCTGAGATGCCTCTATGTGCCCCAACTGTCCTTGCACCCCCATCCCCAGAGTGCCCAGGTGTGGAGACAATGGGACTTAAGTCCTATTGTTCTTATGGTCAGCTGACGCTGGGTGCCAGCCTGGAGGACCTCAGTGTTTGTTTACAAGCTCCGCTGGGGGTGGCCGTTCCCACGGGGAAGGAAGGACAGGGCTGTGGCAGAAATCTGAGCCAGCCCCGCAAACAAAGGCAGTGGGAACCCAAGCCCAAACTGCCTCCGGCCTGGGGGGAGGGGTGCAGGGAGTGCAAAGCCCACCACCCCATCTCTCCATTTGCCTCCCAGATGTCCTGCGTTTTGATAACACCTACAGCTTCGTCCATGCCAAGAAGGTCAGCTTCACGGTGGAGGTGCTGCTTCCAGATGAGGGCATGCAGAAGTACGACGAGGAGCTCACCCCTATCTAGGTGGCCCCCCTACCTCTCAGAAACGCTCCCTCCCCCTCGTTCTCTGGTATAGCCTACCTAGCAGCTCAGTAGTTCTGTGGACAGCCATGCTGCTCCAGGGAGATTCATATGGTCCTATTGGGAGGGTGAGGGTGGAAGAAGAGGACGCAGAAAGAACAAAGGCCAGTGGTGGCTGTCTCTGTCACTAGTCCTCGCCCATATTCTAGAGCTACGTTAATTCCTTCCCCACTCACTGTGAGCAACCTGGGTTGGAGATTTATTCACAAGATAAAAGCGAACCAACTGCAGAGAAAAAAAAAAGAAAGGGAAAAAACCCCCACAGAACCCACAAAACGACTCTCTTCTACTTTCATTGTATACTGGATGTCTACTTGTAGAGATGAAAGGGAGGAGAAAGGAGGCCGAGGGCAGGGAGGATTTCAGCACCTTGGACAGAACAGTGGTGGCGGGTGGAATGATTGTCCTGGGGACCAGAACCAAACCCGGATTTGGAAAGACTTCAGGAGAGCTCTTATCTAACGTGGGTGCCCAGTTTCTTCTCCCCCATCTCTCCCACGCTCCCCTCCTCCCTTTAGAGGCCAAATCTCCTATCTTAAGCAATTAAAAGATATGCCTTCCACGCCAAGGATGTCACATCTGGGCTCCAGCTTCTGCTTGAAAAATAATAATAAAAGAACCATCACCACCACACGTGTGATTTTGTGAGTGTTCGCCATGGGGCAGTCCTGGTACTGAGGACACCCACAGCGGAGCCATTTGTCCTTTGTCCTGACTGCTCTCTGACTAGGGAAACTGAGGCATGTGGAGATGAAACCGCTCACTCAGTGTTACTTAACTGTCAAGTGGCAGGTCCAGGATGCAAGCTGCTGGAGACGCTGCTCTGAAATGTGCCAGAATACCACCTGTCAAGGGCTCACTTTGACAACGAAAAGGGCCAGGAGTAAGTTATGTTCTCTGTCTTCCAGTAGAAGCATTCTGGGTGTCTCACCCCACCCCACATCTCAATCTCTGTAAAGGAGGGGTGAAAAGCCCAGTGGAAAGACAGGGACACCATGTTTAAGCTGTTTGGCTGAAGAGACTCATAGCAGGGCTGGGTGGGGCTTGTGTAACCTCTACGTTGCACTAGGGTATCTGGGTGGTATGACACATGACCTCCCTAATCCTGGGTGACAAAGGGAGAGCTCAGAACTCCAGGCTTTCCTTCTCAACGTTCTGCTCCAGAGATGCTGGCTCGAGCTCATGGTCCTATCATGACTTTTGCCAAGAAAAGCCAGATGACACCAAAGAATGGCGATGAGTAGGAACCAGAGGGCTTGGCAGGTACCGGGAGGGAATGGTGTGGAGGGGCTGAGGGCTGACACTGCTGGGTCTGAGCTGATCTGCAGGGATGGGCGCCATGACTCCTGACTTGGATGCAGCTGGGAGCATGCGCTGATGGATATAGGGCCAAATCTCTGTCTCCTAGACAGGAAACTGTGTTCTCTCCAGCATACCAGCTATGAGGAAGGCAGAGGTAGGAGGATCAAGGGCTGTGGAAAAGCACAAGACGCTATCTGAAAAACAAAGTCAAGTGAAATAATAATAATAATAATAATAATAATAATAATAATAATAATAATGGGCTGGGGTAAAGTGTCTCAAATGTCTTAACAGCAAGACCAATGTATCATCTGAAATTCAACTCAGCCTTTCTGTATTTTAACTTGCCCAAACTGGAGACTCACACCTTTCTTAAGCTGACATCTCCCACACCACCCCTAAAAAAGCAGTCTTTAGGAGTGGAGGCTGCATGACTGGAAGGAAGTCCCCAGCTCTCCAGCAGGGTCCGGGGTACCCTTGTTCTCTGCTCAGCTTCTTCCTCCTTTTCCCTGGCATCAGGTCCTCACATTGAATGTAGTATGGTGTAAGGATTTATAGTTGACAAAACATGAGCCATCAAGAGAGCCAGAAGTGGAGGTGTGGCTCACATGGTAGAACACCAGCCATGAGAGAGGAAAAAGAAAAAGACTTCAAACCCCAGGACACACACACACACACACACACACACACACACACACACACACACACACACACACACCACTCTTTGGCAGTCACACCTCCGCCTTCACCCAGGATGGGCGAATGGCCATGCCTAGGTGGGGCAGTCAAAGGTCAGGAGAAAGAGAGCAGATCCCAAAACATCAAAGCCATTTCCAACCAGTGTAGCTGTCTTTCATACCTTTGCATTTCTAGAACATTGGTTCTAGACCATTTCTAGACATTGGTATGGTGAACCCAATCTGTCGACATGACTGCCTCAGTAACGACCAAGTGCAGGGCAGACAACTACACTAGCAGCCAGGCCGGGGAGAGGACAGGCCTGGCACGGTCAGCAAACCTGGCAGGCTGTTCCTCCCAGATCAGTCAGGCGAACACCATCCTCTCATGGGCGTGGACTGCATACTGATGAACACAGACCCAATTCCACTTAACTCAGGGACGTTTGTGACACCCATTTCACAGACGGGTTAGTGGAGGCCTGGAGAAGTGGTCCAGCTTCCATTCACTGGCACCAGCCATAATCCTAGCTACGTGGGAAGCTGAAACCAGGAAGATCTCAGTCGTAGCCATCAAATGGGGCTGCATTCCCACAGAGGCTGGAAACTGAGTCTAGAAGCAAGATGGTACACCCTTCCCCGGAAATAGGGGCTAGCACATAGTCTGCCCGCTGCCCTCTTCAGTTGATAATGCTTAGGTGTCCACAGTGCTGTCTTGCTCCACACACAGACAGACACCTGCTCAGGATTTGCCAGCCAGTTCTTAGAGAGCCACCCATCGGCCTCAGGGTTCACCTCCATTTCACCAGCCAGACTAGAAGGCAAGCCTAAGACAGCTTCCCCCAGAGGAGGTCATGGGAGTGGGAGGGTATGATGGACACCCTTAAATCACCGTAAGCAGCACCCTGTATCACCATAGCTGCCTTAGGGGCCTTTGGCAAACCTTGTAACTATTCCCCATCTACAGACGTGCAGACGGAGGCTCGTGGATCCTGTTGGCACCTTACCTGCGGTCTGCAGAACTCACACTCCCAAGTCCCAAAACAAGGGCCTTTTTTTTTTCTTTACAAATCTTTACAAGTTAATGATATCTGGGCAAGACTCAGACAACACCAAAAGATATTCAAGTGAAAGCTAAGGACTGGGAGTGTTGGATCCATACTTGTAATCTTAATGACTTGGGAGGAAGAGAGAGGAAGATTCAGATTGGAGGCTAGATCAGATAAAGATCTCAAGAAGAAAGAGAATAAAGAGAAGGAGGAGAAGGAAAAAGAGGAGGAAGAAGAGAAGGAGGAGGAGGGAGACGAGGTGGAGGTAGACAGGTCATGGCCCAAGGCCACCTGGGTAAAAAGGCTCAAGGCTAGTGTTCTATCCCTTTGGGTCGCAGTGCCACTTCCAGTTTCCTGGTGGTTAACTGGAGATAAGAATGCCATGGGCTTTCCTGCCCAACTGGCTTCCAATCACAGTTCTCAGATCTCAGCCTTCTGAGTAGCATCACAGGCACAAGTGCATGAGTCACAAGCGACCAGCTTCCCTGAGCTCTTCGGCTCAAGGCTATTGCCCTACTCCTTGAGCCATAGCACCACTGCCAGTTTTCTGAAAATAAGTGTTTCCTGGTCTTCAGTGCCTAAGCTGGCTTTGAACCTTGATCCTCAGATCTCAGCCTCCTGAGTAGATAGGATTACAGGCGTGAGCCACCATGCCCAGCTTCACTGGCTTTCTTGAAGGAGTAGCAGCAAAATGTCTGGTCACTGCCAATGGGACATGGAGCACCGGACAGATCCTGGAATGATAAACTCAGCACCATGGCGCCCTCTCCTGCCCAGGTTCTGCAAGAGCAGCCTCACTCCTACAGGCAAATAAGCAACAAGGAAACAGTGCCATGCTGGAGACCTTAGCCCCGAAGTGTCAGTGGCCAATCAGGATGGTGCCAAGAGTCTGGAAGGGCTTCAAACCTCACCTTGGCATCAGATGACCTAGGTTTTCATCCTGTCCCCTACCTGGTTGCGTGGCCCCTGCATCCCAGAGTTGATGTTTGTTCAGCATCTCTGGGTCTCTGTCCCTTCACTGGGGAAAACAAAAGAACTGCTCATTTACACATAACACAGAATGGCTGTGTGCTGTGTGTGACTACTTATTAAAGCATTAATTATATGAAAAAATGAATTTAAAACATGAGTTGCGGCCGGGAGTTTGGCCTAGTGGTTAAAGTGCTTACCTAGCATGCACGAAGACCCTGGTTCGATTCCTTGGTACCACATACATAGACAAAAGCCGGAAATGGTGCTGAGGCTCAAGTGGTAGAGTGCTAGCCTTGAGAAAGTCCAAGGACAGTGCTCAGGCCCTGAGCTCAAGCCCAGGACTGGCAAAAAAAAAATAAAATAAAATAGAACATGAGTTGCTCTCAGAAACGGCTGATTGTAAGATAAGTAAGTTGCCAGGATACAAAGGCAAAGGAAGAAATAGCTTTACTTCTATTTTTTTTGGCGGGGGGCAGGCCTCACCGGTAATCCTCCAGCCTATGTCTCGAAGAAGCTGAGATTACAAACATGAATGACCCTACCTGGCGTAGGGAATCTCCCTAACTTTGGGATCTTGGCAGGCATTGAACTGTGATTCTCCTAGCCTCAGCCTGCCAAGTAACTTGGATTTCAGGCATGAGCTACTCATCTCCCATGTCTACTTTTGATTCATAAATGTAGGAGAAAATCATGTTGGATTTGGGGCCAGTAGCATCTTTTCCTGTAAGTAGTCTTAGCATGTCTGTTATATTTTTGTTTTGCATATGAATCTATATCTGATTTTTTTTTGCCAGTCCTGGGGTTTGAACTCAGGGTCTAAGTACTGTCCTTGGGCTTTCTCAAGGCTAGAACTCTACCATTTGAGCCACAGCACCACTTCCAGCTTTTTCTATCTATATGTGGTACCAAGAAATCAAGAACCCGGGTCTTTGTACCCACTAGACAAACACTCTACCACTAGGCCAAACTCCCGGCCCCTGAATCTATATATGATTTAATGAAGACACTGAGAAGAGACTTCAAAAAGCATTGGTTCATAAGAACTTCAGAATGGTGCTTACAGGAGCTCCTGGAGGATAGAGAGGTAAGCTCTTGTTGCTCAGAATGACTGAATTTCCTAGAACGTGGGGATTTTATTAGTACTACAAATGGGAGAATCTTGAAAATAAAACATCAAACTGGGATAAAGCCAACTGTAGTAGCTCATACCTATAACCAAACCCAAGAAGTAGAGATCAGGAGGTTCACCAATAAAGAAAATAAAAGAAAATAAAAAGCTGGGCATGGTGGCACAAGTTTGATCCCAGCTGCTGGCTCATTTGGGAGGCTGAAATCTGAGGATCTCAGTTCAAAGCCAACCAGGGCAGGAAAATCCCCCATTGAAGACTCTTGTCTCCAATGAACCACCAGCAAAATGGAAATGGCACTGTGGCTCAGAGTGGTAAAGCACCATCCTGGAGTGAAAGAGCTCAGAGACAGCGCCAAGGTCCTATAACTAAACAAACAAAACAAAACTGGTTGTGCCTATTTCAAAGCATCAAGATGAGGATTAAAGGTTCACAGGAGACTTAGTTTCCTGCCAGGCAGAGAAACCAGTGGGCAGTAAATGTCATGTGGACATAGGCAGACACAAACACGTTAGAACAGCCTGTAATCTCTCAGATTGACGCTTTTGAGGTCAGGACAATAATTTTGCCTGATTCCAAGTTACTTCGAGGTGTAGGGAGCTTGCCACCACAGGAAGCACAAGCTGCTGCCAAATCTCCAGAAAATGTCCCAGTCACTCTCCTCCCTCTCTGTCATTTGTCTCCGACTATGTTCTGCTCGCCCCCACGGCTGCCCATCGGGGCCCTGCTCAGGACCCACGCGGTCATTGCCCTGCGGTGTGTGATCCTGGCCTGGTGACCTGCTCGCTCCCAGCTTGGTTCTCACCTCAGTCTACAGGTGGCTGAGCTTGGGTGGAGGTGAGCAGTGGTGATGCCCATAGGCCATCTAGCCTGGTGCCAGGGAGGGAACCATGCGCAGTGGAATGTCATGTGCACATATGCACTCCCCTCCCCCCACCGCAGGTGAACAAACACCAGTTGCCCCAACAATCCCTGACAGAAATTCGGAGGGGGGCGGGCAGGTGTCTCCCCATGCCAGGGCCCCTGCAGTCACCACACTGACACCGACTAAGGAGAAAAAGAAAAACCACAGCATGAAATCCCTTTACTCGGAGGCTTCCCCTTTGAAGGGAGAGATGGAAACAGTAGGCCAGTGGTCTGGTTTTGTTTTTGTTTAAACAACGGTGACATTAGTCAGTGATGTCAGCCCTGTTTGTACACCCCAGACCCCACCAACACCCTGGGGTCCATCCAGGGTGGCACCAGGTGAGCCGGGGTGGGGAGGGTAGTGTGAGGTGGGGGTGGAGGAGGGCAGAGGGGAACGCGGAGAGGCATCACCAATGCAGAAAGTCCCGGAGCAGCTTCCACAAGTTGGTGATCCAGAGATCGGCCCCCAGCTCCTGCAGGTACTGGAGCTCGGGGGTGAGCATGCGCCGGCACAGCTGCTGGTGTTGCCGGCCGATGGTCTTCTTGAGGTTGTAGCCCAGGATGGACTTGACGCCCAGGGGCTGCCAGGGTTGCATGGCGGCGTCCTGGATGGCGGTGGCGTCGACCGGGTGGCCCCCGTCGATGCAGATGCGGCGCAGGCGCTCGTTGGCGCGGCGCAGGGCGGCCACCTCTCGGGCCATGCGCTGGCGCCCGAAGCCATCCACGCGGCGCCAGAAGCTGTGGTTGAAGTGGCGGTAGAGGAGCGCGTCGAGGCCGTTCCAGGCCGTGGCGCGCTGGTAGAGGGGGCCCGAGAGCCGGGGCACGGCCGATCGGCGGCGGGCGTTGAGCTTGAAGTAGAGCACGTCCTCCAGGCTCCAGCACAGCAGGTCCTTGAGCAGCACCAGCGACTCGTCGAAGTATTCCTGCAGCAGCACCAGGTGGAAGCGGCGCTCCAGCTGCGCCAGCAGCTCGGGCACGCGCGCGCTGCCCGCCTCCAGCCCGCTGTCCAGGCCCAGGTCGAAGGCCAGCAGGTTGCGCAGGTAATGCGCGTTGATGGCGGCGGGATCGTAGTAGCGATCGGGGTCCCGCAGGAAGGAGGTCAGCTTATCCGGACCGGGCAGCGTCCAGGTGAGCGGCACCACCGCCCCGAAGTAATGGAAGGAGGACTCGAAGAGGCGCGCGGGGTCGCGCAGCACCGTGATGAAGGCGGCGTCGGGCGGCACCAGCGCGCGCACCTCGTCGTACTGGAAGCGCATGTGGTTGGCGATGATGTTAAAGCAAGCCCCCGGCTCGTAACCCCGCACCAGGCCCCGCGCGAACCAGCCCGGGTAGTCGAAATCGTTGCGCCCCTTGGGGAAGGCGAAGCGCAGCCCGTGCTTCTCCCCGAAGCGGAACAGGATGTTGAGCAGGGTGCTGCTGCCGGTCTTGTGCGTCTTCAGGAACACCACGTTGTGCCGGGGCGCGCACCCCGCCTCCTCCGATGCGTTCCCCGCCGCCACCGCCGCCGGGGGCTGGGCGGCAGCCGGGGAGCAGGAGGTCGTCGTGGTGTCCGGGGTCCTGCGAGGAGGACAGAGGAACGGAGGGTCAGCGCGGGGACCTGGAAGGCGCCTGTGGGGCGTGGGGAGGTCTTAGGGCTTGAACTCAGGGCCTAGGCCTAGAAGGGAGGCTCCGCCTAAAGCTACCAGGCCCAAAAGGTACAAACAGAAGCCCAATGTGCTAATAACGCAAGTGACGTGTTGACACAAAGCTTACAACCTTGAGTGTTAAATTCTAGTTCTGCTAAATTTGTTTTTTCAATTAAAAACAACAACAATAACATAAATGAGCCAGGGGAGGTGGAGCACACCTGTAATCCTAGCTACCCAGGAGACTGAGATCTTGAAGACAGAGGTTCAAAGTCAGCCCAGGCACTAAAGTCCATGAGTCTCTCATCTCCAATGAACCACTAGAAAAACCACAAGTGGTGCTGTGGCTCCAGGGGTAGGGTGGTAGCCTTGAGCCCACAGTTCAAGCCCCATGAGCAACAATAAATAAATTGTGAAATGTGAACCCCTCTGTTCAACACCTTAATAACAATAAAATTGTATTTAAAAAGAATAAAGCATTTGAAGTGTCATTTTCTAGGCCCCAAATGATTGACTAATTTCCTCTAATAGAAAACTAAATTCCTAGCTGGGCACGGTGGCTCACACCTGTAATCCTAGCTACTCAGGAGGCTGAGATCTGAGGATCTCTGTTCAAAGCCAGCTTAAGCATGAAAAGCCTGTGATACTTTTTTTTTTCAGTCCTGGGGCTTGAACTCAGGGCCTGAGCACTGTCCTTGGGCCTTCTCAAGGCCAGTACTCTACCACTTGAGTCATACCACAATTTCCAGCCTTTTCTATATATGATACCAAGGGATCAAATCTGGGTCTTCATGCATACTAGCCAAGCACTCTGCTACTAGGCTAAACTCCCTGCCCAAGCCCCTGAAACTTTTAACTCCACCAAAAAAAAAAAAAATGGAAGTGGTACTGTGGCTCAAGTGGCAGTGCTAACCTTGAACTGAAGAGCTCTGGGACAGCACCCAAGCTGAGAGTTCAAGCCCCACAATTGACAAAACAAAAACACCTAAATTCCACCAGCTAAGGGCACAGGGGTGCACTGAGATCCCCTGTTCTGACTGGGCTGTCTTCGATCCACGATCCTTAGTGGTGAGAATCTTCCTAGGGTCACCCACATCCCCAACTGAATTCAGGCTTGGAGCTATACCCACAGCCTCAGGTGATCATCTCCTGAGCCTGGGACACAAACAGTGTGGCTTGGATCTATGTCCACTTCACAGATGAGCAGACTGAGTCCTGCCCTGGGGAGGGAACTGTCTGCCAGCCCAGCATGGTGTAGAGCTGCCTTGAAGGCAGCTTCCACCCTCTGGGCAGTAGCTGTAAGTCCCCATCATGGCACTCCCCTCCCTCCTTCCCTCCCTCCTTCCACCTCTGGGGGAAAGGTCCCCCCCTGGACCACTCACGTGAAGGTCTGGCTAGCATGCAGTGGGGGGACCATGTAGGAGTAGAGCAGCAGGAGGAAGCTGGTAAACAAGGCTCCCAGTACCAGCCCCTTGGCCATGGACTCCCAGCGTTTCTTCTTTGGCTGTGGCATCTCAGACGCCTATAGGGGGCAGGCAGAACAGGGAGCGTTAGGAGCGGGCCCAGAGGCTAGCCTCAGGGCCCAGAGAGGCCTATCTGGAGGACAGATGACAAACACGGAGAAATACAAGGACAGAGATGCAGAAGAGACAGTGGACCAGAGCCAGCTGTGGCAGAGTGCTTGCCTAGAATGCTTGAAGCCTTGGGTTCGATTCCATAGTGTCACATACACATTAAAAACCAGAAGTGGCAGTGGCTAGTCCTGAGAAAGCTCAAGGACGGTGCCCAGGCCCCCAAGCTCAAGCTCTAAGATGAGAGAGAGGAGGTGGGGACGTAAGGTAGGGGGAAGGTTCAGGGATGGTTTTCTGAAATTTAACTGGTTGGTGTGGATACACGCATTCACTGTCTTGCTTTTATTTTATTTTCACAGTACTAGAGTGGGATCTCAAGGCCATCTACTTAATAGCTTTTGAACAACACCTCCAATCCCTGAATCCATTGCCCTCTCCCCACTCCCATTTTTTGTTTTTGGAACTGGTTCTGGGGCTTGAACTCAGGACCTGGGTGCTATTCTTGAGTTTCTTTTGCTCAAGGCTAGCACTCTACTCTTGAGCCATAGCACCACTTTAGGCTTTTTCTGTGTATGTAGTACCAAGGAATCAAACCCAGGGCTTTGCGCATGCTAGCAAGCACTCTACCACTAGGCCACACACCTAGCCCACCAGTGAGACTTTTATCTCCAGTTAACTACCAGATAACCAGAAGTGACATTGGGGTTCAAAATGGTAGAGTACTAGCTTTCTAGCTTTGAACTCAAAAGCTGAGCAACAGCATCCAGGCCTGAGTTCAATCCCCATGACCAAAAAAAAAAAAAGAAGTTCAGGAGACTTCATCTCAACTAATAAAAGATGTCTGTGAGCTGGATACCAGTAGCTCACACTTTTAATCCTACCTACTCAGGAAGCTGAGATTTAAGCAATGTGATTCAAAGACAGTCTGGACAGACAAATCTTCATAGCTCTTATCTCAGCCGGTAAAAAGCTGAAACTGGATGTGAGAAGGAGCTCCAGCCATGAGTGAAAAATGGTGTGTGAGAAAACAAGGCCCTGAGATCAAGCCCCGGTACTGGAATAATAACAACCACAGCAAAGCTAGGCTTGAGGCTGTTATCCTAGCTATGTATGGTCTGGAAATAATCTTTTTTTTTTTTTTTTTTTTTTTTTTGCCAGTCCTGGGCTTGAGCTCAGGGCTTGAGCACTGTCCTTGGACTTTCTCAAGGCTAGAGCTCTACCACTTGAGCCTCAGCACCACTTCTGGCTTTTTTCTATGTATGTGGTACCAAGGAATCGAACCCAGGTCTTTGTGCATGCTAGGCAAGCACTTTAACCACTAGGCCAAACTCCCGGCCCCTGGAAATAATCTTGAATGACATTTTTGCCAGGCCGTGGCATGAATTTGAAATTCTGTTTT
Source organism: Megascapheus bottae (assembly GCF_031878675.1). Classification (NCBI taxonomy): domain Eukaryota; kingdom Metazoa; phylum Chordata; class Mammalia; order Rodentia; family Geomyidae; genus Megascapheus; species Megascapheus bottae. Next base: position 12,916,639 of record NC_143536.1, read on the forward strand.
AAAAGTAAGTAAAAAAAAGGTCTGGGTGTGTGGCTCAAGTGGCAGATCCTGAGTTCAAACCTCAGCACCAAAAGAAAAAGGCAAACGAATCACAACTATGATATGTTGACTTGCCTAACATGTTCAAGGACCTTGAGAGAGGCAGGCAGAGAGAGACAGACACAGACACAGACACAGACACAGAGAAAGTTCTAGAACAATATGCGCCACTCTCCCCAGTCCATATATACATGTAGTTAAAGACACACAAAGGAGCCTGGTGCAGTGGCTCAAACCTATAATCCTAGCTACTCAAGAGGCTGAAATCTGAGGATCAAGGTTCAAAGCCAGCCTGGGCACTGAAGTCCAGGAGACTCTTTCCTCCAATAAGCACTAGAAAATTGGAAGTGGCACTGTAGCTCAAGGGGTAGGGCGGTAGCTTTGAGCTGAAGAGCTCAGGGACAGTGTACAGGCCCAGAGTTCAAGCCTCATGACTGACAAAAAAAGAAAAAAAAAAGGAGCTGGGAATGTGACTTAGTGGTAGAGTGCTTGCCTAGTATGCATGAAGACCCGGGTTTGATTCCTCAGTACCACGTACGTAGAAAAAGCCGGAAGTGGTGCTTGGCTTAAGTTGTAGCCATTTTCTATTTTTTTAATTTATTTTTATTTATGTATTTATAGTGGTAGAACTAGAACCCAGGTCCTGGGGGACACTGGGAAAACACTATCACTGAAGCCACATGCCAGCCCCAGTTTTCTAAATTATACATTTTTTTATCATGGTTGTTTTATTTATTTATTTTATTTTTATGCCACACCTGAAGCTTGAGCTGGGTGCTGTCCTTAGTCAAGGGTAGTGATCTACTGTTTGAACCATAGCTCCATTTCTGAATTTTTTTTTTTTTTTTTTGGAGCTAGCTACTCAGGAGAGATCTGAAATCTGAGGATTATGATTTGAAGCCAACTTGGGCAGGAAAGTTTGTGAGACTCTTATCCCCAATAAACTACTCAAAAAAGCTGGAAATAGTGCTATGTGCTGTGGCTCAAGTAGTAGAGCACTAGCTTTGAGCAAAAGGAGCTCACAGACAGTGCTCAGACACAGGGTTCAAGCCCCAGAACTGGCAAAAAAAAAGAAAAAAGAAAAAAAAGCCTCTCTTGGATTTTTCCTTCCTGGACTGGCTTCAAACTGCCTAAGCTTTCTCAGTAGCTAGGACTAAGAGACTCACATCTCATATCCCAGACACCATTTCAAAGCTTGTGCAGTAGCTTGTTCTTAGACTGCAGATAAGCTGGGGACTCTCTATGTCTCCCCAGTAAAGTGGAAAGACCCCCGGTCCCTCAGGAGCCTCTGGACATAGGGTCAGAGAAAGTAACTAACTTGTAACTGAGGCCTTGAGAGTCAGCTGCTGTCTCTGGACAGGGAGCAGTGCCAAGGCTGCAGCCCTGTCAACCAGCCTCCTGTGCCCAGAGACCCAGCCAGAAGCAGAGCTGCAGTCCAGAAGACTTGAGTGGAAACCTGGGCCTCAGTTTCTCTGAGTGGAAAATGGGGGAGGGATTAGGATTCTTGTGGCTGACCCTCTCCCAAGCCCAAGGGCCCACCCTGCCCTCAGCAGTTCCCCTCACTCACCAAGGTACTTTCCAGAACTCTGGAAGACTGCACTGGTGGAAATCAGGGCTGGAGGAGCAGCAGCAGGGGGCAGACCAGCACCCTGATCTGCCAATCAGATGCCACCTTCCCAGGGCAGGCCCCGCCCCCAACTGCCTACTTCCACTCACCCACTCAGGCCTCCCCAAACCTCAAGCAAGTCTGAGACCCTCTGGTTACACTTTTGTTTGCTTGTTTCTCTTTCCTTCCTTTTGTTCAGCTTGCTTGCTGACAGCTGGTGCTCTACAACGTTAGACTTTCGGTCCAGCATCTTGCTGGTGGTTAACTGGAGGTGAAGTCGTCTCACAGACTTTTCTCCCCTGGGTTCATTTTGGACCTCAGTCTTCCAGATCTCAGCTTCCTGAGTAGCTAGGATCGCAGGTATGAGCCACTGGCATCCAGCCAGAGACAGAATTTTGAGGCTAGAGTCCCAGGTTTAAACCCGAACTCTAAAGGCAGGCATTGGTCATACACATTGATGATCCCACCACTTAGACGGCTAAGGCAGGAAGAGGATGGGATATATAGTGAGATTCAGCCTTAAAAACAAACAAACAGGGGCCGGGAGTTTGGCCTAGTGGTTAAAGTGCTTGCCTAGCATGCACGAAGACCCGGGTTCGATTCCTCGGTACCACATATAGAAAAAAAGCCAGAAGTGGTGCTGAGGCTCAAGAAGTAGAGCTCTAGCCTTGAGAAAATCCAAGGACAGTGCTCAGGCCCTGAGCTCAAGCCCAGGACTGGCAAAAACAAAAACAAAAACAAAAAACAAACAAACAAAAAAAACAAAGCCACGGACTGTAATTAATCCTAATTACACAACAGGTAGAGATCTGAGGATAGCAAATCAAAGAAAGCCTCGGCAGATTCCCCCAGATTCTTAACTCCAGTTAACCAGCAAAAAGCTAGAAGTGGGGTTGAGTGGCATTCAAATAGAGAGCTAGCCTTGAGTGGAAAAAGCCAAACAAAGCTAAGCCCCAAGTTCAAGCCCCAGTATTGGCACAATATATGCATGCACACATTCATGCTGAGCAAGCCAAGTCCAGTTGTTGTTTTTTTTAACCTTGCTGTGTGTCCTAGGCAAAGCTGTGCCCCTCTCTGGGCTTCAATTGCTCCTCCAAAACAATAACACTGACTTTTCCTTCCTTACAGGAACATGCCTGGCACACAGCAGACACCTGCCCAACACAGCTTGCCACCCTCTGTCACATGTACACCCTTGCCCTCTCAGCATCACAGCCTTGACCCCATCGCAAGCTGAAAGTTCTGGAATGACCTCAGCAGAGACTGAACCAGGCTGGGAGACCGGAAGGCTGAGCATCAGAGAGAGCAAGGGCATGTTTAAAGTCACTCAGCAGCTGCAGAGACGGGACTAGAACCTGGGTCTCCTGCTTCCTCTGCCCACAGTGGAGACGGAGAAATGCACTCAGGGCAGACCGTTCCTTTGCTGGCACCCCACTCCCCTCCATCCACCCTGGGGCATCCAGGTAAGTAGCAGCAGGCTGGTGCTGCTTTTATCCTCAGGCAGGGAAGATCCTCGATCCTCGGGAGAGAAAAATGGGGCTCCCCTTCACAGCCATCCCGAGGTCCAGCATGAAGAGACACCCAGCCCAGGCCATAGCCCTTCAGGCCTCTAGCTCTCCCTTCACACAGCCCCCCCTCACCCCCCGCAAGCAAGGACACAGGGCATTCACTCACCTTGGGCAGTGACTGTCACCCCTTGTCTTTCCTAGCCTGAACTATGTCTGTCCCACTGCCAGGCTTCTGTGCAGTCACCTGGACACAGGACTGCTCCAATGACACCAGTGGCAAGCAGGCCAGGTCCCTCCCACAGCAGGGGAACACCCCAGCACCTCGCAAGGGAGTGGTTTGGCCTCTGGCCTTGCAGACCAACAGCCTTAGACAGATCCCACCCCCCTCCAGTTCCCTCTCCTCCCCCCCACCCCTCTCAAACTGGCCTGTTCTCATGTCTATCACTCTGGAAATCTGAGAGCTCTTTGGAACAGCATCCCTTATAATCTAGCTTGCGCTATCTTTAAGACGTGTTTATCCAATGAATAATTATACTGTAATGTAGAGGGAGTGATGATGTCCCTTTATTACTCATTTCCTAAGTCATATATACATACTTTTAAAACATCCTTCTGTAGTTGTACAAAAGCGTTGCCACTCAACAAATCTGTTTCTAAGTATAAGACATCTTCATTCATGTCACTCTTCCTCTATCACTCTTTTCCTGTCCAAACTAAGCTATCTCTTCCTCCCTTCCTCCCTCCCTCCCTCCCTCTCTCCCTCCCCCCCCTCCCCCACCATAGCCAGGCAATTCTTTCATGCAAAAGATTCAGCAAAGTTCTAGGCGTCCTTGAGCCAAGGACACAAAAACTGCAGAGCCCTGCAGAGTGCCCAGGACTCAGGCTCCCCACATTCTCCTGTCAGTGCTTGGCCACACCTCTCCCTCCCCTGCTCCCCCTGCAAGCACTGACCCCCCTCCCACACTCCCTCACCCCCAGCACAATTCACCAGGGGAAGAAACAGGGCACAGAAAAATCTAAGTTGTACCATGAGCAAAAAACAGATCAAGTCAGTCCCAGTGCAGATCTGCCAGACTTTGGGAATTGGGGCCCCCAGGTCTGATCCTGCAGGGGCCTGGAAGGCTTTCCCAGAAGCACTGGGAAACTCCTGGAGGTGTGATGGGGTCACATATACATTGTGGGCCACAGAGACTAGTCTGGAATCTCTGCCCTAAATTGCAGATCCTGCCACTACAATATTAGATTTAGGTTTGTTTTCTCTTGGCTTTGTCTGTGGATGAGGGACTCCCTCCTCCTGTCCAGAAATGCCTCTGCTGTACCTATGAGTCCTGCCTGTAATCCTAGCTCCTCAGGACAGAAAGCTGAAGAGTGCAGTTTGAAGCCAGTTTGGACAGAAAAGTCCAGGAGATGCTCGATGTCAATTAAACCCAGGCTCTAAAGATGCTTGGGGTTAATTAGGAATACTTTGTGATTGTGTATTGCTTTATTCCTACTACCAGCACTTCCTAGGAAACAGAAAGCACCCCCACATTGACCCAGAGTCCCTGTGTCCCCTCACAGCCCTCTCAGGACACACACATCAAATACCACAGGCAAAGGTGGTATGGATCAGTGTCTAGCAAAAACTTAGCTAGACTTCATCTCAACAGATAAATCAAGAGAGGTAGAATATGCCTCTCGTCCCAGCTATGTGGGAGAAATAGCTACCTGTAGACTTGTAGTCCAAGGTCAGCCCTGAGCAAAATGGCAAGACCCTATCCCCCCAAAAAACAAACTAACATGGCTGGGAGTTTGGCCTAGTGGTAGAGTGCTTGCCTAGCATGCACAAAGACCCAGGTTTGATTCCTCGATACCACATACATAAAAAAAAGCTGGAAGTGGTGCTGTGGCTCAAGTGGTAGAGCTCTAACCTTGAGAAAAGTCCCAGGACAGTGCTCAGGCCTTGAATTCAAGCCCCATGACTGGCAAAAAATAAAATAAAAGTGGTACAGGACAGGCTGACCTCTGACCGACATAATCACAATCGGGATATAACATAAAATTTTATTATTTTTTTTTTCAAACACCAACTGGGTCTTTCTGTGTCCTGGGCCAAGTGAGTTTATAGGCAGATTTACGGGGATGAGTCAGGGCAGTGCAGACACCAAACAGCACGGAACAGTGTCAAGGTCTGTACTTGGAACCAGGTGTGTGTCCTCATAATCCTAGCTGGAAACATGCTGCTATGGTCTCCTTACAGCAGGGGTGCAGATGGCATACAGGTTCTATAGGGTCAAGCGTGGAGTGTACAGGTAAATGAGGTCTACTAGGTCTGGCTATCCCTCTCCCCTGCCCGTGTGTGGTGTGTGTGTGTGTGTGTGTGTGTGTGTGTGTGTGTGATATAAAAGCAGTACAGACTCACTGAAAAAAGCACCACAAAACTCAGAAAGCAGAGACATAGCATGGAAGTACAACCTGAAACCTCAGCTACTTGGAAAAAGGATCACGAGTTCAAGACTAGACAGGTCAAAGGTATGGAATTCCTGCCTGAAAAGGGCTGAAGAATTTTGGGCAGGATGGGAAGAGGAGATTGGAGGAAAGCAAAGGAAGGGATGACGTGGTCCCTGACCTTATCTGACATTACCTGACCTATAAAATGATAACTCCTATGTGTGACATCTTAATGATAACAATAGAATGGTATGTATAGGGTTGGGAGCGTGGCCTAGTGCTAGAGTGCTTGCCTGGCATGCACAAAGCTCTAGGTTCCATTCCTTGGAAACACATTCACAAAAGCTGGCAGTGGTGCTGTGGCTCAAGTGATAGAGTGCAAGCCTTGAGAAAGCTCAGGACATTGCCCAGGCCCCAAGTTCAAGCCACAAAACTGGCAAACAAAAAGTTATCTATAGTATTATATATTAATATACAATCGTCTATATATGATATATAAACATTATATTTCTTATATTAAATATATCATATAATTATATAACAATATAAATATATTTACATATTAAAATCAAATGTAGTCTATGATTCTATATGATTATTAATATGTTATATATTTATAATATTTTAAGGGCTAGGGAAAAGGCAGGAATCTGTGGCTCATGTGTGAAATTCTAGCTACTTACAAGTCTGAAATCCAGCAGATGACAGTTCAAGGGCAGCATGGGTAAGATATGTCTGAGAGACTCCACCTCTTAAACAACTAGCAGGCCAGGCATTAGTGGCTCATGCCTATAATCCTAGCCACTCAGGAGGCTGAGATCTGAGAATCTCAGTTCAAAGCCAGTTGGGACAGGAAAAAGTCAGTGAGATTCTTCTTTCCAGTTAACCACTAAGAAACCAGAATTACCACTGTGGCCCAAATCGTAGCCTTGAGTGAAAAAAGCTCAGGGACAGTGCTCAGGCCTTGATGTCAAGCCCCAGGACCAACAATAACAACAACAATAACAAGAACACTAAAATACCTACCAAGTGGTAGAGCACCAGACAAGCAATCTAAGTCCAAGACTCTAAGTGAAAAGCCTAGTATTGGCAATCAATCAATAAATAAGAGTTAGAGGGCATAACTCATTTCTAGCATGGGTAAAACTTCTGTTCACACTCCAGGAGCACAGACAAGGGGAATAAAAATAATACAAAAACAAAAAGAAGGCAATGATGGTTTGGGGGCATAACTCAAGGGGTACAGTAACTGCCAAACAGTTAGACCCTAAGTCTAAACCCTAGTACTGACAAAAACATTAATTAGCTAAAATAAAAGTCTCTCTCGCCCTCTCTCCCCCCCCCTCTGTGTGTGTGTGTGTCTGTGTGTCTGTGTGTCTGTGTCTGTCTGTCTGTCTGTCTCTCTCTCTCTCTCTCTCTCTCTTTCTCCTGCTCTTGCTCTCGCTCTCTCTGGCTCTGTCAGTGGGGCTTGAACTCTGCCTCTGGGCACTGTGCCTGAGCTCTTCAGCTCAAGGCTAGCAGCCTACCACTTTGCACCACAGCACCACTTGTGATTTTCTGCTGGTTAATTGGAAGTAAGAGTCTCACAGACTTTTATGCCGGGGCTGGCTTTGAATCGCGATGCTCAGATCTCAGTCTCCTGAGTCTGAGTAGCTAGGATTCAGGTGTCATCACCAGTGCCCCTCTTGATTGCTCTTCTCTTAGGTAACTACTCTGAAGCTATCACTGAGGCCTCCATGTATTTTCTACTTATAGCTCTGTAGAGATGGTGGCAAGGTCCTCTCAGCGGAGGTGACAGACACCCAGGATTACAGACTTGAGCCACCACACCTCGCTTATTTCTGAAATAAGTTCTCACAATGCAGCTCCAAGGTGACTGATTTGGCTAGCATGAAACATCTCAGAAAATCCTAAAAGGGATGGCTGCCATACCAGCTTTAGTAGCTTAGCCCTAGGGAGGTGGAAGCAGGATGGAAAAGCTCATAATAATTGAGAAATCAGTGATTCTTTGACTTACCCTGGTATATCCTCTGTGCGTGTGTGTGTGTGTGTGTGTGTGTGTGTGTGTGTGTGTGTGTGTGTGTGTTTGAATGGCTGAGTGAGTGAGTGAGTAGGAAAAACTTGAAGACTCGAATATAAGGAATCATAGGGTCAAGAGGCCCACAGAGGGTGATGGGAAACTTCAGGAAGGTCATTTCTGTGGAGAGGAGATGGGGCTGCCCCCTGGCTGCTGGCTGGGAAATGAACTATAGGGATATGGAAGGAAGGGGAGAAGCAGGCAGTCTTTGATGGTACTTGTGTCACAGCTGTGTACACGTGGGGATGACCTGGATGAAGAAAGAAAGAAAGAAAGAAAGAAAGAAAGAAAGAAAGAAAGAAAGAAAGAAAGAAAGAAAGAAAGAAAGAAAGAGAAAGAGGGGCCAGGAATTTGGCCTAGTGGTAGAATGCTTGCCTAGCATGCACAAGACTCAGGTTCGATTCCTTGGTACCACATACATAGAAAAGGCTGGAAGTGGCACTGTGACTCAAGTGGTAGAGCTCTAGCCTTGAGAAAAGCCCAAGGACAGTGTTCAGGCCCTGAGTTCAAGCCCCAAGACTGGCAAAGAAAGAGAGAGAGAGAGAGAGAGAGAGAGAGGAGAGAGAGAGAGAGAGAGAGAGAGAGAGAGAGAGAGAGAGAGAGAGAGAGAGAGAGAGAGAGAGAGAGGAGCAATCTGTCAGCCATGACACAGTTAGCATTTAACAGGTGACTGGAGGCAGAAGATGAGAGTCGGAAAGTCCTTTTAGGGATAACCAGTAGATTAAGGGTTAACAGGTTGAGTGAGAGAGGTATTGGTTTAGTGTTGAGGTATAGACCAGGTTGTCAAATTCCAGCAGAATACATAGCCGGACATGCTGGAATCCCAGTGTCTAGAAGGCAGAGGTAGGAAGATTATGATGTGTAGGCAGGCCTGTATGATTTTTGTCTCCAATTAACCAGCAAAAAGCCAGGAATGGAGCTGTGTCTCAAGTGGCACAGCACTACCCTTGAGAGAAAAAGTTAATAATAGTAATTAATAATAATAATAATAGGGGCCGGGAGTTTGGCCTAGTGGTCAAAGTGCTTGCCTAGCATGCATGAAGACCCAGGTTCGATTCCTCGGTACCACATATATAGAAAAAAGCCAGAAGTGGTGCTGAGGCTCAAGTGGTAGAGCTCTAGCCTTGAGAAAGTCCAAGGACAGTGCTCAGGCCCTGAGCTCAAGCCCAGGACTGGCAAAAAAAAATAATAATAATAGCAAGCAAAATAAACATCCTCAAAGTTGAGAGTCTGAGGATTTGAAAAGCTCATAGAATGTCTAAGGAACAGCAGAAAGCTGGTCACTAGTGGTTCATATCTGTCACTCTAGCTACTTAGGAGACTGAGATTGGGAGGGTCAGGGTTCTAGACCAATCTGGGCAAAAAGTTTTTGAGATTTTGCCGTCTTAGCAGAAAGAAATGGCATGGTGGTCCATTCCTATTATTCCAGGATAAATAAGACTAAGGCCTAGGCTAGCCAGGCAAGAAGTGAGACTGGGCCCATCTCAAAATAACCAGATTAAAAATAAATAAATAACTGGGGTATACCCCAAAGTTTAAAACACCTACCTAGAAAGCATATGGGTCCTGAGTTCAAACCTCAGTAGAAGGGGAGAAAAAAGGAACAATAAAAAAAGGTGGAGGTGTGACTCAGTGGTAAAGGGCAGAGGGCACAGGGCTCTACCACAGGAAGGGGTGGGAGTGGAAGGAGAACAAAAAGATTCTCTATGGACTGGAAATGTGGCTCAGTGGCAGAATGCTCATCTAGCATGCATGAAGCCCTGGATTCAATTCCTCAGTACCACATACACAGAAAAAACTGGAAATAGCACTGTGGCTCACGTGGTAGAGTGTTAGCTTTAGCCAAAGAAGCTCAGGGACAGTGCTCAGGCTCCGAGTTCAAGCCCCAGGACTGACAAAAAAAAATTATTCCTGGGTGCTAGTGGCTCACACCTGCAATCCTAACTACTCAGTAGGCTGAGATCTGAAAAGGAAAGTCCATGTGACTCTTATCTCCAATTAACAATCAAAACAAAAAAAGTATACTCACTTCCCCGAGGAATAGGGCCATTTACTACTTACAACACGTTCTGATTCTATGTAGAAGGAATATAATTAACAATACAGATTATCCAGGAAATAATGTGTAGTTATTAATGACACATAACTATTGTGTCATTGATAAGTGCATAATTATTATAATTAAGCATAATAATTATGTGACCAACAATGATATGTCTATATATCTACCCTAATAAATATTATAAAAAAACAGTAAGTATCATAGAAGATTCTGGATATTTCTGGAAGAAATCAACATGCAATTGAAAGCTAGCTTCCTTTTGAAATGCCCAGGCTGTCTAGGAGAGAAAGACCTAAATCAGGTCCTGATCTGCCTGAACTCAGCTGAGGGTGCAGTTGGGGGCGGCTGTGACTAGAAGATTCTGGAACGTTCCTCACGTTGTGCTCCTCTTGTTCACTGAAGCAAGGATAAGGGAGGACTGTCTTGAAAGGCAGGTCACCTGCACCTCAACTTGCTGGCTCAGATGACCCTCTCTCAGCTAGCAGCTCTGACATCTCCCTCCGACTCTGCTGGCCCTTGGACTTCAGGCATGGGTGGTATGCAGTGCCAGCCTGGCTGCTGAGAAAGAGCAATCAGAGGCACTTTTGAGTCTGAGAGTACCACCTACCTCTGCTGCTTCTAAAGCAGCCGCACACCCACCATCTCCAGAAACCCTGCCAGGGTCATCTGCTGCTGACCCCATGGGACATGTGAGGGATGGGAAGACTGGAGTCCAGGAAACAGTGGAGGAGGTACTGAATAGGAAAGCCAGAACCAGGGAGGAGGCTCAGAACTCTTTCTGCTTATATGGTCTTGTCTGGGCAAAATCACTTCCTTTCCTTTCTTTTGTTTTCTCTCTCCCCCACCTCTGTTTTTGTTTGTTTGCTTGTTTTTCGGTACTAGAATCTGAATTCAGGGCTTTGCTTTTGCTAGGCAGTTTTGCTACTGCTTGAGTCATGCAAATTTTACTTTCAAATTGACTGAAGCTTCTTACTGAAGCTAGGATGGCAGACATGTGTGCCACCATATCAACGTTTTCTTTTTTGTTTTTGTGAATCATGGGACTTGAACTCAGGGCCTGGGTACTGTCCCTGGGCTCTTTTGCTCAAGGCTAGTTCTCTACCATTTTGCGCCACAGTTCTACTTGTGTTTTTATTTGTTGGTTTGTTTGTTTTTTGCCAGTTCTGTGGCTTGAGCTCAGAGACTAAGCACTGTCCTTGGGCTTTTTTTAAGGCCACAACACCACTTCCGGCTTTTCTATGTATGTGGTATGAAGGAATGGAACCCAGGTCTTTCGGGTGCATGCTAGACAAGCACTGTACCACTAGGCCAAAATCCCAGCCCTATTTGTGTTTTTTTGAGTGGTTAATTGGAGATAAAAGTCTCATGGACTTCCCTTCCCAAGCTAGCTTCAAACCGTGATCCTCAGATCTCAGCCTCCTGATTAACAAGGATTATAGGCGGAGGCCACCGAGTGTTCTCACTGTTCTTTAGACATTTTACGAACATCACACACCCAATTTTTTAATTAGAAAAAATTAAGCAGCCAGGAGTGTGGCCTAGTGGTTAAGTGCTCGCCTAGCGTGTACAAAGCCCTGAGTTTGATTTCCCAGTATCACACACACAAACAAAAAGCCAGAAGCAGTGCTATGGCTCAAGTGGTAGAGTGCTAGCCTTGAGAAAGCTGAAGGACAGTGCCCAGGCCTTAAGTTCAAGCCCCAACACTGACAAAGAGATTTTTTTTTTAGCTATTATTATAATTATTATCTTTTTCCCTAAAGGCTAGAACTCTACCACTTGAGCCTCCCCTCCACTTCTGGCTTTTTGCTGGTTAATTAGAGATTAAGTCTTTTGGATTTGTCTGCCCAAGTTAGCTTTGAACCACGGTCCTTGGATCTTAACCTCTTGAGTAGCTAGGATTATAGGCATGAGCCATTGACACCTGACCATAGTCCTTCTAGAACCTTCTAGCTGTCACCTGGCAGGGGAAGCAAATGCCTGCAAGGCTACCCTCCTCATCAAGAACCCATAGCACCCATGCTCCAGACTCAACCATGCCTTCCCCCCTCATACTCTACACCAGACAAAACAAATTCCTCACTCAGGAGTCCAGACCCTTCCCTGAGCCCTAGAACTGGCCTGTAGGAAAGCAGGTGTTTAACTCCTGGAGGCATTTCCTCCAGCTATCCCTCTCTTGGCTATTCTAGTGGTCCCCTAGTCTGGTGATTTGGAGATTTCAGCTTCATCCTGCCCTTCCCAGCTACTAGAGAAGGTAGGTACATCCATATCCCTTCACCTAGTTAAAGTGAAGCCCGGGAGGCTGTGCCACACCCCGGATTCCATTTATGGATCATTCTCCCAGGTTAATCATTGCCTCCTCCACTGGGAACACACACGCAGGACCTTGGCGCCCAACGGGAGGGCAGGAGGGGGCACTTCTCCCTTGCTTGGTAACATGGGGACACAGCTCTCAGTAAGAAATGCAGGGAAAGCAGGCATTCTTTGTCTCCACGGAGCTTCCTTTAAGGCAGGGGACGAAGCAGCAGCCGGAGGTGGCAGCTGGGAACAGGGCTCTGTTGTCTCTGCTCCCAGGGGAAGAGCTTGCCACCCTCCAAGTGTCAGGCAGAGCTGGGAGCCAGGGACGCCCAGGGGAGGGGGGTGTTGGGGACAACCCAGGCACATCTAAAAAAGCTGAGACCCCAATGGGGCAGAAAGGGCCTGGGAAGGACTGGGTTCCTGGGGTGCAGGCTCAGGGGAGATACCCATAATTTGGAGTTGGTTCAGCCACTTCTGAACTATAGGATCTTAGATAAATCCACACATGTCCCTGGCCTCCGTTTCTTCCTCTAGATAAAAAGGGAGATGTAGCAACCTTCCCTGCAAGGGTTAAGGAGAAGAGTAGCTTTTATCTACACTGGTCCAGGCTTATCCTCCTGGGCTTCTAGAATGGCTTGGAATAAGCCTCACACTCCCTCTAGGCCTCAGGACCATCTACCTCCAGGATCATCCCCTCCCTTGCCTTCCCCGGATTTCCATAGGACCTGTCACCATGGCAATGGGAGGATCAGGTGTCATCAGTCTGTGGCCCTTTCTCCCTCCCCACCTTCCCTCCTTCGGTGTAGGTTACAGCAGCCAGATGTGGAACCCTTGCTGCTCTGGGCAGGTGGGGAGCGGGATCCCCAATGGGAAGAGATCGTAGTCTCATTCTGCTGTTTTACCAACGTGCTAGCCTGGCACCAAGCAAGTGGCTGGGCACTGGTTTAGGATGGGAGCTGTGGAATTTTCATAGGAACTGTGGAATTTCAATGAACCTCTCCTTGACCCTTCCCTCCCCTGCTCCCCCAGGACAAGCATCAGGACCTTTTCCAAGCAGCAGGGCTTTGCTGGTACCCTGGCTCCCACTCTCTGTGATGACAGCCCCCAACTGGGGAGGGGAGGGAGGAGAGCTTGGCCTTCCTCTTCCTCTAGGCCCCAGGGAAAATTAATGATTAATGAACTCACAGAGCCTGACCAGCACCAGTAGCCAGACTTTTTGTCAGCCCCACCCACCCCACCTTTTAGGGATTAGGGACTAGGGTGGGGAAAAAACCCCAGGATCTAGGTGAGCACCCACCTGAGCCATCAGGGCACCGGGCCCCAGAAGTAGCGAGGCGCGCTCCCATACCCTTCTGCGGACACGCGTGTGGTCTCAGTTTGGTGACAGGAGCTAAGTGGGCGGGGCCCTCGGGGAGTAAACTGAGGCAGGGCACACGGATGGGTGTACCGGGACGTACCTTGGCCCGGTCCTCCTGGGGTTCAGCGTGGCTGACTCGGCCTGGGCCGTCCCCGCCGGGGCCCTGCGCTCCGCCAGGCCGGATCCATACCCCCACCTTGCCAGCCCAGTGCCTGCTGCGCCCCGTTGCTTGCCTGCTGCCGGCCAGGTGCGGCCACGGGCCTGGCCCGCCCCCCCAGGCGGTGCCCCGGCCAATGGACGCCCTGGGCCAGCCCCCTCCCCGCCCCATCCCGGCCTCTGCGCGTCTGCTGGGGAGGCACAGAAGCTGCATTCAGGGCCCCTGGGCACTGTGCGGCGCCCCCGCCGCCAGCCCAACAAGGCCCGTTTGTCTGGGAACCGCCAAGGGGACCATTGTCCTGCAGCAGGTCCTTGGGCCCAGCCGGGGCTGGGAGGGGGGCAGGAGGGTGGGGCTGGGAAAGGAACCCCAGATCTGGTTGCTCAGTAACCAGTATGGAGCCTCCTGCATAGATGGCTGGTGGGATGTCCTGATCATCCATCTATTAAAGTTCCAGATCCTTTTTTTGATGCCTCTACCAGCAGGGGCAGGAGGCACCAGGTTCCCTGAACTCAAGTGAAGGACTTAGCCCCAAAGAGGCCTGCCACTTGAAGGTCTCATCTGCCTGCTCCTGTCCAGGCCGCCCTGCACTGTTGAGGGCAGGGCCACTGGATGGGGTGACCCACCCAGGTCCCACCTTCCTTTCCTTTGCTAAGGGTGGGGCCTACAGCTCACCAAATCAGGAATTCTTAGGTCAGCTGTGGGCAGCCACACACTAGAACACGGTCCACGTATGACGCCTCACTGCCCCTGCCATTTCTGCATAACTCCAGAATGGGGGAAATTCCACAACTTAGTTGCCAGGCATTTTTTTCGTATGTGATGGGTTAGGTCCTGCTCTAGGCCTGAGTCATGCACTGGGGTGGAGGCAGTGGTTCCCTAAGTTCTGACCCTGACTCAAGACAGCCCCCCTCCAGTGTCCCCACAGCTCTGGGCATGCCAGAATGGCATGTGCTCAGCCCTCTCCTCGCAGAATGGGATAGCTGGAGGCAGCTGGGTTGTCTGCTCCCCAAGCTTGCCAAGCTGTCTTACCCCTTCAGCCTTCCCCACCTACAGAGCCAGAGGCCAGGGCTCAGATGCCTAGATTGAGGAATGGTGGGCCACCTGAATCCCACTACCCCAGCCCAGCCATGACTGCGCTCAGCCCAGCACAGCTGCCTCAGGAGGGCAGAGACCTATGGCCTGATGTGATGGAAGAGTCCCCTGAGCTCCATGTGCCCACCAGCCCACAAAGGAAAGTATACCCGCCCCCCCCCACTCCCACAGAAACTGTTTTTCCTTTCCAGCCACCTCCAGCAGGTAATGGAAGCCACCACGGCAGCTGGGGTAGAGCACTTACTGGGTGACTCACAGTGAGTCTGCCCTCCATGGTCCTTCAGGGGAAGGTTCCAGCCCTGACCTATGAGCCCGAGCTCTGTGGAGGCAGGTCCACGAGGAAGGAGTGCTGGGCTGGAATATGAGTGGTACCGGGCAGCTGTGGAGCCCATGCTGAGCCTCTGTGCCTCCTCTCTGTCTCCATGGACCTGGAGGGGTCCTTGAACATCCAGAGCTCTGAGAGTCAAACCCAGAGCTGGGCCAGCCTGAAGCCCACAACACCTGGCACCCCTTTCCAGCCCTGAGAAGCTCCCCATCACAGAAGCCCAATCTTTAATCACAACATTCAGCTCTTTTAATGATAAAAGCTTTGCGCCTTTCCTCCATTACAGTACCCTAAGAATTGGGTACAATGTGGGTGGGGGCTGTGGAAAGCTAGGGTGAAGAAGGAAGTAAGGCCTTGAGCAGGCCCCAAGTCCCTTGTGCTGTAGACTTTGAGCGCAGAACTGTGTTGGCACAGAGGCCTCCTCTGCCTCTTCTCAGCTCCATCCAGCAGAGGCCGGGGCAGCCCATCCACCGAGCTCGACGGGTGGGTGGCTGGCTGGGGGTGAGGAGGGGGGAAACATGATGATCTGTCACAAGCCTGGTTTGCCCTGCCATGTCCTGCTGCCAGGCTTCCGGCCCTCAAACGGGCCTTGCCTTCTTGGCCTTCTTCTCAGACCTCACGGCTTCATCATGGGCTTTCCGCTTCTCTGCTAGTTTATTAGCCTGTGAGGAGGAAGAGAGAGATGAGGCTAAATGTGAGGGTCTGGAGTGAGGAGAACTGGCTCCTCAAAGCAAAGCTTCTAGAAAAGCTAACAAGCAAATCACCCTAGGAAAAAAGCAGACTCACGTCAAGTGAGAAAACATTCCCCACTCTGGCCTTTATAAGTCACTATCATCTTGTGATAAAATAGGAAGAGAATTCAGGTTCTAGAGCTGAAGGAGCTTCTGCAGTATATGGCTGCACTCAGAGAAAGTGAACCCAGAGGCCACCGAACCCTTCACTAGGGGCTGACAGGGAAGTCACAAAGAAAGTCTCCCCGGGGCCACCAGGGAACAGCTGCACACAGAAGAACTGAGTCTGCACCGACAGCCACAAGGAGGCAAGCATGACTGAAAATGGAAAATGCCCTACCCTTAGTCTACACAATGTCGCAGAGGGAAGTCCATCTTACAGTTAAGTGAAAAACCACATTTCAAAACAATACATATGGGCTGGGAATGTGGCTCAGACCTAGATGGCCTAGCATACGTGCATGAAACCCCAGGTTCAATTCCTCAGTACCAATGAAAAAAGCTGGAAGTGGCTCAAGTGGTAGAGTACTAGACTTAAGCAAAAAGGGCTTCCCTAGCTATATGGGAGGTATAAATAGGATCATGGATCAAGTTGGCCTGGAGAAAACCACAAGAACCTACTTAAAAAATACAAATTTCAGGGCTGGGAGTTTGGCCTAGTGGTAGAGTACTTGCCTAGCTTGCACGAAGACCTGGGTTTGATTCCTCAGTATCACATACATTTAAAAAAAAAAAAAAAAAGCCAGAAGTGGTGCTGTGGCTCAAGTGATAGAACTCTAGTCTTGAGAAAGCCGAAGGACAGTGCTCAGGCCCCGAATTTAAGCCCCAGGACTAGCAAAAAAAAATAATATATATATATATATGTGGGGCGTTGCGGTGGCTCATGCTTGTAATCCTAGTAACTCAGGGGGCTGAGATCTGAGGATCAAGGTTCAAAGCCAGCCTGGGCACAAAAGAACCTGAGACTCTTATCTCCAATTAACATCCAGAAAACTGGGAAATGTGGCTTGGCTCAAGGGTAGGGCTGTAGCCCAGAGCTGAAGAACTCAGGGACAATACCCAGGCCCACGGGTAGGGCGGTAGCCTTGAGCTGAAGAGCTCAAGGACAGCGTCCAGGCTGAGTTCAAGCTCCGTGACCCACCAAAAACAAAACAAAACACATACAAACTTCAGAACAATATTTAAAACAATATTCCTCACACAAGAAAAACCTTGAGAGCTGGGAGTTTGACCTAGTGGTGAGAGTGCTTGCCTAGCATGCACAAAGACCCCGTTTCGATTCCTTGGTACCACATACATAGAAAAAGCTAGTAGTATCTGGGTATGATAGCCCATACCTGTAATCCTAACTACTCAGGAGGCTGAGATCTGAGGATTTGAGGTTCAAAGCCAGCAAGCCAGCTCGGGCACTGAAGTCCATGAGACTCTTATTTCCAATTAGCCACCAGAAAATCCGAAATGGCACTGCGGCTCAAGGGGTAGGTGGTAGCCTTGAGGCTGAAGAACCCAGGGACAATGCCCAGGCCCAGAGTTCAAGCTCCTTAACTGACAAAAAAAAAAAAAAAAAAAAAAAAAAAAAGCTAGAAGTGGTGCTCTGTGGCTCAAGTGGTAGAGCACTAGGCCTTGAGAAAGCCCGTAGGCCCTGAGTTCAAGTTTCAAGACTGGCCAAAAAAGAAAGAAAAACCTTGGGAATTGTTACTGTCATCTTAAAGGCAGGACTGTGAGCCAGCCGTGTCATCTATTACAGAATTCTGGGGCACACAATTGGTTTAAGTAAAGATGTGGCTTGTGAACTAGACAAAAAAAAAAAAAGGTTTAACAGCGACTTCAAGTCTGCCAGGATAATGGTTTGCAGACCCTAGACTCAGAACAGCCGAGAGCCTAGAGGGAGGTAAGGCCCCTTGGCCCGGTCCTGTCCGGTGGGCAGGAGCTTACCTCCCGGATTTTCCGCCTCTTGCCAAACATGATCTTCTGGTAAAGGTACTTCTCCCGCTTCTTCATCATCATGATGGCCAGGCGCCTGGCCTCGCTCTCCTCTTCCTGGGCTAGCCGCTGCTTGTCCTCCAGCTTCACCGCGCCTGCTGTCACTACCGGCTTCTGCGGATGCAGGGCAGGCACTCAGGACACAGCTCCAGCCCTTCTGGGCTTACAGTGGCTGCAGCCCAGCTCCCCATACCTTTCCCCCCAGCCTCTGCTCCTCCATGGCTGCCAGTTGGGCCTCTTCTTCCTTTTCAGAACCAGCCTCCTCTTCATCTTCTTCTCCTTCATCACCATCGTCTTCATTGTCTTCCTCATCCTCTTCCTCCTCATCCTCTTCCTCCTCTTTTATGTCCACTACAGAGGGCAGATAACGCTAACACCTGGGTACCGGCTCTTTCCTTGCAGGGTGAAGCTGGGCCCTGAGGCAGCTATGACTGTCCCATCCCCTCCCACAGCCTCAAGGAAGCTGCCCTCATAGGAAACCCCATGACTCTCAGCCCCGTTGCCACCCCCGAAACATTCTTGCTGTCACCCTGAATGTCAACACATGACTAAAGATGCAGACGGTCTTCTCCTAGACCTTTTCACTGCAAAGGCAGCCGCCTGCTCTGTTCCCGGCCCTCCACCAACTCTACAGCAAAGGGAAATATGGCACCCCGGCCGGCTTACCTGGTCTCTCTCCCCGCTGCAGAGCCAGCAGCTTCAGCTTCTCAGGTGGGATGTAATCTCCCTCCTTCTCCGACACGAAGGGTGACAGGTGTGGGGGCAGCTGCACCCCAGGGAAGTACTCAGCCACAGGGAGGAGCAGCCGGGCGTTCACAGAATCAAACACCCACTGGGGCTGCACATAGTACCTGGGCAGGTAGGCAGCAAAAGTAGATCACAGGGAGCAGGCAGAAGCCCCCACCCGCTGCCTTCCAGGCCTCAGAGTCAGCTCTCTACCTGCCAATAACAGAGGTTTCCTGTCCAGGCCGGTCAACGATCTGGTGGGTGATGCAGGAGTCTGTGACATCATAGGTGGCCCCGATGCACAAAGACTTGTCCCAGGATACCTCTCCTCCAAAACTCCTGTAAGCACCAGGTAAGTCTGGGCATGAGCTGCCTGCCCTGGACACAGGGCTGCCTCCAACTTCAGCTCAGCTTCCCAGGATGCATCTGCCCATCTCCACCCAGGTCCTGTCTGTCCATGGCTCTGCCCGCCCAGCTCTCAATGGAAGTACCGGATGATGAAGGCCAGGGCCTCACGGGGAACCTCGCGGTTCACGAAGAACTTCAGGCCCTCGAAGAGTTTCTTGTGCTTTTCCTGTGCTTCTAACTCCTTCCTGCGCTCCTCCTCCTGTGTGGCCATCTCCTGTGGAGGGGGCGGGCACAGCGTCACCAGGACTGCCTAGCCCTGTATGGGAAGGGCAGCTTCTAGGTGCCTCGCCCAGGCCCTGTCCTGCCCCTGTGGAAGGCAGTGTAGTGCTCACCCCATCAGCAGGAAACTCGTCAGCCTCGGCCTCCTCCTCCACAGCAGGCACCACCACCCGGGCTAGGCTGGCACTGAGGGCTGCCAGTTTCTACAAGGGGAAAGCAAGGCTGCAGGGCTGCGTGGCCATCGGAAAGCGGGGCAGCTCCGAGCCATGCATGAGTCTGGGCTCTGAGGACAGGACTGACATCACCCCTCTTGGCCAAGCCACCTCTCACCAGAGTCAGAACCCTGGGTTCCTGACCACCCATCTGGGGAGATGCAGCCCCTCTTACCTCTACAGAGCTCTCCGAGTCCAAGGCGTAGGTGGCCTCACTGGCCTTGCTCTCTGCTTGAGCCTGACCCTCCAGCTGGGGGACAGGGGAAAGGTCAGAGGGAGAAGACCACGTGGGTCCTTGCTTTGGGGTAAGGATTAGGGCCAGGATCAGGCCCTGTGAGGACCCGGTGCCCTACCTTCGGAGGGTAGTGGAGGTTAAGTGACTGGTAGAGGCGGAAGTTGACGAAGCCTAGCAGGGTGGTGTAGAACTCGGTGAAAGTGGCCATGACCCTGTAGTCCACATCTGTCGGGTGCTGGAGACACAGGAGGCGTGTCAGTGGTGAGCACAGAGCTGCAGCTATGTTGCATGGACCCCCTTGTGACATGCTGACACAAGTGAGGCTCTGGGGAAGGGTCTCGAGGGCTGGGGTATGTGGAGACATTGCCAGACCCCCACGTGGGTGAGAGAACATGCTCCTCCCTCCTCATCTCAGCCTGGCTTTGAGCCCCAGCCTCCCCCATCCATTCAACATCTGCTCAGGGCCCGGGAGCGCAGTCCTGCCAGAAGACAGCACAGTCCATGGGTAGAAGAGAGTGACAGACACTGGCTAAGGTGCCTCAGAAAGCCCAGCCAGGTGGACAGGATTCGATCATCCACACCTGGGCAAAAAGCTTGTGATGAGGCTGACTTCAGTGACTGCTCTCAGTCCCAAGCCTGTGACCGGGATTATTCTCTGAAACCAGGGAGGTCTAGGACCTGGACAGAATTCCCCTGGAAATGTGAAGACCAATGAAGACCACACCATCTTCACTCCCAAGTACCTGCCCCATCCTGCTGCCAGGAGGTGGCAAGGGCTGTGGAATTTTACTTGGGCTTCAAAAAAGTTTAGTGGACATCAACCTCACTTCCCACAGCCCTGGACAAGGTATCCCTTCCCCTATGTCCCTGGGCCCCATCGCTCTGCACCCAGACTGGCTGCTCCACTGAGTAGCAAGCCAGAACCCCTACAACACCCCAGGACCTCAGCCAAGAGGAAGCCAACTAGAGGAAGCCCTGGCAGCAGCATGGGCAACCCACACCCTTCCCCCTGTGCAGAGCCAGCTGTGTGGAGCCAGCTGTGCAGAGGCTGGTCCTCCACTGGCCCTACTCACCACCGAGGAGGGCAGACAAAGACCAGTCTCAGAACACGGGGGTGGGAGATCAGAGAGGGAAGGCTGGAGAGGGCTGGAGAAGAAGGAAGGAAGGCAGGAAGGAAGGAAGGACAGAAGGGGTGGAGGGGGAGAGAAAAGCCAAGAGCTTGTCCCAAGGAATGGGAGCAGGGACTGCTGAGTGCCAAGCCCATCTCTTCAGAGACTGAACAGCTCAGTGATACAGGGCTCAGGATAGTCAGAGCAGGTTCCAGCCCTTGTACCCTGGGAAGTGTGAGGACTCAGACTCTGGGCTCGCTCTGAATCACTGACAAGCCAGGCAATAAGCCCACCATTCAGCCAAGCCAGGGGACCTGCGGTCCATGCATGGTTTCACTTCCCACTCAATCAACAGGCAGGCGGGAGGTCAAGTGTAGACTACATACATGTAAGGCAGGTGGAAATCAAACCAGAAAAAATCGGGTGCCTCCAAAAAAAGGCCACACCAGGACTCCTGCAAGTGGGCCTTACCACACTCCCAAGGCTCAGACCAGTCAGCAGCAGCCCCTCATATAAACAGCTGGAACGAAGCCACTGGCTACAGCTGTCAGTGACAGAACGAGGACAAGACCAGGCTGGGCTCTGCCATGCAACAGCCCTGGGGCTGCTCCCTGTCATATGGCCACCAAGAGCCAAGCTCAGACACTTTCAAGACTTCTTTTCCTTTAAACCCTCATAAGGCTTAGATGGTGGGAGCAAATTCTTTTATTTTTTGCCAGTGCTGGGGCTTAAATTAAGAGCCTGGGCACTGTCCTTGAGATTTCTCAAGGCTAGCACTCTATCACTTGAGTCACAGCACCACTTTTGGCTTTTTCTGTGTATGTAGTACCAAGGAATTGTTCCCAGGGCTTCATACATGCTAGGTAAGCACTCTACCACTAGGCCATACTCCCAGCCCCAAAGAGCAAGTTCTTAAAGAGGCAAAGAACAAGGTGGCTGCTGGAGATGGACAGGCTGGGGCCCTGATAAGCTCTTCAGCTCAAAGTTACCACCCTACCCTTGAGCCAAGCCCCACTTCCCATTTTCTAGAGGTTAATTAGAGATAAGAGTCTCAGGTCCTTTTGTGCCCAGGCTGGCTTTGAACCTTCATCCTCAGACCTCAGCCTCCTGAGTAGCTAGGATTATAGGCATGAGCTACCTGCCTATAATTGAGTTCACATTTGGGTCTGAGCCATCTATATATCACACTGGTAATCCAATGTGACTGGGGTGCTCTTGGGTGCTATAGCGAATTCCCCATGCCATTCCAACCATGAAGAAGCTGGTACCCGCTGGGCTCTGAGGATGGCAGGCCTCCCTCCTCCCTTGGAGCCTCCTCAGGTGCACTCACATCGTGGGAGAAGGCGTAGGGTGTGATCCACACTATGGGCTGCCCCAGGACCTCAGCCTGGTAGTAAATCCCTTTGATTGACAGGAAAACCTGGTGGGACAGGAGCAGGCATGAAGACTGTTGGGTAGCAGGGAGGTGGAAGACCCCCCAGGGTCTCCCAGATCACCTTGCGCAGGGCACGGGCAGCAATGACATAGTGCAGGAACTCCACACTGAGGCGGCGGCACAGCTGAATGGTCTGCACGTGACACTTGCCCGTCCGGGGGAAGGTGGAGAAGAGGAAGCACATGGACAGGGCATCATCCAGGTCTCGCAGAGCATCAATGAAAGTGGGGTACCTGCCGGGCACAAGGGTAGAACTCATGAGCTTGCTTAGCCTGACCTCTCCAACCCACCCTACCCCAGAGGTCCTGTTCCCACGCTAGACCTTGCCACTGCCACCTCCTGGCTGAAGCAGCAGCTACTTTCCACAGCTAGCCATAGGCAAAGGACATGTCCCCTGAGCTCCAAAGACCAGAGACATATTGGGGACAGGGGAGCTCAAACCCTCAGAGACCTGGCCTTGAATCCTTGTATATGGTGTGAACGAGCAGGCTGAGTGGTGCGCTGACTCTTCCAGAACCTTTCACTGGAAGGGAAACTACTGGGAGGTCAAGGGGAAAATGGGAAGGTACCCTAGTGGGTCAGGGAGGAGGGTGACCTGCTGTCCCTGCATCTAGGCCTGGCCACATGTCACCAGAGGGCCAAGTCCTTGTTTCTCTTTACCCACATCCTTCTAGTTGGTAGAACCAACTAGAACTGGGGCAACAATGCCAGAGCTGGCACCTAGGCAAGGAAAAGTCAAAACAAAATGTATGTCCAGGAGTGCTGCAGTGAAGACAAGAGGGCCACTTGGGAGGCTACCAGCTAAGGGACAGAGGTATGGGTACAAAGAATGACATGGATTCCAGTCCCACACACAACTGTGACTTCTATCCATTAGACTTTTTCCAACCTTGTTTTCACCTAGAAAATGACACAGTGCCAGACCAGATCCTTGCAGCTTCCTGGAGACACCCTGAGTGCAGATGAAGAGCAGCATCTTTCAGCCTGCCTCCTGTTGGGGGCCCAGTAACGCCATGTTTAATAACTTTCTGCTGAGACTAGGCAAGGCGCAAGAGGCAGGGCGCAAGACTTGATTACCATTGGTTATAAATGTGTTATTGTTTATCACTCTCTGCTGGGACCTAGAGTGAGGGGATATTAGCTGGAGGGACTGCCTCAGGAGGGGGGTTTTATTGGAGAGAGATTTTCCTGCCTTGATGAAGCTGCGTGGTGTCTCTGTTCGTGCTGAGTGCGGGAGGACAGTGGGCCCTCTCCTCTCGCGGCTCGTTCTGATTGGGGCGTGTTTTTCCCCATCCCTCCTACTAGTCTAGAGGGACTGGGACAAAGGACCCCGACATACTGGCACCCAACGTGGGGCATGAAAGAGGCACAAAAGGGACATGAAAGGGGCACGACTGCAAGTTGAGCCAAGCGAGAGATACATGGAAGAAAGATTGAAAAATCAGAGAAACCTGAAAGGCACAAAGAAAAAGGAGGGACTGAAGGGCCAGGGAAACCTGAAGGGAAAATGCTGGCTGAAGTTGCTCACAGGGAAAAAGAAAAAGACAGGGAGGAAGACAAGGAGAAAGAGAGGAACAAAGAGAAAGAAACAGAAAAAGGAAAAAGGTGATAAACAAGAGAAAGGGAAGCAACTTCATACAAAAGTCGAAGAAGTAAGAAAAACTAGAGAAACCTGAAAGGAAAATACAAAGAAAAACCCATAAAAAAGGCAAAAGATAAAAACTCATAAAGGCAAAAGAAAAAACCAAAAAATTCCTCCCAAAGCTAAGGAGAAAAAAAGACAAAGAAGCTGCAGCTGTGTCAGAGTGGAGAGGCAAACACAGCAGAAGCAGTTAGGTGTTTTAACAGTAAAAGATTTTAATAATCATTTCCAGTCCGCCTCCGAAGTGCAGGTCACTTCAGCATGGTGGGGAAACTGAGGAACCTCTCAGAGGGCAAGGCAATAATCATTCCCAGATCACCTCCAAAGCGCAGGTCACTTTGGCACGGTAGGGAGTCACTGAGGAACCTCGTGGGAGTCTGGCCAGAGCGGTATAGGGCGAGGCAATAAGGGGTTGGAGAACTGGAGAAAGGGATTTTAGAATAGAACCGAAATGGGTTCAGACCGGAACGACCGATATTTTGTGCGAGTATGAATGTGTGTGTGAAAGGGATTTTAGAATAGAACCGGAATGGGTTCAGACTGGAACGACCAATATTAATTTTGCACGAGTAGCATGCTAAATAATAAATTTATACTTGAAAAACAAAGGCAATTGGGTAAATCTAAGTCTAAACTATGTGGCAACTTATACCGGAGTAAACAGTTTAAGAAGGGGTGAAAAGAAGCGCAGAGACGCTTGGAAAAATACTTGAGAAAGAATTAAGTGGTAGTGATTTAGAAAGCCTGTGCTCGGGTGCAGAATTGCAAAATAGGGAGCCGCCGCCCATAGTTGAAAACAGGCTAATGCTTTTTAGGGTCCCTGGCAAAACATAGAGACAATGCTCCGAGACAGCTTGAAGAAGTTACGGAAAATGGATCTTTGCCCATAACCCCCTTAAAATTAAGGGACCAGAGTCATTTTTGGAAGGTGAGATAGGATAAATTAGAGACATGGGAGACAATAGTTTAAAACAAAGTGGAGGGGGATTGGCAGACTCTTCTAATTCTTCCATTGCCCTGCTATTCCCTATGGCTTGTGTGATAGTCTTTGTTTTTTTCTATTGGTTTCAATCTAATTATTAATAATGTTGTTCTCTTAGTTGGTGTTGGAATGCTCCCCTGTTTTCTCTGGCTGTAGTCAGAGCCCCTGAGTGTATATCAGTGCCTGTACAGGTGGAGGAGAATGCTTTCCCGCTCATCAGTAAAAAAGACTTTGGTATTTTCCTGGTCGTGGTGGTGACCATTGCCACATCTGTAGCTGCCGTTACTGCCACGAGTATTGCCCTTGCTACTGCAGTTCCTACAGAGAATGCTTTGAATAAGCCACACAAATAATTATTGTTAATCAGACACATGTTACTATTCTAACTTTGGGTGATTGGTTATTTGAGACTATTTTGGGTCTTGATCAAAGATGGGCAGGATTGATCAGTTTGGATTTATTTTTATGTGCTGTAATTGTAATATTGCTTGCCTAGAAAGTGAATGCTAATGCGACAGGCATCTGCTCCCATGGAAATAGGTGCATCCCCTCAGGTCTGATTTGCTTAAACGGACGGCTGATAGTCAAAGACGGGCAAGTCCCAGCTGTTAGCCTATCAACCTAAGACAGGAGCCAAGTAAAAAGAACTTGGTGATCCCATGACAGGTAAGAAGACTTAGCGAGCTTGGAGACACCTAAGACAGGCACAGTCGATCTGATATGACGGTAGCCCCACATATCCTAGGTTTTGTCTTTTTTCTAAAATAAAAGCGGGGGAGCTTTTGGGGACCGAGTAACACCATGTCTAATAACTTTCTGCTGAGACAAGGCAAGGCACAAGAGGCAGGGCGCAAGACTTGATTACCATTGGTTATAAATGTGTTATTTTTATCACTCTCTGCTGGGACCTAGAGTGAGGGGATATTAGCTGAAGGGACTTCCTCAGGAGGGGGGTTTTATTGAAGAGAGATTTTCCTGCCTTGATGAAGCTGCGTGGCGTCTCTGTTCGTGCTCTGGGGAAGGAAGGCTGAGCGCAGGAGGACAGTGGGCCCGCTCCTCTCGAGGCTCATCCTGCTCAGGGCGTGTTTTTCCTCATCCCTCCTACTAGTCGAGGGGCTGGGGACGAAGGACCCCGACACCTCCCTCCCTCCCAACTGCCTTCCAAGAAGCCACCTTTAAGAAAGCATTGTGGGCTGGCCATGCCTGTAGTTCTACTCAGGAGGCTGAGATCTGAGGATATCAGTACAAAGCCAGCCCAGGCAAGAAAATCTGTGAGACTCTTATCTCCAATTAACCACCAGAAAATTAGGATTGGAGCTGTGGTTCACAATGGTAGGGCATTGGCCTCGAACAAAAGAGCTCAGATTTAAGCTTCATGACTACGCCCCCCCCCCCCCAAAAAAATCATGTAATTTCACAAAGGATTCTGCAAGGCACAAGGTTCTTTTAGGCCCAGATGGTACCCCCACTGCGATGAGTAAGAAGAGAGTACCCAGGTCCTGAGAGGGTAAAAGGCCTACAGGGACTTGGGAGGGGGCAACAGGTGGAGATATGGCTAGGTCCCTGTGGTAGGGTGGGATCTTCACTCAGTCCCCCCTCAGAGTGCGATAATAAACCCAACACCTTAGGCTACCCACCATTACCAAGCCCCTTGATTTTCCTTCTTAAGCTCTGGGTCTGGCCCTTGCTTTTCCCCAAAGACAGTTCTGTCTCAGGGAGGACAGGAACCACCATCATCTGCTAGTGTTGAGGCCTCATGCAGGCTAAGAGCAGGACCTCTGCTCTGGCTGCACAGCTTCTGGGCCACAGAGCCAGAGCGAGGACACCAACTGTCTATGGCCCAGGCAGCCGAGCTCAGCCATGCTGGAGCTCATGCTGGGCCTTCAGCCCAGAAGAGAAGAGACACAGCACCAGGGCTTCTAGACTTCACCATGAATGAGGTTTGGTGCCAATTTGTTCTGTCTTGTGGAGACTATTCTGGGTATTGCTGAGTACTGAGCAGCAACCCTGACCTCCACTCCCTAGATACTCAAAGCACATACTCCCTCCCTAAATTATGGAAAACCAAAGTGGCTCCAGACACTGCCAGATGTTCTGTCAACACAAGACCCGAGGCTCCTGAGAAGACTGAGCAGAGTCTCTACATACTTTAGGTCTCAACACCATGAAGCTCAGAGCTCTGCCTCTCTCTTACCACAGAGCCTTTGTACTTGCTGCTACCTGTGCTTAGAACATCTTCTGGCTGGCTCAAATGTCCCTCTGTAGAGGCCTCCTCTGACACTGGACCAATACATTGCTTGCAGTTCCCTCCTGGGTGCTCACAGCCCAGTGCAAGCTGTGATTCCTATGAGATTGATCTGCCTTCTCCGAAAGGCTAAAAGCTCTGTGAACAAAGTCTTGGTTTGTCTCCTGTGGTACCCAGTGTGGGGACAAAGCTCTGCCACAAACAGACCGCAGATTTTTTTTCTTGGGGCACCAGCTTACCGCTCCTTGACGATGTGGTCAAGCTTGTAGTTGGGCTTGTTATCTTTCAGGCGTTCCACGGTGTTCCACTCACTCTTCCCATAGGCCTTCCGGAGCTTCCGAACAAACACCTGGGAAGAGAAGGGACCACACCGATGCCTGGCCAGGGGCTGCTGGCACGGCTCCTCCATGGAAGTCGAGTGCATTCACAGGGAGCTCAACTGCCTCTCAAACTAGCCACACTGTCTGCCGCTGCCCTCAGCTAACTCCACAACCCAGAGGGACCCACAGTCCCAATGACAGCCAGACCAGGCACCCTTTCATGGGCTCATACCACATGTCCAATGGGAAGAGGTGAAGCATAGCCCATTTTTCTACTTAAAAAAGGGGGGGGAGTGACATGACATTGAGGCAAATCAGGGTCCCCAACTTTTCTCTGCATAACATGAAACCAGCCATGGTCTGTATGTGGCACAGACATCCAGGAGAAAGGCAGCCGAGGGTTGTGAGGTAGGTCTTCTAAACCAAGAGAAAAGCTTTGAGAAACTTCTGATCAGGCCCAGCCCTAAGGCCCCTCAACAGCTTAAACAGCATTTAGGATTATACAGGGCAGCTCAGGGACAGACACCTCCCTCCATGGGGCAGCCCCTTCTAACCAGGACTTTATGTGACTGAAAAACCCAGCAGTAGTTGCTGCCTAGTCTTCTGTGGGCCACCAGGTGTCACCCCTCCCCAGCCAGGCCCTTCTCCAAGTAAGAAGCAGGGATTGTAACAACATTCTACTTTCTTTTGTGGGTCATGGGGCTTGAACTCAGCCTGGGTGCTGTCCCTCAGCTCTTCGGCTCAAGGTTACCACCCTACCCTTGAGCCAAGCCCCATTTCCAATTTTCTAGAGGTTAGTTGGAGGTAAGAGTCTCAGGTCCTTTTGTGCCCAGGCTGGCTTTGAGCCTTGATCCTCAGATCAGCCTCCTGAGAAGCTAGGATTATAGGCGTGAGCCACTGCGCCTGGCAACGTTCTATTTTCAATTAGACTACTTTCTATTATTTGGTGGAAACTGGTTTCTGCTGCCCTGTGGTGTTTAAGCACTAATAATCTCTATCTGTGGAATGGAGTTCTGAGCTCTCCTGAGATGGCTCTTAAGACAAACCAGAATAGGAGCAGAGAAGGCACTAGAAAGCCACTAAAATAACACCCTTTCTGCTTTGGAAATGGAAAATGTAACAAAATACTCCATTCTGAGAGGGAAACGACTTGCCCAAAGTGCCAGTGAGTTCCTGGGGCACCATGGGTATGCAGCCAGACAGAAGGGCTCACCTTGTATTCCCGGAACTTGTTGACAATGGGTTCATGGAGAAGAAACTTGATGTCTTTGATGAGGTAAAAAGTCCGGGCTGCTGTAGAGCCTTTATTAACTTTCTTCTTATGCTTGGGCTCGTGGGGGTAAATGCCCTTCAGGATGCATAGCCGCCTGGAGTACAGAAGCCACTTATAAAGTAAATGTAATCCCTGGCTACAGTACTGGAAATCAAGGGGACACAGGGAATTCGGGGACCCTGACTTTCCTTGGGTGGCTCCTGTCCTAGCTCAAGTCTGCCCATCACAGGCTCTCGGCACATACTGTAGATAAGATGAGCAAGAGAGGAAACAAACCAGAAGGCACATAGGCCAGTAAAAGTCTTACTAAGAAACCACCATTTCTTGGGGCTGGAAGTGTGGCCTAGTGGTAAGAGTGCCTAGCATGCATGAAGACCTGGGTTCCATTCCTCAGTGACAGATACATAGAAAAAGCCAGAAGCTCAGGTGGTAGAGCTTTAGCTTTGAGAAACCCCAAGGCCCTAAGTTCAGGCCCCAGAAAAAAGGAAAGAAAGAAAAAGAAACCCACACCATTTCAAGCACACCAAGTATACAGGGACAGCATTGTAAGCACAAAGGCCATAGGTTGCTCTGAACCTGGCACTTCTGAAGGACTAAAATGGGTCAGGGGAGGCTATAGAAAAGTCTGGACCTGACTTCACAAGGAGTGAGCACCCCAGAGGGCTCTTCTACCAGAAGGGAGAGAGAGTAGCAAAGACCCTATTCTCTAGCGTCCCCAGGGGCCATACCTGGCTAGACAGCTCAGTGGAGAAAAAGAAGCACCAGGACCCCAGTGTGGCAGCTCAGGGAAAGTGGGATGCAGCCAAGATTCCACTGGTGTTTGGCTGCCCTGGTCCTATCTCTACTCCTCCAACCTCACCTGAAATCAGGCAGGCTCAGCTGCAGCTTCTTCCGGGCTTTGTTCCGGGTGATGTAATTGGTGGCAGAGCCTCGTTCATACTAGGGAAAGAAAAACACAATTTTCTGTTAGCAGTGCTATCAAGGACTGTCATCAACTCCACAGGGGTTCTTGCTCTGCTAAGTGGTGAAGATGCTTCTACAGAGAATTACTGTAGGAA
The DNA here is from genome assembly GCF_031878675.1 of Megascapheus bottae. Taxonomy (NCBI): domain Eukaryota; kingdom Metazoa; phylum Chordata; class Mammalia; order Rodentia; family Geomyidae; genus Megascapheus; species Megascapheus bottae. The sequence goes on from NC_143536.1 coordinate 12,946,165, forward strand.
GAGAGAGCTGACCTGGCTGAAGGAGCCCTCCTGCACTGTCCCTGTAGTTGTTAGCCTCGAACACATACAACAAACTGCATGATGTTGGGGAATGTGAGGTTACCAAGAACCAGATACTGGGTAAAGTACTTAGCACTAGCTCAAACCCCCGCTCATACGATTAGTGACTACCATACTTCATTTCATCCAATCCTACCACTCTATGAGGTGGGTGCCACTGAATCTGTATCAAAGGAGAAAAGAGCAAACTTGACCCTCCCACTCCTCCCCCCAACCCCCGCTGCCAAATCCTTTTAAAGAACTGGGTCTGGATTCAAACTAAGGCCTGCCTATAGAGCCTGCACATCCAGCCACTACGGCAGTGTTCTCCATTTCCCCCTTTACACCCTCCCTCACCATGAAATGTTAATATTACAGACTTGCTTCTGTAATGTGGCTCTTGTAAAGCCCATGACCCACCACCATGCCCATTTTTGTTCCTTTAAGGGTGTTATCATCTGGGATGAAAATGCATGCCTTAAGCCACACAGCCTCATCCTTTTTCCATCCAACTAAGTTTTCTCCAACAGGCTCAGGGTGTTTGGCTAAGCGCTGTGTGGGCAACACAAGAGGCCTATGTCTAGCAGCCCCAAGAAGTAGGTTTTCTTGTGCAGCCATCTGCATGGGTAGGGTGCTAAGACACTACTTCACACTCATCTGTCTCCCTCGGAGGTAGTGGTGTATTCACTGTACCAGGTACCTTAATGCCAACTACCTCACTTCTTCTGCAGGCAAACCACAGTCTCCATGGCTCTGGGATGCCATCCTGAATGATGCCTTGATGGGTATGTTATCAATAACTTCAGAGCTACAAAACATTTTCCCCCTTCCCATATTCATTAATGGTTACCAGGGATCAGGCCCAAGCTAAGTTCTGTGAATATATGCTGCAGATCTCTCCCAGTTCAGTTCTCAATAGAAATGTTTTCTAATTTGCCTATGCCATGTTATCACTGCCACGTTTTCTATCATACATCTTTATAGCTGCAATGATCTGCACTAACTGCATGCATAGTTAAAAATAAATTGGCTGGCAGGGACTTTGGCCTAGTGGTAGAGTGCTTGTCTAGCATGCACAAAGACCTGGGTTCGATTCCTCAGTACCACATACATAGAAAAAAGCCGGGCGTGGTGCTGAGGCTCAAGTGGTAGAGCTCTAGCCTTGAGAAAGTCCAAGGACAAGGCTCAGGCCCTGAGCTCAAGCCCAGGACTGGCAAAAAAATAATAATAATAATAATAAAAATAAATAAATAAATTGACAAGGGGCCGGGAGCATAGCCTAGTGGTAGGGGGCTTGCCTAGTATGCATAAAGTCCTAGGTTCCATTCCTCTGTACCACATATACAGAAAAAGACAGAAATGGTACTGTGGCTCAAGTGACAGATCTCTGTCCAAGGACAGTGCCCAGACCCTGAGTTCCAGCCCCAGGACAGGCAAATAAATAAATAAATAAATAATTGGCAATAGAAATTAAAGAAAATGCTTGAGCCAACTACATTTTTGTCACTCTTGTCCCCTCCCATCTCTCCATGTCACCAAAGTGATCTCCATATAGCAGTAATTCCTATTAAAAAAAATTAAGTCACTCTTTTTACTCATTTTTGTTGATGTCTATTGCATTTAGAATAAAATCCAAGCTAGGCCACATACATGTCTCATATTAGTCATCCCTGCTAGTGGGAGGCAAAGATCAGGAGGACTGCAGTTAGAGGCCAGGCCAAGACAAAAAGACCACATTTCAACCAGTCAGGTATGGTGCAGGAGTTTAGAAGAACTGACCTAGACAAAAAAATACAAGTCTCAAAGGAAAAAATATAGCAAAAATGGACTGAGGCTGTGGCTCAAGTTGCTTAGCAAACAAGAGGCCCATAGTTTAACACTACCAAAACACATAGATGAGTAATAACAGACTTACAGGTCTTACACAGTACAATCTTTGCCCAACCTTATCCCCAACCAGATGACATTCTTCCCTTAGATATATCCCAGCTATGTTTATGGCTTTACAAAACCTTGCACAATGCAAGCTCTTCCTATCTTGGGTCTCTCAGGTGCCACCCAAGATATTTCGACCTTCTGACTTTGGTTGAAATGTTAGAAGTTACTCTTCACGGCAGCAAAGTGTGAGTGCCCTTTAATTAACACCAGTTGTTTCCTGCCACACCTCCAGCCCCAGCACATTTGACAATGTGATCATTGTACTTGGCTGCTTATGTTGGTGTGTATCTTCCCAATGAGCTCGGTGAAAGCAGGGACCACTTACTGTTTACATTTCCATCCCCAGTGCCTAGGGGAAAGTCTCTGGTTCAACTGGAAAAAAAAAAGAGGGAGGAAAAGCAGGGCGCGATGGCTCACGCCTCTAATCCTAGCTACTCAGGGTGCTGAGATCTGAGGATTACGGTTCAAAGCCGGTGGGGAGTAAGGGCACTACAGTCCGTGAGACTCTCTAACCACCAGGAAACCTCAAGTGGCGCTGTGGCTCAAGGGGTAGGGTGGTAGCTTTGAGCTGAAGAGCTCAGGGACAGCGCCCAGGCCCCGAGTTCAAGACCCAGGATCGGCACAAAGCGAAACGACAAGAACGACAGCAAACACTCCGCACACTCCTTCCATGTCACCGAACGGACAGCCGGGCTCCCGCTCGCCCCTCGAGCGCCTTCCAGCGGCTGTCTCCCATCGCCTTGACCCGGCTTCAGTCCTCTAAGAGGGGCTCTGTCCCTGCCTGGAAAGCCCCCGCTTTCCCCCAACTCACCTTCTTCTTCTCCAAGCCGCCCATGGCTCCACGTTGCCGGGACTGGAACGAACGCCACGGCCCGCACACCACGCGCCCGGACTTGGGAAGGCCCCCACCACCACCAAGGACCTCCAACGCGCCCGGCGGGGTGGGCTGTCTAGAAATACGCCTGTAAGAATCCAGAGAAAGATCGGGGATTTTCACCTTAGAGACTTACCAAAAAAATCTCTTTAAAGACAAATCACTACGAATAATCTTTTTTATATCTTTTCCACTACGGACCTGTTCTAGAAATTTTAAACAACTATTGAGTGGTATCAGGCATATCAGTAGACACCCCAATGACGGAGCCGTGACACTCCGAGCCGCAGTGCATGTTGGGTGGCAGCGGGGCGGAAGTCTCGTAGCTAGCGCAGTGTCTTCTGGGATGCAGAGGGGCGCGCCTCGCTCCGCGAGAAAAACAGTTTCGTTGTCGTGGCGACGGTTGCCAAGGCGTCTTCGGAGCCCCGCGGAGGCCGCACATTCAAATTTGCTGTCGCCGTTGGTTTTGCCTCTTAGGAAGATAAAAATCGAGAAAAGCGCGCTGTCTCTCACAGGGGTAGGAAAGACCAGAGGTCGTGGTGGCTGGGTTGAACAGTGATGGAAGGCCAAGCACGGTGTGATCCGGAGTGTGAGGTCCGGATTGATGGTGGTTTGAAGCCAGTCCTGGCAGGGAAGTGTGTTCTGGGCCTTGAACTCACGGCCTGGACTCCTTCCCAGAGCCATTCTGTGCTCACGGCTAGCACTCGACCCCTGGAGCCACAGCGCCACGCCTATCCTTTTCTATAGAGGATATTGAGGAATCACACCCAGAGCTTCATGCATGCTAGGCAAGCACTCTACCACTCTAAGCCACATTCTCAGCCCCTGTGACAGTCCTATCTCCAGGGAATCACAGAAAAACGCCAGAAGTGGCACTGTTACTCAAGTGGTAGAGTACTAGCCTTGAGCAAAAAAAGGAGCTGAGGGACAGTGCCCAGGCCCAAAGTACAAGCTACATAACCAGATTTAAAAAAAAAAAGTGAGAAAGGTAATTATTCATTAGAAGTGTCTGCTCACAAAATGCTTTACACAATCCCAAGTCTTTGGTTAGCATTGTGCAGAAGAGCTTTGTATGCGCAAGTACACACATCTGCTTTAAGTCCTAACCTTGCACATCTACATCTATATATCACTCCCTCTTGTTTGTAAATGGGGACAATACTGACTACATAGAATAAATTGATTTTTAAGAAACAGGTGCAAGGCCAGGAGGATGGCCCAGTGACAGAGTGCTTGCCTAGCATGCACAAAGCCCTGAGTTTGATTCCTTGGTACCACATACACAGAAAAGCTGGAAATGGTGCTATGGCTCAAGTGGTAGAGTGCTATGCTTGAGAAAAAGATCAGGGACAGTGTCCAGGCCCTGAGTTTAAGTCCTAGCACTGGCAAAATAAATATAAAAAGGATTGATTATCAGCCTTCACAGTACAAGACAGTAATCAACAAGCGGAAGAGGATGAGGCAAGAGAATCAGAAGTTCAAAGCCATAGCCGAGAGGATAGCTCATGCCTGTAACCCAGCTAATTAGAAAGTAGAGCTAAGAGGATTATTGTCTGAGGCCAGCCTGGGCAAAAGTTATCCATACCCTATCTCTAAAACACACTAAAAGCAAAAAGGACTTGAAGCATAGCTCAAGTGATAAGGAAGAAAGAAAGAAAGAAAGAAAGAAAGAAAGAAAGAAAGAAAGAAAGAAAGAAAGAGAAAAAGAAAGAACTTGAGGCTAGCCAGGGCTAGAATAAGAAGACAAAAATAATGCGTTGCTGGATTTCTATATGTATATTTATCTGCTCTTGAGCAATACTATCTCATACTATCCTTTAATTTTTCTTACTTCATAGATATTTTATACCATTTATTCACATATTTATGCTCTCTTCCTTTTTTCTTGATAAATTATCTGCTGACTTGTCCATCTTATCTATTATTATTTCTTTTTCTTTTTTTTCCTCTTTTTTTTCCAGTCCTGGGGCTTGAACTTAGGACCTGGGCATTGTACATGGGCTTTCTCAAGGCTAGTGCTCTACCACCTGAATCACAACACCACTTCTGGCTTTTTCTGTGTATGTGGTACCAAGAACTCCACCCTAGGGCTCTGTGCATGGGAAGGAAGCACTCTTACCACTAGGCTACCCTCCTGGCCCCTCTATTACATTTTTTTCCCTCTGTTACAATTTCTAAATGAAAGGTTTATGCATTTGTTTTCAGCTACATGGGAAAGCTTAAAGAGGAGGATCATAGTCCAAGATGGCTTGTACATAAACCCAAGATCCCTATTCCAAAAATAAAGCCAAGAGGGATGAGGAAGTAACTCAAACCATGGAATGTTTGACCTAGCAAGCACATGGCCCTGAGTTCAAAAACTCCAATACTAAGAAAAGAATTCCTCAGTTCCAGGAATGAATGAGCTCGTTCACATAAACTGCTTGGTATCCCAAAAGTCCTCAAAATTCCTTGGGTATGCCATTTTTGTGTGTGCCAGTCCTGGGGCTTGGGCACTGTCCTTGAACTTTCTTAAGACTAGAGCTCTACCACTTAAGTCACAGCACCACTTCCAGCTTTTTCTGTGCATGTGTTACTGAGGAATTGAACCCAGGGCTTCAGGAATGCTAGGCAAGCACTCTACCACTAGGTCACACTCCAAGTTGTTTGGTAGCTACCCTAACTGATGCAAGTGATTTACACATTGCTTGGCAAGCAATGAACGCACCAGCTTAGGTGGGGCCCTGAGAATCTGTCCCAGAGATTGCTAAAATTGTTGGAAGCTATCTCAGTAGAAGGACTTACTATGGCAGGGGGACTAAGGTACCCAAAGGCATGGAGGAATGGTTCAACATGACTGCAGAGATAAGACAACTGGTTTCTCACTGCCGGATAGGATAGCCTGTGGAGGGATAATGAGTAGGCAAGGGATCATTCAGGAACCAAGCAATGACCTGCAGACTGAGACCTATTAGAGGAGCGAAGTCCAGTGCTATTTGAAGACTCAGCCAAGGCAAGTCTGCTATGCTCAGGCAAAGCCTAAGATCCACAGAGCCCGCCCTAAGCCCCAGGGTTTGCCTTAGCACCCACTCCTCTCTGGTAAGACAGCACATAAATCTTCCTGGAAGATTTCACCTGTCATGTCTGTCCAATTCACAACTGTATGCCAAATCAAGGGACACTGTGGAGCGCAAAGCAAGCTTTATTACATGTATAGTAAGGGCAGATTTAGTTAAAAGGTTCTGTAGCTTAGTTAGGGCTCAAGACCCTCTCCCACCCCCAGGATATCCTGCAGTGGAGGGCATTGCTATGGCTAGCAGAAACCAGGCTACAAAAAAAGGCAAGATTGTTTCAAAAAGAAAAAAAAATCCCAGCCACAGAGATTAGACTGCCCTGACTTCCCAGTTTCTTATAATCTTAGTTGGAGAGGGTGGGGGTACAGGAGTCAGACCTGATTTGCCGCTAGGCAGACTCAACTCCAGCTTTTCTTTGATTGGCGTAAGGGCAACCAATCAGAGCACATTAAGGGCATTAAACCCCACCTTCTCAAGCCAGCCAGAGACAGAAGTATGTGAACTCACAGACCTGTATGCAAGACATTTCTCTTCTGAATGTAAGTGCTATTCACACTCCATACCAGCAGGTGTTGCCTGTTGTTGAGCTGAAACCCTGAAATACACATTGCCTGCTACGGGAGTGCAGCCCTGGCGATCTGAGCCAGCTATGGAGCACAAAGGAAGGGATGCTAGGATGACTGTGTGGTCTCTTTCCACAATGCAAGCAACAGCCACATTGGTCAGGATAAATCAGCTATCATTACCTGCTGGTGGTCTATTCTAAGAAGCCTCTATTGTTAGTGGCACTGTGGCTCAAGTGTTAGAGCTGAGGAGCTTAGGGACAGTGCCCAGGCCAGAGTTCAAGCCCCATGACTCACACACACACAAAAAAAAATAGCCGCTGGGCCTGGTGGCTCACGCCTGTAGTCCTAGCTACTCAGGAAGCTGAGATCTGAGGATCAAGGTTCAAAGTCAGCCCAGGCACTAAAGTCTGCGAGACTTTTATCTCCAGTTAAAACTGGAAGTGGTCCTTGGCTCTTCAGCCTTGAGCTGAAGAGCTCAGGGACAACACCCAGGCGGAAGGGTAGGCAGTAGACTTGAGCTGAAGAGCTCATGGACAGTCCCAGGCCCAGAGTTCAAGCCCCAGATGACAAGAAAGAAAGAAAGAAAGAGAGAGAGAGAGAGAGAGAGAGAGAGAGAGAGAGAGAGAGAGAGAGAGAGAGAGAGAGAGAGAGAGAGAAAGAGAGAGAAAGAAAGAAAGAAAGAAAGAAAGAAAGAAAGAAAAAAGAAAGAAAGAAAGAAAAGAAAGAGAAGAAAGCAAGCAAGCGGGGCGGGGTGGGGGGAGGTGGAGATAGTCTTGTGTGCCTATGAAGAAGTCTATGTGCCTATGAAGATTTTGATCCTTTCTGAATCCCAGGTGATTGCAAGGTCAATACAAGAGGATGGATTAAAGCAAAGACAGTTAGAAAATGGAGGCAGGTATGCTAAGTTTATTTTATTTTTATTTTTATTTTGCCAGTCCTGGGCTTGAGCTCAGAGCCTGAGCACTGTCCTTGGACTTTCTCAAGGCTAGAGCTCTACCACTTGAGCCTCAGCACCACTTCCGGCTTTTTTCTATGTATGTGGTACCGAGGAATCAAACCCGGGTCTTCGTGCATGCTAGGCAAGCACTTTAACCACTAGGCCAAACTCCCGGCCCGCTAAGTTTTTTTTTAATACTTTTTTTTTCCTCCACCTCTTATAAGACAATGGGTGACCACCTCAGGAACCACAGCTACCTCCTCTGTTGGGTGCCAGGCCGAAAACTATGGCTGACATTAAGAGAGGTAGTTGCTAGGGCTGGGTATGGAACTTAGCATGCATGAGGCCTTGGGTTTGATCCCAGCTCCCTAAAGGAGGAGTATTGCAGGCTCATTCATATCCATGGCGGAAGGGGGAGGTGATAGGCACTCTTCATCTCCACAGTAATAATGACAGTAGAGTTAAGAGGGAAGGAACTACAATTCTATCTATTCACGAGTCTGAGATCTGAGGATAGAGGTTCAAAGCCAGCTCAGTCACAGAAATCAGAAAGCTTTGTCTCTAACCAGCAAAAAGTCAAAGGTGGAGGTATGGCTCAAGTGCTAGAGTATCAACCTTGAGCAAAAATGCCAAGTGAGAGCACAAGGCTTGGGTTTGAGCCCCAGTACTTGTACACACACACACACACAGGCACTGCACGCACACAATCACAAACCTTTGTTTAGTTCCCAGAGCTGAACCTGTTTGGGGGTGTGGAACTCATTGGTTAATGAGGTGATCAGACCCTAAGGGGAAAAAAGAAACAACTCTTCAATATCATGAGATGACGTTCCCAGTTCTAACCTAGAGGGACCTAGGATCACGTGACTTGAACATTGAGGAAAAGAAATCCCCAGACATCTCAAAGATTGTTGGACAAAAGTTCTGAGTTAATATTAATATTGCAAGATCCAATCACAATGGCCTCTTGTGAGAGCAGGTCCTTGTCTCACAGTGGGGACGCAGGCTCTGAGGACTGTCTCCCAAGGGTCATGTCTCCAACCCTGAACACATGATTAGCATTGACTGGTTTGTGAGGAGTAGTACCCCTGTTCTGGTTTGCATGTGTTTTGTTCCTGTCAAAACGTCTGTTGAATTTAGCTGTGAATGTACTTGTGGTGGGAAGAGGGAATGCCTTTCTTACATGTGTGTTAAGTCATTTCTGACCGGATACCTGAGAACACAACTTATGAGAGGAAGGGTTTTTTTGGGGGGCGGGGCTCACACATTCAGAGGTTTCAGTCTGTGATCTCTTGGCTTTGTTGTTTCTTGGCAAAGCACAAAGCTCACTTCATGGCCGGGAGTTTGGCCTAGTGGTTAAAGTGCTTGCCTAGCATGCATGAAGACCCAGGTTCGATTCCTCGGTACCACATACATAGAAAAAAGCTGGAAGTGGTGTTGAGGCTCAAGTGGTAGAGCTCTAGCCTTGAGAAAGTCTAAGCACAGTACTCAGGCCCTGAGCCCAAGCCCAGGACTGGCAAAAAACAAAACAAACAAACAAAGCTCACTTCATGGTGTAAAGAGGGGGAAGGGGGAAGTAAAGGAGGACAGAGAGAGAGACAGAGAGAGAAGAGAGAGAGAGGTGAAAGAGGAGGAAGAGAGGGAGGAAGGGAGGGAGGGAGGGAGAGGAGAGGAGGAGTAAAGGACAGAAGGAGCAGAGGAGTAAGGGGGCAGGGGAAGGAAGGGGCAAGAGAGAGGGAACCAGAGAGGGCAGCCAGTGACAAGACATATCCTTCAAACACACTCCTTTATTGATTTATTTCCTTCAGGCCCACCCCCAAATAGTGCCCTGAGCTATGAAATCAATGATTTAATCCACAGTTAAATAACCCTTATAATCCGATGTGTCTCAATACTGCCATCTGCTGGAGATCAAGCATTCCATGCCGGAGCCCTTGTGGCCTTTCCTGTGTATGTGGTACCAAGGAATTGAACCCAGGGCTTTGTGCTAGGCAAGCACTCTACCACTAGGCCATGATCCCGGCCCACATGAAACTTTTATTTGCAAGTAACTACCAAAGGCCAGAAGTGGAACTGTGGCTGGGAAAACAAAACAAAAAACCTAAAGGACAGTGTGTGTAGACCCTGAATTCAAGCCCCAGAATCGACCCCCCCCCCCGCAGTTCCCCCAGTTCTCCCCTCATCTCTTCCCCTCCCTCCCCACACACAAAGGAAAGGGAAAAGATAGCACGAAGTTTTCTTGGAACCTTGCAAGCTTAACTTGGAGTTGGATCTAGGTAATAACCATTTTACTGACACGGGAGATAAGTTTTATTGTCTTTTAAGATAATACCAACATACTAAACAAATGGCCACCATCAATTAAAGGCTCAAATAGTATGAAAATGGTCCTAAGGAAAACAAACATTCATTCCATATTTTCGTATTGTCTGTACTTCCTCTGGAAGACAGAGTGGTATTCCTCCTCCTCCTCCTCCTCCTCCTCCTCCTCCTCCTCCTCCTCCTATTCTTCTTCTTCTTCCTTATTGTCAATTGTAGGGCTTGAACTCTGGGCCTAGGGACTATCCCTGAGCTCTTCAGCTCAAGTCTAGCACTCTCCCACTTGAGCCACAGTGCCACTTCTGGTTTTCTAGTGGTTAATTGGAGGTAAGAGTGTCACAGACTTTCCTTTCCAGGCTGGCTTTGAACCACGGTGCTCAGATCTCAGCCTCCCTGAGTAGATAGGATTATAGGCGTTGAGCCACCAACCCCAGCTTTTCTTCTTTTTCTTTGGGGTTTGAATTCAGAGAATGTACTTGTTAGGCAAGTGCTCTACCACTTGAACACTCCAGCCTTTTTTCTTTTTCAGCACTGGTACTGGGGATTGAACTCAGGGTTGTATGCTCTCACTTAGCTTTGTTGCTCAATGCTGCCTTTCTACCACTTGAGCCATATCTCCAGTCTAGATGCTTATTTGGAGGTATGCTGCCTTTCTACCACTTGAGCCATATCTCCAGTCTAGATGCTTATTTGGAGGTAAGACTCTGAAAATCTGTTTAGGCTGGCTTTGAATGATGATCCTCAGATCTCAGCCTCCTGAGTAGCTAGCATTGTAGGCATGAGTCACCGGTGCTTAGCTCCTTTTTAGCATTTTTTTCTTTTAGCTATTTTTAAGGGGTTTTTTTGGTTTGTTTTTTTTTGCCAGTCGTGGGCTTGAGCTCAGGGCCTGAGCACTGTCATTAGCCTTTCTCAAGGTTAGAGCTCTACCACTTGAGCCTCAGCACCATTTCTGGCTTTTTTCTATGTATGTGGTACCGAGGAATCGAACCCGGGTCTTCCTGCATGCTAGGCAAGCACTCTACCACTAGGCCAAACTCCTGACCCCGTTAAGTTTGTTTTATAAACAAGGTCTTGTGATTTTTTTTTTCCTACTTGCCTCAAACCAAGAGGCTGAGATCTGAGGATTGTGGTTTGAAGCCAGCCTGGGAAGGAAAGGCCCTTATTTCCAATAAGCTGCTACAACAAGCCAAAAATGGTGTTGTGGTTCAAGTGGCAGAGTGCTGGCCTTAATTAAGCAAAAGAAGCCCAGGGACAGCACCTAGGCCTGAGTTCAAGCCTTAGGACTGGCAAAAAGAAAAGAGAAAAAAGAAAAAATATTTGGAGACGATTAAAGGTCTCAGAAGTTGAACTTGAAGGGCATTGTTAGAATGATCTAGTACTGCTCCCTTATCTCATTTGTGGGACCAATTCTAGCTTAGAGAGGTTAAATGACCTGGCCCAGGTCACAACAGCTATTTGACTCGGTCACACTGAATCCTCTGTGAGTGGGGGGAGTGGGGGGTGGATTTGGGGGAGTGTAGGAAGAATCCTTTTTCTTTTCTGCAGATCTTTTTAGGTACATACTTCTTGCAGGTGCATTAGCTGTCGTGATGCCAACTTTTTCGCTAACTTGTGTTTTGTGGGCAGCGGAAGCCTCGGAAGTCTGGTTTGTCTCTGGTTGGTGGAGAAATCTAGCCTGTCTGGTCGTGGTCCCGCAGCTGCCCCGCCCTCTGGGGGAGGCCGGCCAGCACTGGAGAACAGCTGACTTCAGAGCTTTCGCTCATGTGACCCAGTGGGTTCCTCGCTCGGCTGCTCGTCCAGAAGTAGGCACTTTGAGAGTCTCTTTGAGAAGCATCAGGTAGGTGATACCCCAGTTCTGCAAGCCTAGAGCTGCAGCAGCTGAAAGGGGGTGGGGGGATCCCAGACAGGGGGTGTATGGATTTAGACATGGTCCCAGGCTCTTTAAACAGCGGTGCAATCCATCAGATCACTGTTGGCTTTAAGTGGCCCCACACAGCCCCTCCTAGCCCTTCCCCTCTTTTTGTCCACTACCTGGAAGACAGCCACCCTGCCTTTCCTTCCTCTGCTCTTTGGCCTGGACTCCCCTTAATAACAATAACCTTTTCCCCTTTCTCTCCGCTGACTTTGCAGTTCCCAGTGGGCGTGGAGGATTAATCAGTGACAGGAAGCCAGACCGCTGGTGGTCAGACTGTGGGTGTCCCGTATCCTCAAGGCCAGCCTCAAGCGTCTGTCGGGCTTCCTACCTGCTCCCCCGCCATGGGGAATCTTGGGGCCTTCCTCTTCCTGTTGGGAGCCGTGGGGGCTCTGGCTGGGGACTGTGGTGAGTCACCCCCTCTGCCTCCACAGATGCATTTGAACCTGGAGCTCAAAGATGAAATTTGTTATGTAACGGGGGAAGTTGAGGCTTGTCGGGGAGTAGGTGGGAGTCGGGGAGTTCTGGGGGAACTCAGGTGCCCCTGGGAGATCCACAGTTGTTTCAGCATGCCTGGACCTCAGGGTTTGCCCTGTTCGACAAGATGGGCATCTGTCATTCAAACCTGTCAGCCTACAGACTCAGGAGGCTGAGAGCTGAGGATCTTAGTTCCAAACCTGCCCAGGCAGACAAATCTGAGAGACTCGTCTCCAGTTAATCAGCAAAAAGCCAGTAGTGAAGTTGTGGCTCAAGTGGTAGAGCCCTAGTCTCAAGCATCAAAGCTAAGCAAGAGTGTGAGGCCCTGAGTTCTAGCCACCCCAGTGCCAACACCCACACCCCCCCCCACATGCCCCATCTCTGTTAATTTAGGTATCTGTTCTCTGCACCAGGTCTAGGGTTAGATCTAGAGAAAGAATAAGAGCAGAATGTGTCTGACCCCTGCCCTGCTGCAGCTTATATTCCAAGGGAAGGGATGCATGAAAGCTGTCAGCAAATCGGGTTCTGGTGAACAGAAGCCAGGCTCTGGTGGAGGGGAGAGGAGTTGGCCAGTTCGGGTGGTGGTGGGAATGGGGAAGGGTCTCTGAAGACTAGGAGAAAAAGAAGAGTGGAGCCAAGAATTGAAGGCCCAGGAAAGGGAGTGCTTGGAGGTCCAGCCCTATCTCTTGTCCCAGGACCATACCCAGAGGGGCCCCTCTACCTGCCTGTGGCTCTGGCCCCTCCTACAGGCAATAGGTCTCAGGACCCCAGCCATTTACTTCTCTTCTTTGCTCCTTCCCAGAGCTCAGGTGGGGCTGGGAAGTCCTGAGAGACAGGAACAGATGTGTGCAGGTGCCAGGCAAAGAAGTCCGAGGCTAGCCAGGTGCTGGTGGCTCACACCTGTCATCCTAGCTACTCAGAAGGCTGAAATCTAAGGATTGTGGTTCAAAGCCAGCCCAGACAGGAAAGTCTGTGAGACTCTTATCTCTAGTGAACCACTAGAGAACTGGAAGTGACACTGTGGCTCAAAGCAGCAGAGCACTAGCCTTGAACAAAGAGACCAGGGGTAGCACCCAGGCCCTGAGTTCAAGGCCCAAGACAAAACAACACCAACATGAACAAACAAAAAACCCAGAGGTCAGAGGGGTCAAGGGTCAAGAGTCAAGGGTCAAGATGCCTTTGCAGGCAGAATCTTCTCCCCAAACCTCTTGACCTGTTCTGCAAGGGTCTTGGATTGGGCCCTGGGTTCTGGTCCCTGTGGGAGACAGGAAGTGCCCAGCCAAACCTTCCTCTGAAACTCACCTGGCCAGTCCCATCTTCGGCCTTGGACAGTGACCTGACCCCACCCCTCAACCCCCAAAAGCCTCCTTCCTTCAGGGTCTAGAGAATTTAAAATGGGGTTTGAGGTGCCACCTGCGGCTGTGTCATTGACTTGATCCTGGTCTCTTTCCCTTTCATGAGAACACGTCAGCCTCACTGCCTCCTCCTCAGTGTGCTACCAAGAACTCAGGGTATCTGCTGTCTGAGTTTCTACCTCTGGAGGCCAGCAGGCTGGTAGGATGTGTCCTTACTAATGTAAGATGGACTCCTATAATGTAAGATGGACTCCTATGAGTCCAAAGGCCAATGTCACCCAGGTGGGTGGCACTGGGCACAGGAGGCACCAGTGGGAAGAGACCTCAGCCTAGGCCACTGTCAGTCTGCCCACTGTCTTCCTGCTAAGATTAAACTGTGGGCCAGGAGAGCACTGGTGGCCTGTAATCCTAGCTACTCAGGAGGCTGAAATCTGAGGATCATGGTTCAGAGCCAGCCAGGGAAGCAAAGTCTGTGAGACTCTTATCTCCAAGTAATCACCAGAAAACCAGAAGTGGCACTGTGGCTGAAAGTGATAGACTGCTAGCCTTGAGTGGATACAGGTACAGCACACAGGCCCCAAGTTCAAGCCCCACAACCAACTTAAAAAAAAAAAAGATTAGGGCTGGGAGTTTGGCCTAGTGGCAGAGTGAGTGCTTGCCTAGCATGTATGAAGACCTGGGTTCGATTCCTCATTACTGCCTACATAGAAAAAGCCGGATGTGGTGCTGTGGCTCAAGTGGCAGAGCTCTAGCCTTGAGAAAGCCCAAAGACAGTGCTCAAGCCCCGAGTTCAAGCCCTAGGACTGGCCAAAAAAAAGATTAGACTGTGGTTCTCACCCTTCCTTCACTGTCTAAGCTTCAGCTTATAATTTTTTTTTTTTTGCCAGTCCTGGGCTTCAGCTCAGGGCCTGAGCACTGTCCTTGGACTTTCTCAAGGCTAGAGCTCTACCACTTGAGCCTCAGCACCACCTCTGGCTTTTTTCTATGTATGTGGTACTAAGGAATCAAACCTGGGTCTTCATGCATGCTAGGCAAGCACTTTAACCACTAGGCCAAACTCCTGGCCTTCAGCTTATAATTTATTTATTGATTGATTGATTGATCATCAATTGTGGGACTTGAACTCTGGGCCTGGGCACTGTCCCTTAGCTCTTCAGCTCAAGGCTACCACCTTGAGCCACAGTGCCACTTCGGTTTTCTAGTGGTTAATCGGAGGTAAGAGTCTCATGGACTTTAGTGCTGGGCTAGCTTTTTTTTTTTTTTTATTAGGGTAATGTATAGCGGGGTTACAGTTACATTCGCCAGGTAGTAGGTGCATTACTTCTCACTCATTGATATTCCTTCTCATGTTTTTGTCCCCATTTCCCTCCCCTGACTCCCCAGGCTGGCTTTGAACTGAGATCCACAGATCTCAACCTCCTGAGTAGCTAGGATTACAGGCATGAACTACTGTGCCCAGCCCAGCTTATAATTTGTTTTGTTTTGTTTTATGCTGTTCCTGAGGCTTGAACTCGTGGCCTTGTACTCTTACTGTGTTTTTTGTTTTTGGTTGTTTTTTTTTTTTGCCCACCACTTGAGCCACAGCTCCACTGTTGGATTTTTTGGGGGGAGATGGGGTGCTTAATTGTAGTTAAGAGTGTCACAAACTTTCCTGCCTGGGCTGGTTTTGAGCCATGGTCCTCAGATCTTAGCCTCCTGAGTAGTTAGGATTATAGGCGTGAACACCCATCACCTGGTTCGTTCTTACTTGGCTCTTTCACTCAAGATTGGCATTCTACCACTTGAGCCATATCTTCACTTCTGGCTTTTTGCTGGTTAGCTGTAGATAAAAGTCTTACAGCTTTGGGCTGGGAAAGTGGCTTAGTGGTAGAGTGCTTGCATTCATGAAGCCCTGGGTTCCATGCCTCAGTATCACATAAACAGAAAAAAACCAGAAGTGGTGCTGTGGCTCAGGTACTAGAGTGTTAGCCTTGAGCAAAAGGAAGCTCAGAGACAGTGCCCGAACCCTGAGTTTAAGCCCCAGGACTGACAAAATAATAATAATAATAATAATAAATAAAATAAATAAATAAAAGTCTCACAGTTTTATCTGTCTAGGCTGGTTTCATAGCTCAAACCACCCTGAGTAGCTAGGCTTATAGGCATGAACCACCAGCACCCAGCTTATTTTTACTAGTCACCCCCTCACCCCTGACTTTCTTAATGAATATTTAGTAAGAAACCAATGACTTGCTCAGGCCTAGCACTGCACAGCAAATGGAGCTCAGCCACCAGGGAATGTTCACCTGATCACAAGGATACCTGTGACTTTGGAAACTCAGAGAGCCAAGCTGTATCCAAGGAACCCTAGTTCTCAGGACAGGAGGCAGGCCAGGGGTTGTTTTCCTTAGTCCTCTGGGTGGGGCGGCCTTCTTGGAATCATGGAATATAGCACTGAGAAGGCCACTGTCAGCAGCTGGAACCAGCAGCAATGAGAAGGCAATTAAATGGGAACAAACTGTTCTTTTAGAACAATCGCTAAGGGGACCCTATTTTGTTTGGCTTTGTTTGGGCACTGGGGATTGAACTCAGGGCCTGGAGCCACACCCTCAGTTCTTCAGCTTCTAGTGTCAATGCTCAGATAGGGTCTCTTGCTTTTGTTGAGCCTGGCCTTGATTTAGGATCCTCCAGCCTCTACCTTCCAAGTGTGTGGGCTTACAGATGTATATGTCAGCTTGTTGGGAGCCCATATATATATGTATATATATATTTTTTTTTTTTCCTGTTCTTGACACAAGATCTTGCTAATTAGCTCAGGCTGTTCTTGAACTCATGATCCTCTTGCTGCTACCTCTGAAGCACTGGGATTCTAGGCCTGAATCACTGAGTCCAACCCTGACTGCTTTTGGGGGATAGATAGACTTTCTCTCTTGATCTACTTCAGTTCCTGGAGAAGACCTAAGTAAGATAAAAAGCAGTTGTTTCTTAGTGGCCTGGCCTTCTGGTTCCACTTGCACCATTTTCTTTCCTAAGTAATGCCACAGGTGGACAGCCAGCTGGTGGACAAGCTGGGCCAGCGTCTCTTGCCTTGGATGGATCGGCTCTCCCTGGAGCACCTGAACCCCAGCATTTACGTGGGCCTGCGCCTTTCCAGCCTGCAGGCTGGGACTAAGGAGGACCTTTACCTGCACAGCCTCAAGCTCAACTACCAGCGGTGTCTCCTGGGGTATTGTGGCCCACTCTCCTCTTCCCCCCATGTCTTGCTCCATATCCTAAGAGGCTGGAGACCTGGCGTCTGGTTTGGGACTGTTGTACTACTTTGTAGAAAGAATTTAGGCAATTTTGTCTTCTCTGGGCCTTCATTGGCAGAATGAAGGGTTTGTTGGAGTAGATCAGAGATGCTAATGTGGGACCTTTGTGCTTGCTACTACACCTCTCCATCTCAGTGCATGAAGCAGACATCATTAATCCATGATGTCACTTTCATAACCAGCCCAGCAGTAGCACCTGACATGTTCTGAGCTTTTCTGTGCATGAGATAGGCATCACTAATCCATGACTGAACTCTCTCACACTGAGGCAAGAAACAATCTCAGACTGAGCTCCTCTATTCAGTGCATGAGGCAGACATCATTAATCCATGACCAGCACAGAAGCAGCGTCTGATATTTTCTGGGATTCTCTCCTGTGCATGAGGCAGACATCACTAATCAGTACCTGAATTCTTTCATATCAAGTGCAGACAGCAGCGTTATTTTGTATTCCCTTTCCAAAGAAAGGAATATTTCCAAGGAATATTGAGAGGACTGTTTGGAGGAGGGGTTTGGGTGAGAAGAATGAGGAGTAGCTACAAAGCATCTTCCTGTCCTGTTTGTACTCTCTCAAAAGAAATAGATGTAGGGAGGAAGAAGAAAAATAAGTGCCTGTGTGAGGAAACATGGCCAAAATGTGGGCCAAGCACACAGATGATTTGGAGTCAGAAACCCTTAGCATTTATCCTTGAGTTTCGTATTTCATCTTACAGCTTGCTTGGTGGCACATGCCCATAATATCAGCTAGTCAGCAAGCAGAGATTGGGAGACTCAGGGTTCAAGCCTAACCAGAACAAAACAGTTTAGGGGCTGGGAGTTTGGCCTAGCAATAGAGTGCTTGCCTAACATGCATGAAGACCCAGGTTTGATTCCTTGGTACCACATACATAGAAAAGCCAGAAGTGGTTCTGTGGCTCAAGTGGCAGAGCTCCAGCCTTGAGAAAGCCCAAGGACAATGCTCAGGCCCTGAGTTCAAGCCCCAGGACAGGCAAAAAGTTCAGATTCCCATCCCAATCACCAACCTAGAATTGTGGTCTCCTCTTCCTCCTCCTTTTCTTTTCTCCTTCTTCTTTTCTTTTCTTTTCTTTTCTCCTTCTTCTTCTCTTTTCTCCTTCTCCTTCTCCTCCTCCTTCTCCTTCTCCTCCTTCTTTCTTCTCCTTCTCCTTCTCCTCCTCCTCCTCCCCCTCCTCCTCCTCCTCCTCCTCCTCCTCCTCCTCCTCCTCCTCCTCCTTCTTCTTCTACTTCTTCTTCTTCTTCTTCTTCTTCTTCTTCTTCTTCTTCTTCTTCTTCTTCCTCTTCCTCTTCTTCTTCCTCTTCTCTTTTTTTCTTCTCTTTTTTCCTTCTCCTTCTCCTCCCAATCACTTCTGGCTTTTTCTGTGTATGTGGTACCAACCTAGAACCTGGTACATCCTAGGCAAGCACTCTATCACTAGGCCACACTCCTGGCCTGAAGCACACATCTTTTTATGACAGCTATGTGGGAGGGTTAGACAAGAGGATGGTGAGAAAAACCCACGAGACTCTACCTGAAAAAAAATCACTAAAGCAAAACAAAAAGAAAAAAAAAAAGCAAGCAAGAAAGAAGGGGGGTGGGGCTGGGGCTCATCTTAAGTGGCAGTAGGCCTGTCAAGATCCTGATGCTACAAAAATCCACAGCCTTCTAAAATATCTGTCATGTCTACTCTGTAATGTGGCTGGCAACACCTCATTTGGTGGTTCTAGCAGTGTCCAGCTGTTGGGGTTTTTTTCTTCTGTTTTTGTGATGTTGGTGGGAGTACCCCTAAACCGGACTTAGGAAGGTGATTTTTCCACAGAAGTATTGATCACTGACTCTGTCCTAGGTCTGCCTCTGATGATGACAACAAGGACTGTGAGACCAAGCCTTCCATGGGCCAGCTGGCCCTCTACCTGCTGGCCCTCAGGGCCAACTGCGAGTTCATCGGGGGCCACAAGGGGGACAGGCTGGTTTCCCAGCTCAAGTGGTTTCTGGAGAATGAGAAGAGGACCATTGGTGAGGGGATGTCTCATGCTGGTGTGGGAGAAACAGCAGGGCGGGCTCATTAGATGAGATACTTGGTGAGAATCTGAATTTGGGGGTGGGGGTAGGGATGGGGGTGTATGCCTGTAATCTTAGCTCATCAGCAAGCAGAGGTAGGGGAATTATAGCACTGAGGAGGAAAGAAAAAAATATATAAGATCCTATTTGGAAAATAACTGAAGCCAACAGTGTCTAAAGTGTGACTCAAGAGGTAGAATGCCTGCCTAACAAGCCAGGGAGAGGCCTGAGTTAAAAACTTCAGTACCAGCCCGGTGCAGTGGCTCATACCTGTCTGTAATCTTAGCTACTCAGGAGGCTGAGATCTGAGGACTGCTGTTCACTAAGGTCTGTGAGACTCATATTTCTAATTAACCACCAGAAAACTGGAAGTGGCACTGTGGCTCAAGGGGTAGGGTGGTAGCCTTGAGCTGAAGAGCTCAGGAACAGTGCCTAGGCCCAGAGTTCAAGTCCCACAACCAACAAAAAACAAAAACAATCACCACTAAAAAGCCTTCAGTATCACCAAACCAAACAAAATGTCAGGTCTCCTCCCCAGACTCTTTCCCTTTCTCCATTCTTCCATTTCACTAATGATTTAGAGGTTTGGACTCTAGGAATGTCTACTCTAGTAGCCATTCTTTTCCTTCCTTCTTTCTTTCCTTCCTTCCTTCCTTTTTATTTTCTTCCTTTTTTTTTTTTTGGCAGTGCTGGGGTTTGAACTTACAGTCTTATACTTACCTGGCTTGCTCAGTTGGTGCTGTACCACTTGAGCCATGCCAGATTTTGGATGATTTCACTTTTTTTTTTCTTTTGAGATGGAGAGAGATTTTTCTATTGAGGCTAGCTTTGAACCACAGCCCTTTGGATATCTTAAGTAGTTAGGATTACAGGTGTGATCCCTAATCTCCCAGCCACTAGTAGCCCACCTCTTCTTTACTTGCCTTTCCACTCTACTGACAAGCCCCCACTAAGTCCTCACTAAGGCTGACCTGATCACCCACCTCTGGGACACCTGTCCAGCCTCTGTACTGCTTACTTTTGAGCCCCTCTCTGCCAACTCTCTGGACTCCTGACTCAACCCAGAACAAACATCCTGAGCAAGTGTTTTCAATAGAAATCCTAGTCTGAGCATGGCAGTGAGCTACTTGGGAAGCAAAAGTAGGATTATAATCCAAGCCAGGCAGAAGTGGGAGACCCCATTTGAAAAACAAAGTAAAGCAAAAATGACAGGGTTCATGGCTTAGGTCCTGGAGCACCTGCTGGCAAGCTCAAGGCTCTGAGTTCAAAACCCCAATTCTCTCTCTCTCTCTCTCTCTCTCTCTCTCTCTCTCTCTCTCTCTCTCACACACACACACACACACACACACACACACACACACACACACACACAGAAGAAAGAAAGAAAGAGGGTATCAATGGCTCCAGACTGAAATCCTAGTTACTGAAGTGGCTGAGCTCTGAGGATCATGGTTCAAAGCCAGGTGAGGCAGGAAAGTCCATATGACTCTTATCTTCACCACAAAGCCAGAATTGGAGATGTGCTCCAGTCTTGAGCAAAAGTTAAGAGATAGTGCCTGGACCCTGGAATTGAAACCCCAGGATTGGCATACACACACAAAGAAACCAATCAATCACAAAGAAAGAAAGAAAGAAAGAAAGAGAAAGAAAGGAAGAAAAGGAAAGAAAGGAAGAAAAGGAAAGAAAGAACATATTAGGGGGTACAGGAGATGGCGTGAGGGTCCCCAGATGCTGGCGTTTGACCTGCCCCCCATCCCTCCCTTTTCTCCTTCTCAGGGAAGAACCTCAACAGTTACCCCCATAGCAGATTCTACAAGTACAGCCTCAGCATCCTGGCCCTGTGTGTCCACCAGAAGAGGGTTCATGACCACGTGGTGAGCAAGCTCATACACGCGGTGGAACACGATCACGCTCCCAACCAGAGTCCTGTCTCTGTGGGTGAGTGGCCCCACGTCTGTTGAAGCCAGGCTCTTGCTTGCCCTGATCAAAGCCCCTCCCACCCCCATCCCTCATCCCCACACTCACCATTCCTGTGGATCCAGCCTTATCAAATTCCTTAGAATGAGAGGCTTGTGGGGGAGGGAGGCATCAACTAGATCCTGACCCCTCCCAGGGCAAGTCAGGGGATTGATTGTTCATCTAAAGTGACCTTCCAGAAACATCTTGGTAATGGATGTCACACAAGCCAAGGGCTTAGCATGAGCTCGATATGGAACATGTTCTGAGCACATAGCTCTGATCTCTATTATCTGGAAATGAAGACCTGGGATCTGGTCCACGTCTGTATTGTGGGCAGACCTTAGTCTGCCCTTTATTTCTTATTGGAATTTAAGGTTTTGTCTAAGCCTTGAATGAGAGTATGCACCTTGCATGGGTGAGGGGAGAAGGTGGAGAAGGGTTTGTAGATATCCAGAGAGAGGACAACAGCAGGGGCTCTAGCAGAAGATTAAAAAAACAAAACAAAACTATAGTAGACACATTAAATTAAAATCATCTAGAAGAGCCGCACGCTGGGGGCTCACACCTATAATCCTAGCTACTCAAGAGGCTGAGCTCTGAGGAACATGTTTCAAAGCCAGCCTAGGCAGCAAAAGTTGGTGAGGACCCTTATCTCCAAGTAAACACCAGAGAAGCTGGAAGTAGAGCTGTGGCTGAAAGTAGTAGAGCACTAGGCTTGAGCAAAACAGCTTTGAGACAGCATCCAGGCCCTGAGTTCAAGCCCCAGGAATGACACACACACACACACACACACACACACAGTAATTCCTTGGATTCAGTTCCAGACCACAAGAAACCTGGGCAAAGCACGCGGTGGTGTGTCCTTGGCTGATGTGATTATATAGCCATCCCCCTCTTCAAGCCTTCATTCGTTGCCCATAACTACGAGGCCCTGACTCTGGTGTCCTGCTGGGCTTGGCTCCACATGGCTGAGCAGATCACCCTTCTCTTGTCTCCCTCATGCAGACACAATGGCCATGGCTGGCTTGGCCCTCACTTGTCTGGAGCGTTCTGGCTTCAACCCGAATCTGAGGCAATGGATCATCATAGCTGGGGCCACGGCCCGAGTAAATATTCTGCTGGCCCAGACCCCCGAGGGCTACTTTGGGAATATCTACAGCACTCCTTTGGCACTGCAGGTGGGAGAGAGACTATGGAGCTGGGTCCTGGGGTGGGGTGGGGGAGCTGGTGGGGATTAGTCAACCTCTCAACCGCTGGAAGACTTGGCTCCTCCCCCTGACTGGCACTCCTTCCTGTCCTCTGCCCTGGCACAGCTGCTCATGACCTCGACTATGCCTATAGAGGAGCTGGCCACTGACTGCCTCAAGGCAAGGACGGCTCTGCTGGCCAGCGTGCAAGAGGAGACCTTCCAGAATGTTCACATGATTTCCCAGCTGCTGCCAGTCCTCAACGGCAAGACCTATCTAGATCTCATCTTCCCAGATTGCCAGGCACCAAAAGGTAGCAGAGATTTTGCATTCTTTGGCTCTCTTTGTGTCATCTGCCAGTCCCAAGGCCTCCAGACCATCTGCTAGTCCCAGGAAGGGGAGGTTGCTTGGTCTTGGTGCGTGTGCACGCGCACCAGACCCATAGTCTTGAGCTCAGGGCCTTGCACTCTGCTTCAGCACTTTTTGTGTTTTGGCTCAAGGCTGCCACTCTACCATGTGAGCGGTAGTGGGGTCCAGAGATGGGTGGGCAGTAAGACCACTCAGGACACGATCAGATGTTATAAGTGTATTGAGCAGGGAAAGAGCTGATGGCACCAGGACTACAGCCCAAGGTTGGGATCTCAGTGTGCAGCCCTGAGGAACAAGCAAGGGTTTTTATACCCCAGAATGGGGGGGGGGTCATGCATTAAATGGAACTTTCCTATATTGTGTAAGCTAAACAAGATACAGAAGCAAAATATCTGGCTGTCAGCAAGAATGTAGGTGCCAAGCTCACTTCTCAAAATTGGCCGCCCACAGAAACAAAGAGGACTGGGAATGTGGCTGAGTGGTAGAGTGCTTGCCTAGCATGCACAAAGCACTGGGTTTGATTTCTTGGTAGCACATACACAGAAAAATCTAGAAGTGGTATTGTGGCTCAAGTGGTAGAGCGCTAGCCTTGAGAAAGCCCAAGGACAGTGCCCAGGCCCTGAATTCTAGCCCCAGGACTGGCAAAAACAAAACAAAGCACATCATTTATGTCACATATGAAGCCTTATGCCTGTAATCCTAGCTACTCTGGAAGCTGGGATCTAAGGATCCTGGTTTAAAGCCAGTGGTGCACACAAATCTGAGATACAGAGACCCTTATGCCCAATTAACTAGCAAAAATAGCTAGAAGTAGAAGTGTAATTCAAGTGGTAGGGAGCCAGTTTTAAGAAAAAAAAAAGTCAAGGGCTCAAGCTCCTGAGTTCAAGTCTTACCACTGGAGAGTGTGTGTGCGTGTGTGTGTGTGTGTGTGTGTGTGTGTGTGTGTGTGCGCGCGCGCATG
Organism: Megascapheus bottae; assembly: GCF_031878675.1. Lineage (NCBI taxonomy): Eukaryota > Metazoa > Chordata > Mammalia > Rodentia > Geomyidae > Megascapheus > Megascapheus bottae. Next base: position 12,969,457 of record NC_143536.1, read on the forward strand.
TGCCTAACAACAACAACAAAAAGAATTGGGATAAGGGGTTGGGGGAAATTGTCTAACAAATAGTGGGGACCAGGAAGCAGGAAGGAAAAGGAGGTGAGGCCCTCAGAGGTAAGGGAGCATAAGCAATGAATATTCTAGAATGGGCCCCCAGGGTGCCATGGGGCAGGTAGGTGGAGGGGGATGTTGTGGAGCAGAGAAGGGCCCCTGGGCTGGGAGGCCCTGGAGGCCCAGGGTTAGGGAGATGGGGATGGTGATCCTGATCATGGCTGAGACCCAGGGTGGGTCTTTGTGGGAAGGCCAGAGGACTGAAATCTCCACTCCCTGTCTTCCTGGCACAGTCATGCTGATACCAGCTACTGAGGGTCCGACCCTGATCCAGGACCCCGGGACCATCAGCGTCACCCTGAAGGTCCCCAGCGTCTTGCCACCATACCAACAGGCCATCTCTGTTCTCAATGGCTCCTCCTTGGAGGACGTCCTGAAGAAAGCCCAGGAACTCGGAGGGTTCACGTGAGTCCATCCGTTCACCTCCCAAACCTCACCCCATTCAATGCCTCCACGCACGGAATGAGCTGAGGGAAGGGACAGAGGACAGTAGAGCGCTCCATTTGGAGGAGCACTGGTCAACTGTGTTCATCTTCTGTTCTCCTTTCTAGTCCACCCTGGTATGGACACAAGGAGCCTCAGTGCAGTCTTGTGATGAAGTCTCAGGCCTAGGTGTGGCGATGCACACTTGTAAACCCAGCTCTTTGGGAAGCAGAGGCAGAAATACCTCCAGTTTGAGACCAGCCTGGATAAAGTTAATTAAGGTCCTAGTTCGAGAACCAGTGGCTTGGGGCTGGGAATTTGGCCTAGTGGTAGAGTGCTTGCCTAGCACGCGGAAGACCGAGGTGCGATTCGTTGGTACTATTTACACAGAAAACGCCAGAAATGGTGCTGTGGCTCAAGTGGTAGAGCTCTAGCCTTGAGAAAACCCAACGACAGTGCTCAGGCCCTGAGTAAACCAAAACCAAACCAAAAAACAAACAAACAAACAAACCCAAAACAGTGGCTTATGCCTAGAATCCTAGATACTCGGGAGGCTGAGATATGAGTTTAGTTTGAAGCCAGTCCAGGCAGTAAACTCTTGGAGACTCCATCTCCAATTAAACAGCCAAAACAAAAAACAACAAACTGGATTAAAGGTGTGGCTCACGTAGAGTAGAGTCAGCTGAGTAAGCTTGAGGCCCTGAGTTCAAACCCCAGTATTACAAAATAAAGTTATTTCCTTTTAATTATTTATTTTTTAGCCAGTCCTGGGACTTGAACTCAAGGCCTGGTGATGATCCTGAATGTCTTTTGCTCAAAGCTCTAAAGAGCTCTAACAGTGGAGCCACACTTCTGGCATTTTGGTAATTAACTGGAGATGAGTCTCAAAGCTGGGTGCTGGTGGCTCATGCCTACAATCCTAGTTAACTCAGGAGGCTGAGATCTGGGCATTAGGGTTCAAAGCCAACCTGAGCAGGACAGTGTTAATCACCAGAAAACTGGAAATAACACTGAGTGCCAACCTTGAGTGAAAAAAGCTCAGGGAACAATGCTCAAGCCCTGAGTTAAGCCCCATCATCCCCCCACCAAGAAAAAAAAGTCTCACAAATGTTTCTACCCAGGTAGGTTTAGAGCCACACACCTCAGATCTCAGCCTCCTACGTAACTAGGATTATAGGCATAAAACACTGACACCTGGCCTTTTTTTAAATAATATATATAATTATATATATATATTTAAATAATGTACCAAAGGATTTCAGTTCAACACACCTGTTTATAAGAACCATGAATCTTGATCAGTGTCACCTCTTTCATCGTTCTCCCTATCAGCCACTTCTTTCTTAAATATCAAGTCCATTTTTATTCAATTTCTGGGAAGTTATGAATCCTCAATAGCTTCACAAATTAAATAGAAGGGAAAATATAAAAATTAATAAAATGTCAGGCACTCTGGAGCCTGAGGTAGGAAGATTGACTATTCAGGACCACACTAGGGTAAAGTGAGTTTAAATAGCAATAGTTTATCTTTAAAAAAAAAAGCCAGGCACTGGTGACTCACACCTATAATTCTACCTACTCAGGAGGCTGCGATCTGAGGATCAAGGTTCAAAGCCAGCCCAGGCAGAAAAGTCTGAGGCTCCAGTGAACCACTAGAAAAATGGAAATGGAGCATTGGCTCAAAGTGGTAGAATGCTAGCCCTGAGTCCTTTAGCTCAAGGACAGTGCCCAGGCCCAAAGTTCAAGCCCATGACCGAAGAGAGAGAGAGAGAAAGAGAGAGAGGCGGGGGAACGCAACCACAAAACTGAAAAGCCAATAACACTGAAATAAGGACTGTGCAAAAAAGTGCAGGCCTATACTTCTGGCCCACCATGCACTTTTAGCCTCCATGTGTCCAGGCTAGCACAGGCACCTCATCTTGGTGCTGGCCTATGTATGTGAGCTCTTAGTCTCCCCCTGGGGCCACCAGCACCTCCTCTTTCTCCACTTTTTCTCCTCCTCCTCCTCCTCCCCCTCCTCCTCCTCCTCTTCCTCCTCCTCTTCTCATTCCCCCTCCCCTCCTCCTCCTTTTCTTTTTACCAGTACTGACTTGAACTCAGGGTCTGAGAACTGTCCTTAGATACTTTTTTTTTTTTTTTTTTGCTTAAGACTAGCACTCTGCCACTGAGTCACAACACCGCTTCCAACCTTTTCTGTGTATGTGGTACCAAGGAATCAAACCCTGGGCTTCGTGCATGCTAGGCAAGCTCTCTACCATTAGGCCCCGCTCCTGGCCCCTGACCTTTTGCTTTTCTAGGTATGAAACCAAGGCCTCCTTGTCAGGCCCCTACCTGATCTCGGTGATGGGGAAAGCGGCTGGGGATCAAGAGTACTGGCAGCTCCTCCGGGCTCCCAATACCCCCCTGCAGCAAGGTGAGTCTGCTAGCCTGTTACCCCTAAATGTGTTCCCTGAACAAACTGCCTCTGCCGTGGGACGTCCCCAACGTCACCTCTTCCCTCAGCCTACCCGGGTCAAAGCTGCAAATCACCGATGCTCAATAGTTGTCCGTTTTATTTAACGAACTCTGTAGAATTTTTATAGAAGTTATTGTGGAATCATTGTGTGAACTAGAAGCAGTTTAAAAGGAAGAAGAAAATTAAAATAATCTGCAAGCTGGGTGCTGGTGGCTCATCCCTATAATCCTAGCTACTCGGGAGGCTGAGCTCTGAGGATCCCAGTTCGAAGCCAGCCAAGCAGAAAAGTTCCAATGAGTCTCTTGTTTCCCATTAACCACTCAAAAACCAGAAATGGAGCTGTGGCTCAAAGTGGTAGAGTGCCTTGAGCAAAACAAACTCAAGGACATCAGATTCAAGCCCCAAAATCTACATAATCAATCAATCACCTATAATTCACTACTTAAAGGTAATTACTTAAAAATAAGTTTGGACAGTCCAACAGCGATGACTCAATACTTGGGTACCCAAGGTTACGGACATGGTCTTGGAGATATAAACATAACTACAGAGACATAAAAATCCATGATGAGCTTTATGCTCTATAGACATAATGTTTTATTACATGTATTAATTTATATCTATGACATATAAACCCCAGCTTAACTTTAATTATGCTCTAAAATTTATGTACCAGTGATTGTATATAGAGATTCTCTTCTTGAAATACTTGTTAAACATGACATTTGAAATATGATGTAAAAATCAATGTTAACAAATTCTTTAATAAAAAATAAGTTTGGAACGGGCGAGGTGGTTCACACCTATAATCCTAGCTATTCTGGAGGCTGAGATCTGAGGATCACGGTTCAAAGCCAGTCTGTGCACTAAAGAACAAGAGTCTTATCTCCAATTAAGCACTAGAAAATGGGAAGTGGGACTGTGGCTCTAGGGTAGGGAGTAGCCTTGAGCTGAGGAGCTTGAGGACAACACCCAGGCCCAGGGGTAGGGTGATAGTTTTGAGCTGAAGAGCTCAGGGCAGTGTCAAGGACGAGTTCAAGCCCCATGACCCACAAAAAAAAGAAAGAAAAAAAGGTTTGCAGCCGGATGTGGTGGCTCACACCTGTAATCCTAGCTACTCAGAGGCTGAGAGCTGAGGATCACGGTTCAAAGCCAGCCTGGGCACTAAAGTCTGTGAGACTCTTATCTCCAATTAACCAGTAGAAAACTGGAAGTGGTTCTGTGGCTCAAGGGGTAGGGTGGTAGCCTAGAGCCGAAGAGCTCAGGGACAGTGCCGAGGCCCAGAGTCCAAGCCCCATGACCAACAAAACAAAGAAAAAAAGTTTGGGGTGGGCAGGGAGTGTGGCCTACTGGTAGAGTGCCTGCCTAGCGTGCACAAAGCGCTGGGTTTGATTTCTCAGTATCACATACACAGAAAAGGCCAGGAAGTGGAGCAGTAGCTCAAGTGGTAGAGCGCTAGCCTCAAGAAAACCCAAGGACAGTGCGCAGACTTAGGGTGTATTTGCTTCTAGATATACCTCAGGGTTTGGTTTTCCATTTAAAACAAAAAATAATAAAACATCAGAACTGGATGCTGGTGGCTCATGCCTGTTTCATCTTAGCTATGTGGAAGGCTGGAAATGGGAAGATCGTAGTTTCACCATATCCTGGACATGATATGATGTGAGCTTGACATCCCAGATAGGATGAAAAGCTCAAAACAGGTGGATTGTGGTCCAGGTGTGTGCTCAGGCAAGAAGAGGTGCTGACCTCAGGCCTTTGTAAGCAGTGTGGCCAGACACTGGTGGTTTACATCTATAGTTCTAGTTATTCCAGAGGCTGAGATCTAAGAATCTCAGTTCAAAGCCAGCCTGAGCAGAGACAGCCCAGGATACATTTATCTCCAGTTAGCCTGTACAAAGCCAGAAGTGGCTTGAGTGGGAGAAAGCCAGTCTTGATTGAAAAAGCCAAGCAAGAAACGGTGAGTTCAAATCCTAGGACTGGTAAAAAGAAAAAAAAAAAAAAGCAAACAGTGTAGATCTTACAGATGCCAGCTTCTCTTGGGGTGGGGGAGGGAGAGGAAGTCCAGATGCTGCAGGCCAGGTTCACCTCCTGAAGCCTTTTGCTCTTACCTCTGTCCACAGGCATTGCTGACTACAGACCCCAGGATGGAGAAACGATCGAGTTGAAGCTAGTTAACTGGTAGTTCCTGAACTGCCTCACCGAGAGCCTCCTAGTACAAGCCCAGGCTCTGGCCTCGCTCCTGGAACAGGCCCTGCCCTGGCCCTGCTGCCATCTTCTGCACATCTCACCACCTCTGCCACTACCCCTGCAAAGATCCAAAGAAGCCACAGTGCTCACTCCAGAGCAGAGTGCCGGGCGCCTCCCCTGGGATGTCTGCCAGACCAGGTCAGGAGTGGCCTGGCTCTCAGCCTTCCACCCAGGCCCTGCAGCCCCGACCCCAGCTCTCCACTCCCGGCAGGTGACAGCTGCAGAGCTGGGCCTGATGCTATGCAAAGTCTCCGCAATGCTCACCTCCCATCTTGGACTTGATTAAAGTCTTGGTTGTCTGAAGCAGGGCTGCAGCATGCTGGTGCCTGATTCTGCGCGGCACAGGGATGAAAGCAGGCATGGCAGCACTGCCTGAGTGTTGGGGCATCACTGGTGGTAGACTCTGTCTAGCACAGGCCTAGGGGGTTATTAGTGTTTTTGTTGTAAATCCCTATGTGTGTGTGCGTGTGCCATATGAGAGTTTCACACTTGATCTAAGCCAAAAGGCTAAGAAGTGGTAGTGCTGGAATTTGAACTCACAGCCTTGCTGGGCAGATACTTTACCACTTGAATTATACCCCCGGTCCTATTTTGTTTTAGTTATTTTTTTGCCAGTCAGAGGGCTTGAACTCAAGGTCTGGGCACTGTCCTTGGGTTTTTCTTAAGGCTGGCACTCTACCCCAGCACCACTTCCGCTTTTTCTGTTTATGTGGTACTGAGGAATCAAAACCAGGACTTCATGCATGCTAGGTGAGCGCCCTATCACGAGGCCACACTCCTGGCTCAGGGTTTGTTTGTTTTTTGTGTATTAAATACTGCTGTCCTGAGCTGCTTTTGCTCAAGGGTAGTGTTCTACCACTTGAGCCATTGGGCCACTTCTGGCTTTTTTTGTTGTTGGTTTGCTTGTTTGTGTGGTACTGAGGAATGAACTCAGGTTGTCATGCGCGCTAGGCAAACACTATGAGAGCCCCTGCCCTCAGGTAGGGTTGGTGTTTGTTTGAGGTGCCGACCTCAGGCCTTTGTCTTCCCATCTACACACTCTCAAGCAGTTTAAGCCAGGTGTGGGATATCCATGCCTGGCTTATTTGTTGATATGAGGTCTTCACTTTTTTGCTTTAGCTGGCCTTGAACTGTAAGCCTTGAGCAACCTCATTTCTCTTTTGGAGATAAGGACTTGAGTGGTCAAAACGAGGAAGTGATTCCCCCAAGGTCACAGTAATGCTACAGAAGGAGTTGTGTGGGTGTGGGCAAGGCTTAGGACATGAGCCTGTAATCCTCACTGCACTGGAGCCGGTGGCTAGGGCAGTCTGTTCTAGGCCAATCTGGACAGAGAAGTGTTCATGAGGCACTATCTCCAAAACAGCCAGCAAAAAGCAGGACTGATAATATGGCTCAGGTGGTAGAGTGCCAGTCTTCAGCAAAAAAAAATCAAAGAAGCCGGCTGCAGTGGCTCACACTTGTAATCCTAGCTACTCAGGAGGCTGAGATAGCAGTTCAAAGCCAGCATAGGTACTAAAGAACGTGAGACTCTTATCTCCAATTAATCACTAGAAAACTGGAAATGGGGCTGTGGCTCAGGGGGGAAGGTTGTGGCCTTGAGCTGCAGAGCTCAGGGACAGTGCCCAAGACCCAGAGTTCAAGCCCCCACAACCACCACCACCAACAACAAAAAAGAATCAGGGGCCGGGAGTTTGGCCTAGTGGCAGAGTGCTTGCCTAGCATGCACGAAGACCAGGGTTCAATTCCTCAGTATCACAAACATAGAAAAGCCGGAAATGGAGCTGTGGCTCAAGTGGTAGAGCACTGGCCTTGAGGAAAGCCCAAGGACAGTGTTCAGGCCCTGAGTTCAGTCCCCAGGACTGGAAAGAAAAAAGGAAAAGCTGGAAGTAGCACCGTGGCTCAAGTGGTAGAGTTTTAGTCTTGAGAAAGCCCAAGAATAGTGCTCAGGCACTGAGTTCAAGCCCAAGGACTGGCAAAAAAAAAAAAAAAACTATATACAGGGGCCGGGAGTTTGGCCTAGTGGTTAAAGTGCTTACCTAGCATGCATGAAGACCCGGGTTCGATTCCTCGGTGCCACATACATAGAAAAAAGCTGGAAGTGGTGCTGAGGCTCAAGTGGTAGAGCTCTAGCCTTGAGAAAGTCCAAGGCCAGTGCTCAGGCACTGAGCCCAGGACTGGCAAAAAAAAAAAAAACTATATACATAAATTAAAGAAAAAGAAATGTCTCCATTCCACCTCAGGCTGTTTGTTACCCTTCCACACCTCATCTAAATGTCTCCATATTTTTGGTCCTCAGCCTGAGAATCCCTTAGTCTTCATTCTGCTCCCCACCCCACTGGGAATTTTTGGGATATTCAGAAGTGGCTTTTAGTCTCCAGGAAGCAGCAGAATTGCCATAGGAAAATTTGACAGTGTAAATTCCTATTTTTCCCTGACAAGGAGGTTCTGATTCTTTACTGAGCTCTGGAAAACATTATTATTATTATTATTATTATTATTATTATTATTATTATTATTTTATTTTGTGGATCATGGGGATTGAATTCGGCCTACCCGCTGTCCCTGATCTCTTCAGATCATGGCTACCACCCTACCCTTGAGCCAAGCCCCACTTTCTGTTTTCTATGGGTTAATTGGAGATAAGAGTCTAAGGTCCTTTGAAGCTAGATCCTCAGATCTCAGTCTCCTGAGTAGCTAGGATTACAGGCCTGAGCCACTGCACTGGCTTTTATTATTATAGTCATGGGGCTTGAACTCTGGGCCTAGCGCTGTCTCTGGGCAATTCAATTCAAGGCTAGCCCTCTACCACTTGAGTCATAGTGCCACTTCTGGATTTTTGGTGGTTAACTGACGATAAGTCTCATGGGCTTTCGTGCCCAGGCTGGCTTTGAATAGCGATCCTCAGATCACCTCCTGAATAGTTAGGATTACAGGAGTGAGCCACCAGCGCCTAGCCAAAGCTAGTTTTATTTCTTGGTTTTAGTTTTTTCACCCATGTCCAGAGACAGGAAAAAGAGCTGGAGTGAACGGTAGTCATTCCAGGGAGTGACCAGCAGAGGGCGAGCTGCACCAAGCTAAACGACACGCGGCGCTGACGTCAGGGAGGAGAGGGCAGGTTTCTTAGGGGAGGAGGCTAACAGCCTGCCCTGGGCTCCGAGCTAAGCCTTGCTCCTTTCTTATTGGCACTCTAGAGCCACGCCTGGAATTTGTTGACCCAGACAAGCATCTGTGGTTTGGGTGGGAAAACTAAGCTCAGACCGGGGACAAGGTCTTAGTGGCGGTTGCCCGGCCTTCCATTTTAGGGCTCTGTTCTGGGATGGCGGAGTTCAAGGAGCCCACTATGAGTCAGCTCCGAGCGCTCATGGCCAGGGCTGGATGCTAGCCTGGCCGGTGGTCCCCTGCTTCTTCCGCTGTGGTCGGCCTTGGTGACTCAGCTTCCCAACGCTGCTCTGCAGGAGGAGGTGGAAAACACACCGATCTGGAGGAGCTTTCAGCTGTCCAGCTGTGGCCCAGCTCTTCTGGGTCTCAAGATCCCACGAGATGACAGTAGCCAAGGCCCTTTCCAAGGGTTTTGTTTCTTGGACACAGCTTGGGCTGTCTGCGGCCTACCCGGGCCTTGCGTTGGCCTCTGGGTTTGGGGATAGGGTGCGCCCGGGCGCTGGATAGAGAAGGCTCTTATCCCATTGGTGGAGACAAAACAAGGCTGCCTACTTTAGCTAAGGCGGACTCCACCCCGCAGAAACAGTAACACATGGGGAAGGAGGAGGAGTCGGGCGGGAGAACGGAGGAGGAGAGGCTGAGGGCCTCGGGCCCCACCAGAGGACCCCGAGCGCCGGGGGGCGTGGCCTGTCCGGGCGGGGCGAGGGCGGGGCCTGGAAGGGGCGGGGCCTGAGCGCGGGGCCACGCCCGCCGCGGACAAACGCGGTGGGAGCCTGAGCCTCCGGCCAGAGCCGCTCGGGAGGGAACCGCAGCTGGGGCTGGGACCGCTGTGCCGGCGCGCAGGCCCTGCGGGAGCCAAGCCGAGCTCGCCGCCTGGAGCGGCCGCATCTCCCGGGAACTGCCGGAGGCAGTGATCAGCGACCCCCCGACCCCCCGAGCCCAGGAGTCACACGGACCGAGGCCTGAGCACAAAGGAGGTCGGGGAGTAGGGATCATCCTCCGCCGGAACCATCCTGAGGGAGGACCGAGGATTCCATCCGAGAGCGTAGCGTGAGCACGGGGCGGGGAGCGGCGGGCGGCCGCAGGGAGACTTCGCCCGGCGCCGGTGCCCGGGGCTCACCAGGACAAAACATCTAAACCACTGGACAGCCAGAGCCACGGGCCGAGCCGCGCTGCCGACCCGACACCCCGTCCTTGGCTGGCCCGGGCCTGGCACCAGAAGCCGGGGGCCCCCACCTGTCTGAGAGAGGCGCACGGGATCCGGCCTGGCCCCAAGGGGACATCTCTGCTGGCCCTGAGCTGGGCACTGAAGACCTGCCTCCTATCCCAGACTCACTGGTGCGGATGGGCCGCTGCCCACCCGAGTGCCATGAAGGCAGGATGACCTCAGCCGAAGCCATGGAGGGGACTGGAAATGCCCGGGAGGCTGGGCCCCCCAGGTGGTCCTCAGGCAGCCCCCAGGTCCTCCGGAGGCCTGGCCGAACCCAGGTGGCAGTGGCAGCCATGGTGTGGGTGCTGGCCGGAGCCAGCATGTCAAGCCTGAACAAGTGGGTCTTCACTGTGCACGGTTTTGGGCGGCCCCTGCTCCTCTCTGCCCTGCACATGTTAGCTGCAGCGCTAGCCTGCCACTGGAGAGCACGACGCCCCATGCCAGAGGGCGCCCACCGCCGAGTTCTGCTGCTCAGTCTCACCTTTGGCACCTCCATGGCCTGTGGCAATGTGGGCCTGAGCACCGTGCCCTTGGACTTGGCACAACTGGCCACGACCATGACGCCCCTCTTCACACTGGCCCTGTCTGCACTGCTGCTCGGCCGCAGACACCACCCACTTCAGTTTGCTGCCATGGGTCCACTCTGCCTAGGGGCAGCCTGCAGCCTGGCTGGGGAGCTCAGGGTACCTCCTGCGGGCTGTGGCTTTTTGCTGGCAGCCACTTGCCTGCGAGGCCTCAAATCCGTCCAACAGAGTGAGTACCCTGGGGGTTAGGGTGGGGTCTGGATGGTTCCTGAGGGATGCGGCCATTATCCCTTTGTGTGTGTGTGTGTGTGTGTGCCTGTAGGGAAGATTGGAACTCAGTGCCTAGGCACTGTCCTGAACTACTTTGGCACTCTACCACTTGAGCCACAGCTCCACTTCCAGCTTTTTGGTGGTGCATTGGCGATTAGTCCTGCAGACTTTCCTGCATGGGCTGGCTTTGAACTGTGATCTTCAGATCTCACTCTCCTGAGTGGGTAGGATTATACCAGCATGAGCCAATGGCACCAGCCATTATCTCATTGTATAGAAAAGGACATTGAGGTTCAAAGAGGTCCCTAAGATCTCCATCTGTTCCTTGTCAAGATTTCTATCTTGCTGAGCCTGAAAACAGCAGGTACTGTGTTAATGATAAAAGTGATGGAGGCACTTTCTTGTGAACAGCAGAAAATCTGAACCCAGGCCCTGGAGACCTGGTGTCCAAGTGAGGCTGTGAATCTAGAGAGAGGATGAGGACAGGGAAGAGGAGGTCCAAGCCCTGGACTCTGATTGCGAAGTGCTGGGTTTACAGTGTGACAATCCTCGAGCTAGATGTTGATATTTAGTTGTCATAGCAACCATATTACTCATCAGCACTTTACTGCTGGGGTAAGACCCATTGAGGGTTTGGAGTGAGGGGCAGAGGGTTGAAACTGGGTCTTGCTGTGTACTCAGGCTGGCCTCGAACTTGTGGTCCTCCTGCCAAAATGTTGTGGGATTTTTTTTTTTGTAGTACTGGAGATTGAACTTGAACTTGGGACCTTGAGCTTGTTAATCTGGCGTTTTGCCATTTGAATCATACCTCCAGCCCTGGAGGTACGATTTTGGTTGGTTTTGGTTTTGGTGCCAGTCCTGGAGCTTGAACTTAGGCTCTGGGCTTTTTTTGCTCAAGGCTAGCTAGAACTTCACCATCTGCGCCACAGCTCCGCTTCTGGCTTTTTAGTGGTTTGTTGGAGAGGTAAGTCTCATGAATATTCCTATCCTGACTGTTTCCAACTATGATCTTCAGGTCTAGCCTCCTGAATAACTAGGATTATAGGCATGAGCCACTGGTGTCTGACATCCAGTGTTTTTTGTTTTGTTTCGGCTTTTTTGTTGGTTATTTTCCAGAAATGTATTACCTTTTCTCTCCTCAAATTGTGATCCCTGGATCTCAGGCTCCTGAGTAGCTAATCACTGTTGTCTGGCACAAATTAGTTCACGATTGATTCAAGATCACATAACCCTTGAGTGCTTTAGGACCATCCAAGGCTTCAGGCCCAGACTCTGCTAAATCCATCTGCCTGAGGCTAGACTTGCTTCCCACCTCTACTGGAGAGGGTAACTGAGGCCCGGCCCATACTGTCTTGGCCTCCATCGGAGCTAGACCCTGAGAGGGCCAGGGCACGTAAGGTTCTCCTTTCGTCTTGTTCATCTTTGTGTTGAGCAGGCCTAGGCTGTCTCTTTTCTCAGTTTCTCCACCTTTTTAGAGCGTAAGGAGATTTGACAGTTTGATAGGCCTCTTGTCTTCCCTCCCTCCCTGCTCTGGGATTCTCAGGCCTGAGAAGGAAGGGCTTTCCAGGTGTGCTGGGCTAGGCCCGAGAGCAGCCTACAGCCAGGGAAGATTGGTGTTTGAATTAGGCCCTGCCATAGCATTAGGACCTTGGGGCCCAGAGGTCCTGTCCCCACTCTTCCGGGCCCTGAGGCAGGATCAAGCCTAGTTCTATTTTAGCTTCCAGTTACATGATCTCTGGGCATGCGTTGACTCTGGGAAATCTGACCCTATGGGGCCTTCTGGGCAGGGCCAGAAGGTCCCATATCACACCTGCTGAGACCACACATGCCTCAGGCAGAGCCCAGCTGCCCCATCTACAGGAGGGGCTGTATTATTAGAGCATGCAGGCACGAGGTGGCATGTGCCTGGCACCAGGCCACTTCTTAGCTTTTGCCAGTTCTCTCCTCCCCCTGGTTCCAAGTCTCTGCTTCCTCTGGACTCTCTCAGGACCAGTGTCTCCCTGTGGCCCCAGCACCTGGCCTGGGGCCTGGTAGAGAGCAACCTGGGTAATTCTGGCATTCTAATGGATAAACTGGTTGGGCTATCTGGCTCAGATGCTAAGGAGATAGCAAAGGTCGCCAGAGGCCCCAGTGAGAGATAGGAACCAAGCCAAGATGAAGAAAGGCTGGAACAAGGAGCCCAAATGGATTTTTGAGAAAGGTTTATTTTGCCAAAGGCACCAGGGCTCAATTCAGACTAGCGTGTCAATGGGCTGCTTCCACCTCTGTTCTTGAAATCCCTCACTGCAGGAGGCAGAGGGTCAGAGTAAGACAGCCTGGGCCGCTGTGTAGTAGGCCCAGGGGGCAGAATATGAGGGGAGGGATGATGGTGCCCTCCTGTCCATAGGAAGGCTCTTGTCTGTGTTTTCAGGCTGACTGGGGAACCTCACTCGACAGGAGAGAATTTCTAGAGCGAGGTCGACACAGGGGGTGGCAGAGGTGGGACTTCTTCCTGGGGTGACCTGAGGGAGGGCTGCCTGGAAGAGGAAGCATACAGCCATGGCAGTGACAAAAATGTGATTGTCAGTGCACACTTGCCAAGGCTTACAAGGAGTTGCTCAGTCCATGCCCAGTTCTTCCTGTGGCCCCAATGGGAAAAGCTGTTCCAGGCAGGATCCAGGCTGTGCAGGGCACTAGATGGCAGCCAGGAGAGGCCTGACACACGGGGTTGTCAGGCTCCTGTGAGGGACATGTCACCCTTCCCATGGAGACAGACACACAAAGGACCAGACAGTAAGCAGAGGGATACGAGGGATAGGTAACAGCAGGGCAGAGCAGGGTATGAGGGCATGAGGCAAGTGTAGATGGGGGAGCAGAGGTTAGAGTGGAGAATTTGTGGCAGAGGCCCTGAAGAGACAGAATGGCAGGCTTTTTGTTTTGGGCGGGGGAGGCAGTGACTCATCTCTGACCTCTGGGAGGAGAGAGGTGGGATGGGATGCCAGACGACAAACAGATTGGAGAGGAAGGAAAGGGAGGCTAGAACCTGCCGGCCTCTACAGGTGAAATTCACTGGCTAACCTGGATAACTTTGTAGGATGGGATTTTTAAGTGTGCAGGCCCTGTGGTTCTTTGAACAGTTTGTCAGGAAAAGACTCAGCGAGCCAGGGAGAGGTTGGGAAAGGGTTACTCATCTTCCTGTGCTCACACAGAAGACTCCAAACCAGTGGGACGTAGTGGCTCATGCCTGTAATCCTAACTTTTCAGAAGGCTGAGCTCTGAGGATAGAAGTGCAAAGCTAGCTGCACAGAAAAACTCCTCAAGACTCCATCTCTCATTAGCAAAAACATTTGATTGCTAAAAGAAATGTTCTTTTTGTGGCCGGGAGTTTGGCCTAGTGGTAGAGTGCTTGCCTAGCATGCGTGAAGACTGGCTTCAATTCCTCAGTACCACAGACATAGAAGTTGGAAGTGGTGCTGTGGCTCCAGGGGTAGAGCACTAGCCTTGAGGAAAGCCCAAGGACAGTGTTCAGGTCCTGAGTTCAAGCCCCAGGACTGGCACAAAAAAAGGCCTCCCCCAAACACCTGACTGGAGGTCTAGCTCAAGTGGTAGAGCACCCAGCAGTAAGTGGAAAAAGCTGAGGGGGAGTGTGAGGCTTAAAGCCTCTGGTACACACACACACACACACACAGGCCCCGGGGGGAATAAAGCCTCTTGGTATACACACACACACACACACACACACACACACACACACACACACACAGGCCCCGGGGGAATCACTGTTCTCTGCACAGGCTGTCATGTGCACACACCTGGGCTGTGTCTGATTGGATGATGGCTCGCCTTCCTTGATGGAGTCTCTTCGGTAGAAGCAGGTGTGGCTCACAGGTGGCATGCAGTTGCATCTGGGCAGGTGGCAGGATAACCCCTTCCTTAGAAAATGGAAGGCATTCCTGTTCATCCTCTTTCGTCTAGGTAAACCCAGAGGTAGTGGCAAAGCCTTCTGATTGGCTGGGCATGGTGAGCCTCATCTGTAATCCCAGCCAGCTGGGAGACAGGTCAAGAGGATCCAAGCTGACACGCCCCACCCCAACAAACTGGGTGTGGTGATTCATACCTGTAATTCCAGCTGTGCCGAAGGCATAGGTTGGAGAATTGCTGTCTGAACCTAACCTGGGCAAAAAACAAGAACAAAAATAATAACAAAACAAATCCTATAAGACTTTATCTGAAAAATAGCCTAATGCAAAAAAAGGCCTAGAAACATGGCTCATGTGATAGAATATTTGCCTAACGAGTATAAGGTCCTGAGTTCAAATCCCAGTACTGTCCTAAGGGAAAAAACCTCAAACCCCTGCTGATCAGTCATAAACAGTGGCAGCCAAGAGCCAACAACTGTGTTTGCCCCTTGTCTCCCCAAGGATAAGTGAATGCCATGTTGACTCAAATCATGCAAAGACCCCTTCTTCTTGTCTCCTCCTTTCATTTTTCCTTCTCTTCCTTCCCTTTCCTGTAATTCACCCCCAGCAGCGCTGGGCTCCTCTGCTGATCTGTCCCTGATGGGTGGCCAGAGCCAGTGTGAGGCCTTGGTGGGTCTAAGGACTGAGGAGGTCAGGGTAATGGGTACAGGGGCCTCACAGCTGGCTTAAGGCCTTAGGACTGGATGGGTGCAGTGGTGCATGCTTGTAACCCTAGCACTCAGTGTGTGTTCTCTATGCTGATGGCTTCTGTCCTGGCTGCAGGTGCCCTGCTGCAAGAGGAGAGGATGGACGCCGTGACCCTGCTGTATGCCACCTCACTGCCCAGCTTCTGCCTGCTGGCAGGCGCTGCCCTGGTGCTGGAGGCTGGCATGGCCCCATCGCCCATGCCTACTGACTTCCGGCTCTGGGCCTGCATCTTGCTTAGCTGCTTCCTGTCCGTGGTTTACAACCTGGCCAGTTTCTCCCTGCTGGCCCTCACCTCGGCCCTCACCGTCCATGTCCTGGGTAACCTCACTGTTGTGGGCAACCTCATCCTGTCCTGGCTTCTATTTGGCAGCCAACTCAGTGCCCTCAGCTATGTGGGCATTGTACTGACCCTTTCTGGAATGTTCCTTTATCACAACTGTGAGTTTGTGGCCTCCTGGGCTGTCTGCCAGAAGTTGTGGCCCAAGAACCAGCCTAGCAAGGGTCTTTGAGGGGACTGATGAAACAAACTTGAGCCAGAACACAGCCTGAACCCAACCAAGGCCACGGAGAAGGTACAGAGCAGGTGGCTACCATTTGGGGCTGAGGGGAAAGAGGCCCCTTCTGGAAGACCTGCCTGGTGGGTTGGGCCAGGCACTGCCAAGGAGAGCCATGTACCATCTCTGCCTGTCTCACCCTCTCACAGACTCCACTGACACTGGATGGCGAGGCCTGGCCTGGCCCGAGCTGCTTATAGACCTGGTCCTGATTACTAGCCACTATGCTAAAAAGCCCTCATGTGTTCAGACGACGACAATGACTTCTGGCATTCCACAATCCCTCCCTAGGGGAGGCAGCATCCCTGCCCAGCTTCATTCTTGGACCATCCAGTTTGAAGTCTTCCGTCCTCAGATAAACTATTTTTGCTTGAACGCCTATATCATTTCTTGGGGGGCGGGGGTGGGACCGGGGTCTCTAGGAGAATGGTGGGTCACCATGCAGGAATCAGGACAGGCTCCTGAGTCAACTTGGGCTGTGGAGTGAGTTGAGCTCAAAAAGAAAAAGACAAGCCAGGTACAGTGCCTGATATCTGTAATCTTAGCCATTCAGGAAGCAGAGATCGAGGCCTGCCCAGGCATCAAGGTCAAAAAGACTGGGTGCAATGGTGCATGCCTGACATTTCTGAAGCAAAGGGAAAGAGGATTCGAAAGCCAGGGTTCAAAGCCAACCCACACAGGAAAGTCTATGGCACTCATCTCCACTAGTCAGAAAAAGCTCAAAGTAGAGCTGTGGCTTGAGTAGTAGAGCACTAGCCTTGATCACAAAGTGGCTCAGGTATAGTGCCCGGGGCCCAACTTACAAGCCCCAGGATTGGCAAAAATAATAAAGGGACTGGAAGAGTTGCTCAAGTATTCGAATGTCTGGCAAGTACAAGGCAGTGAATTCTATTACAGGATCTGGTCCTGTGGCCTGGCCAGGCTCCTGTCTCCTTTACTTTTCTTCCTCTTGGGTACTCTGCCCTCCAGCCTCATTGACCTCAGTGCCAGACACTGTCACCAGGGCCTTTGCATAAGCCAGTCCCAAGGTCTCATCTCTTCCTGCATACACTTCTTCCTTCTAGCTATATCCTGGCCAGATCGAGAAAACTTGGGCACACAACTCTAAGGAAAAGGTCATATAAGAAGATCTTGACTAGGGGCTTTTCCTACAGTGGGGACACCCTGAAACACCCCCCCACACACACACACACTTGTTTTATTGTCAATTGTGGGGCTGGGGCTTGAACTCAGGGCTGAGCGCTGTCCCTGAGCACTTTTCCTCAAGGTTAGCAAGGTTACCACTTTGAGCCACAGTGCCGCCTCTCATTTTTGAATGGCTATTTAGAGATGTCTTTAGGGAGCTTGTCTGCTCAGGCTGGCTTGGAACTATGATCCTCAGATCTCAGCCTCCGGAGTAGCAAGATTATAAGCATAAGCCACTGGCATCTGGCACACTTTTTATGCCAGTTCTAGGACTTGAATTTAGGGCCTGGGCACTGTCGTTGAGCTTGCTTTTGCTCCATGCTAGTGCTCTACTTCTCAAGCCACAGCTCCACTTCCGGCATTTTGCTGGTTGACTGGAGATAAGAGTGGCCTGGACTTTTCTGCTTGGCCTGGCTTTGAATCTTGGATCATCAGATCTGAACCTCCTGAGTGGTTAGGATTACAGGCAAGAGCCTCCTGCCCTCTGCCCCCCACTTTGATGGCTTGTCACTTCAGTTCACATGCCACCTCTTTCCATCTTTCCTGAGTATTATACTCTATTCCCAGGCCTGTCATTTCCCCTAGAGACCCTCTGTGAACATGCTGAGGGACCATGGTGGAATGTGGAGACCTGGGATCTAATCATGGTCTGCCCACATCACTACCCCAGGAGATCGTAGGGTAGATAATCTTCCCATGTCTTAATTTCCAAATCTGAAAAATGGGGCTGAGGATCCCTGCCTGGTGAGTCTAATAGTCCAAGAAGCAGAGAACAGCTAGTACCCACTGGCTCTTTGTGAGGGATGGATAAGAGCAGGGAACTAGCCAGCCTGGGCCTGGGGTCCAGGAACCCAAGTATGGCCTCTTCATGTAACCAGCATTCCATAAAAGACCCTGTGGCAGCCAGTGGGGGGTAGGAAGGGGAGGGCTGTGTGGAGGGTCAGCCCACAGCTGCGCAGGGGAAGAGGGTAGGCGGTAAAGGCCCAGGAGTGCAGGCACGGGGTTTCTTGGCCCCAGCCTCCACCCAAGCTGGCTATACAGGAGGGGAAATGGGCCTGGTTGAGTCACCACCATCCACCCTCTCTGTGACTCAGAGATGCCACTGGGCCCGGCCCAGGCCAGCTGGCATGCAGCTGGGACATCTCTGGACTCCATGCTCAGGCTTGGCCAGGCAGGGCAGAGAGAGATGGCATTGGTTGGGCAGATCTTCCCTGGTGACTCCCCAGCCTTCTGCATTAAAGAAGCCACTGCCACCCAGGCTCCTGGAACCCGGGGGATGGATGCCTGTCTCTAAGCAAACCAAGATGGTTAAGGTGCATTGGCTTGCAGCTTCATTTGGGAACTAGTTTGCAGCCAGATTTAGGAAGTGATTCCCCTGGGGAGCAGTCACCTCTTATGATTGCCTCGAAATCCTGCCTTATTTCAGCTTTCCACCTACCTTTAGAATCTAGCTTTGAATTTGAAAAGTCAGGCAAGATGCAAATGTTAGTAAAAGTAATAGGAAAGTATGCTTCAATAGACTGGAAGCAGGTCATCTCCAGGGAGAAAATAACCTCCTCCTTCCTCCTGTTCCTCCTCCTCCTTTGTGTGTGTGTGTGTGTGTGTGTGTCCCCTGAACCTTGGCCCTGGGCACTGTCCGCTAGCACTCTTAAGGCTAGCCATCCCTCTAGTGCACGAGCCACCAGAACTCCAGTTTGGGCTATGCTGGCTTCAAACCTAGATCCTCATATCTCAGCCTTAGTAGCTAGGATTACAGGTGTGAACCTCTGGCACGCCTCTGGATCTTAACCTCAGAATATGATTTTTTTCCTTATTAAAATGTGGAACTCTCACCTTTTCATTAAAAGGAAGCACCTTACTGCTTCCCTGACGTCCAAACTGCCTAGGGGCTATTACTCAATACGAGGACTACCCTGACCACAGTTGCCCTAGCAACCAGGATAGCTCACCCACTGACAGTGACTAACGGGTGGGTAGCTTAGATGTAGAAAAGGGACACTCCACATGGGCAGATCTCCTGCTACAAAGAATGGCATGGGGACAGGCAGCAAGTGTAGAGGTCCTGGTTACCAGAGCAATGAGAACAGGGCATGTCTACACATGGCCTGTCTACAAATGGGCCAAGACCTGCCCACTGCAGGATATGCCCTCAAACCCTAAAGTGATCACCCTAAACTCATCAGAAAGTTCTGATAAAGAAGCTGATAAAGTTCTTAAAAGCTAGCCAGGTGCTGGTGGCTCATCTCTAATCCCTAGCTAGGGTCTGCAGCTAGGGTGTGAGGATCAAGGTTCAAATCCAGCCCAGGCACAAAAGGACTGGAGACTCTTATCTCCAATCTATGACTCTATTATTTCCAGTTAAATGGAAGGGGGAACAGGGGATTAGAAGTGTGGCTCAAATGCAAGGCTTGAATAAAAAGTGCTAAGCCAGAGCTGGAGGCTCTGAGTTCAAGTCCCAATACACACACACACCAAAGAAACAACCTTTTTTTTTTTTTTTTTTTTTTATCATTTTCATACCCTCACCCCATCCCTTGGCAATCCTGTGCTCTCTCATCTGAGGGCCTTCCAGGGCCTGATCCTGCCTAGGCAAAACAGGGCTAATGCCCCGTCCCCGCTCCACCTCCCAGCAACTTGGAGGAAGCCTGGGAAGCAGGGCTGGGCATCCTGCCATTGTGGAACAAAGCCTTGTCTGAGCTGCCAGGGTGTGCCTCCCTCCTTGCCCTGGTGGCTCTTGCTTGATCATTCTAGGAAGTTGGGGGGCAGTGACAGGGATGAAACCTAAGACCCTCTACATGCTTGGCAAGTGCTCTACCACTGAGCTGTCCCTAACCCTCCACGGGAAGAAGCAAGATAGATAGGTGAGGAGACAGAGAAATTCAAATTTTAGATATACACATTAAAACCAGGAAGTGGCCGGGCGTGGTGGCTCACAACTGTAATCATAGCTACTCAGGAGGCTGAGATCTGAGGATCAAGGTTCAAAGCCAGCCCAGGCACAAAAGGACCGGAGACTCTTATCTCCAATTAACCTCTAGAAAACAGGAAGTGGGGCTTGGCTCCAGGGTAGGGTGGTAGCCTTGGGCTGTAGAGCTCAGGGACAGCACCCAGGCTGAGTTCAAGCCCCAAGACCCACAAACAAACAGGAAGAAAACAATGAAAAATCGAAGTCACCAGCTACCTCCACCTACTTTCAGATGTTAAGTTACCAGTTTAGGGAACATAACTGAGCCATCTGCCTCTGCCTTCACCTGGTTCGAAGCTGCAAACTTCCAGGGCATAGGTGGCTCTCATCTGTAATCCTAGCTACTCACAAGGCTGAGATCTGAGGATCATGGTTGAAGACAGTGTAGGCAGAAAAGTTCATGAAACTGTTCTCTCCAGTGATTCACCCACAAAGGATATAAGGGGGCGGTGGCTCAAAGTGAGGGGTCTTCAGCAGGAATCACAAAAAAGTTTAGGGCAGAAAAGAGCTGTGCTCTAAAGTGAAAATGTCTTGGTAAAGGGATCTTCAGTTTAGTGTTCTTGTTAGACTGGGGTTTTGAACTCAGGGACTTGAGCTGGCTATGCAGGCACTCTATCTACCTTCTTGAGCCATGCCTCAGACCTAAGTCTGGGTTCTCTTAGGAGGAAAAACTAAAGGGATTTGAGTAAAGGAAGCAGGGACCAGGAGCGTGGCCCAGTGGTAAAGTGCTTGCCTAGCATGCGTGTAGCCCTGTTGGTTGCTTGGTACCACATACACCGAAAAAGCTGGAAGTGGTGCTGTGGTTCAAGTGGTAGTGCTAGCCTTGAGAAAGCCCAAGGACAGTGCTCAGGCCCTGAATTCAAGCCCCAGAACTAGCAGAAAGAAAAAAATCAAGCAAGCAAGCAAGCAAGCCTAGTGTAACTGGTCCAGTTACAAAGCCGACACTATTATTTATCTATCTATCCATCCATCCATCCATCCATCCACTATATATACCATATAAAATACATATATTATCTAGCTAAGCCTATGTACTATATCTAGTGTTCTCTTTATATAATATATATGTATACTAAAGTTCTATATAGTATATATATATATATATACTATATATCAGATATACATATATATATATATATATATATATATCACACTAAAAATCAAAATGGAGTTACCCATGCTAAAGTTCCAAATTGAAACGGTGTCATTATCTAGCTTTAGGAATCAGAAGAGGAAGAAATAAAAATGAAATTTCCCAAACAAGCAGGTTTCAAAAACCCTAACAAGGTCCTTCCACTTTAATCCTTTAAAAAAAAAAACAAAATGGGGGGTGTGGGGTGGGAAGCCTGAAGTGATGCTGAGGCTCAAGTGGTAGAGCTCTAGCCTTGAGAAAGTCTAAGGACAGTGCTCAGGCCCTGAGATCAAGCCCAGGACTGGCAAAAAAAAAAAAGGTAATCTGAAGCAAACCAAGGTTAGGAAACCAGTTTTTGGTCTTGTGTTTCTGCCTTATGATGAAAGTAAGTTTGAAGCTAGGCAGGTGGTACATCCTGTGATCTGGCAGGATGAGACAGGGAGATATTATATTTGAAGTCAGTCCTTGGCTACAATAGAGATCTTGTTTTGGAAAAACAAAAGCAAAAAGAAATTTTGAAATGATCAGTAAACTTTTCCTCTTTTTTTCTTCTCTCTCTGGCTCTCATTCACCTCTTGTACAGCCTTTCTCCTCTATAAAATCAAACTCTTCAGCTAAGCCCATCAAAACACTTATCCTCTTTTGGAGAATGGAGTATTATCTTCTAGAGTAGAAAGTAAAACCAATTTAAGATCTTTACACCAAATAACTAATTTTGTCATTTGCCAAAATTATCCACAAAATTTGTGGCTTTAGGCCCTAGATATGCATCATCTTTTAGTACCACATGACCAGGAATTTGGGTGTGGCTCAGTGGGGGTGGTTCTGGCTTATACTCTTGTGAAGCTGTGATTCAGTCTGGGTATGGTGGCATATGCCTGTAATCGCAGCACTCAAGAAGTGGAGGATGGCTGGGAGCATGGCCTAGTGGTAGAGGGCTTGCCTAGCATGTACGAAGCCCTGGGTTCCATACCTCAGTACCATACACACAGAAAAAGTTGGAAGTGGTGCTGTGGCTCAAGTACTAGAGTAGTAGCCTTAAGAAAGCTCAAGGACAGTGCCCAGGCCCTGGGTTTAAGCCCCAGGACAAGAAGAGGAAGAGGACAAAGATTTAGAAGAGGAAGTAGCAGTAGTAGTGGTGGTGGAGATGGTGGTGAATGACTGGGAGTTCAAGACCAACCTGGCCTATAGTGAGCCCATCTCAAAAAAACAAAACTTATGCCTGTAATCCTAGCTATTCTGGAGGCTGAGATCTGAAGATCATGGTGTGAAACCAGCCCAGGCAGACTTTTCAGACTCTTATCTCCAATTCACCACTCAAAAATCAGAAGTGGCACTGTGGCTCAAGTGTTAAGACTGCTAACCTAGAGCAAAAGAGCCAAGGACAGTGCCTAGGCCCCAAGTTCAAGCCCATTGACTGGCAAAACAAAACACAAAAAACACCACCCCCCCACACACACACCACCAAATCCGGAACAAAAAAGGCATTCACAGTTGTTGGCTGGAGGCCTTGGTTCATGACCATGTGACTCTCCCCATGGGCTCTGGAATGTTCTCATGATTTGTGAGTTGCTTTCTATCAGAATAATTCAAGACAGCAAGAGGCCACATGGTCCCCTTTGTTCCAATCTCAAAGGGCAATTTTGACTCTATTAGATCCTCTTAAAAAAAAAAAAATTGTGGGCCGAGAGCATGGCACAGTGGTAGTGTGCTTGCCTAGCATACACAAAGCCCTGGGTTCAACTCTCCAGAACCACACATAGATAAAGCCGGAAGTGGCACTGTGGCTCAAATGGCAGAGTGTTAGCTTTGAGCAAAAAGTGTCCAAAGACAATGCCCAGGCCCTGAGTTCAAGCACCAAGACTGGCAAAAAAAAAAAAAGTGTATGTGTGTGTGTTGTAGGTTCTAGGATTTGGAACTCAGGGCTTTTCACTCTCTGGCTTTTTTTTTTATTCAGTCCTGGGGCTTGAACTCAGGGCCTGGGCACTGTCCCTGAGTATCTCTGTTCTCATGGCTAGTATTAAATCACTTGAGCCACAGCACCACTTCTAGCTTTTTCTCTATGTGTGGTACTGAGGAATCAAATCTGGGGCTTCACACATGCTAGGCAAGCACTATACCATTAAGCCATATTCCTAGCCCCAAAAGACCTTTCACTCTCGATTAGCTTTTCACTCAAGGCTCGTGTTCTACCACTTGAGCCACACATCCATTTCCAGCTATTGTGATAGTTAACTAGAGATAAGAGTTTCACAGACTTGCATGGACTGGCTTTGAATCTCAGTCCTCAGATCTGTCTCCTCAGTAGCTAGAATTACAGGTGTGAACCGTCTTTTATTTTATTTTAAATCTTTTTTTCTTTTCTCTCTATGTAACCCAAAGTGGCCTCCAAGTGGAAGTTCTGCCACCTTAGACTCAAGTTGTATCCCTGAGGCCATCTTTGAGGCAGGCTACAACTAGAGCAGGTTTGCTGAGTGATGAGGATGTGAGAACACAGCCTGGGGCTACCAGGACTGTTCAAGCAGGGGGCCTTGGTAACCACACTTCTGTTTCCTGACAGTCAAGCCTTAGACAATCCCAACACATAGCAAGCACTCAGCAAATAGCTGGCTAGTGAGGTCTGGACTGACTTTTCTGCTAAGTCTTCTAGTAGCTACCTGCCACCATTCTTTCAGATTTCTTACTTATCACGTATATGAGGTAAAGTGGGCCTGGTAGCCCTGTTCTGAGCCAGGCAACTGGACTCTGAGACCATGCCATTGTCCCCTACTACAATGAGCTGGGTACCAGCGGCTCACATCTGTAATCCCTAACTACTCAGGAGACAAACATTGAGAAGACTGAGCTTCAAAACCAGCCTAGGCTGGCTTGAAATCCTAGGAAGCATAATAAAGCAAGAAAGTATAACAAAGGCAATTAGATTAGAAAGGAAGAAATAAGCCCATTCCTATTTGCAGGGAATATGACTGCCAACGAATGTATTGCCAAGGGACTCATAAAATGCTTCTCTGAGTGTGTTTAGCAAGGTCTCAAATTAAAAGATCAACATCTATGTAGGTGCTGACAAGCTCATACCTGTAAACCCAGCTACTCAGAAGGCGGAGACCTGAGGTTTATGGTTCAAAGCCAGCCTGGGCAGTAGAGTCCCTCTGAGACTCTTCTCCAATATTCAAAAAAGCCAAAAATGATGCTGTGGCTCCAGTAGAGTGCTAATCTTGAGCCCAAAGAGGCCCAGAGACAGCACCCAGACCCCAAGTTCAAGCCCCAGGACTGGCAAAAAAAAAAAAAAAAATCTATGCTCAAATAATCATTGTTAGCATCTCTATATGTTAACAATGAGCAACTGGGAAAAAGTCTGTAACATCCTCCCCAAAATAAATTGCTATTTAATTTATAAAGGTAACTACATTAGACAAATATTTATCAATAAAAGTGTAAGTCCATTCCGTGTGCTGAAAACTACACCTAAATCAATGGGAAGGTGTAATGTGTTCATGGATCAGAAGATTCTTTGTAATAAAGATATCAATAGGCTCCCCCCAATTAATAGATAAAGATTTAATTCCAAGTAAAATTCTGACACAATTCCTGTGTTTCTAATAAAGACAAGCTGATTTACTCAGAAAAGCAAAGAAACAAGAACAAACAAAAGAATTTCAAGGCTGGGAGTTTGGCCTAGTGGTAGAGTGCTTGCTTAGCATCACACGAAGAACTGGGTTCAAATCCTCAGTACCTCATACACAGAAAAAAGCCAGAAGTGATGCTGTGGTTCAAGTGGTAGAGGCTCTAGCCTTCAGAAAGCCCAAGGACAATGCTCAGGCCCTGAATTCAAGCTCCAGGACTAGCAAAAATATTTTTCTTTCAAAAATAATAAAACTTGGGCTGGGAGTTTGGCCTAGTGGTAGAGTGCTTGCCTAGCGTGCACAAAGACCAGGGTTTGATTCCTCGGTACCACATACATAGAAAAAAGTTGGAAGTGGTATTGAGGCTCAAGTGGTAGAGCTCTAGCCTTAAGAAAGTCCAAGGACAGTACTCAGGCCCTGGCAAAAAATAAAATAAGAAAATAATAAAACTGAAGTTAACACACTTCTTGGATTGAAGAGTTCATTACAAAGTCATGTTAATCAGGACAGCTGCATGGCTCCAGGTAAAGGTAGATCTATTGTCACCTGGTTCAGGGAGGTGATTCCAGTACTCAGAGGCAGGGGGTTCAAGGTTGAGGCAGACCGGGCTACACAGTAAGTTCGGATGTCTGGGCTATGAGACCCTCTCTCAAACTACCCCTGCCCTTGCCAAAAAAACAAACAAAAAACCAACTGGAGGTGTGGTTGAAGTATCAGGGCACTCACGTAGCAGACACAAGACAAGACTCAGAGCTCAATCCCTAGCACTAGGAGGGCAAAAAAGCTTTAAGGGTGGGTGTGAGAACACATGCCTGTCTTCTAAGCTACCCACGCAGGAGGATTGGGACCTGGACACAAACACAAAACCCTGCACAAAAAAATCAAAGTCCAAACCCCACTATCACCCAAACAATAACAAACCTCAAAGAATCGTATATCCCAAAGTTAATTTTATGGCATGCTCATTTAGAATTTTTTTTAAGAAAACAATAGCTCTGAGATCAGTCTAGAACAGTGATGTTTTTTTCTTTTCTTTTCTCTGGGTTCCCTGCATCTCACCCCTGGTCACTCCCTTTGTGAGAATAGGGTTAGCAGAGAAGGGCTTGGAGAGAAAAACTTTGGCCTCTCTGGGCTGGGTCAGGACATCAAGCCAAGCAGTTGTGCCTTTGTTAGTCACATTCATTCATGATCTGAAAGCTCCAGATAGAACAGCAGTGGGTGTTGCTCAGATCCTGGCACTGAGGTTTTGAGGAACTCCCGCTTTTCAGGGCCTGCTAGAGCACTCATTTGTGTCCCTCTGACGTGTGCATATGAATCCTGATGGCTGGGGCACTGGCTGGACAGTCAGTGATTCACCACCAGGCTTTTTGGGGACCTAGCTCTTCTCAGAGGGAACACTGAAAAGGCTTCTAAGTCTGAGCCTCTTCTGAGGTGGGATGAAAAGTAGTTTTTCTCCCACGCTGACTTCGGATAGAGCACTTGGTAAACAGCAAGGGGCTGTGTGCAGATGGAAGAAATGCCAACATGCAGAGGACTGGGACTGCAGCGGCCCAACTCCACAGTCTTTCTGGGTAAGTCCAACCTAGAAAAACCAGAGTTGGGCCATTGTGGTGAAAGTGCTAGCGGGGTCCACCAGAGTTCCTGGAGCATCCCTTGAAGGCCATGTATCCTGAGGGTGACCCTTACTAGAAGCTCACGAGGTGTTAAGGCTCTCTCTCTGAAGGAATGAGGGATTATGGTAGGATCCTTCTAGGATTAGGAGAGCTACAGGATGCCAGGCCTGCCATATACACTGGGCACTAGTTTCTTGGTCCCAGCTACCACCGACTTCATCCCCCTGTGACCAGTGCTGCCACTCATATGGTAGAAAACGTAGCTCTACCATCTTACAATTAGTGAGCTTAATCTTGGTATGTATTATGAGGTTAAAAATTGTAGCAACCTCCAGGTGCTGGTGGCTTACCCCCGTCATCCTAGCTACTCTGGATGCTGAGATCTGAGGATCACAGTTCAAAGCCGGTTCAGGAAGAAAAGTCTGTGAGACCAAAAATCTCAGAAGTGGCACTGTGGCTCAAGTGGACAGTCAGCAAAAAAAAAGCTCAGGGGCAGGCCCCAGGACTGACACCAAAAAAAAAAGTATCTTGAGCCAGGCACCAATGGCTCACACTTATAATCCTAATTACTGAGGAGGATATATGGATGGTGGTGCAAAACCGGCCCAAGCACGAACGTCTGTGAGACTCCTATCTCTAATTAAAGGCTGGAAGTAGAGATGTGGCATAATTGGCAGAGTATCAACTTCATGTGGAAAAATTAAGGGATAGTGCCTAGGCCCTGACTTTACCCAGTACTGGCATAGATGCGCAATAAAAGAAATAAAAAAGGCTGGGCGTAGCGGCTCAAGCCTATAATCCTAGCTACTCAGGAGGCTGAGATTTGAGGATCAAGGTTCAAAGCCAGCCCAGGCACAAAAGAACCCGAGACTCTTATCTCCAATGAATCATTTAAAAAAAGGAGGTGGGGCTATGGCTCCAGGAGTAGGGTGGTAGCCTTGAGCTGAAGAGCTCAGGAACAGCCCCCAGGCCCAGAGTTTAAGCCCCATGACCAACAAATAAATAAAACAAATATATGAAATAAAAAGAAGCCTGAACCAGTGGCTTACACCTATAATCCTAGCTACTCGGAGGCTGACATCTGAGGATCATAGTTCAAAGCCAGCCTAGGCACACAAATCCAAGACTCTTATCTCCAATTAACCATCAGAAAACCAGAAGTTGCTGTGGCTCAAAGTGATAGAGGGATAGCCTTGAGCCTTGAGAGCTCAGGGACAGCACCCAGGCACAGAGTTCAAGCTTCATGACTCCCTCTCCCCACACCAAAAAAAAAAGGGGGGGGGTATCTGTCCTGTTCCTTTACCGAGAAAAGTAGAATGTTCAACTTCCAATCTTTATATAGGATGAATGACAGTCTGTACCACCAATCAGAATGAGGAGCCGGTAGTGTGGCTCAGAGTGGGATCATCAAATGTACCTCCTTCTCGTAGATGTCGGGGATCATTCCCAAGGGGGAGCTGACCATGTGCACCGTATTCTTGCCAAACAGCTTGAACTCATAGTGGATGAGCTGATCCCAAAAGCCATTGTTGGGCCGGATGATGGGCCGGCAGGATTTAGCCCATGTGTGGGCATCCAGCAGGGACATGGCGTGGTACTTCATGAGGTAGGCCAGGCACAGGGTGGCAGAGCGGCTAACCCCAGCGGCACAGTGCAGCAGTGTGCGGCCCTGCTTCAGCTCTACTTCATGGATGTGGTCAGCAATGGGGTCGAAGAAGTCACAGAGACGCGAGCTGGGTATGTCGGTCACGGGCACCTGTGTGTACTGGATGTTCTCGTAGAAGGTGTTGGCTACCTCCACTGAGACATTGATAACTGTGGTGATCTGGTTGCTGGTTAGGAGGAGCTTGTTGTTGGCAGCCACGCCGTTGCTGATGTACAGACTGCTGGTGATCTGGGAGAGGCCACTGATGGAGGGCTGCTGGCCCTGGAGGAGGAAGGCACTCGGGGCTGTGGTCATCAGGTGATAGTGAGCTAGCAGTTAGAGATGGGTGAGACTTGCATCTTTCTGATAGGTCGTAACCTCTACACACTGCAGGGAAGAAGAGGATGTTTACAGGGTAGCTTCTCCCACCACCCCGACATGGGCTGACCCCAGGAGAATTCTGGGAAATGGATGACTATGCTTCTAGGATAGTCCAAGACAGTCCTCTAACCATCACAGAATTATTCTGATACCCAGGCCTTGACCTTATTGAGGAATTGAACCCAAGGCTTCATGTATGCTAGGAAAACACTACCACGAAGCCACATTCCCAGCCTATAAATCTACATTTTAGCATGTGGTCTGAGGTATACCAGCCTTCAGAACAATGAGCAAGTTACTGAGTCTGATATTCAAGGCCTCCCGCAAGCCTTCCTGCCCTCCCATTTCTCACTGGGTATGTTCCCAGAGCCCTCTTCTCTCCTTAAAAAGCTCTCCTTTCACTAGGTGCTGGTAGCTCAGACCTGTAATCCTAACTGCTCAGGTGGCTGAGTTCTGAGGACCGACGTTCCAAACCAAGCTGGGGCTGACAGATCCCCAAAACCTTTAACTCCAACTGACCAGTGAAAAGCCAGAAGCAGAGGTATGACTCAAGTAGTAGAGCATCAGCCTTGAGTAAAAAAGCCAAGCAAAAGTGCAAGGCCCTGAGTTCAAATCCTAGTACTGGCTACAAAATCTAAACAAAAGCACATCTTTTCTTTCTAGATCCTCTAAGTGAGAAACACTGTACTGTCTCCTCTCTTGTCTTCTGAATGATGCCCTAAACCAGTGACCCGAAGTCACTGAGGAGGTAGAATAAGAATGGGGAGAGTGGCTGGGAGTTTGGCCTAGTGGGAGAGTGCTTGCCTAGCATGTACGAAGACCTGGGTTTGATTCCTCAGTACCACATATATAGAAAAAAGCTGGAAATAGTGCTATGGCTCAAGTGGTATAGCTCTAGCCTTGAGAAATCCAAAGGACAGCGCTCAGGCCCTGAGTTCAAGCCCCAGGACTGGCAAAAAAAAAAAAAAAAGAGTGGGGAAAGACATGTCTCTCTCTTCTTCTGTCTTTTTGATGAGGTGAAAGTAAAGTAACAAAGTCCTACCTCATTAAACCCATCCCAGGGCCTCTCAGAGGGAGGGCCTGGGAAGGCAGTGGCTGAGAGCTTCCCCCAGGCCAGCACTGTAGGCCACTGAAGCTTATCTGCCACAGGGAACACTGCCTGCAGCAGGGCTGGGGTAGGCATTCCCAGGAAGGGCATATGCATGTGCCTGTTCTTCATCTCCTAGGAAATCTCAGGCCCCTCACTTCCCTAGTTAAAAAAGAATCTGCAAAAATCATACAATGTACTGGATGTCAGTAGCTCACACCTGTACTTCTACCTACTCAGCAGGCTGAGATCTGAGAATCACAGTTCAAAGCCAACCTAAGAGACTCTTATCTCCAATTACCTATCAAAAAACTGGAAGTGGAGCTGTGGCTCATGAAGTAGAATGCCAGCCTTGAGTGAAAAATCTCAGAGATGTTCAGACCCTAAGTCCCAGGACAAACACAAAAAGAAGAAAGAGGGCCAAAAGTGTAGCCTAGTGGAAGAGTGCTCGACTAGCATACACAAAGCCCTGGGTTCGATTCTTCAGTACCACATACTCAGAAAAAGCTGGAAGTGGTACTGTGGCTTAAGTGGCAGAGCACTAGCCTTGAGCAAAAAGTGTCCAAGGACAGTGCCCAGGTCCTGAGTTCAAGCCCTTGGACTGCCAAAAAAAAAAGAAAGGGAAGAAAGAAAGGAAAAATAACAAAAGAAAACCAGAGAGAGACAAAAAGAAAAAGAAAGGAAGCAAGGAAGCATACATTTTCTTAGGTCTCACTGAAAGAGAGATATCTGGACTTAATCACACCATTGGCAGTCTTAACCAAGCACAGAAAATAAGGACCTAAAGTTTCGTTTCTCTTCATCATTTATAGCAATGGCTGACCAGGGCCAGGGTAAGATGGAAACCTGTGTCTTGGTTGTCCAGGCCATTTGCAGCCTGGCTGCTCCTGATCTCTCTAGCCTCCTATAAGCCTTCCCTGTGCCTTAGCTTGACTGAGCCACTGGCAATCCCTTCCAGCCATCTGTATCTATGCTATGCTCTTATCCAGAACCCCCTTTCCTGACAAGCCTGACACATCCTGGTCTCCTCCATTCAGCAAAGGGCAGTGGACATCTGGGGAGCCCTTAGTCCAAGGGTGGCTTCCTTAAGGGATAACCCCTGGGAGCACTCCACCCTAGACCCCCACACTTCACCACGACTTGGTTCTGGGTTTTCATAGTCTCATGTTCCCCTCCTAATATTACTGAAGACGTGGCTTTGACTTGAGTGGTTGACTTCACAACATCTGTCTCCTCAGGAGAACTTGGGCACTCTAGAGTGACAATGGCCTATCTTTACTGCCGCTCCAATGCTTGCCAGTGCCAAGTTCATGTCCTCACAAGCCAGTCAGTGTTTTTGGTAAATGACTCCAACAGCCATAATTCTGCGTTTTAATCAAGAGCTTGTCAGCAAAGGATATCATACTTCTCTACAATCTCAGGAAGGGGAAGTGGCCTGGTAGAAAGCAGATCCTAGTCTACTAAAGAGAAAGCCTAAAGATTTCCCTATTAAAGCCTAGATGCCAGGTTCAAGTGCATCCTGCTTACTGCTGACAAGGCTGGATGGTTTATTCTAAATATCATGGGGGGGGGGCAAGGAGAAAGCCTTCTGATTTCAGGAGGATGCCTAAATGCCAGAATTCTACAGTACTGATTGTACTAAATTCTATCAGAAAATCCCCCACAAAAGTGGACTGAGGCCCCCCTGCCCCCAGCCCACTGCTCAGTGGTAACAGGAATAGAGGAGTCTGGTGTTTTTCACAGTGTCAAAATAAATACAGAAAAGACACTGTTCTGAAGTGTGGATGGTTAGATGAAGAGTCATTTCCATTCTACCTTTTTTTTTTTTTTTTTAAAGGATTTACTACTTGGGAAATGTAAGTTTAGGGGAATCCCAGGCAAAGTTGGCAAAAATCTTATCTCAAAGCAAGTTAGATATGGTGCTGTAAGTCTGTAGTCACGGTTACTCAGAAGCAGAGGTAGGAGAATGGATGACTGGGGCAAGCCTGGGCAAAGTTAGCTCAAGATCCTATCTGAAAAATAAAACTAAAAGCCGAAGGACTGAAGACATGGCTCAAAGTGGCAGAATGCAAGCATGAGGTCCTGGAATCAAAATCAAGGCACTGCATTAGGTGTTGGAGATACTGAAAAGCCCTCTTTGCACAGATATCAGTATAATGGCGAGATAGTCATTCATTAGAACTACAACCAAGCGAAAAACTAGTATTATATACACTTACAGCCCACAGCCTTAGTCCAAGCTCTTGTGCACCGCTTCAATTAGTTGCAAAAGTTAAACAGGGAGTTTCACATCACCAAGATCAAACCCTGTTAAGCAGAAAGGAGTCAACTGCCCCTCCAGTAAAGGCAGGAGTGTGTCTTTATTTTATTGGTTTGCTAGGAATGGACCACAGGTGCTCCTGAGAACTTCAGGTGAAGAGAATAGAGTAAAAGCTGGAGGGCTTCGGGTACTGAAGCCGCTGGACCAGTTCCTGTGGACAATCGTGCTGAATAGAATTGGACTCAACGGTTGAGGCAGGGAAACGGGAAGATGAGAAAGGTCCAACTCTTTCCTTTCAATCACCCAAACATCTCCAGGTCTAAATGAAGCCAGTGTTTTCGAGGAGTGGGGGGTTGGGGGTGGGTGGGAAGTAGTCAGGGGTATTATCTCCAGCAAACAAAAAAGCTAGTGAGAAGCCTGGTGCCTGTGCCTCACACCTGTAATTCCAAATCTATTTTTTTTTAATTTTTTTTTTGCCAGTCCTGGGCTTGAACTCAGGGCCTGAGCACTGTCCTTGGGTTTTCTCAAGGCTAGAGCTCTACCACTTGAGCCTCAGCACCACTTCCGACTATTTTTCTATGTACGCGGAACCCGGGTCTTCACCCAAGCTAGGTAAACACTCTACCACTAGGCCAAACTCCCGGCCTCCAAGCCTAACCTCCGCAGCAGCGCCGGTCCGGAGTTCGTACCGTACCTGGGTCGATCGCCAGTGGAAGAGAGGCGCAGGGAAGCGAGGTAGTCGTTGTGGGTCACACGGCGCCGCCGTTTAAAAAGCTGCTCCGCGCTCAGGGGAGGAAGAAAGGCGGGCGCCTGCTGAGATCCTGCGGTGGTAGAGACGGAACGCGGCTGGGTGGGTGGGTGTGGGGAGACCAGGCCCCGGGGTCTCACCTGTACTGCGCGGGAGGACGGCGAGGCCCCACGCGAAGGCTCCCCCGCTCAGTTCCGGATCCTCGACGACGACGACGACGATCTCCGATTTCAACAGTAACCGTGTCTCCGGGCGGAGAGGAATGGCTGTGTTCTAGGTCTTCCGAATCATTCCCGCCTTTGTTCTGGGCCGGGGGCAGCCCCGCCGCGGACCCATCTTTAAAGCCAAGTGCCTCACCTCACGCCAGACCGCGCCAGCTCGTCTCCATGGCAACGCGCTAGGTTTTTCCCCACCCCCAACATGGCGGCTGCAGAGAGACAATCCTAAGAGCCTATAGCATCCAACGATCCGAGAGAACGCCCCGCCTCCTCCAGGCCACGCCCCGTCTCGCGTCTCCTGGGCAACACGCGGGAACGCAGCTTCCGGCGACCATCGACGTGTGTGGTCTGTTTTCATCCGCGCCCGCTGGCGCCAGTGCTGACTCACCACGGCTCTCGGCCAATCTACCATTTTCTGGTCTTTCGGGGGGAAATGCAAAGCTCTACAAGACACCCATATTGTGACTCAGTCGAATGGGACCTGGAATCCTCGACGGACGGTAAAAGCGTTACAAAAGCGGCTTCCACTTCCGGCGCCATCCGGGGCTTGGACTTCCGGCGCAGAAACTTTGACAACTGGCGGGAGACCAGCTTAGGGGCCCAGTCGCGGACCTGCTTCTTGCGGCCGCGGAACGAGCAGCCCCTGGTGCTGTTCAGGTGTGGCTGCGTTGCCCTTTCACCCCTGGGCACAGTCCGAACTCTCGGACTCCCGAGAGATCCCGCGTTTCTCATAGATCTGGCCCGCAGTGCCTTCCCCAGACCAACGCTGGGGCCTTCCCACCTCCCAAGCTTGACCTCAGGTGACCTTCAGTGCCGGGGGGGGGGGGGGGAGTCCTGAGCCAGGCAGAAGCCAAGCAAGGGTCAGATCTTACACACTGCTCAACCTTTGCCATCCTTTCAGGACCCCGCTAACGCCGGGCGCCAGGATTCGTGTATGTAATCCTAGCTATCCAGGAAGGTGATCTCTAAGGACTAAGGTTCAGAGCCTTTCTGGGCAAGCAAGTCTACGGGACTCTTAGCTCCAGTGTAATCACCGAAAAGCCAGAAGTGGAGCTGTGTCTCAAAATAGGGCACCAGCATCCAGGCCCTGAGTTCAAACCTCAGTACCAGCACTAAACACCCCCAAAACAAAAAAAGCCCTCCAGTTCCTTTTGCTTGGCCTCGATCCACACAAACCCTCTCACCTACACCTAGTTTTCACCCTCAGGCTCCCAGAGGATTTCACTGGAAAACAGTTTGGTTAAAAATGATCATGATTTGGGCCTGGAGTTTGGCCTAGTGGTTGAGTACTTGTCTACCATGCACGAAGACCCTGGTTTGATTCCTCGGTACCCACATACATAGAAAAGGCCAAAAGTGGTGCTATGGCTCAAGTAGTAGAGCCCTAGGACAATGCTCAGGCCCTGAGTTCAAGCCCCAGGACTGGCACAAAAAAAAAAAAGTGATTGCCTTTTTGCCTTTTTTCTTTCTTGCTAATATTGTATTGGTCAGTTTGCTACACTACTAAGTGAAGAGTGTTTTGTGCATCCTTAAGTTAACTCAGGCTTTTTGCTTGCTTCTCTGGGATTTGAACACAGACCCTCACCTTTCTAGGCAAGTGCTCTCCTACTTGGATATGCTGTTGACATAGGATATCATTTTATATTGAGGGTGTGGTTCAAGTGGGTTTTTTTTTTAAAGGAAGTCCTCCATTTATGACAGCTGGCCTGAATTGCGATACACTCATGTTATTGGGATGGCAGGTGCTCACCATCACACCCAGCCACTGAACCTGGCTTAGAAATTTATTTTGTGTGTTTGTTGTGCTTTGTTTCTAAGTGTGTTTTGAGAGACTTTCCCATCAGCTTATGTTTGTCTTGTTGCCCTACACAGTGTTTTGGGGTCCAGGAGAGGCGATTCCACACTCCTCCTGGTGGGGATTCTATGTCCCACCAGTCTACCAAGCAGAGACAATCTCATACAAAAAGGTGAATTTATTGGGGAAATAGGTAGCTGGCCAGCCAGAGACAAAGCGCAGACTTGGGAGCTAATTCCTTGGCCCCAAGTGGTTCTCATACTGTGTGTGTCTGTGTGTGTGTGTGGTTTTTTTTTGCCAGTCCTGGGCTTTGAGCTCAGGGCCTGAGCACTGTTCTTGGACTTTCTCAAGGCTAGAGCTCTACCACTTGAGCCCCAGCACCACTTCCAGCTTTTTTTCTATGTATATGGTTCCAAGGAATTGAACCCAGGCCTTTGTGCCTGCTAGGCAAGCACTCTATCACTAGGCCAAACTCCGGCCCTCACACTGAGTTTTTAAGGGCAAAAACCATACAAGGGACAAAGTGTAGACTTGGGAGCTAACACCTTGGCCCCGAGTGGTTCTCACACTGGATTTTTAAGGGCAAAAAACATGCAGTCGAGCCCAGCCACGCGCAGGTGGCCAATGGGGTTGTAACATATACAGAGGGACTGCATAGTCAAATCGAGCTACACACAGGTAGCCAATAGAGTTACAGTCTTCCTCATAGTAGCTATTTGAAGCAACTTATCATCTTGGCTTGAATTTGTGCAGGAATTTGGTGGGTCCTCACACAGGCGGATGTCCTTTCTCATGGGGGCCAGGATAAGGCTACTCCTTCCTGGAAATGCAAGGGTGGCTGGGCTGTTTTACTATTCATTTTTACTTCAATATTCCCCGATGGGGTGGGGGAGATCTTAGTCAGTTTTTCCTCCCCTTAACAACAGAAGTTAAAGAAAGAAAGAAATTGTAATGGAGAACACAGAGCTCTGACTCAAGGGATAGAACTCCTCCAAGCTTAATTGATAAAGCTAAGGGACAGCGTGAGGCCCTAAGTTCAAGCCCAGTACCTGTCCCAACCCCACCCGCCAAAAAAAAACCAGGGCCAAGAGAGTTTGGGGATGCTTGCTTTGTTTATTCTAGTTTGTAAATGTAACAACAGCTGGGTGCCAGTGGCTCCTGCCTGTAATTCTAGCTACTCAGGAGGCTGAGATCTGAGGATTCTGGTTCAAAGCTAACTGGGCAGGGAAGTCCATGATATTCTTACCTTCAATTAACCACCAAAAAAAGCGCATGTACACACACACACACACACACACACAAAAGAACTTTGTTCCAAATTGCCTGAAAATGTATTGGGGGATCGGGAGGCAAATGTCAAATTCTTCAAAATGTTTTATCTTTCAAAAATTGTCTTTTTATTCGTGTGTGTGTGTGTGTGTGTGTGTGTGTGTGTGTGTTGGCACAAGGGTTGGCACAGGGCTTCAGGTTCTTGTTTGCTCAAGGCTGGCTGTCTACCACATGAGCCACACCTCCAGTCAACAATTTGTTCACTGGAGTTAAGAGTCTTATAGTCTTTTCTGCATGAGTTGCTTGTGAATATTAGTCCTCCGGGTTTCATCCCCCTGAATAGCAAGAATTA
The DNA here is from genome assembly GCF_031878675.1 of Megascapheus bottae. Lineage (NCBI taxonomy): Eukaryota > Metazoa > Chordata > Mammalia > Rodentia > Geomyidae > Megascapheus > Megascapheus bottae. The sequence goes on from NC_143536.1 coordinate 13,005,326, forward strand.
CAAGTGTGAGCCACTAGCACCATGCACAATTTTATCCTAATTGTAAAAGGTGTGTACACTTATAGGAAAAATAAGATAGACCACCAAAATGGTGGATATGATTCTAGGTTCATCTATATATACATGTGGTAATTTTTTTTTTTGCAGTACTGGGGTTGGAACCCAAGTGTATGCTCTCCTTTTGCTCTGCTTGGCTTTGAGATACGGTCATGCCTTTTGCCTGAACTGGCATGGACTGAAATTTTATTGATGCTTCCCACCATATGTGGGATGATGGGAATGTGCCAATATGCCCAGCTTTTTCTGTTGAAATGGGAGTTTCCCAATTTATTTGCCCAGGCTGACCTGAAACTGCATTTCTCCCAAATTCTACCTCTTTATTAGCAGGTCTAGGTATGAGCCACTGGTACCCAGCCATAATATCTACTTTATTTTATTTTTTTTTTTTTGCCAGTCCTGGGCTTGAGCTCAGGGCCTGAGCACTGTCCTTGGACTTTCTCAAGGCTAGAGCTCTACCACTTGAGCCCCAGCACCACTTCCGGCTTTTTTCTATGTATGTGGTACCAAGGAATCGAACCCGGGTCTTCATGCATGCTAGGCAAGCACTTTAACCACTAGGCCAAATTCCCGGCCCCATAATATCTACTTTAAAAACAAACACTGGGCTGGGAGTTTGGCCTAGTGGTAGAGTGCTTGCCTAGCATGCATGAAGACCCTTCAATTCCTTAGTACCACATGCATAGAAAAAGCCAGAAATGCTGCTGTGGCTCAAGTGGTGGCTCTAGCCTTGACAAAGTACAAGGACAGTGTTCAGGCCCCAAGTTCAAGCCCCAGGACTGGAAAAAAAAATCCGGATATGGTAGGTTGAGATCTGAGGATCTCGGTTCAAAGCCAGCCTGGGCACTAAAGAACGTGAGACTTTTATCTCCAAATTAGTCATTAGAAAAGGGGAAGTGGCGCTGTGGCTCAAAGGGTAGGGTGGTAGCCTTGAGTTGAAAAGCTCAGGGACAATGCCCAGGCCCAGTGGTAGGGTGGTAGCCTTGAGCTGAAGAGCTTAGGGACAGGGCCCAGGCCTAGAGTTCAAGCCCGGTGACCCACAAAACACACACACACACACACACACACACATCCCACATTATAATTAAAACAAAAACTTGTGGAAATGCACCAATGAAATTCTCCTCTGTATAACTGTATATAAACAAATAAAGATAAAATATTTTTGGGGGGCTGGGAATTTAGCCTAGTGGTAAGAGTGCTTGCCTAGCATGCACAAAGACCTGGGTTCGATTCCTTGCTATCATATACAGAGAAAAAAGCTGGAAGTGGTGCTGTGGCTCAAGTGGTAGAGTTCCAGCCTTGAGAAAGCCCAAGGACAGTGCTCAGGCTCTGAGTTCAGTCCCTATAACTGGCAATAAATAAATAAATAAATAAATAAATACAAATATCTTCTTTTTGCCAATCCTGGGTGTGAGCTCAGGGCCTGGCAGTATCCTTGGGTTTTCTCAAGGCTAGAGCTCTGCCACTTGAGCCATAGCAGCACTTTTGGTTTTTTTTTTTCTATGTATGTGGTACTGAAGAATTGAACCCAGGACTTCGTGCATGTTAGCCAAACACTCTACCACTAGGCCAAAGTCTCGGGCCCAATAAAATAATTTTTAAAATAGCCTCAAAAATATATCACAAAAAGTTTACTGCTGGCTTTTTACCCCCATCTAGTGCACCAAGGATGTTTATATATGTTTATGTGTATTTTACTGTCTGATTTGCCAATATTGACTTGCTCTCTGATTGTTATACATTTACTTTCCAAATTTTAGAATCTGAACAGCAGCCTGAGTCCAGTCACTAGTATAAAAAAAAGAACTGGGGACTGGAAGTTTGGCCTAGCGGTAGAGTGCTTGCTTAGCATGCACAAAGTCCTGGGTTTGATTTCTTGGTATCATATACATAGGAAAAAAAAAGCCGAAAGTGGTGCTGAGGCTTAAGTGGTAGAGCTCTAGCCTTGAGAAAGTCCAAGGCCCTGAACTCAAGTCTAGGACTGGCAAAAAGAAAAAAATAAAAACTGGCCAGAGGTGATGATATGTATCTGAAATCCTGTCACTTGGGAGTTTGAGGATAGACTGATCTACATAGCAAGACTCAGTTTAAAAAAGTAAAAAATGAGGAAAAGGAAACAATTTTTAAATGAGCAGAACTATTTAAAGGGGTGTATTTCTAAAGTCTCTTCAAGGTGTAACCAAATTACCAAAAAGTGAAAAACTCAGTGTCTGGGTTTTTAAAATTCTTTAATCAATCATCTTATCTAGAGTGTGTGTGTGTGTGTGTATGTGTGTGTGTGTGTGTGTGTGTGCGCGCACACATGCACATGTGCAGGGCTTCATACTCTCACTTTGCTTTTTCCCTCGACTAGTTCTTTACCACTTGAGCTATATCTCCACTTTTTGGTGCAGCTACCTCCTCATTCTGTCCAAATTGTTTTTTTTAACCTGTAACTTCTGGCTGCCTTGCACCACCCCCACCCCACTGCCTATCCTACTCCATTATTTGTCTCTCTTCTCTAGAGTTCCCCGAAGTCCTTTCCCCCAACCCTGAACTTCCCTCACTTTATAAGCTTTTCCGAAGCCTAGAATTTCCCTGTCAATCAATGTCCATCCAGAACTTTGTGTGTGCGCGCCCACATACCCACCATATGCTAGTACTGACACTTGAACTCAGGGCCTGGCCACTGTCCCTTAACTTTTTCTCTCAAGGCTGGTACTCTACTACTTAAACCAAAGCTGACTTCTGGCTTTTGTTTTGCTTTGTTTTATGTTTGTTTTTCGATGATTAATTGTAAATAAGAGTCTGTCCTTGAACCACCTCAGATCTCAGCCTCCCAGTAGCTAGGATTTCCGGTATGAGCCACCACCTCCCAGATCTCCATCCAGACTCTTCACTATCTCTTTTTACTTGTTTTTATCTACCCTCACCTCTCAGATGTCATCTAGATTAAGGGTCTTACCTCAGCCTCCCTCACATTCACCTCTGAGACCCTCGTACTTCCCAGATTTTACTCTCTTTCTCTAAGCTTCCCATCCTCTTGCATTTCCTCCTTAACATCACTAGGAATCTGTCTGTCTGTCTGTCTGTCTATCTATCTATCTATCTTAGGGCTTGAACTCAAGGTCTTTATCAAGCTCTTGTTGGGCTTTTTCCACTCACAGTTTGCTCTCTACCACTTGAGCCATGGCTTCTAGTCCAGCTTTTTCTCTGGTTGAGATTAATAGACTAATTATTCATTGAGGTCTTATACACTATTTTACCTTGGCTGGCTGGATTTGAACTGTGATTCTTAGTCTCCTGAGTAGCTAGGATTACAGATGTGAACCGTGTGCACCTAGCGGACATTTCTTGATCAAGAAGACCTAAGGCCAGGAGTGTGGCCTAGTGGTAGAGTGCTTTCCTACCATGCACAAAGCCCTGGACTTAATTCCTCAGTACCGCATACATAGAAAAGGCCAGAAATGGTGCTGTGGCTCAAGTGGTAGAGTGCTAGTCTTGAGAAAGCCCAAGAAAAGTACTCTGGCCCTGAGTTCAAGCCCCAGGACTGGCAAAAAAAATAAAGAAGGACTAACCCTTTACACACTTTTTTTTTTTTTTTTTTTGCCAGTCCTGGGCTTGAGCTCAGGGCTTGAGCACTGTCCTTGGACTTTCTCAAGGCTAGAGCTCTACCACTTGAGCCTCAGCACCACTTCTGGCTTTTTTCTATGTATGTGGTACCGAGGAATTGAACCCGGGTCTTCATGCATGCTAGGCAAGCACTTTAACCACTAGGCCAAACTCCTGGCCCCACCCTTTACACACTTTGTCCACAAAATGTAACGTATGCCTACTCCAACCTTTCTGAAAATGATGAGAAATCTGGGCTCGTCCTAAGCAACCCAGGAAGGCCTTAATTCATCCTCTAGGACCCCAACCTATCAAATTCTGGCCATTTCTAACCTTTACCACTTTATCTCCCCCATTCCAGTGAAATAACATCCAATGAAGCAGCAGCGAAAAAATGTTTACCCAAGAGCCGTTTATCCCGGTTGATCATTCGGGACAACCTCAGTACACTGCATGTCCCCGAGATGGAGGTAAAGTAGCTGAAAGGGTTTGTTTCCTACTGATAGGGCCTCACCCATCCTCATTTCATAAACCCAGTGTCCTGAGGTTTGGCAGGCCCCATTCATCTTTTCTAGTCCTGGGACTTGAATGTAAGGCCTGGACATTCAGTGCTAGTGCTCTACCACTGAAGCCACAGCTTCACTTCTAGCTATTTTGGTGATTAATTGGAGGTAAGAGTCACCCAGACTGTCCTGCGTGGGCTGGCTTAGAACTTTGATCCTTACATCTCAGCCTCCTGAGTAGCTAGGATTAAAGGCATGGGCCACCAGTGCCCAGCTAGGCCCCATTTTTACACATGATAGTTGGGGTCAGTGACTCACTCAAACCTGTCACACCTGTTTTCCCTGAAGAGAAAGGGCCAGAGAGAAAGACTCCATGACACTCATGGGTTGTGACATTCTTTTTTGACAAAACATGTTATTTTCCATACCAAGTCTCAGATCCTGGAGCTTGAATCAGCACCAATACTGCCTATTAATCCCCTCTCCTGTGTATGTGGGGGGGATCCCCATTTTCAGATGAGAACTGAGGCTCTTCTCCTACTTTTAGTGTATGGTAGTGTATGACCTGTTTATTGGAAATCCCAGGTACAGTCAAACCCACTGTTTCTTTTGACATTAATGTGTCCAGGGCCTGTCCAGACAGACACTATTAGGCACTGGAAGAAAAATGTGAACAAGATAATCTAAGAACAGACTCATTTTAAGCAGAGCAGGTAGAAGCTGAGCTTCCTTCCATATTCAGGGTCAAATCTTTAGGGGCTCTTAGGATTTTGACACTTTAAAGAACAGTCTCTCTCCCTCTCTCCCTCTCTCTCTCTCTCTCTCCCTCCCCCCCTCTCTCCTTCTCCCCCTCTCCCTCCCCCCCTCTCTCCCTCTCCCCCTCTCTCCCTCTCCCCTTCTTTCCCTCCCCCCTCTCTCCCTCTCCCCCTCTCTCCCTCCCCCCCTCTCCCTCTCCCCCTCTCTCCCTCCCCCCTCTCTCCCTCCCCCCTCTCTCCCTCCCCCCCTCTCTTCCTTCCCCCCTCTCTTCCTCCCCCCCTCTCTTGTTGGTCACGGGGCTAAAATTCTGGGCCTGGGAGCTGTCTCTGAGCTCTTTAGCTTGAGGCTGACGCTCTGCCACTGGAGCCACAGCACCACTTCTGGCTTTCTAGTGGTTATTGGAGATAAGAATTTCATGGACTTTAATGCTCTGGCTGGCTTTGAACCATGATCCTCAGACCTCGGCCTTCTGAGTAGCTAGGATTACAGGCTTAAGCTTGTGATTACAGCCCCTGGCTTAAAGAGTCTCTTAAAGGCCAAGAAAACCAAAAGCAAGGGCTAGAGCTCAGTAGAAGAGCACTTGGTTTCACAGATGCTAGGCCCTGGACTCTGTCCCCAGGACTGCAAAAGCTAAACCAAACCAGAGCGGTAACCTGCATATCTTTCCCTCTATTAAACTTCCCATAGCCAGACATAGTGGAAATAGGTGGATCTGGGGATGGGCAGTCCAGCTCAGGTCACCTCCAGGGCTTTCTTTACTCATTTGTAAAACAGGATTGTGGCTCCTGTCTATAATCCTAGCTATTCAGTAGCCTGAGATCTGATGATTGTGGTACTAAGACAGCCAGGGCCAGAAAATCGTGAGACTCATATCTAGTTAACCATCAGAAAGCCGGAAGTGAAGCTGTAGCTCAGTGTGGAAGAGTGCTGGCCTTGAGCAAAAAAAAAAAAAAAAATAAGCCCAGGGATAGTGCCACACCCTGAATTCAATCCCCTCCCCCTAAAAAAAAATCCCAACAACAACAAAAACAGGATGGATTAAGACACTTTTAGTTCTAGGTTACATAAACTGAATGTGAAGTAATTCAAGGAAATTGGAGGAAGCTGGCCTTACACAAGCCAGGATGGATAACACAGAGTGCCAGTATGTGGGAAGAGAATATCCAGGAGCTCCTACATCCTTCAATTTCTATTCTCTTTGACCTTATTTTCCTTCATTTTCAGTGGGAGCCATACTAGAGTTGGAACCCAGGGCTTCACACTTGCTAGATAGGTGCTTTACCTCTGGGACATACTTGCAGCTTATTGGTTGCCTTCTGAATGTTGACCTGATCAGGCTGGCTGTCTCTAGGGAACCTGAGACAGAAAAGCCTAGCTTCTGCCATCATTCCAGTCAGACAAATCCTGGAGGACTGCAATTGGCTCCAGTTGAGTTGTGGGCCTGGTTCATGTTCCAGTTACAGTGGCCTGGTAGGATGGGATGTGGGGTAGCCTAGCGGGGCCCCATCCAAATCATACCAAGCTGCAATTGCTGGGGTCTGTATTTTTACTAAGCAGCTGTCAAAACCAGATGTCAAGACCACTAGTTTGAACTATGTGTTTCCAAAGGGACCACCCCTCCTTTACCCTTCCGTTTTAATGCATTATGTCAAAATGATCATGTCAACATTGACTGATCTTTAGGAAGAACTTCTTTGCATGAATTAACACGTACTATGTCTTCAAATCATTACTAAAATTAAACATCAAGTGTATCAGAACCTCCTGGAAAAACTTGTTATAGGCCCCCACGATCACATCCAGATTCTTTTTTCTACTTGTTCCCAACCACCCCATCCTGGAAAACTCAGTATTGACACTCTCTTCTCTTCCCATCCTCCTTTTGCTCTTCCTTCCCTGGGGATGGAACCCAGGCCTCTCATCTGTGCTAAGCAGTACTCTACCAACTCAGCTAACCAGTGAACTTTTTCAGGGCTATGTAATTTTTTGCCTGGCTTAGAAATATGTGTCCCACCTCCTAATTGATTATGTTATAGTAACAAGAACACCTGCAGCTATTTTTTTTAGCATTCTCTCCAGTAGCACAACTAGCTTATTGAAATAAATCACTCAATGAGTAAGACAGTAGACTTTGTTGCCTTGGTGGAGATAGGATAAGAATTGTAGAATCAAAGGGATATAAGTGTCACAGATTCTATATGAAAAACACTATAGGTAATAGACACAGGAGACTCCTATCACATGCAAATTCTTTTTTTAGATTTTTTTATTAAATAATTTATTAACATTGATTTTTTACATCATATTTCAAATAACAAGTTTAACAAACAAGTGTTCAAGAAGGGAATCTCTATATATAATCACTGGGACTTAGTTTGTAGAACTTAATCCAAATTAGACTAAGGGTTTGTATGTCATGGAAACATATTAAGTTATGAAATAAAACATTAAGTCTATAGAGTCATAAGTTTTTATGTCTATATAGTTATGATTATATTCCCATTACCATGTCCATAGCTTTGGGTATGCAAATATTGAGTCCTCACTTTTGTACTCTTTGGATTTAATAGCCACATATTAAGGATACTATGTGCCTTTTGTTCCTTTGGTCTTGACTTGTCTCACTTGACATGATTCGCTCTAGATTCATCCACTTCCTTGAAAATGCCATTATTTCATCTTGTCTGTTGGCTATGTAGAATTCCATTGTATATATATACCACATTTTTTGTATCCATTCATCTGCAGTAGGGCATCTGGATTGTTTCTATCGCCTGGCTATTGTGAATAGTGCAAAGATGAACATAGCTGAGCAGGTGTCCTTATCATATCTTAGGTTATGATGTTCAGGGTAGATGCCCAGCAGTGGTATGGCGGGATCGTAGGGAATAATATTTTTTTTTGTGGGTTATGGGACTTGAACTCTAGGCCTGGGCACTGTCCCTGAGCTCTTCAGCTCAAGGTTACCCCCGTACTCCTGGAGCCGCAGCCCTACTTCTCTCTCTTTTTTTTTTTTTTGGCCAGCGCTAGGACTTGAACTTAGGGCCTGAACATTGGCCTAGGACTTTTCTTAAGGCTAGAGTTCTGTCACTTGAGCCACAGCACCACTTCTGGCTTTTTCTGTGTATGTGGTACTGAGGAATTGAACCTGGGTCTTTGCCCATGCTAGGCAAGCACTCTACCACTAGGCCAAACTCCCATCCCCAACATTCCTATCCCTCTAAGTCATAGGAATACAGAAGGAGACAAGAAACCACAACCCATTTCTTCCTGACTGTTCTTCAAGTGGACATACTATTAAGGTCAAAGTAAACTCCTGACTACAGTCTATCAGAAGGTACCAAAGTAGTTATCTAGCTTCCTGCCCACTTTTTACAAATAGAGAAATAGGCTTTGGATTCCTGTGAGTCACGGAGATGTAATAGATAAATATTGTGTACAAGAGGGTCAGCTGCCCCTCACTTATCAGCACCAGCCTCTCCTGCTTTGAAGCAGCTTCTTGAACTTTACGTGTGTATGTGTGTGTGTGTGTGTGTGTGTGTGTGTGTGTGTCTGTCTGTCTGTCTGTCTGTCTGTCTGTGTTTCATCTTTGTTTTTTTTTGGTAAGGTAAAAGCACCTGACAAGACCAAGGAGAGGATGAGCCACCTGTATGACCACTTGAAGAAAAAGTTCTTAACAGAGCAGCAGCGAAAGCTGGAGCACTGGAGACAGGAGTCACTGGACACCCAGCAGTACTTGGACAACCTGCGGATCCAACCCCAGGCTGGCAAGAAAAACCAACTTACCTAGTTATGATCTTTGAGAATCACAGTGAGACCCAAGTAGACCTTGAAAGGAGCCCATATACACCATCAAAACAATAAAACAAGACCAGTGGACAGCGGAACATAAAAGCCCTCAGCAATTCTAACAGTCTGTGTCTCCTAATATCCTCCCTCCACTGGCCAAGTTGATAGTCCCAGGCAAGAGGCAAAATCAAGCCAGCCTCCAAGGTTTGGGAAAAGACGAACTCGTCTCTGCCTTCCTTACCTCCATTTCTTCCTTTCTCTCTTCCCCTCTTGTCCTTTTGTTCTCTTCCCTTCCCCTCCTTTCCTGTGCTAGGAATCAAACCAGGACCTTGTGCATGCTCAGCCCAGCCCAGCACATCCTACATTCCTAGCTCCAGTAACCTATTTTTTTTTCCAGTCCTGGGGACTGAACTCAGGGCCTGAGCACTGTTCTTGGGCTTTCTCAAGGCTACAGCTCTACCACTTGAGCCACAGCACCACTTCTGCCTTTTTCTTTTGTATGTGGTACCAAGGAATCGAACCTGGGTCTTTGTGCATGCTAGACAAAGCACCCTTAGCATCAGACCAAACTCCTGCCCTCCCCCCCCCCCCCCCCCCCGCTTTTTGGACCATTCCTGGGTCTTCAACTCAGGGCACCATTCCTGAGTTTTTTTCTGCTCAAGGTTAGTGCTCTATCACTTGAGCCACAACTCCACTTTTATCTTTTTTGGTGCTTAATTGGAGATCAGAGTCTCATGGCTTCAATCTGGGATCCTCAGATCTCTGCATCCTGAATAGCTAGGATTTATAGGCTGAGGAACTGATGCCCAACTGTAAATTTATTTTTGTTTGTTGTTTTGTTTTTGTCAGTCCTGGGGCTTGAACTCAGGGCCTAGGCACTGTCCTTGAGCTTTCTCAAGGATAGAGCTCTACTATTTGAACCAGAGCATCACTTCCAGCTTTTTCTATTTATGTGGTACAAAGGAATCAACCCCAGGGCTTCATGTGTGCTAGGCAAGCATTTTACCATTATGCCATACTTCCGGTCCCTATTTGTTTTTTGGGAGGGGGGGTCATGGGGCTTGAACTCTGGCCTGGGCACTGTCCCTGAGCTCTTCAGCTCAAGGCTACCACCCTTCCCTTGAGCCTCAGCCCCACTTCCCGTTTTCTAATGATTAATTGGAAATAAGAGTGTCTGCGCTTTGTATTGCCCTTACGCTTCCCCTTCTCTCATTTGAATCCAGAGCCTTGTGCTTATGAGCCTCTACTACTTGAGTCATACCTCAAGACCAGGCTTTTGATGGTTATTTTGGAGATGAAACCTAAGGAACTCTTCTGCTTGGGCTGGCTTCAAATCAAAGTCCTCCAGACCTTGGCCTCTTAAAGATCACAGGCATAAGGCACCAGTGCCCAGATCCTGTCACTTTTTATTCATTCCTAACACTGGGTTCCATATCCCATTTACCAGCTTTTAAAAATTATGTGTGTTGGGCCGGGAGTTTGGCGTAGTGGTAGAGGGCCTGCCTAGCATGCACGAAGACCCTGGTTCGATTCCTCGGTACCACATACATAGAAAAAGCCAGAAGTGATGCGGTAGCTCGGGGTAGAATTCTAGCCTTGAGGAAAGCCCTAGGGCAGTGCTCAGGCCCTGAGCTCAAGCCCAGTATTGAGGAAAAAAAAATTACGTGTATTGGGCATCAGCTTTGTTCCATAGCCCACAGCGACACCCACTGGTGTCTCTTGATAAATGGCTTGCAGAGGAGATGTTTATTGCTGGGACTCTCCATTGAGGAAACCAAATAATCGCTGAAGGGGGTGGAACCATTTAGATGGGACCCCCTGAGTCTTCTCCATCAATAGACCAGCAGGTGGCTCACTCTTGTAATTCTAGCTACTCAGGAGGCTGAGATCTGTGGATCTTTTGAGGATCTTGGTTCAAAGCCAGCCGGGGACTAAAGTCCATGAGACTCTTATTTCCAATTAACCACTAGAAAATGGAAGTGGTGCTGTGGCTCAAGGGGTAGGGAAGTAGCCTTGAACTGAAGAGCTCAGGGACAGCACCTGGCCCGGGGTCAGATGGTAGACTTGAGTTGAAGAGTTTAAGGACAGAACCGAGGCCCAGAGTTCAAGCCCCAAGACCAACCAAAAAAAGAAGAAAAAAAAAATAGACCAGCAGGAAAGGACATTGCTTGCTGGTTTTCCTCTCTAGAAGCACTTTGGCCTCTCAGTCTTTCATTTATCTGCCCATGGGTCTGTGTCCTGGGCTTCTCCAGTGCTTCTTGCCTGGCTGTGAATGAGACCAGAGTGAGGAAGAAGCAAGGAGTTTCCCTCGGTTTACCTCAGGGAATCCTCACCAGAGATGCTGTTTAACTAAATCCCAGGTAGTAAGATAGACTCTTTAATTCCATCCAGCAGCTTCTTCCTGAGAGAACTGGTAGAAACTGGCCTACTGGTCAAAATCAGCTGAGTTAATCAGATGAGTTAAAGGAAGTCCGAACAGACTTCTAGATTAGTTAAAAAAAAAATCTAAGTGATGCCATATATACTGGCAAGATGCCACAAGTATTTTTTGTAGATTTTTTAAAAAATCTTTTGAGATTTTATTAACACTGATTTTTTTTTTTGCCAGTCCTGGGCTTGAGCTCAGGGCCTGAGCACTGTCCTTGGACTTTCTCAAGGTTAGAGCTCTACCACTTGAGCCTCAGCACCACTTCCAGCTTTTTTCTAAATATGTGGTACCGAGGAATTAACCCGGGTCTTCGTGCATGATAGGCAAGCACTCTACCACTAGGCCAAACTCCCGGCCCCTAACACTGATTTTTTTACCTCGTATTTCAAATGTCAACTCCACAACAGCTATTTATTTATCCTCAGGATACACTGTACAGTTTATTCTACATAAGAGTTCCAAAATTTACAGCAACCGCCTACCCCCACCCACCTTCAAAGGTCTTCACTGAAGCAGTCAAATAAAATTGGTGGCAGAACACTATGCCTCTGCCGAACTTAATTCCCTTCCTCCCCAGCCTCCGGTTCATATGCTGACAAATGTCACCGAGTGAGGAAGGTTGGAACTACAGAGGCTGCTGCACATTGTGGCAGGAGGGCATGTCAGAGCAAAAACACTCCTCGGCCAGAGAATGGGGGGGGGGGGGAAGAAGAGGAGGAAGTGGAAAGGGTCTCACTTTCCCCTTCAAGGACACCCCCCTTCCCCAATGACCTAAAGCCCTCTCACTAAGCCCCACCTCTTAAAAGCTTCATTGCCTTTAAATAGTATCTCTTTGTAGACCAAGCTTTTGACACAGATCTGTAAGGGGACAGTGAAGACCCAGATGATCTTCCTCCAGGCATTCCTTGGCTCTTTGTGGAGTACAGAGACAGAAGGGACAGATGGAGCCCTTCCTTGGCAACATCTACTTTAGAATAAATGAAAGATACCTCAGAAATAAAAAATTATATCTGTGTCCTACTAGTGTTCGGTCTTTTAGAGTACTTATTGTATTCTGCCTGCAGTGTTCTCTAAGCATAGCATATTATATGTGGGAAATCATTTTGTGTGTGTCATACTGTTTGATCTCAAGAGGATTGCACTCAAGGCCCTCTACTTCCTAGACAAGCACTGTACCACTTGAGTCTTTTCTTCAACTCCTGGCTTTTTGGTGGTTAATTGGAGATGAGTCCCACAGACTTTCCTGTTCAGGCTGGCTTTGAACTGCGATCCTCAGATCTCAGCCTCCTGAGTAGCTAGGATTACAGGTGTGAACCATCAGCACCTGTCTTTAATTTGTTTTTGGTAGGGTGTCACACTGACTCAGACTGCTCTTTGACCATGATCTTCCCTTCTACGTCCTGCATAGCTGAGATTTTAGGTGTGTATTGCGACTGGCTTTGGGGTAGATTCTTATTAAGGGGATCTCTTTAGGATTCTCACATATGAATCAGGCATTGTTTTTTTTTTTTCACTCTTGAAAAATACTTATTCCATAAGATTAAAAGTCACCAAAAAGGGACCAGGGGTTTGGCCTAGTGGTAGAGTGCTTGCCTAGCATGCACGAAGATCCGGGTTCGATTCCTTGGTACCACATATATAGAAAAATGTAGAAATGGTGATTTGGCTCATGTGATAGAGTTCTAACCTTGAGAGAAGCCTAAGAATAGTGCTCAGGCCCTGAGTTCAAGCCCCAGGACTGGCAAAAAAAAGTCACCAAAAAAAAGGATAAAAGTTACATCATATCTGCCAGAAGAATTTTATATGAAGGAATGAAATATCTGTACAAAATCCAAAGGTACATGAGAATTCCAGGTAAGAATATCTAATATCGGAGTCCTCCTGAAAATGGCTTTAAAACCACAAACCAAAAGTTTAGGGCTGTAGCTTTATACTAGAGCTCTAGCCTACCATGTGTAAGGTCTTGGGTTCCATACATCAACACCAACACCAACAACCCCCCCAAAAAAACCCCCACACAAACAATAAAATAGTCTAACAAGGTATGGGGGCTAATGCCTGTAATACCAGCTCTCTGGAGGCAGAGATAGCAAGGTCAAGCTCCAGGGCGGGATGGGATACTGGCAAGGATGTCTGCCAGCAGGAGCACACAGGAGCCCAGCCTCTGGAGCTCTGGTGGGTCTCCTGGAGGCTTTGGCAGCCTTGCTGTAGAAACCACAGGTCGGTTCTCAGGGAATCCTGACAATGAGCCGAGGCCAATTAGCAGGGTCCTCTCAGTGAAGAAAGAAAGCATCATGAAGAGCCCACCAAGTGGACCGGGCACTCCTACAGGTGCTGCACATCTGTGAACAACACACTCAAATTTTCTTGCCCTCACAGAGCTGACGTTCAAGCATTCCAAGTTGTATTCTCTGTCCTGCCATCTTGAGGCTTGTGCTCTACCACTTGAGTCACAGCTCCATTTCTGGCTTTTTGCTAGTTAATTGGAGATGAGAGTCTCCCATACTCTTTCTGCCTGGGCCTGGCTTTGAACTCTGAGTCTTTTTTTTTTTTTAATTGTCGGGGTAATGTATAGAGGGGTTGCAGTTACATTTTCCAGATAGTAGGTGCATTACTTCTCACACACTGATACCCCTTCTCATGTTTTTGTCCCCATTTCCCTCCCTCCACCCCTCCCAATCATCTTTTTGAACTCTGAGTCTTAGATCTCAGCCTCCCAATTAGCTAGGATTACAAGCATAAGCCACTGGTGCCCAGTTTACAGATTTATTTATGAGTCAGCTTCCCACCTTAAAATTCACAAACACATCTGACCCATCCCTAGCTGATGCTGAGATTTCCCTTTTGTAGCTGCTTCCCAAGTGTGTCACCCTTGTTCTCAGTTTTTGCTCTGGCCTCTAAGTGCCTCAAGGAACACTTACAGAGCATCTACTATATCCAGTGTGTTTTATGGATATCAGTTAATTCTAACCACCCAAGAACATACTATCTTCATTACGTAGATGAGTAAGAGGAAACTCACACAGTGGCTGAACGTCCTAAGATCAGGGAGCTGCTGAACTTGATTCCCAGAGCCCAAGATTTCTCTTCTATATTACTGTCTGTCCAAATGTGATCCATGATCTACCCATCCACCCACAGAATCCCTTGAGTAGCTCATTAAAATGAATATTCCTGCATTCTACCTTAAAACCCAATGAGAGGGCCAGGAGTTTGGCCTAGTGGTAGAGTGCGTGCCTACCATGCACGAAGACTCTGGTTCGATTCCTCGGTACCACATACATAGAAAAAAGCCGGAAGTGGTGCTGAGGCTCACGTGGTAGAGCTCTAGCCTTGAGAAAGTCCAAGGACAGTGCTCAAGCCCTGAGCTCAAGCCCAGGACTGGCCAAAAAACAAAACAAAACAAAAACAAAAAAACAAAACAAAAAAAAAACCCAATGAGTCAAACTCAGGGAGATGAGGGATGGAAAACTGAATTCCAATCGGCTTTCCCAGTATTATTCGAACAGCTTTTGAAACACACACACACACACACACACACACACACAGAGGAGCATAAAACATTAAATCATTCATCTAAGTTAAAAGCAAGCACTCTGCCCCAGCTCCCAGTTGCTCACTTCTCCTGACTCCCAGTGCTGCTGAGAGGCCGTCACTTTTCCTGGGGTAACTCACCCCCTTGGGTTGGTTTGTCCTTAGAGGACAGGTCTCTAGAAAAGGCAGGTGATGCCACCTCTGAAGGACAAACGGTCGGAAGGAGTCTCACGAGGGAAGCCATCAGGGACTTAAGCTCAGCCCTTCAAGGACCTTCCTGGCTGCAAAAAAAAAGAGGTGTCAGCTGGAAGGGACCAGGCAAAAGCCAACATACAACCTTTCAACTGGGAAGGCTCGGGTGGATCGGGCGTTGTCATGTCCCTCAGGACAGAGTCCTGTGTGTGTGTGTGTGTGTGTGTGTGTGTGTGTGTGTGTGTGTGTGTGGCACCCTGTGGACAGCGAACCATTCATCATTGTTCCCCAGGCGCCTGGCACGGGCTGGGCGTCCGTCAGGGGTCCCGCCCTCCCGTCCAGTTCTGGGTCCCCAGGTGTGTTTCCAGGATACCTTTGGAGGGCCAGACCTAACCAGGAGCAGGGACGCCAGTCAGATCTGCTCCTGGGAGTGGGGGATGCGGGCGCAGCACGCGGGAAGCGCAGGGGGTGGCGCGCATCCCGGCCCGGCGCCGCGCGCAGGAGAGGATCCCGCCTCGCCACGCCCACAAACACCCACAGCCCCCCATGGCCACGCCCACACACGGCGCTCCGCCTGTGGCCGCGCCCACAACCCACAGCCCTGCCCGCCGCCGGCCACGCCCACAACCCTCACACTCGCACCCCCGGACCACGCCCACAGGCCCCACCCACGGCCGCCCCTTGGCCACGCCCACGGCCGCGCCCCCGCCCCCGCGCCAGCTCGGCCGCGCTCGGGTCGGCGGGCTCTATGGGGAAAGCGGCCGCTCCGAGCCGAGGCGCCGGCTGCGGCGGCCGCTCCCGCGGACTCTCGTCGCTGTTCACGGTCGTCCCCTGCCTGTCCTGCCACACGGCGGCGCCGGGCATGAGCGCTCCCACGTCCGGCTCCGGATCGGAGCCCAAGCCTCAGCCCCAGCCGGTCTGGACACCGCACCGGGACTCGCTGCCCGAGCAGGTGCGAGAGTCAGTTTCCGAGTCGGTGCCCAGCTCGAAGCCCGGGCACCGACCGCGGCCTGCGCCGGAGCCGGCGGCCGAGCAGGGACCTGAACTGCCGGGGTTGCGGCCGGGGTCCGAGCTGAGCCCGAGGCTCGGGGCTGGCGGGGCGGTCGGCAAGGCCCCGGAGCAGACGTCCCCCCTGAGGTCGAGGTCAGGCGGGGGAGCCGTGCCCGTGCCTCCCCCGGAGCCCGGGCCGGGGACAAAGCCTCTGTCACCGGGACAGGCGAAGACTCCTCCTGGGGCTCCAGGTTCGGGGGTTGGCACGACCCCCAGTCTCTCAATGGCCTCGCCGCCCCTCGACAGCTACAAGGGCTGGCTCCTCAAGTGGACCAACTACCTGAAGGGTTACCAGCGCCGCTGGTTCGTGCTCGGCAATGGCCTGCTGTCCTATTACAGGTATGGAGGGGGGGGGGCGAGAAAGGAAGAAGTCGTCTAGGGATGTTTAAGAGCCTGGATTCCCCACACAGGCCAAAGATTGGGGGGCCCTGAGCTCTGGTAAGGGTGGACATGAGTCCCTGCCAGTTTATGTCAAGGAAGATGGAAAGGAGCAATCTGAGAGAGACCCACAGCCTCACTCCCCCCCCCTAGTCTTGGTCATTGTCGGGGAAGCTGGGGGGGGGTCTGTTTGAGAAGCTAAGGTCATTGTGTTAGGGATTGGGGGCGGGGGTCAGTCACAGAACCCCCCTCATGGCAAAGAATGAGGTCAGCTTGTCAGGAAGTCACTTGGTTTCTCTCACGAGAGAAAATACCTGCTGGTGCCCGCCCAGGTCTTGCTTTGACCCACACGTCACTCTCATATCGCTCCAGCTCTTCCCGAACCCATTCTGATGGTTTTTTTTTTTTGTTTTTGGTGGAGAACCAGGAAGTGTTTTTTTGCTATCTCCTCTCTCCTCCCAGAAGTGCTCAGGGTTGAGAATTTCAGTCCCTGACGTAGCTGACAGCCTCCCCACTGATTCTGGTTAGAGAGGGGAGGCACCTGCAGGCTTCCTTCCTTTTGTACTGGATGTTCCCTGGATGTCTTTCCTGGGGATTTTGTTTGTTTTGTGCTGATGCTGGGACTTGAACTCAGGGCCTGAACACTATCCCTTAACTTTTTCACTCAGGGCTGGTCCTCTACCACTTGGGCCACTTCCAGCTTTTGGGTGGTTGATTTGAGATTATGCTTTTTTTCTGCCTAGGCTGGCTTTGAACTGTGATGCTGAGATCTTTACCTCCTTAGTAGGGCGAATTATAGGCGCGAGCCAGCAATGTCCAGCTTTTCCTGGGTGTGGTCAATTGAAGCTTGGCAGTTTCAGATCACTGGAGAACCAATATAGTTCTGGAGCCTGAGTTTGCAGAATTATTCTTGGAGGGCTCATTAAAACTGAGCACCGGGCCTCCAGACTGAGGTTCTCAAGCAGGGGGCCTGGGGAAAGGTACCACAAGCTGACTTTTTTTATTTTTATTTTTTGGTGGTGGTGGGGCTTTGGTAGTGGGGCTTGAATTCTGGGCCTGGGCCCTGCTCCTGAGCTCTTCAGCTCAAGGCTAGCACTCTACTACTTGAGCCAAAGTGCTACTTCCAGTTTTCTGGTGATTAATTGGAGATGAGTCTCACAGTCTTTAGTGCCTAGACTGGCTTTGAACCGTGATCCTCAGGTCTCAGCCTCCTGGGTAGTTAGCATGACAGGTGTGAGCCACTGGCATCTGGCTTAAGCTGACTTTTTTTTTTTTTAACCAAGTTCCCAGATGAGGTCCACCATAATGGTTCTGGATCACACTCAGAACAGCTCTGCTATATCTGGCAAGTGGTTTTTAGATCACCTGGCCAATAGGTTTATGTGGTCCTTTGGGGACCACAGCTGCTCTAGAGGACTTCAGTCTATGATAGTACTGGCAGAAAGAGAATGTGATGTGTGATCTTTCTCATATGATATTTCAATGGGCTTTTGTCAGCTGCAGTAGAAATACAACCTAGAACACGTTGTCCTTAGAGTTACAAGACTGAAAAAAAGAGACTTTTTTCCGAGTGTTTTTTTAAAATCTCTTTTATCATTATCTGTCAGTTATGTAAATAGTTTACCTTCAAGGCATAGACAGACAGACCTTTGGTGAGTTACTGGCTCACTTTTTCCCTGAAGGCGAAGGACTCGATACACAGGACATGCAGCTCTGGTCCACACACTCCATTTTCTGTTACAATCACTTATTTCATTCGCACACCTCACAAGGTGAGGCCAGTGTCAGTGTTGCCTTATTACACAGATGAGACCTGAAGTTTGAGCGGTGAACATGTCATCTTGTCACCAGCCCAGTTGCCAATGGAAGGGGATTCTGATCCAAACTTTTTCAACTCAGTTTTTTTTTTTTTTCCTCCCTGGTGTTAATGGAATTTGAAATCAGAACCTTGCTCTTGCTAAGCACATGCTCTACGACTTGAGCCATGTTCTCTGATTTTTTTTTTTTTGCTTTTTCTCAGGGCTGTCCTCAACCTACAATCCTTCCACTTCTTGCCTCTCCAGTAGCTGAAATTATAGGTATGAAACACAATGCCCAATGAACTCAGGCTTCTTGTATGAGCTCAACTCTCAAAAGCCAGCTTTTGTAGCAACTGGGTACCACAAAGGATTGTAGAGTCTTGACAAAATTTCAGGGACAATTTCAATAAAACAGTCCCTGAATGTGTGACGTTGAATGTGCAAATGTGCAAGTGCTGGTCCCACATGGATTGTCCTTGTCTGCTCAGCCTGGATTTAGCCTTTTCATGTCTATATTTCCCAGGTCTTCACTCAACTATAGAGGGCACGGTAATGTTTATGAGCCTGTGGTCCTGAAATGACAGACTTGCCCAATGGTTTTTTTGTTTTATGTTGTTTTCATTGGAAGAGCAAATATGTCCCATTTTGTATTCTTTTAACTTAGTCTGTATAGACAGTTGGTGTTTGAAGGTAATCTCAAGTATGCAGATTCTCTGGGTAACTAAGAAAAATTCTTCCTGCTAGCTGATAACATAACCGAGATAATACCGGATGGGAGAGAGAGTGGAAAGTCATTGTGTTTGTGCTCACACAGCCCAGGGCTGAACTTTCATGTCTGGATCATTCTACCTGGGTTTGAAATCCAGGGCCTGGACCCATCTGGATTATGATTCTATTACAGGTGAACACTAGCTCGCCTGGCTCTCATTGCCTTGCACTCACAGTCTTCTGTCTGTTCAGATACCAGCCAGAGAATGTGGTTTTACCTTCCATGATTTGGCTGTTCATTCCCATTTTAAGCTTTTTTTTTCTTTTGGTTGGTTGTGGGGCTTGGACTCTGGGCCTGGGCGCTGTCCCTAAGCTCTTCAGCTCAAGGCTACTGTCCTGCCCCTTGAACCTCAGTGCTACTTCCTGTTTTCTAGTGGTTAATTGGAGGTAAGAGTCTGCTGTTCTTCAGTGCCAAGGCTGGCTTTAAACTGAGAGCCTCAGATCTCAGCCTCCCGAGTAGCTAAGGTTACAGGTGTGAGCCACTGTGCCGGCTCCCATTTTAAGCATTTTTTTTTTTTTTTTTTTTTGTCAGTTCTAGGCCTTAACCTCAGGGCCTGGGCCCTGTCCTTGGGCTTTCTCAAGGCTATCACTCTACCATTTGCTCTACCACAGCACCACCTCTGGCCTTTTTTAAGTATGTGGTACCACGGAATGGAACCTTGGTCTTCATGCATGCTAGGCAAGCAGTCTACCACTAGGCCATGCTCCTGGCCCCGACCTTTTTAGCATTGTATCCCTATTCTTGTCTCAGAGAGAACATGCCTAAAGTCAGGAAGGATTCATCACTGAAGCAGTTTTTGTTGATGGTGGCTTGCTTGTTTGCTTGCTTGCTTCCTTCCTTCCTTCCTTCCTTCCTTCCTTCCTTCCTTCCTTCCTTTTTTCTTTCTTTCTTTTGCCAGTCCTGGAGCTTGAACTCAGGGCCTAAGCACTTGGGCTTCCTCAAGGATAGAGCTCTACCATTTGGCTTTTTCTATGTATGTGGTACCAAGGAACCAAACCCAGGTCTTGGTGCATGCTAGGCAAGCACTCTACCTAGGTCACACTCATAGCCTTTTGTTTTCTTTTTTGCCAGTCCTGGGACTTGAACTCTGGCTTGGGTACTGTCCCTGAGCTTCTTTTTGCTCAAAGTGGGTGATCTATCACCTGAACTATGGAGCCACTTCCAGCTTTTTTGCGTAGTTCACTGGAGATAAGGGTCTCCTGGAGTTTCCTGCCCTGGCTGGCTTGGAACTGTGATTCTCAGATCTCAGCCTCCTGAGTAGCTACTTGAGTGAGCCACCAGCACACAACCTGAATCAGAATGTTCAAAGGTGTTAGCTTAAGCAAGTTGTTATGGAGTGTTCTACACATTACAAACAAACTGGATTCTGTTGGGCAAAAGTCTGTGTTGTATACTAGCAATTTGTTACCTAGGGGAGTGGTTTCAAACAGGAACATTTGTCTTAATTTGCTGCTTAGGCTAATGTATATTTAGTGATGACTATACCAGTTAGCAAGAAAGAACTTAAAGTTAGTCTTAAAGTTAGTCTAGGTCTTAAAAAGGCTAGTGTCAAGTAAAAGTATATATATATATATATATATATATATATATATATATTTTTTTTTTTTTTTAAATAGTATTGGGGTTTGAACTTTGGGCCTGATGTTTGGTTTGCTTGCTGGGCTGGTGTTTTACCACTTACGCCATGCCTCTAGCTTGGCTTTTTGCTAGTTATTTTGGAGATGGAGTCTTTTTTTTTGTGTGTGGGTCATGGGGCTTAAACTCTGGGCCTGGGCTCTGCTGTGAGCTCTTCAGCTCAAGCCTTGTGCCCTATCATTTGAGCCATAGCACCATTTCCAGTTTTCTGGTGGTTATTTGGTGATAAGAGTCTCACAGACTTTTGTGCCCAAGCTGGCCTCAAACCTTAGATCTCAGCCTGCTCAGTAGGTAGGATTACAGCCCAAGCCACCAGTGCCTGGCTTGAGATGGAGTCCTAAAGACATTTCTGCCTGGTGGGTCTTTGAACCTCGATCTTGAAGATTGCAGCCTACCATGTAGGTAGGATTACAGGTGTGAGCCATTACTGTCTAGCAAGTGGATGTGAACATTAAAATCCCCTGGTTGAGGAAGCCCACAGCATACTTCATGATCTGGCTCCATTTTGGAGTGGGGTCAGGTAGTAAAAGATGACATCTTTGCCTTTCGATGGATTGTGTAACTCATTTGTTCCTCCAGGGAACTCAACTCTCAGAATACTGGACACCAAGAAATGCTGTGGTGTTCTCTCATATCAGGATGGAGGAAGAAAAGCACACCCACTGCCAAATATCCACATGTGAAATCAAACATGGACACCTGTAGGGTCACTTCTCGGGGTCCTCGCAAAAGATGGCCAGGTTTTTTTTTGTTTTGTTTTGTTTTTTGCTGCTTAGAGATTTATTCTTGGGGACCTTTCTGTGTGTGCTGGCCTCAAACCACAATCCTCCAGATCTCAGCATCCTGAGTAGCTAGGATTACAAATGGTAGACTTTGGCACCTGGCTTGGATTTGGCTTTGTTTTTTAAATATATTGCCTATGGACCGGGAGTTTGGCCTAGTGGTTAAAGTGCTTGCCTAGCATGCATGAAGACCCGGGTTCGATTCCTCGGTACCACATACATAGAAAAAAGCCGGAAGTGGTGCTGAGGCTCAAGTGGTAGAGCTCTAGCCTTGAGAAAGTCCAAGGACAGTGCTCAGGCCCTGAGCTCAAGCCCAGGACTGGCAAAAAAAAAAAAAAATATATATATATATATATATATATATATATTGCCTAGTGTTTCACAGTGGGAGACCATTTTGGAGGTCATTGGAAAGATGCAAGGTTGATAATGTACAGATACTTGTTGCAAGTCCATTTCCTGTTATGTAGCACAGGACTGCTGCAGAGGTAATAAATGGACTGGGGAGGAGCTACGTGCCTGCTGTCATTCTCAGTAAGCTCTGGTGATGTGGATTATAATTTTCTTCACAAATCCTGCTTCTCCTCCTAATTTTTCCTCTTTCCACGAAGAGCTGAAAACCACTGCATTATGTTTTCTACCTCCTCCCTTATCCCCCCTCCCCACACTGGATGGAGTTTGCAAGTCTCTCTCTTGAGTCCCCTTCTCCCTGCCCAGTGTCACCTTGCGTCCATCTGCCTTGTGTGGCAGTGGTGTCTCAGTATCCAGCTGCTGCTCTGGGCAGTGCATCTTTTCCATGCTGCTAGCTCCCCTTGCCATTGCCCCCGAGTTGTCTCGCTTGTGTGAGGATTCAGGCTCGATAGTTCATCTCCTGGGTAAGCACATCCTCTGCATTGAACTTTTCCTATTCGGAATACCTGCAGTGGCCCCTGACTGCGCCAAAGACCACATCTTCTTCCACAGGGACTTTCCAGGGTATATATATATATACACATATATATATATATGTGTATATATATATATATACTTTACAGGATATCTATCAGTTGTCTATCTATCATCTATCTGTCTATTGATCAATCTATCTCTGCAGGCATCTTTGCTGACAGCTTTAACCCCAGTTTTAACATCATAGCCAAGTTCATCTTTGTATTCTACTTATAGTCTAACATGTTTCTCAGCCACTAAAATACCCTCTTGTGTTTAGTCTGTGACTAAAGTGAGTGAATGGGTGACGTTGGCCATGAGCTGGTTTCGTCATCGTTGCTTTTTAATGCTAAGTATGTTCGTGCCAAGCTCGGATTTTTTTTTTCTTAGTCTCTCTTTAATTTCAAAAACTTGACTGAATATGTAGACACTAGATCTAAAATGCACCAGGACATGATAAGTTATACAGGGCGCTAGGTAGTCACACATTAACTAAAGGAGGATATTCTCAGGGGAGGAACACTAGTCATATAAAATAAGATTGATTGAAATGAATTCGAGGAAATGGGAACAAGAGGTTTTATTTTTGTTACTTTTGTTTTTTTCTTTTACCTTTTGTTTTCTTTTTGTCTTTGGGAGGGGAAGGGGAGTCACAGAACTGGAGGGACAAAGGGTAAACAAATGTAACTGTAGTATTCACTAGACACTAAGTTGAAAATGAACTATACAACTTGTGGGTAGAGACAAACAGGAGGGAAAACTGGGAGAGAGTTATTGTCCAAGAAGAAAGGTACTCATTACCTGACTTATATAAATGTAACCCCTCTGTACATCACCTTTATAATATTTGTCAAAAAAGAAAAAGAAAAAAAAACTTATTTACTGAAATAAAATTGAGAAGTTCTGAGGGAGACTGTAGGTGTAAGTCAGGAGCTGTAGAGAAGTGAGAGGTAAATGATATGGATATGATTTGGGTTGTACTGGGCTCCTTCATGGTCAAGTGGCTGATTTCGTGGTCCCTGTTTGGATCTCTGTAGCACTGCAAGTGTTTGACCATTTGACCTGTGTCTACTTAGCATTATTAGCTCTTTGTAAAGTCGACACTGGAGTGGGGAGAGATTTTGTTTTTTGCCAGTTCTGGGCCTTGAACTCAGGTCCTAGGCACTGTCCCTGAGCTTCTTTTGCTCAAGGCTAGCACTCTACCACTTGAGCCACAGCGCCACTTCTGACTTTTTCTGTGTATGTGGTACCAAGGAATCGAACCCAGGGCTTCTTGCATGCTAGGCAAGCACTCTACCATTAAGCCACATTTCCCAACCAGGTGATATGTTTTGATCTAAAGGCCACAAATCTTTGGGACTGTTTTGCCATGTTACTGGAGTACCCACATGGGCTTCCCTGCTCCCCAGTATTTTTGTGCCTTTGGTGGAATGTCACATGTAAATTCTTCAGCTGCTACTGAACTTGGGCCTTAGTGGCAGTGTGGGGTGGGATGATAAATTTTGTTAACTCATGATTTCCTGCAGAATACTCTGGAATGTTTGTGACTGTGAACATGTACTAACCTCAGGCATATCATGTGTTGGATTTCCTGAAGTGCCAGCACCGTGCAAGGCACTGTGGGTGACAGACCTGTGTTCTACTCTCCAATCACTGCCAGGGGAGAGGAAGGTGGAAATGTCCCAGCATGCAGGAAGAAGCCAGTAGGTTTAGGCCAAGTTCCCTGGGAGTTCCCAGATTGCTTAAGATGTTAGCATATAGCTTTTACTCCTTCCGGAGCCTTCTGGGATATCATTGGCAAAGTGTCTGCATAAAGATAGAGGCATGGTATATGCACTTGTTATCTCTATACATGGGAGGGAGTTAAGGCTAGTTTGGATTTCATAGGAAGACTGCTCAGTGAGAGAGCAAAAGAGAAGAAAGAAATGGAGAGAAGAGAAAGGAGAGGGAGAAAGAGATGATGGGAGGGGAAAGGGAGAAGAAAGGAGAGAATGGAAGGAAAGATAAGGAAGAGAAAGATAGAAGAAAGGAAAGATGAAAGGAGGAAGGAAAGCAGAAAGAAGGAAGGGAGGACAGAAGGAAGATTAATGTAGGAAAGGGTGTGAGTCTCATTAGAAGACAGGCATCTGTCTGGTGCTGGTGGCTTACACCTGTAATCCTAGCTACTCAGGAGGCAGAGATCTGAGGGTCCTGATTCAAAGCCAGCCTGGAAAGTCCTGGAGGCTTAACCAGAAAACACATTTAACCAGAAAAATGCAATTAACCAGAAAACTGGAAGTGGAGCTGTGGCGTAAAGTGGTAGAGTGCTATCTTGAGTACGAAGTCTCAGGACAGTAACTAGACCCTGAGTTCAAGCCTCACCACCACCACCACCACCAAGATGATCAGAGGGACGCCGACATGTCAGAAGGAGCTAGTAAGATACTCCCCTGCACAAAATTGGCACTGGCAGCTCCACAAGTGGAGCTGTGGATCCTGACACATGCCAGGTGTCACCGCAGAAACGTGGCTTCACGAGGCTCTTCCCAGAACACCCCGGGAGCACACTGGCACTGAGTTCTGTAGTTATACTGGGCACTGCTGGGTCTGTATGTGCTGCATTCCCGTCTCTCTCCGTTATTGAGAGTTCTCCGAGTTCTGATCACTTGGCCGTGCTGTGCTTTTGATCACATGGCTAGTCAGTACAGCTCTGCACATTCAACACTGAACGGTCTCCATGCACACTGTGTCATCTGTACTGCTGGGCTATTGCCTGGACCCCAGAAAGAGGCAGATGGCATTGCTGAGCTTGCAAAGAACGCTGCCAGGTTGTGTTGTCCTTTTTATTCTCCCGACAATACTGGAGTTGGAACTGGGATTTGAACTCAGGGCCTTGAGCTTGCTCAGGTGGCATGATACCACTGAGCCATACCTCAGATCTCAGCCTCTTGGGTAGCTAGGATTACAGGTGTGAGCTACTGGTACTTGACTTGGCCGCTGAGTTTTTAAGCGAAATATCACAGGTGGGAGGAATGCGAGGTCACAAAAACATCCTGTAGGTTGTGGCTACAGCTGCAGAGATTTTGTGATTTAATCAACCAGTGTGCTCTTGAATCCTGGATTGTTCTGTGTAGGAGAATCTCAATGCACAGGCCCACGACTGAGCTCAAAATAGAGCAGCCCGTGCCCTGGGGACCTCCTCCTTTGAATCTCACCTTAGTTAGGGCATGTACTGCTCCACTCCTGGCCCAGCTTCCTGGGACTCCTGGGGTCTCTCTGCCACCCGCCATTCAGCATTGCTGTTTATGTTGGCCACCTGTGAGGACAACTGAAAGTATAATACTCAGAAATTTTATTCTTGACTATGGAAATTGGAGGTGTTGTTTCTGTCATTATAAAGGAAGAGAGGATGTGGTTGAAGGGCATTTAAGCTTGAATGACTTTTGGGGCAATCAGTATGGTTTCTTTTTTTTTTTTTTTGGCTAGTCCTGGGGCTTGAACTCAGGGCCTGGGCACTGTTTCTGACTTTATGTTTGCTCAAGGCTAGCACTCTATCACTTGAGCCACTTTTTCTGTTTTTGTGATACTGAGGAATCAAACCCAGAGCTTCATGCATGTTAGGCAAGCACTCTGCCAGTGAGCCACATTCCCAGACCTCAATATGCTTCCCAAAAAATCCATTTAGGTGCTCTACGCATTGGTGACTCACACCTGTAATCCTGGCTTCTCAGGAGGCTGAGATCTGAAGATCAAGGTTCAAATCCAGCCTGGGGATGGAAAGTCTGTGAGACTTAACTCCAGTAAGCCCCCAAAAGGTCAGAATTGGAGTTGTCGTTCAAGTAGTACCTTTAAGTGAAAAGGTTCAGGGACAGTTCTAGGCCCAGCACTGGTACATATATACACATCAGCACACACACACACTCTGTCTCTATCTCCCTATCTCTCTATGTCTCTGACTCTCTCTCCATCTTGATAAGCAAAGGTAAAATACTAAGGTGCAAATGTCATCAGTTGCTACTTGAATAAATAAGCAATAGCTAAGCAATAATGCAATTGATTCCTTGTCTTTGTGTGTGTGTGTGTGTGTGTGTGTGTGTGTGGTCCCTCAGGACACAGGAAAAGTTTTTAAAGAACTAATGTCTGAAAATTCCCCAAATTTAACAGAAGACATGAATGCACAGATCCAAGCAGAATAAAAATCAACATATAGCATTATTAAAAGATCAAACTTCTTTAAAAAATAATGACAAAACAATCTGAAATAGAAGCAACATGGTCCCAAAAAAGGAAGACAAGCTGAATGACAGATTTCATCAGAAGGATGGAGACCAGAAGGAAGGGACACACCTTTCCAATGCTTGAAAAAAAAATATCCAGTAACAAAACACCTTTCTTCCAGGTGCCAGTGGCTACCTGTAATCCTAGCTACTCAGGAGTCTGAGATCTGAGGATTGCTGTTCAAAGCCAGCTCAGGTACTAAAGTCTGAGAGAAGTTTATCTCCAATCAACTGCCAGAAAACCAGAAGTGCCGCTATTGCTCAACTGGTAGCCTTGAGCTAATTGCTCAGAGACAATGCCCAGGCCTAGTTCAAGTCCCACTACACACACAAAAAAAAAAAAACAAAAATTTAAACACACACACAAAAAAACATGGCCTGGTTCAGGCCTGAATTCTGCTTAGTGAGTTCAGGGGTGTCACTTTAACCTTATCAGTCTCAATAATTCAAAACTGCAATGAGCTGAATGTGATGGCAGATACCTGTCATCCCAGCTACTCAGGGGAAGAAATAGAATTGGGGTCCCAGGTGATCACAGGAGCCCCCAAAAAAGACAATCTCAACAAATGGCCCAAGTGTAGTGGTGAATGTTGAGGTTCTAGGTACTCAGGAGGTAAAACCTGGAGAATTTTAGTTTTGTGGATAGTCTGGGCAAAAATGTGAGACCCCACTTAAAAATAAAACTAAATAGAATTGGGCTATGACTCCCCTGGTAGAGCACAAGCTTGAAGCCCTGAATTCAAACCGCAGTATGTAGAAAAAAGAAAAAAAAAATCACGATGAAAAAACTTGACATGGAAAGAAAGGTGCCATGGTTTCTTGTGGTATGGAGGAGTCAAACCCAGGGCTTCATGCATGCTAAGCAAGCACTCTGCCACTAAGCCACACTCCTGGTCCTGGCCTTTCCATTTCATATGGAGTATTCTTGATAGGTATTTGCCAAAGAAACCAGTGGTGTTCCCTGTGGGAAAGGAGCACCAACCCAGCTGGAAGCGGAGAAGCAGAACTCATTCAAAGGCTGAGCTTTTGTATAAGTTCCTGTCATTCTGTTAAGAGTCAAACATTCACATCAATATGAATTGCAGAACAGGAGAATGGCCTTTTGGGGAGGGGTTGTTTTAATTTTCACTGTCTAAATGACATCAGAACTGTCCTTGTCGTCGCAGCCTTTATTTAGCATTTCTCCAGGGAAATCTTCAGTGGCAGAAAAGGAGGCCAGATGCTAAGTGAAATGGTGTCAGGCCTCCCAGTGACAGGGGAATGGGGCACACAGAAGTGGCTTCTGTGGGAAGGGCAGCGCCTGGCACTCGTGATGCTGGGCACTTTCCAAATGGCACCGCCTGACCAACTGTCATGGCTTTGGAGTGTATAGAGGAAACCCAGGGCACACTGCACAGCCCGGCAAACAGCAGAGACACACAGTGAGTAAGGGCGAGTTCATGGCTCTCAACTAGTGGCCTGGTCCCACAGGATCTCCATTTGTATTCCGTTCATCTATAGAAACTTCTGGAACCTTCGACCTTTTCTTTTGTGAGCCCAGAAGACCCTTTGTTTTGGATTTAGGATGAATCTAAATCCTTAAAATAGCCTACAAAGGTACTGTATAAGGTCTCTCTCTGCTTCTCTAATCTGTTCTCTCTCCCTTTTCCCTTTTCCCTTTTCCCTTTTCCCCTTTCTCCTTTCCCCTTCCCCTCCCTCTTCTCCCCTCCCCCTCCCTCCTTCCCTCCCTCCCTCCTTCCCTTCCTTCCTTCCTTCCTTCCTTTTTGCTAGGACTAGGACTTAAACTTAGGACCTATGACCTTATATTCTTACCCATATGGGTGGTGCTCTACCACTTGAGCCATAACTCCACTTCTAGCTTCTCAGAGGCTAATTGGAGATGAGTCTCAAGGACTTTACTGCCCCATCTGGCTCTGAACCACAATACTCAGATCTTAGTCCCCTGAGTAGCTACATGGCTTTTATTTTTCTCTCATCTACTCCTTGCTCTCAGAATTTGGGTCCTAGAACTTTCGTTCTAGTCTCCTCTAGAACACAGTCCATGACCCTCTTCTTAGTGTCATTTGTAATCTGTCACTATACTAATTGGCACTTGAACAAATCTCCAGCCTCAAATGCCCCTGAGTCTAAGGATATGGAGCTTCTACCTGGCAGGCAGTTCCAGCTATGCCATCCCATTTACATAAGTGAGTGCAAGTTTCCTAAATACCGGAGGGTATTTAGGAGCTGGAATGTAACCAATGCAGAAGGGAGGCCAAACAGGCAAACTACATTCAAAGAAAGATCAATGTCTCATTGGAAGTGAAGTCATTTTGCTTCAAAACTGGTAGAATAAGCTGAGTACTATCTGAGGATCACAGTTCAAAGTCAGCCTGGGCAGAAAAAATGTCCATGAGATTCTTATGTCCCATTAACCACAAAAAGCCAGAAGTGGAGCTTTGGCTATAGTGACAAAAGCACTAGCCTTGAGGAAAAAAGCTCAGAGACAGTGCCCAGGCCCAGAGTTCAAGACCCCCTCCCCCCCAAAAAAAACAACAAAACTGATCAAGAGGAATGAGATGATGATGAAGAAACAGGGAACATCAGTAAGAATCTAAATGCAGTAGAAAATTGCCACCAAGCTCTTGTCCTGCTCTTCTCTTTCCAGTGCTGTCTATGGAGAAGGACTTGGCATTGGTTAGGGGTTGTGGCATTTACTTCAGCTCAGGGACTAAGTAGAACCAGTCGTGGTGGTTTGTGCTGACCTTTTAGATACTATATACTTGGGCCTCCATCACTTCCTGTTGTGTTGATACCGTTAGTTCCGTAGTCTTTTACTTCCCCAAAGAGCTGGGGTTGATTCCTTGTGAGATAGCCCTGGCCTGGCCCAGCCAGTGCCATCATTTTGGAGCCCAAGAAAGGTGGCATCCTTGCTCTGTAGATCTTTCCCTTCTTCCTTCCCTCCCTCACTCCTTTCCTCCTTCCCTCTTTTTTTCCCAGTCCTGGGCCTTGAACTTGGGGCCTGACACTGTCTTTGAGTTTTCTCAAGGCTAGAACTCTACCACTGGAGCCACAGCACCATTTCTGGCTTTTATCTATGTATGTGGTACTGAGGAATTGACCCTGGATCTTTGCGCATGCTAGGCAAGCACTCTACCACTAGGTCAAATTCCTGGCCCCATCCTTCCCTCCCTTCCTCTACCCTCTACCAGTAGTAAGATTTGAACTGACGGCTTCACTTTTGCTTCGCTTACTTGATACTGTACCACTTGAGCCACACCTCCAGCTCAGCATTTGGCTGCTTATTTTGGAGATAGAGTCTTGTGGACTTTCCTGCTTATGCTGGCTTTGGATCATGATCCTCTGGATCTCAACTTCCTGAGTAGCTAGGATTGGAGGTGTGAGCTTCTGTGGATCCCTTGTCACAGAAGGATCAAGTCAGGGACGATTGCGTCCCCACGTTGTTCCGAGCAGGAGTGCTTCTGAATAATCCTCTTGGGCTCTGGGCTTCCTCTTTTTTCTCTTTTCTTTTCTTTTCTCCTTCCTTCCTTCCTTCCTTCCTTCCTTCCTTCCTTCCTTTCTTTTTTGTGGATCATGGGGCTTGAACTCAGCCTGGGCACTGTCCCTGAGCTCTTCAGCTCAAGACTACCGCCCTACCCTGAGCCAAGCCCCACTTCTCATTTTCTAGAGGTTAACTGGAGATAAGAGTCTCAGGTTCTTAGTGTGGGCTGGCTTTGAGCCTTGATCCTCAGATCTCAGCCTCCTGAGTAGCTAGGATTACAGGTGTGAGCCACCTCACCTGACTTGGGCTTTCAATTTCTGTTGCTCCAACTCCATGGTTCTGAGACTTGGTGGAAAGAATCTGGGTATGGAGCCTGAGGCTTGTTCTGCTTTCTGAGATCCTTCTCCATGTCTCCAAGGGCTCAAACCATACCAGGGAGGCCCTGCACATGGCATTCTACCTCTCTCTGTGGTGGCGGCCTTGGCCTCAGAGTCCTCCTAAGTCACGAAAGCCAGGTCAAGGCAATCCCGACAGGCTTTGTCTTTCAACAGCAACTCCAGGGCCTCTCCCAGCCCCCAGGTCCCGAGATCCTGAGAAACTGCCTTGGTCTGTGGTGTCGGAGTGTGGGAGTCTCACCTACTTTCTCTTGACCATGGCAGGAACCAGGGCGAAATGGCCCACACCTGCCGTGGCACCATCAACCTGGCCACCACACAGATTGACACGGAGGACTCCTGTGGAATCTTGCTGGTCAGTGGAGCAAGGAATTACCACCTGAAGGCCAGCTCTGAGGTGGACCGGCAGCAGTGGATCACCACCCTGGAGCTGGCCAAGGCCAAGGCAGTCCGCATGATGAAGGCACAATCAGGTAGTGGGCGCTCCACACGGTGGGTGCACAGGACAGGGGTCACGGGTCCAGAGGGAGTGGGACTAAGAAGTGGGGGGCAGTGGGGACCATGCCAGAAGATCAGAAGCCCTGGGGAGAGGATATTGGCAGTGGCAGAGGCTGCGGGTGCCTTTCTCCGGTCGCTGGGACTTGGGTGCTGCAGGGACTATGGCTGAGGAGCAGTGGGCTAGGCTAGGAGTCCTGGGTGGGCTACCTGTGCCTCCAGCCCAACTTTGCCCAGTGGTTGCTGTAAAGATCGGAGGGTGGTTAGCCAGAGCTCTTGCCTTTGCGGCATAGGAAGTCAGTTCTGGGGTTCATTATGTTCCTTAGTTTTGTGTTTGTTTGTAGACAGGGTCTTGCTACATACACCACACTGCCTGTAATTTCAAGCTATAATTTTCTTATATGATTTATGTATCAGTGGCTCCAAAAGCCTATGAATAAAGACTCATGCTGAGTCTGTTCCCTAGTTACCCACCCCACTGTCTCATCAAGAGGTGAACAAAGGTACCAGTAATACGTATTTTTATAAACGTGCCCACATAGGTACTAATTTAACTTCATATTCTTTTGCTAGAACCAGGACTGAACTCAAGGCCCCATGCTTGCTCAGCATGCTTGCTCACAGCTATCTCTTTATCACTTGAGCCCTGCCTCCATCCCTAGGCACTCCTCGGGCTAGTGGTAGAATGCTTGCCTAGCATACACAAAGTCCTGGGATGGATTCCTCGGTACCATATACACAGAAAGTGCCTGAAGTGATGCTGTTGCTTAAGTGGTAGAACACTAGCTTTGAGAAAGCTCAAGGATAGTACCCAGGCCCCGAGTTCAAACCCTAGAACTGGAAAAAAAAAAAGGCACTCTATCTTGTTCTTTTAATGTAGCAGTGAATCTTAATATTTTTCTTATCAGGACATAAAAGATTCCTTTTCTTTAACCTTTTTTTTTTTTAACAATATGGTTTATCATTGATGGTTGTGCCAGAATTCTTTTAGCTTGTAGCCTGTTGATGAATATTTAGGTTATTTTCTTTCTTTAAATTTCCGTTCTGTTTCTATTTATTACAACACTATGCTGCCACAGGTAATTTTGCAACATTTAATTTAAAATAAAATTATTTTTCATTTGTGTGTGTTTGTTTGCTGGTCCTGGGGTTTGAACTCAGGGCCTGGGCACTGTCCCTGAGCAAGTTCTGCTTGAAGCTAGCACTCTATCACTTTGAGCCACAGCATCACTTCCATTTTCCTGATGGTTAATTGGAAGTAAGAGTTTCATGGACTTTCCTGCCCAAACAGCTTTGAACCATAATCCTCAGCCTCCTGAGTAGCTAGGATTCCAGGTGTGAGCCATCAGAGCCTGGCTTGACTTTAAACATGTAAATATGAATGGGTATTCCAGGAAACAGGTTGCTGGGTACAGTGGACGTGTGTCTTATAATTCTGTCTCTTACAGAAACAGCCTCTCCTGGGCACTAGTGACTCACACCTGTCGTCCTAGCTACTCAGGAAGCTAAGATCCGAGGATTAAGGTTCAAAGCCAGCCCAGGAAGGGAAAATTCATGAGACTCTTATCTCCAGTTAATCACCAAAAAGCTAGAAGTAGAGCTATGGCTCAAGCAGTAGAGCTGCTAGCCTTGAGAACAAAAGCTTAGGAATAGCACCTAGGCCCTGAGTTGAAGCCCCAGGACTGAAAAGAGGAGAGGATAACCTGTGGTTCTGGTCTTCTCTGCTGGCAAAGCTCGCAGGCTGTTAGAGAGTCGTAGCTGGAACTTTTTGCCTGGCTTGGAGTCAGCTAGAGGAACTGTGAGTGAAAGAAAACTCCTCATTCTCTTTCTGCCTCCAGGCAGTGCTCCAAGTAGCAGGCAGAAAGACATGTTTTAAAAAAATGAGAGAATTTGATCAGATCCCTCCACTGCTTAAATCTCTTGGGTGCTGTAAACCAATTAGATTTAACTGGCACATGCACAACACTCGACATAGCAGCCAGGATTACCTTTCCTTCTCAATGCATGTGGCCACCAAACAGGTCTCAGTACATTTAAAGGACTGAAATCCTATGAAACATCCTCTCTGTTTTCAGTGGAATGAAACTCAAAATGGGTCAGCAAAGCTGAATGCTGATGGCTCCCATCTATAATCCAAGCTACTCAGGAGGGTGAGAGATGGAAGATCAAGATTCTAAGCCAGTCTGGGCAAAAGAGTCTGCCAGGACTCTATCTCTATTTTGATAAAAAAAAAAACCAGACTGGAGGCATGGTTCAAGAGGTGTAGTGCCAGCCATGAAGAAGTAAGTAGGTGGTCCCGAGTTTACGATCCAGTAATTGCCAAAATACACAAACACACACACACACACACCACCACCACCACCACCACCACCACCACCACCAACAACAACAACAACAACAATAAGCCCTGCAAAGTTCATCAATATCAGGAAATTAAAGCTCATGTCTGATGCTCTTAAAATAGCTTCTGGACCAAAGATAAAGTGACAAAGGGAATTAAAAATACTTTGAGAAGAATGAAAATGAGAATAAAAATATCTAGCAAATTTTATGGGGTACAGCAAAAGCAGTGCCCAAGAGAAACAAAGCTATAAAATGATGTGTTTAAAAAGGAGGAAAGGGCTGGCTGGGAGTGTGACCTAGTGGTAGCATGCTCACCTAGCATGCAGGAAGCCCTGGTTCCATTCCTGGAATCACATACAGAGAAAAAGCTGGAAGTGACGCTGTGGCTCAAGTGGCAGAGTGCTAGCCTTAAGCAAAAAGTGTCCAAGGACAGTGCCCAGCTCCTCTAGGTTCAAGTCCCAGGAATGGGGGAAAAAAAAGAAGAAGAAGGAAATCCTGATATCCACAACCAGACTTTACACTTTAAGAAGCCAGCTAAATGATAGCTAACTAAACCCAAAGCCAGCTAAAGAGAGAAAACAGCAAAAATTAGAGTGGAAATAAAAGAGAACAGAAAAACAATGGAGAGTCAGTGAAAATTATAGTCGTTTCATTGAAAAGATCAATAAAATAAGCAAACATTTTAGTAAAATGAGAGATTTGAAAAAATCAAAGTGGAGACATTACTTTTGACCTTGCTGAAATAAAAACAATTTTAACAGAATACTATGTGCCAACAAACTAGATAACCAGATGAAAGAGACAAATTCCTAGAAGTTCACAAAATTGCCAAGACTGACTAAATGAAAAATAGAAAATCTTAACAGATTCACAATAAATTTGAGCTGTCAATCAAAATTTTTGAGACAAAGGAAAGCCTAGGACAAAATGGCTAATTGGTGAATTTTATACCAAGCATATTAAAATATACCAATCCTTCATTAAACTCTTCCCTCAAAAATAATTGAAGAGGAAGAAGCACTTTTTGCCATTTTTTTTTTGCAAGTCCTTGGGCTGAGCTCAGGGCCTGAGCACTGACTGTCCTTAGACTTTCTCAAGGCTAGAGCTCTAGCACTTGAGCCTCAGCACCACTTCCGGCTTTTTTCTATGTATGTGGTACCAAGGAATTGAACCTGGATCTTTGTGCATGCTAGGCAAACACTCTACCACTAGGCCAAACTCCCAGCCCCACTTTTTGCTTTTTGAGACCAGACCTGATAACAAAGTTTAGAAAGATATCAGAAGAAAGCTATGAACATTATACATTATAATGTATGAGTATAGACGTGAAACTCCCCAATGAATACTAGCAAGTAAAACCCAACAGTGGTATAACCAAGTGATATTTATCCAAAATGCTAGGTTGATTCAAGAGAAGAAAATGAAGCCATCGGTACCAATTTGATTGAAGGGGAAGAAGCCACACAATCATCTCAACTGACACAGAAAAAAGACAACATCTATCCCACTTTTTTTTGCTAGTCTTGGGGCTTAAACAATAGGTTTGGGTGATGTCTCTGAGCTCTATTTTTTTTTTTTTTGGATCATGGGGCTTGAGCTTTGCGTGGCCAGTGTCTCTGAGCTCCTCAGCTCTAGGCTACCACCCTACCCCCTTGAGCTAAGCCACACTTCCCATTTTCTAGAGGTTAATTGGAGATAAGAGTCTCAGGTCCTTTTGTGAATGGGCTGGCTTTGAACCTTGATCCTCAGATCTCAGCCCCCTAAGTAACTAGGATTTCAGGCATAAGCCACTGCTCCCAGCTTCTGAGCTTCATTTTGTTCATGGCTAGTACTTTACCATTTGAGCTACAACACCACTTGTTGTTTTGTTTTGTTTTGTTTTGTTTTTGCCAGTCCTGGGCTTGAGCTCAGGGCCTGAGCACTGTCCTTGGACTTTCCTCAAGGTTAGAGTTCTACCACTTGAGCCTCAGCACCACTTCTGGCTTTTCTCTATGTATGTGGTACTGAGGAATCAAACCTGGGTCTTCATGCATGCTAGGCAAGCACTCTACCACTAGGCCAAACTCCCGGCCCCTCTTTTCCTTTTTCTTTTGGAGATAAGAGTTGCATGGACTTGCCTGCCCAGGCTGAAGTGGAACTACCAGCCTCAGAGCTCAGCCTTCGGAGCAGCTAGGATTACAGGTGTGAGCCACCAGCGCCTGACTTCCAGTACTGTACCTTTTCATTATAAAAATACTAAGCAAAACAGGAACGAAAGGGACTTTCCTTAAAGTGATTAAAAAAAAAGAAAAATGAAAAATACACAGCCAAGGCCGGGAGTTAGGCCTAGTGGTAGAGTGCGTGCCTACCATGCATAAAGACCTGGGTTTGATTCCTGGGTACCATATACATGGAAAAAGTCAGAAATGGTGCTGTGGCTCAAGTAGTAGAGCTCTTGCCTTGAGAAAACCCAAAGCATAGTGCCCAGGCCCTGAGTTCAGACCTCAGAACTGTCAAAAAAGAAAAGAAAAAAAAAGAAAAATATACAGCTAAAAGCCATACTCAATGAAGAAAGATGAAAATATTTCTTTCTGAGATCAGAAACAAGATCAGGACCCCCACTCTTACCACAGCTATTCAACTCTCTACTCCTGGAAGTTGGAGACAAAAGAATTAGACAAGAAAATAAAGAGAAAAAAAAACAAACGAAAATGGAAAAAGTAAAACTTTCTCTACTGGCCTACATGTACAGAGCTCAGGTGATTGACATCAGAGGATGTGCTAGCTGGTAGGTCAGGACACCTCCTGGGCAGATTACAACACCTCTATGTCACCAGAGACTAGAGCTCAGCTGGGCACCAACAAGCTTTCCAGGCAGTGCTCTTGTTCTTGGATTCTCAGCCCTCTTCCTATTAGAGAAGGCCCTGTGAGGAAGGTCCCGGGCTTTGCCGGTGTTCCGGGCTTTGCCGGTGTTCTAGTTCTACATTGTATGATGTCTGAAAGCCTTATTTGGTGTCCACCACTGCCACCTGGTGGCTTGATGGCCTTTTTCAGGATGTGTTGGCCTGGCACCTCTTTTTAAGGTCCCTTTGTGGTGGTGGGGGGGGGGGGCGGTCATCAGAATATGAGAGAGATCTGTGGAAAGGAGTCCAGCCACAAGGCGGATGTCCATCCAGGCAGCCCCTTCCCTAGAGACGGGGCAGCTATGCACATCTTCTCTTGTGTGCCCACCCCATGCCACTTATCCATCCAAATCCTGGTAGCTATGTGCTCCTGCCAGGAATGACCCCCACTCTTCCCTGCCTCAGGTCCATCTGGGCCCTGGGTGATGACGGAGCTTGTCCTCAATCCCCGTTCATCCCCTACTTATAGCTCTAGCAAGGCCCCAACATGATGCCCCAGCCCTGTCTGTCTCCACCCCATGTGGCTGGTGAATGGCAGTGAGGTTGTTGGTTTTCTTGTGATGACCTGTGGATTCCACACCATTGGTCCCCTCAGGTGGGGGTAGGGCCCATTCAGAGAGCCCAGATACCCCTGTCATATGGCCAAGATCTGGGAGCTGCAAACCCTGGGGTGCGGCTGAACCCTAATCAGATCCTTCCCTGCCCCAGCCCACTTCCTCTTCCAGTGGGCTTGGCACCCACTTAACATTTATTCACTGCAGTCACCCCAGCAAAAGAGCTTGCTTCTCATTCACCTGACAGAAACAAGTCCACAGCCTGGACCCCTTGAGCTTTCTGCACTCAGATTTCCTGCACCCACTGTGGTGACTACCATTCTCTAGCTGAAGCAGCAGCTTCAGGCCATGGGACAGAGCTGAGCACTATGGTTCACACCCGTTGTTGGAGCTGATCAGGAGGATCAGAGTTTGAGTTCAGCCTGAGCAAAAAATGTCTATGTGACTTCACTTTAGCCAATGAAAAGCTGGGTGTCATTTCAGCTACATGGGAAGCAGAAGTAGGAGGATCACAGTTCAGGTCAATCTGGGCAAAAAGGAAGATCCTATGCAAAAAATAACGAATGTAGATGATCTAGGGGCGTGACTAACGTGGTAGCGCACCTGCCTAGCAAAATGAGGACCTGAATTCAAATCCCAGAACCACCAAAAAGAAGAAAAAAGACCATATGATGTCAGTGCAGAAGTGGAGGAATTGACACAGATCAGCAGCAGAGATTCTGGAGGTCAACCAGCACAGAAACACAAAACTGCCTTTACAAAAAGCAACACAAAAAAACAAAGGTAATAACAATTTAGTGCCCAAAAAGAGCGTCTATTCAACATTACAGTGCTGAAGTAATTTGACATGAACCCCCCCAAAAAGGTAACTTAAATATTACAAGTATATAAAAATCAAAAATAGCCTGAATTTAAACATAAAACATTATGCTTTTAAAAGGCCTCCTCTTCTTCCTCCTCCTTTTTTTGCAAAGCCTCCTGAACCAGGTATGGTGGCACTCACCTGTTATCTTAGTACTTGAGAAAAAACAAGACAGAGCATTCACAGGTTTGAGGCTAATCTAGGCTTCATAACCAGACCCCATCTCAAAAATTAAAAACAAAACAAAACCCTAAAACACCTTCCCTGAATAGAGTAGTCAGTTTAGCAACGTTATTGTATATATGAAATCCAAATGTGTGATAAACATGATAAACATCGTGTGTGTGTGTGTGTGTGTGTGTGTGTGTGTGTGTGTGTGTGTGCACGCGCATGCGCGTGCAGGTCCTGGAGTTTGAACTCAGGGCCTCAACACTGTCCCCTGAGCTTTTTTTCCCTTTTCTTTTTTTGTGGGTCATGGGGCTTGAACTCGGCCTGGGTGCTGTCCCTGAGATCTTCAGCTCAAGGCTATCAGCAAGCCAAGCCCCACTTCCCATTT
The DNA here is from genome assembly GCF_031878675.1 of Megascapheus bottae. Classification (NCBI taxonomy): domain Eukaryota; kingdom Metazoa; phylum Chordata; class Mammalia; order Rodentia; family Geomyidae; genus Megascapheus; species Megascapheus bottae. Next base: position 13,043,343 of record NC_143536.1, read on the forward strand.
TCTAGAGGTTAATTGGAGATAAGAGTCTTAGGTCCTTTTGTGCCCGGCTGGCTTTGAACCTTGATCCTCAGATCTCAGCCTCCTGAGTAGCTAGGATTACAGGCATGAGCCACTGATACCCTGTAACATCCTGAGTTTTATCTATTGAAATTTAAACCCTACCCTGGGAGCCCACAGAACGTCAAGGCAAACCAAACCTTCTGGTGAGAAACAAGAATACCTGATCCATTGACACAAGAGGGCGCTAGAGGGTGGCTTGTCCACTGTCTTCACTTCTAAACGGGTGGCTTGGGCAGCCCAGCGGGTAGTCTGACTTGAAAATACCTCTCTGCATTTGTGAATCCCTTTCCTGGCTGTCTCCTTGGTTGAGTTTATCAGGGAGGCTGTAGTAACTGCATCCAGAGCTGACTCCCCTCCCACCTCTGGCCTTCCTGTCCAGTGAAGCTAGCCCCCCCTCCTCCCCAGGCTGGCCTGCTCTTACAGTGATGTCATAGGCTGACTGTGATCTCACAATCCCGCCCCTGAAATGCTCAGGGGTAGCCCTCAAGCTGCCCTTAGAGCAGCTGGGACAGGCCATTAAGTAGGGGGAGAGGGGAGTTGGGGTGGCCGAAGGCCCTTGGGGCTGGCCCTAAGGAACATCTGGGCAGCCTCTGTCCTACTTCTCAGCCATGAACATCTCGTAAAAGGTAGGATTTGGGGAGGAGGAGTCTGGCTTGGTTGGCTGAGGTCTGCCCACCCTGGGGTGAAATTTATCCGTGGGTGATGTGGAGTTGTTCTGGTTCAGCAAACAGCGCCATTGAGAAAACTAGAGGTGCAAGTGGCCTCCGCCATACTCCTGCCCTGCCTGATGCAATGGTTTCCTGAAGTGAATTTCTTCCTGGCTCTGGGGTGGGGTGGAGGAGTCTCTTATGATCGGAGAGCTCAGTGGTCTTTTTTCAGGGCCACTGCCTCTGTCCTCAGCCCTGAGAAGCTGAGCAGGGACAGGGCATGGTCTCAGAGCAAAAAGAGAAAATGTAGCTAGGCGCCAGGAGGAGACATCAACACCTCTAGCTGGTCAGCATGTATCCCAAATGTATCCCACGTTCTCTTGTGAAATCCACATAGTTAGAACAAACAAATTTCTGGATGAAAAGAAGTCCGGGAGCCGGGAGTTTGGTCTAGTGGTAGAGTGCTTGCCTAGCATGCATGAAGACCCGGGTTCGATTCCTCGGTACCACGTACATAGAAAAAAAAAAGCCGGAAGTGGTGCTGAGGCTCAAGTGGTAGAGCTTTAGCCTTGAGAAAGTCCAAGGACAGTGCTCAGGCCCTGAGCCCAAGCCCAGGACTGGCAAAAAAAAAAAAAGTCCGAACTAACAACTAATATTCTTTTTGATAGTCCTGGGGCTTGAACTCAGCGCCACAGAGCACTGTCCTTGGGCTTTCCTCAAGGCCAGCACTCTGCCACTTGAGCCACAGCACCACTTTTGGCTTTTGTATCTATGTTGTACCAAGGAATCAAACCCCGGTCTTTGTGCATGCTAGGCAAGCACTCTACCACTAGGCCAAACTCCCGGCTCCTGGACTAACTTCTAACATGGACAGGTATGAGGTCTCCAAGTGCAGGTTAAACTACAAGTTCCCAGTGTCAAGGAGATTCAGGTCTAATGGCTAGATGATACCTGGGAACCCCCATTTTCAGAAACCTTCCACACAGGAATTGTGGACCTCCCATAGAGTCCTCAGATTACTGACCCTCCGCCGCCCAGCTCCAAACTGCACATTTTGCAGGAATGGGAGGACCTGGGGCAGAGTTGATGATGAGGGTCCACTGTTGCCTTGCCTTCAAGTTCCTGATCCCAGACTTCTGGGTTGAGACACAGCCACTTTTTCTCTCCCTAGAAGGTATGGTGCCCTGTAAGGTGTGCTTTCACCTCAAGACTTCCTCCTCATAGAGCTCTCCTGGGATCAGGAGAGAACAAGAGCTTTTGAAACACACAGCGGGGAAGGGCAGCTCACAGGAGAGACTGGTGGTCCCTATGTGTACATGGAAGACACCCAGCGGACAGCCATTGCTGCAGATGGCAAAGCAGCTCCCTTTAGTTGTCCTCGCCACCCTGCTGTGGGGGTGAATTCAAGCTTTCCAGATATAGGACTTCTAAGTACCTTGCTTCTTTTTGTTGTTGTTGTTGGTTGTGGGACTTGAACTCTGGACCTTGAGCTCTTCAGCTCAAGGCTACTGCCTCCTTGAGCCACAGCGCCACTTCCAGTTCTCTGATGATTAATTGGGGATAAGCATCTCACGGACTTTAGTGCCAGGGTTGGCTTTGAAGCACAATCCTCAGATCTCAGCTTTCCGAGTAGCTAGGATTGCAGGCATGAGCCACTGCAACTGATGACTTCCTTTTTGAACAAGTCGGCCTGTTTATGAGAGAAATCCTAGTCTGGGGTTTTGTTGTTGTTCCAGTCTTGAGGCTTGAACTCAGGGCCTGAGTGCTGTCCCTGAGTTTTTCACTCAAGGCTAGTTTTCTACCACTTGAGCTGTAGCTCCACTTTGTTTTCTGGTGGCTAAATGGAGATAAAGCATCTCATGGTCTTCTCTGTCCAGGCTGGCTTCATACTGTAATCCTTATGTCTCAGCCTACGGAGTAGCTAGGATTAAAGGCAGGAGCCACTGACACCTGGCTTAGTTCCTAGGGTTTTGATGAAGGTGCCAGTGCACCTTTGTGTAGCTTGGGGTGCGGTCAGCACTTTCCACCATACTCCTGGTCCAGGTAAAAGTAAGATGTGTTCTGGCTCTGGGCTCTTGGTCTTCAGGCTGAAGAAAAGAGCAACTATTCTCACCCAAATCCCCCCACATTGTTTTAGTCAACTATTCATGCTGCAATGACTCATATGGGTCATTCCATGAAGGAGGAATGAGGGAGCTACTGGTTTCCTCTGTGATGCCAGGCAGGAGGCTGGCACAGTTTTGTCCCAAGGGGCTAAGGGAGGGAGGCTATTGATGATTGACAGTGGGGCCTGTGGGAGGTATAGGTGGGAGGGTCTTGCTCCAAGGCAGCCCATTAAGAAGCTGGGCTCTGCATCCCAGAGTTCTCAGAACCCCCAAAAGAAAGCTCATGGCCTTTGCCTGGGAGAGGATGCCAGCCCTTCCCGGAGAAGGGAGGGGCTGGTCCTTGGAAGACTGAAGCTTCTGAAGACTGGGCTTTGTCTGGGGCCCCTAGCTGGAGCAGTTGTGGGCACGTGGGTTGGGAATCTGCTGCCATCAGGGAAGGGACACTGGAAGGAAGCATGAGATGGCGATGACATTTTTGTCCTATAGGGGGGCGTCATCAGTTTGGATTCAGATGTGACCCTGCCACCCGCATAGATGGCAGCAGTTAGCCCCAGAGACCCTGTCCATCAGTGTCAGTCCAGAAAGGATCCAGAAAGAGTCTGCAGGGAGCTTGGATGTGTATCACATTCAGAAGAGATGGGGTTCAGTTCTTGGAGAAATTGAGTTGGGTTTTCTCGGGAAGGTGACAGGCACCATTTGTGTCCACCTCTGTCTTAAGACCTCAGCCTTGGGTGAGGAGCATGGCCTAGTGGTAGAGTGCTTGCCTAGCTTGCATGAAGCACTGGGTTCAATTCCTTGGTACCACATACACAGAAAAAGCCAGAAGTGGTGCTGTGGCTCGGTGGTAGAGCTCAGCCCTGAGTTCAAGCCCTAGGACTGGCAAAAAAAGAAAAAAATTAAATAAAAAGACCTCAGCCTGCCAGCCAAGCCTAAGGGCCATCCCTGATGGGGACCCCTTATTTCAGTGGGGAAAAGGGCATTTTGGAGGGGTGTGTGTATTCTCAAGAGATCTGAACATATCAGATATCACTGTCTGCATTTGGTACCTTCTCATCATTACTGTGGTTTAAAGCCTTGTTTCTTTGCAAGGATAATTACTTAATTTTAGGTGTGTCCTTTGCAACGTAAGGGTATGCTAGGGCCTTATTTGTAGTCACCCTATTGGCAAGGCTCACCTGTATGGACTGGTGCACAGGCGAACTGGCTGCCTTCCCTCTCCTCCCATCCAGGGCCTTGGAGGTGAGGTTGGAACCCTGGACCTAACCTGGAGGCAGGCAGGACTGTGATATCTTCCTGTGTTTCCCCCGCCCCCTGCATTTTCCTTTGGTGGCTGAAGCTGTGACAGCAGAGAAACCCGAATAGGTCCAGGTGAAGTATTCTGAGATATAGACTGAAAAGCTGGAGCTGAGTCTCAGAGATGTGGTGGCTTCAGTAAAGGGGTGTAAGCTTTGGGATCCTGAGTCTCCTTGCTCTTGAATCTCCTGTGAGATCTTGGACCAGGATCCTTAGCTTTTCTAAGCCTTAATCCCTTTGATGTTTCAGGAAAGAGGAATGTCTGTTTGGTGAGGTGATTACAAGTGTAAAAATTAGTGACAGCTGTTATAATAATAGTAGCAATGTAAAACAAAAATGGAGAGGAAACCATGTAGAGCAAGCAGTTTGTTCCCATTTGTGCCGAAATGCCCTTTCACAGGAAACTCAGGCTCAGGACTACTGATTCATTGGCAAACCCCAGAGAAAAATGCTGTAACTCCTGAAGTGACAGCAGTCCACGTGGCCCTTCTCCAGATTGGGGGGTGAAGGGGGAGGAGGACAGAACTGTCCCTGCAAGTGATAACAGGAGCCTGCAAATGCAGCAAGACAGAAGGCCCTGTAGAGCAGCCCCCCATGTTCCTAGACAGGCTCCTCTGTCTGGAGGCTGGTAGGAGGAAACTGATACTATGTTTTAGGGGAGAGGGAGGAGGAGGAAACTGAGAAAGAAAAACTGATCTGATCCACTGCTTTACACTTGAACATAATAACATCCTGTGCGATTAAAAATATCATAGAAGCCAGATTTCCGTGGCTGATACCTGTAATCCTAGCTACTCAGAAGGTTGAGATCTGAGGAAGACAAATCCAATAGATTCATATAATCAGTTAACCAGCAAAAAGCCAGAAGTAGCGATATGGCTCAGATAGAAGAGTGCTAGCCAAAAATGGTGAGACCCTGATTGAGTTCAAGGCCCAGTGTACACACACACACACACACACACACACACACACACACAGCACTGCAACACTGCAGGGTGTTTTTTGTTGTTTGCTTTTGCTTTTATTTTTGTCAGTCCTGGGCTTAAACTCAGGGCCTGGGCATTGTCCCTTGAGCTTCCTTTTGCTCAAGGCTAGTACTCTACCACTTGAGCCACAGCACCACTTCTGGCACTGTGTACTAAGGAATCAAACCCAGGGCTTCATGCACGCTAGGCAAGTACTCTACCACTAAGCTACATTCCCAGTCCCTACAGGGAGTTTAAAGGGGAAAAAATACTGCCATGATCACAACTAATGCTTTATTGCCTAAGCTGTCCCCCAACTCCTGGGCTCAAGTGATCCTCCAGCCTCAACCTCCTAAGTAGCTGGGACAACAGGCATGCACGCCATGTCTGACTCCTCTGTATCCTTCTCATCGTTGTCATCCTCCCTGTCCTCCTCCTCCTCCTTCTCCTCTTCCTCCTCCTCTTCCTTCTCCTCCTGCTCCTCCATTCTTTAAGGTACTGGAGTTTCTACTTAGGGCCTCGTGCTTGCTAACCAGTCAACTTAACACTGAACCACTCCTCTAGATCTGATTTTGTGCTGATTATTTCTAGATGAAATCTTATTTTCTGACCAGGCACAATCCACCTTTAAGCTGCTCAGTAGCTAGGAAAACAGGTGCATAGCACTGCCTCCGTGCGTGCGTGCGTGCGTGCATGCCTGTGTGTGTGTGTGTGTGCATGTGTGTGTGTGTGCCCTTAGCTTTTCAGCTCAAGGCTGGCACTTTGCTTCTTGAGCCACAGCTCTACTTCTGGTCTTTTAATGGTTAGTTGGAGGTAAAAGTTTCACAGACTTTCCTGCTCGGGCTGGCTATGAACTTTGATTCTCAGCTCTCAGCCTCTGAGTAGCTAGCGTTGCAGACATAGTCACAGGCCCCCAGATTCCATCTCCTTTTATATATACAGCTTGCTCAGTCCTCTGAAACCACTGCTGAGGTGCTGGGTGCAAATTCCACCTAGTTAAGAAGTAGATGTCAGTAGTTACAACCCAGTAGCTTGCAGCTCACATGACTGTACTCTTTCCCTTTGGTCAAAGGGCAGAAATGTGTGTGGAGTAGCTGACAGACCAGCCCAGGCATTTTGTAGGCTCAAAGAGGAGCATGAAATGCTTTTGCTGTGGCTTAGACTTGAGGAGCTCTTGCAATTACATGCCTCCTCTCATGGAAAATTAGATTATCACTCTAGCTCATGTGTAATGAGTCTCTAATGCGGGGAACCGTGTTAATAAGTTGTAAGTGTTGACTTTTGATTCAGGGCTTATTTTTAATCACTTCACACTAATCTACATGTGATATAACAAAGGAGGAAACAGTGTCGGGCATTAGCCTGTTTACAGAGTTCCCCAAACACCTGGTGTCATCACAGAGCCTGTGCCTGTAGGGGAGGCAGACATGCGATGCTTGCTCCTGGCCTGGAGGATCAGAAGCACCCGTTTATTGGGTGAGAGCCAGGATGGCCCGGCTCTCTAGAAACGCAAAAGTGGGCTTTGAGATTGCTGCATCATCTGGGAAATGATCCTAGAGGTGGGAAAAGTACGACTCTTAATAGAGGGCAAAGACCTGTACCCATCACCTAGACAATGCAGAGCTCTGCACATTCAAAAGCTGAGATTTCTCTAGTGGCTAACATCGGTACATGAGAGTTTTCCACCAGACCGACCCCGTCCACTCCCAGAGCACGTGAAAATCAGAGAAAGACTGAGAGCCCCGGGAAAGCTGGGTGCAGCTGAGTCCTGGTTCATCCACACAGAGCATGCATTTGCTTGTGTTCCTGGGTCCACCACAGGACCCTCAGGAGAGGAAATGGTTTAGCTGGAGATGGTTTGGGTGTCATCTTTCCAGAAGGCAGCGCCAACCACCAGAGGTGGGAAGACTTCCTTTCTAGCTCCCAGTGCATGAGGCAGGGTAATATGTTCTCTGAGGACAAGGACCTGGCCTTTGCAACAGCTTTGCCTCCTCCACTAGCTGTGGCTGCTCCCATTTTAGACCACAGCTTCGTTTTATTTTGTGCCATGCTATTTGAAGGAAGGAGAAATGAGCTTCACAGCGGGAACATGTACTGTTTCTTGTGTAACTCTGTGTGAATGCTGTGCTGTCATAAAATGAAGCAAGGTGGGCCTGAGAGTTTGGCCTAGTGGTTGAGTGCTTCCCTAGCATGCACAAAGACCCAGGTTTGATTCCTTGGTACCACATACCTAGAAAAAGCTGGAAGTGGTGCTGTGACTCAAGTTGCAGACCACTAGCCTTGAGAAAGTCCAAGGACAATGGTCAGGCTCTGAGATCAAGGCTCAGGACTGAAAAAAAAAAAAAAGGAAGCAGGTACAAGTGAGGAGTGGAGGGGCTCCTTCTCTATTAACTAAGGCGATGGGAAGTAGACAAAGGACAGGAAGTCAGGCATGGTGGATCATGTTTGTAATCCTGGCTACCCATGAGGCAGAGAGGTAAGATCTGAAGTTCACAACCAGCTCTAGGCAAAAGCAAGGAGTTGTGGATCACGTGACAGAGCCTTTGCCTAACAAGCGTGAGGCTCTGAGTTCAAAACCCAGTGCTGTCAAGGAAAGGAAAAGAAAGAGGACATGGATTAGCTCATGTATTGTTTGTTAGTGTGATGAGTGCTTTGGACCAGAGGCCACGTAGATGGCACGCATGGCTTATTCTTTGTGTCCTCTCATGTGTCACTCCTGGCCTGTCCAGGCATTGCTTGGTGACCTGCTTGTTATGGAGAGAGAGGGGACATAGAAAGCTACTATAAGCACATCCCTCATTTGGGAAGAGATTTGTCTAGTTTGCGCATATCGCTTGTCATGGTTTTGAAGCAGGCAGTAAGTGGACAAAGCTAGAGATTCCATATGAGCCTTGAAAACTTCAGGCATTGGTTTAGGGGCTGGCTTTAGAGGGGGGCAGGTGAAGAAGAGAGAATGAATGTGTGTGTGCATGAAAGATCAAGTGTATGCATTTGTGTTATATGAGTACATACACACGTGTTACATGTGTGCACATGTGTACATGGGTGCATGTGTGCACACAGCTGCAAGTGTGTGTGTGAGCTTATATGTGCATGTGTAAAGTACATCAGTGTATACATATGTGTGGGTATGTGGCTGATGCATGTATGTGTGGGTGGGTACATATGTGAGGTTGTGTATGAGGTTGTATGCATGCATTATTTGCATGTGAAACTTGTTCTGTGTGTGCCTGTGTGCTCGTGTATGAGCGTGTGTGTGTGTGTGTTTATGTGTGTGACTGCTGCTCACTCACATTACAGGTGGGCCCATGGTTTTCAGGCAACTTTATAGCAAGATTCTAAGCAAGATGCCAAAAGGGTCCCCCTGAAGGGTGGCCATGAGCTTGTAAAGTTTCCTGCCAGATTACATTTTACAAGCAAAACGAGGTGATGTATTTAGAGGTTGACAATTTTGGAGATGTGATCATGTGCAAAGAATGGAAAAAAAAAACATGGATGAGGGTCCTGTGAAGACTAATAAGCTCCTGGATGGACCATTTAAAAATCAGTTAAGCTCAGTTATCTCTGGCTCACCTGAGCCTATTACGGGCCTGTCCTGATTGGGGAGCGGGGTTGTTTACAGGCCTTCTCAGCCTATCACCAGGCTGTCCTGGGGAGAAGGGGCAGGGCATTCACAGACCTTCTCTGCCTATCACCAGGCTGTCCTGGGGAGAAGGGGCAGGGCATTCACAGACCTTCTCCACCTATCACCAGGCTGTCCTGGGGAAGGGGTAGGGCATTCATAGGCCTTCTCGGCCTATCACAGGACTGTCCTGGGGAGAAGGGGAAATTGGCCCCTTGGCAATTGGCCACGGCCAATATTTCTCAGGCTCCTAATCAGATGATATGAGCTTCCTCACTGGGGTTACCCAGATACCATCTATTCTGTCTCTCTGGTATCAGGACCATGCTGTCTACCTCCCTCTTTTTGGAGGATGAGAAATCTTAGAGTGCCAACAAGCCCCAGCCAAGATGGAGCAGCCTGACCTATGACCACGAGGCCATGGTCAGGTCACTTTCGTGGCCCAGGCCTTGAGCGGTGTAGACTTTGAGATAGACACTTTGATTCAGAATCCACTTAATCTCCGGACCTATCCCCAAATCAATGTATGTATAGACAAATATCACCCAAGCCAAGAAGAAGAACCAGGAAGATGTTTTTTTGTAGGAACCCATAAGCATTTATTGAGACAGCAAAACCCAAGCTGTTCAGAACACACATAGAAATTCCATTGCAGTGTATAATAGGCGACAGTTCATGGACACAGGGTACTTTCTGCTCTACAATCTGTTGTTCTGTGTGTGGAAGGACTCGAGCTTGTAAAGCTTCCTGCCAAAACTTCCTGCAGGCATCTTCTTGTGAATTCATGGGGACAGAGTTTTGCATTTATATTCTTGATGAGTCGTCTCTTCAGGGTCTAATCAGTCATTGTGTCAATGCATGAATCATTTCCAGTCTGGTGTTGCCCCAGCACATGACAGCTAGAGTCAGATGAATAGAAATGAGATTGTGGAAAATGCTCTTGGCTGATTGTTATTTCATCTCCATATATTTTATGGAGATGAAGGTTTGATGGTATCCGCTATATGATTTGGTATTTGTCTTCTTGTGTTTGGGGGAGACATGAATAACATGGGAAGCACAAGCCTCAGGTGTCTTCCATACCAGCACTGTTTCTGAGCTGGGTCTTAGGGTCTCTGATACTCACCAACCAGCTGGGTGGTGGAAATGTGCTCTGAACTCATAGGCAGCACAGTACTTCTTTTGGCTGGCATGTGCCTACTGTTGCAGCGGTGTTGGTAGGCATTATGGGTAATTTTCTAAGCCTCATGCACACTCACCAAGCTAGCAAATGGCTGTGAATCTAGATTGAGCTAACTTCCTGTTCTCTGCTACATCCTGTCCGCCTTGTTGTCTGAAAGCTGAAGCTTCAGAATGATTAAGGTTGTGTAGCTCAACTCAGAGACTGACTCAAAAGTTACACACCTTTGTTCATAGCTAGAGTGGAAGCAACCCAAATGTTCATAGATGATCAGATAAAGAATGTGGCACTTACATATAGTGGAGTGTTATTTAGCCTTAAAAAGGAAAGAAGTCTGATTTCATGTGGATTTCCTTCTCTCTGATTTTTAAAAAAAATGATTTGTCAGGCATATATATATATTTCATTTCCCCTCTATTCATTTTACTTCTGTTGAAAGATTATAATATGAATCTTTGATATAGTCTTAAGTTAAATATAGACCTAAGTTAAATTCCCTATATCCTCTCTTCATGATATTATTATTATTACCTTGCTTATATGTGTGTAAATTCCACAATGCATGGTGATTTGTGTTTTATTTGTTTCCTATTCGTTTTTCCATGTAGGGCCTTGCACCTGCTATGCAAATCTTCTACCACTGAATGGTACAACCTCAGTCCACAATTGGTGCTTTAAATGATTGATATGTACTTGTATTTAGTTACATTTTAAGCACAGGGTTTCTGCTAGGTGCCGGTGGCTTACACTTATAATCCTAGCTACTCAGGAGGTTGACATCTGAGGATCTTGTTTCAAGGCCAGCCTGGGCAAGAAAGTCCATGAGAATCTTATCTTCAATTGACTACCAGAAAACTGGAAATGGAGCTGTGACTCAAAGTGATAGAGCATTAGCCTTGAGCAAAAAAACCTCAGGGACTGTGCCCAGGCCCTGAGTTTAAGCAGCATGACTGACAAAAATAATATAGATAGATTAGCAGGTGTTTTGGTTGTTATTTTGTTTTTGTTTTGGCCAGTCCTGGGGCTTGTACTCAGGGCCTGGGCACTGTCCCTGAGTTTCTTTTGCTCAAGCACTCTACCACTAAGCCACATACCCAGCCCCAAGCAAATTGGTTTTTTTTTTTTTTTAAATATACATTACGCCAATAGCCAAGGCTAACCTTGAACTTACCATCCTCCTGCATCAGCCTCTTGAGGGCTAAGATTACAGATGGGTGTTACTGTGTGTGTGTGTCTTTGGAGATGCTATTATTTTCAGTCTGCTGCGTTTTATGTTGAAAGGACAGAGATCAGTCTCCTTTATTTTTTTTCAGTCTCCTTTAAATCAGACTCCTTTGGAGATAATAGATAGACTGAGCCTTCCTAATTTGAAAACCCCAAATCTGAACTATTCCAAAATCCAAAACATTGTAGTGTCTTTTTGTCATTGTTGTTTTAGAACATTCTAGATTTCACATGTTCATATCAGGAATGCTCAGCTAGTAAGTAAAGTCTATGCAAATATTTCCAAGTATCAAAAACGTTGGTTCCAAGTATTTCAGATAAGGGAAACTCAGCCCATCTTTTATTTTTCCCCTAACTTCTCCTCAGATTTTCTCTTTATATCTTCAGGACTCTATGATGTGCATAGGTTAAGATTTGGTTTCTTTCTTTCTTTCTTTCTTTCTTTCTTTCTTTCTTTTTTTTGTGGGTCATGGGGCTTGCACTTGGCCTGGGCACTGTCCCTGAGCTAGTCTGCTCCAGGTACTGTCCTACCCTTGAGCCGAGCCCCACTTCCCCTTTTCTAGAGGTTAATTGGAGATAAGAGTCTCAGGTCCTTCTGTGCCCAGGCTGGCTTTGAACCTTGATCCTCAGATCTCAGCCTCCTGAGCAGCTAGGATTACAGGCATAAGTTACCGTGTCTGGCTGTTAAGGTTTGGTTTCTATTTTTCCTTCTTGGGACTCATTGAGCTTCTGGAATCTGTGCATTAATTGACAAGATATTTAGAAAGCTTAGACATCCACTTCTCATGTATGCTTGCTTTTCTTCCTCTTGTGGGACACAAGTTATATGTGTGTTACACCTAGATGTCTCCCATAGTCGTCTTTGCACAGTTCTGTCTTCTCTACTCATTTTTCTCTCTAGATATTTTTGGTTGTCCAATAATGGTTTGCTAGGTTTGCTTTATTGGTTCTACTGGTAAGACTATCCCATTATTACTAATTTCAGATATAGGGTCTTTATATCCCAGAATGTCTGTTTGATTATTTCTATATATTTCTAATTAAATTACAATGCTTCATCTATTCACTATTTTTTTTTTGCCAGTCCTGGGCTTGAGCTCAGGGCCTGAGCACTGTCCTTGGACTTTCTCAAGGCTAGAGCTCTACCACTTGAGCCGCAGCACCACTTCTGGGTTTTTTTCTATATGTGGTACCGAGGAATCGAACCCGGGTCTTCATGCATGCTAGGCAAGCACTTTAACCACTAGGCCAAACTCCCGGTCCCTATTCACTATTGTATTCTTTTTTTTTGCCAGTCCTGGGCTTGAGTTCAGGGCCTGAGCACTGTCCTTAGGCTTTCTCAAGGCTAGAGCTCTACTACTTGAACCACAGCACCATTTCTGGCTTTTTTCTATGTATATGGTACTGAGGAATTGAACTCGGGTCTTCCTGCTTGCTAGATAAGCACTCTACCATTAGGCCAAACTCTCGGTCCCACACTTCTGGCTTTTTGATGGTTAACTGGAGTTTTTGATGGTTAAATGGAGTTTTCTGATCAGGCTGGCTTCAAACTGCAATTCTCACATCTCAGCTTCATGAAAGTTAGGATTATAGACATGAGCCATTGGTGCTCAGTGTTTTAAAGATAGTATCTCACTATGTGGGTATTGCCCTCAACCTCCTGAGTGTTGGGATTACAGGCAGATACCACGACATCTGGACACAATTATCTTTATTGCCCTCATGACAAGGAACTTGTTCCATGCCAAAGACTTAAAATGATACCATCCTTGATGTGATTTCTGCTTGGTTTCCCCATTCTAAAACAAAGTGCCTCCAACAGACCTCCATCATAATGGGAGGCAGGACTCTTGGGGGCTTTCTGGAGGAGGCTGAGGGGAATGGCAGGACCCCAGGAAGGAGGGTCTAGCGAGAGAAGAGAAGATCTTGGGTCCTGGTCCCCAATAGTAGTAGAAGGAAAATGTGGGAAGGACATGAGCCTCAGACTTGCTCCAGTTTCAGGGAGCTAGCAAAGCATAGCTGGGACTGCATGGATTAGCCTGAATTTCACAGCAACATCTGGGGTGGAGGGGACTGCATGCAGGTCGTCACGCATGGGTGGCTAGCAGTAATGTTCCATCTGCTACCACAGTGAGGATGTAGAGAGCAGGTGAAAAACCAGGGCCTGAGCTGTGGGGCAGAAAGAGCGGGAGGGCCAGGGCAGAAATGGCTTCCAGCCTTTGTCAGTGGTCCATGTTCCAGGCTTTAGGCTTTCCTAGAACCCAGAAAACAATCAAATAACCAGATTGAAATGGAAACTCCTGATCAGTGGTTCAGAATGTTTCTATTAGTTTCAGATCTTGAATTGGAAATGTCTTGAGTAGAAATGTGGGTGTGTGAGTGGAAATTCTGAGCTTATATGCTGGTGGTGTATGTAGTACGTGTAGCATGCACATTCCTATACACGCGTCTGTTCTGCTCATGTGTGATCACGTGCATATGTGTATTATTGAGTTCATAGTTATATGTTTATACTTGTGCACATGTGAGTGCATGGCGTTTGTATGTGTGTGTACATCTGTGTATGGGTGCACTCAGGAGAGGAAATGGATACCTGACATCTGTGACCCCCGTAGCAGAAAACCCACTTAACCTGCTGCTCCTGGCACGTACTTCTTGTCATATATTTCTTGTGTTTGTTTTGACAGACCTTTGTTTAAATTTGGGGGGCTGTAATGGAGTCTGAACTCAGGTCCTCCCTCTTGCTGAGTATGTGTTCTACCTTAGTTTCAGGGTAGTGTCACGTCCCACCTGGGAATAGGCCTGGACTGTGATCCACCTATTCGAGGCTTCTCATCAGTGCCAAGATGACCGGGTTTAGACACCTTGTCCATTTTCCCTACCAAATAGTGAGGCTTACAGGCATGAACCACTGACACCAGCTGACAGTACATGACTTTTAAAGTATATTACTTTTTTTTAAAGTATGCATTTTAAAAGTATATTACTTTTTTGTTAAGATAAATTCCTTGGACTAATTTTCAAGCAAAGAATGGAGAGGTTTTTGGTTCTTTGCTTTTGATGGTACTGGGCTTTGCTCTTGCTTGGAAGGCACTCTACCACTCTAGCCACACCACTAGCTTTTTTCCCCCTATTTTTTTTCAGATAGAGTTTTAAATTATATCAATAAGGGGTTTGTAGATACAAGGCATCTGGATCAGTGTTACCCTGTCCATCATTCTCCACCATCCCTCCCAACCCCACCTATGCCTGAAAAATGTTCTAATTTCATAGGATATGCATTGACTATTATTGCTGGTTCTTCGAGAGATTTTCTTGAGCTTTTTGTAGATTCTGGATATTAGGCCATCACCTGTTATGTATAGCTGGCAGTCACATTGAGTTTTGTTAATCCTAGGGCTGGATTTCCATTCTCCCACATACCTCCTGTGCAGCTGAGATTACAGGGCATACAACCACACCCAGCTCTGAGATGTAGTCTTGATAACTTTTTGCCTGGACATAGCAATGCTTCTAACCACTGCTCCCTGGGGAGCTGGGATGACTGGTTATCTTGCCCAGCTGTTTTTTTTTTTTTTAAGGCCTCACAAGTCCTGAGTGACAGATGTCCCCTTCTGTTCTAGCTGCATCCTTCTGAATCATTCAGTAACTTGCCCTTTATGTCGCAGCCACAGTGCAAGAACGACTGAACATAGTTTCGCCTGCCTGCCTGGATAGCATGTGTGACTCCCCTGTTGAATTCCAGTCCTTCACACTTCCCGGTTCAAAGGAGGGGAGCAGGGAGGGAGGTGTTTGGGAGGAGGGGCACGAACATGTCTGTGAATTTGAATTATTGAGACCAAAAGTTTCATTAGGATCTCAAAAGGCTGGGGGGCGGGGGTGGGGGCGGGGGAAGCAGTGGTATGGAAGTGAACATCCAGAATCCCAGAATTCAGCAGACTAAGGCATCCCGGGCTACCTTAGGCCAGACCCTGTCACACTCATTGTGGTTGCTTTACAAAGAATTAGGCGGCTTGGGTAACTACAACCCCTCCCTCTCTCTGCACGCCACCTTTAAAGAAAAAAAAGGCAAAGATTTGCAGCTCGGTTCGGTGAAGGGCCCGGGCCTGGGGGGTCAGCGGGTGGGCGGGGCTCGAAGTGGGCGGGGCGAGCCCCCCCCCCGGGCGGATTCCGGGGCGCGGGCCGGTCTGCGGCGCCACCCGGACCCCTCCTCAGCCCAGGCTTAAAGGAGCAGCGGGAGGAATCTGAGCAGAAATGGGAAACCACTCGGAAGTGGGTGTGCGTGATGTCACCGGCTCCGGCAGTCCCGTCTGTCGTCGGATGGACGCTTTGGCACCCGGGCCGGGTCGGCGGGGGGGGTGGGGAGGAGTTGGGCCCAGGCTCGGGGGTGGACCCCCCACCGCCCCCGTGCACCCCTCGTGCACCAGGCCGGCCCGCCCCGGACGGCGTTGGACCGCGGAGAAACGAGGGCTCGCGCCGGGTCACCCGGCCCCTCCCCGCGCGCGGGCCCGGCGAGGGGCCGCCCCCTCCGGCCTCCCCCGGCCCAGCGAGCGCCCCGGCGCGGCTCGGGTTCCGACCAGCGCGGGCGCCGCTTTAAGAGGCCGGGCCGGGCCGCCGCGCCCCGCCGCGGACAGCGCGCCTTTGTCCAGGCAGACGGCGCCGGCTCGGGCCGGGGGCTGGCGCGGGGAGCCGGTCCCGCCGGGACCGCCGAGGGCTGCGCTCCGGATCCCGGCCCGGGGCGGCGGCGGGGGGTGAGGCTGCCCTCCCCGGGGCCGCGGCTCCCCGGCCGCTCCGGGGGCGCGCGGGCTGGACGCTGTCCGCGGTGCTGAAGCGGCGGCCGCGGCGGGGAGGCGGGCCCGGGGCGGCGGGGCCGCTCCCGCCCGATTCGAGCACCGCCCTCCTCCGCCCGGGCTCGGCGCGGCGGCGAGGCGGACGGAGAGCGCGGCGGCGGCGGGAAGGCGGCGGCGGCGGCGGCGGCCTCGGGACCCCGGCCGCGTCCACACGCGGGAGCCCCTCCCCGGGGTGAGTCGCGGCGGGCTGGACAGGGGTGGGGCGCGCGAGTCCGGGCACCCGATCTCCCCCTCTGCCTTCCCCATCGTAAGGTTATTTCCCAGAAGCCGCGCAGGGCGCAGAGGTCTGGCCTCGCCGTCGTCCACGCGGGAGCCAGGGGAGCGGGCAGAACCCTGTGCCCTGGAGCCCGGGGAGAAGAGCTGCGGCCAGAGGTCAAGACAGTCACGAGGCGTGGGGACCCCGGGCGAGGGGACCCCGCAGCTCAGCCCCAGAATCAGCCGGCCAAGGCTGGGGTCACAGGGGGACCCCTGTCCACCCCCCCCCCCCGTGCAGGGGCGGGGCGCCGACCCCGGGAAGCCCAGCCACTGGAATTGGGCCCTGAAGAGGCCAGCCATCTTTTAGCCCAGGAAAGCGGGCATCCACTTGCCCTGAGCTGCAAGAGGGAAGTAAAGCACTGTCCCCAGGTGGGGTCGTCCTCCTCAGGACACCTGAGCTGCCTGCCCGGTGACCCGGCTTCAGGGGCAGGGGTCACTCGGTGCACCTGAGCCAGGCTCGGGAGAGGTGTTCTGGAGAGGGTTCTGTGTGTGCGTGTGTGTGTGTGCCCAGCACGCAAAGGGGATTTTAAACTCCCGTGGTGACAGTCACAGGAAAGCCCTTCTCCAGCCTTCCTGTGTCTGAGTAAGCAGCTTGGGGTCACCCAACTGGGCAGCCACCACCCAGCCAGAGGAGCCTCGGGCTTCCTCAGCCCCTAGAGCTGCCCCCCTCCTGGCTTGAGCCGTCCGCGGAAGGGGGGAGATGTGTTTAAACTTGATGGGTCACCTCTGCCTTCGGTCCTACCAGCAATCCGTCCCCATCTCCATCACCTGGCAAGGTCAGACAGCTAGCCTGCTCATCTCCTGGAATCGGGTGGGCAGGCTATTGGGGGACTTCACTGCCCAAATAATGGGCTTTAAGGGGTGGGAGGAGGGAGAGTGGAAAGAATGGGATGGAGATAGAGGGATGCTCTTGCAGGATGCTGGAGAGGTCGGGTGCTAAATCCCAAGCCTCCGGGGGCTGAGGCTTTCTGTTGGAGCCCTAGGAGGTGTGATGTGCTCTGCCTAGCTAGGCTCTGTGCATTGTAAGTGACTGGTGGGCAGCGCTGTGGCCTGGGATCATTGCCTGGCAGTAGGGATGGTAAGGGAGGGAGGCAGAGAGGACTTGTAAGCTGCTGAGCTGGTTTTAGGGTCAGTGCAAGCTGCAGTGGAGCTGCAGTGCTAGAGGACATGCATGCCAAGGAGGCATTGGCATGGCCTGCTTCAAGCAGGCCACTCACTACCCAGGTACCATTTGTCTTACCTGATGATCTGTGGAGAGGAAAAGTCATAATGGGAAATGTAACAACTGTGCCCATGATGGATAATCCATTTGTGTTATCCTTGATCTCTTTTTTTTTCTGCCCCAGAGTTTTTTTTTTTTTCCTTAAACCTATCACAATAAGTGCCTTGTACTGCTGGGAGAATGGACCCCTTTAGAGAAGGATAGTGTGGAAAGATGCGTGACTCATGACTGTGCATTGATATCCTCGATGACTTGTCTCATAAAAATATGAAGTCTGGAAATATAATAGTATGCCAGTCAAACAGCAAGCTGTGTTTGTTTTTTGTTTGTTTGTTTTGTTTCAGGAGGTTTGCATCTTGTTTATTTTGAACATTACTTTTCAAGTCAAAAAGTTTTCCGAAGGTAGATCAGACTGAAAAGGTATATGTGTATGTTTAGAAGGCTGCACACCTGTAATATTACCAGGGTTCCTATTTTTACCCCTAGGTTGGCAACTTAAAACCTCCTTAATAATTAAAATGGATTCATATTCTCTTCTGCCACTGAAGAAGGCATTATTTGAGGGCTAGCTCAGAGTAACACAGAGTCCTAGATCTAGCTTATAGATCTCCACTTAGAAGTCCTGTCTTTATGTCCAGTTATAAAAAGCCCATGAGAAATATAGATAGCTCTTTTCTGTCTGGATTTCTCATGACAGATGTTTTAGCAATAGAAGAAATTGTGTGCTGATGAAAGCAATTGAGGTCCAGTTCCTGGTAAAATAGCAGTGGGTGTTAAGAACAGTGCCACTCCTTTGTGGCATCAAAGAGGAGGAAATAGGCTTGGTTCTGCAGAGTAGGAGAGCTGAGTTCAGATCCCAACTTTACCCTCTGATTTCCTGGGTGCCACAATGTAGCCTCTGGGGGCCTAGAGGTATCACTTGTAAAAGGAAAAACCTTCATGGTATGTGAACTCTTAGCATGGAAATCAGCATGTAGGTGTCCCCTTGCCATTGTGCTGCCTGGAGATTAGAGGGGTGCCAGTGTGTTCAGCCAAAGTTCACTCAAGTCTGTGTTTGCATTCAAATATTTTGGGGTAGTCTGTTCCTGCCAGAGATGACAGCCCCTAAGTGGGGACTATCCTAGGGTCTGCTGGCCAGGGCTTGAGCAAAAAGACAAATAAATTAGGACAAATGGAGCCTTAAGCTACAAGGGAATGCACACACACACACACACACACACACACACACACACACACACACACACAGTCCTTGGGCTTGAACTCAGGCACTGGTTGCTGTTCCTAAGCTTCTGTACTCAAGCCTAGCATTCTATCACTTGAGCCAGAGCTCCATTTAGGCTCTTTTGGTGGTTAATTGAAGATAAGATTCCTGCCTGGGATGTCTTTGAACCTCAATTCTCACATCTCAGCCTCTTGAATAGCTAGGATTATAGGTGTGAGCTACCAGCACCTGGTTTTTGGAAGGTTTTGTCCTTCCTGAGATCTCCCCCTCTCCCCCTTCCTCTCCCTCCCCCTCCTGTTTAGATGTGTCTTCTCACATTGCATGCCCTATGACAAGAGCAGTTAACACTGGGGGACTCTGGCTTGGGTGGGTCAGGCTTTCCTACAACTCAGTTGTAAGAAACTTATCATGCAGAGGAGGAGATGCAGAGTGGTTGGTTTTTTATTTTTATTTTTTATTTTTTTGCCAGTCCTGGGCTTGGGCTCAGGGCCTGAGCACTGTCCCTGGATTTTCTCAAGGCTAGGGCCCTACACTTGAGCCACAGCACCACTTCTGGCTTTTTGCTATGTATGTGGTCCCGAGGAATCGAACCCGAGTCTTTGTGCATGCTAGGCAAGCACTCTACCACTAGGCTAAACTCCCAGGCCCGATGCAGAGTGTTTTGATCATGGCCCCCAAGCCTCCCCCTCAGTACTTGTCTCTTCAGAGTGATGAGAGGACTTCAGATGAACTGATGGTCCAGAAAGGGGGAGAAACACCTGGCTCTCTCTACCCACAGTCCAGTGCTCTGTGTTCACACAGGAGTGACAGCGACCCTGCTGGGTGGAGGAGTGAGATGAACAAGCAGAAGGCAGGGCAAGGCAGAGAAACACAGTGGGTAGGAATGGTACTTTCCCTTCCCAGCCTGCTAGATCATCCTGTCTCCCGGCTGGGGACAGGGCTTGTCACTCTGCCAACCAAGACCGTAGCCACCACAGTAGACAGAGCGGAAAGGTGGAAGAGTCCTTGGAAATCAACTAGGCCAAGCTCTCCCAGCAAGAATGAAGAGCCTGAGGCCCAAACAGGAAATGACTCAGGTGTGGAGTGGGGGCGGGGTAGGTCTGTATTCCACACATCTGTGTGTGTGTGTGTGTGAGAGAGAGAGGGGGGGGGGGAGGGAGAGTAGGGGGACACTTTTATTGCCACTGGCTCTATTGAAAAAGATTCCCCAAACCCAAAGATAATCCTTATGCACCTCATATGGAACTGCCACCAGGCTGGACAGCTCCCTCTGCCCAGGCTCCCTGCATAGCAGCTGCAGGTGGACCTTGGCTGCCCCTTGGCTGTCATTGGCAGGCTGCATTGATTTCCATTTCCGGGGGGTGATGAGGGCACAGAAAGGTTATTTAGATGCACTTCAATTTCCTCTGACTAGAGACTTTCCTGTAATCCCTCCTTGGTGCTAACAGCCTGGGAAGTGGGCTCTGATAGTGTATGGCCTGCTTTTTGTCCATAAGCAACAGTATTTATGACCATGTATGAAGTATAGCTGCTTAGAGCACACACCCTGCTTTAGTGGTTACTAAATGAGCAGACCCAGGAGCTAGCTTCTTTCATTGAGTAGCATTTCATGATGCTAAACCAGCTACCACCCCTTGCAAATAGCTGCATTTTCTGGACTGTCCTTCCCCTTGTAGTCTGAAGCTGAGCCACGTCCATTTTCTCTGGATTCCATTCCTTCCCTCGGAGCATGCTGTCTCTAGCCCTGATTCAGGTCTTCTGTTATTCGCTGATTTTTTTTAAAAAAATAAATACCCTTTGATTAGCCACCTGCCTGCAAGGGTCCTCTTGGAGACTTGTCCCCAGGTGCCTCCAGCAGGTGACTTTTTCAGAGACACATCTGGTCACTGCTCTCCAAAGAATCTGAGGTGAGAGCAGTTGCCTTGAGCTGCCCTGGAGTGTCTTCCTGTAGACCAGCCCTGCTACCTGACTGCAAGGTGCAGAGTACATAACCGCCTTCCCGCTCCTCTTCTCCCTTCCTGCTCCTCTTCTCCCTTCCTGCCTGGACCCGTCCTTTCCTCCCTCACTTCCTTCAGGCTCAAGATGCCTCCTCCAGGCCACCACCCTACCTCAGGCTCTCCTCTTGAGTCCAGACCTTGATCACTCTTGCTCAGCTGGCCATTCACAGGGAGTCTGGCTGTTGGTCAGGCGTGGTGCTAGTCACCAGTAATGCCAAAGTGTTCTAGGTTGAATTGCATCACCTCCTCCCCACAAACAAAACAAGATGCTGAAACTATTACTGCCTGCATTTGTGAATGGGATCCTATTTGGGGGTGGAACAAAGAGAGGGGTAAGAGTTTTTGCAAATGTAATCCAGTTCATTTAAAATAGGGTAATTCAGATGATCTCTCTTGCAATATGACTGCTGTCTTCGTAAGAAGAAGGAAAGCAAGACCATGTGAGGGCATAGGGGAAGGCCAAGGAGAAGAGAGACAGAGGTTGGAGTGATGTGCCCTCAAGCCAAGGAACACCAAGACCCACCCACTGCTCAGAGAGGCAAGGAAGACTTGATCTTCCTCTAGAGTTTGGATTCATTTCTCCCAGAACTGAGAGGATACATTTCTGATGTTATAAGCCTCCCAGGCTTTGGCAGCCCTGGGGAACAGATCTAGGGAGGACCACCCCCTCCTGATCCTCAAGATGCTGACCTGTTTTTCGGGAGAGATAATCTCCATCAGGTCCTTAAGAGACAGTGCAGTAAGAGAGGAAGAGTGTGAGGAACAAGGGCCCTCCTGCTCCCCCTGCACACCACCAGTGGCTGGGAGGCAGCTGTCAAGGCCCTGTAGGGGAGGGGTCCCCTGGACCTGACTTTCCCAGGACTCAGCCTGAGAAAGAAACTGAAGTCCTTCAGGCCGTGTGAGCAAAGGTGGGCAGAGAGGAAGCAATGGAGTAAAGTGGAAGCCAGAAGTAGGAAGTGCCCTGGCCAGCAGACTTAGATCTTGGTAGGCTGTGTACTTGTGCTTGCTACAGTTGGTGTGAGGTAGCTTCAGAAGAGAGCCATCATGGAGCAGATGGTGTGTTCAGTCAGTGGTCCCCGTGGTAACCAAGAGGATGGGCCCGAAGATGTCACTGAGAAAGCTGGGATTCCAGTGGGGATGGAGCCAGGTGGCTGGTTCAGGTGGAGAGAAGGCTCTGGATTGGCAAGTGATTCTGAAGCACTTTGGGGGTTATTGCATGTGGGTGGGGCCCACAGCAGCCCACCCTCTGCTCCTGAGGAGCAGATGAGAGGTGCTCCATTGGAAAGGGGGGTGAGAACGGGAATAGCCAACTGGCTGTGGAGATCCTGGAACTTGGAGGGGCAAGACTGTACTTCCCAGCATGGGGTGGGAAGAGAAAGGAGTTGGGACAAGTAGGCAAGTGATGGGAGGACCAGGAGGATTTCAATGAGGAGTGGTTGCCACAGGAAAGGCCCCAACACGGGGCATTAAACAGTCACTGGATTCAAGGATGACTGAGCAGCAATGCGCCTGTCATTTCTTCCCTTTCCCTAGGTCTCCCCTCTACACTCCCCCAAACCCTCTTGCTGTTTCTGATACCTCTCCTCGCATCTCTGGACCATGCTGCCCAGAGCAGGCCTGGTGAGGTGAGCACAGGTGAATGCCCAGACACGCACATGGGTGCTCCCTCCTGAGCCTCATCTTCAAACCCTGGCCATCATCTGGCCCCCATGGCCTGGCAGATGAGGGTGGGGTGAGGCTTTTGCAGTCTGACTGGGTGACAGGGACTTGTCCTCTTTCTGTCTTCCCTCCAACGCCTGGTTGCAGCTGTGTCCCTTCTTTGCAGGGCCCATCACCATGGGCAGCTCTGCTTCTCCGTCTCATGGGGATTGTACCACGGGTACGACAAATGATCCAGCCCCTCTCTGATTGCTGCCTGCCAGGTTGGTCTGTGTGCGCTGGTGTGCTGGCTTCTCTGATGTGACTTCCAAGTCCCTCTGACTCCAAACTCACCCAGGACACAACTCCCCTGAGCCAGACCTTCCACCATGAAAAGTCCAGCCTCAGGCAACATCGGAGTTGATTTGGACATACTTTATTCCAGCTGTCATTTGTTGAGAAATTGTACACATTGAGAAAGACTGGGCACTATTTAAGTGACCCTAAAATACATAATACAAAATACAAAATTTAGTCATCTCGTCGCTTCCTTCCAACCCTCTTTCCTCCCAAGAACATAGAGCCATCGTGGAAAGGTAGTTGTTCCAGATCTTCTTCTTTTTTTTTTTTTACAGCCCTATGAGAACATGCAATCTCCTCCCCACCCCACCCCCCACACCTCTACCCACATATATAAATGAGATTGTGTTTTATTTTTGGTGGTACTGGGGTTTCAACTCAGGGCCATGAACTTGATTAGCAGGTATTCTACCCCTGGCCAACGAGACTGAGTTTTCCCCCTTACCAAAATATATTTCGAAGCTCATTACGTGTTGATTCAAATAGACTGACCTCACCTTTAAGAGCACAGCATTCCATAGTGTGTCATAAATCAGTCACTTCCCCTGCAGTGGATAATTAGACTCGTCACATTTTATTCCTATTCTAGAGAGGGCTGCAACAAACCTTCTTTTTCATGCATGAGTGTGTACTTTTCCATCGTAGATTCTGAAGAGTGAATTTACTGGGTGATAAGCATATGCACATGACAAATATACACAGGCACTGTCAAATATCAGCCAAGGCTGGGCACCCATGGTTCCCGCCTGGAATCTTAGCTACTCAGGTGGTTGTGAACTGAGGAGCACGGTTCAAAGCTGGCCAGTGCAGCATCCAGCAAAACTCCAGAAACAGAAGCCTGGCTCAAGTGATGACAGCAGTGAGTGAGAACTGGAGGCCTTGAGTTCGAGTCCCAGTATTGGCAGCTGGGGGAAGGTCATCCAGAAAGATGGTTTTCTTAACAGTGTGGATTTTGATTTTGACAGTGTTTTGTTACTCTGACGGGTGAAGGGGAAGCTATTTCCTCAATGTGCTTCATAGCCTGAATGTACCTTTATCTGTTTATTGACCATTGCCTGCAGTTTGCATTCTATATATACGTTCCTTTCTGTTATTTTATTTTCTGCATGTTTGTTGGTTTTTATGCTAAATCTGAAAGCTCCTTAGTTTATTTCTCCTTTTTTGCTGTATATTTTGTAAATTATTTTCTCCTTGTTGCTTTCTATTTTAGCTGTTTTTATGGCATCTATGGTGCCATGGGTGTTTATTATGGGAACGTCTATTATCTTTTGTGTACTGGTCATTGGACTTGAACTCAAGAGGCTGGGCACTGTCCCTGAGCTTTTTTTTGCTCAAGGATAGCAATCTTCTACTTTGAGACACAGCTCCATATCCAGTTTGTGGGTAGTTAATTGGCACTAAGAGTCTAATGGCCTTTGTGGCCCTCGCGTGCTTTGAACTGTGATCCTCAGATCTTAGCCTTCTGAGCCACCAGTGCCTGGCCCCATTTTTTGCCAGTCCTAGGCCTTGAACTCAGGGTCTGAGCACTGTCCTTGGGCTTTCTCAAGGCTAGTGCTCTACCACTTCTGGCCTTTTCTGTGTATGTGGTACTATGGAATCAAACCCAGGGCCTTGTGCATGCTAAGCAAATACTCTACACTAGGTCAACAGTCCCAGCCCAGAGTCTTGGTATTAGTATTTGAACTTGGAACTTTATGCTTCCTAGGAAGTGCTCTGCCATTTGGGCTACATCCCTAACCCTTTTCATTAAAATTTCTTTTCATATAAGGGCTCCATTTTTTTAAGTTCTTCATTTGTTTGTCAAGGTTGGCTTAAATAAGGCAAAAAGAGGCTAAGACATGGCTCAGTGGTGAAGCACCTGACTAACAAGTGCAAGACTCTGAATTCAAGCCCTCAGCACCACCAAAGAACCCCCCCCAACATAAAAACAAAGGGAAAAAAACCCCACTTGTTTGGGCCCCACTGCACACTGGTCCCTGTACCCACCATCCCTGGCCTTCCATTCATCCTCCCAGAGCAGGCACCTGCTCCTTTCATGCTCGTTTCCCCCTCCTCTGCCCTATAGAGAAATGGTTTCAAGTAATCCTTCAGTGGATTGGATGTATTGTTTCCTTGATGCATTCTTTCCCCATGGGCAGGACTGGACAGGACGGTGGAGAGCATCCTGAATGCAGGGAATTGCCGGTGACCTCGCCCCCTCCCCACAAAGCTGCTCTTAATTTTTCCTCAGTCCTTTCCATGTGCAAGTCTTTCCTGTCTTTGGCATCCTATTAAACACGATATTTTATGCTCTGCTTGCTCCACTTCGCAGTCTAGTTAACAGTTTCCTGGGTCTTTATAATTATTTTAATGGCTGTGTAGTATTCCACAGATAATGTTACGAAATGTCCTCTACTGTTTTGAAATCATCCTTCAACTGCTGAGCATTTGAGTTGCCCATTTTGTGCTATTAGAGATAATGATGCTGTGAATGGCTTTATGCAGAAAGCTTTTTCTCCTCTGGAATTATTTCCTGAAGGAAAATCCTCCTTACTGAAATAAGGACAACTGCAGCAGTAACTTGATTCCTTCATGTTACGCATTTACAGACAAACATACCGGTGTTGCATGCCACAAGCTACGAGTGAGCACGTCCGCTCCCCTGTAATCTCAGTCTCATTGGCAACATTATTAGCGATGAATAATATACGAATATTTTAGTATCTTCAAAGAATACACCAAGGCTGTCAAGTTATATTGCTTGGATAAGCAACAAAGAAGGGGGCATATTTTGCAGTAATTTGTGATTTTAAATTCCTTATTACTACCTTATTACTACTTTTGGTTTTGTTTGTTGATTTTTTTTGCGCAGGTCCTGGATCTTGAATTCAGGGCCTGGGCATTGTCCCTGAGCTGTTTTGCTTAAGGCTAACCCTTTGCCACAGCTCCACTTCCAGGTTTTAGGGGTTTTTTTTTGCCAGTCCTGGTGCATGAACTCAGGGCCTGGACACTTAGGCTTTCTGAAAGCTAGCGCTCTACCACTTGAGCCACAGCACCTCTTTTGGCTCTTTCTGTGAATGCAGTACTGAAGAATCGAACCCAAGGCTTTGTGCATGCTAGGCAAGTGCTCTAGCACTAGGCCACGCTCCTGGCCCCACTTCCAGCTTTTTGTAGTTAGAGACCAGAATCTCATGGACTGTCTCTACCTGGAATAGCTTTGAAGTATGATCTTCAGATCTCAGCCTCATGAGTAGCAAGTGCAATCCACCCGTGCCTGGCTTGTTGGTTGGTGGTATTTTGCAGAAGCATTGGGCCCTGAACTCAGGACCACCCCCACCTTTACTCAACAAGTGCTCTACCACTTGAGCAATGCCTCCAGCCCTACTATCTGTTGGTTACTTTGCAGTTGAAGTCTCAGGGACTTTTCTGCCTGACCTGACTTTGAGCTATGATTCTTCAGCCTCAGCTTCCTGAGTAGCGAGGATTAAAGGTGTGAATCCCTAGTGCCAGGCTTTCCTCCCTCAATCCCACCCTCCCTTCTTTGCTTCTGTGACTCAGACACACAAAGGGCCCTTTGATTACCAATTGGCACAAGCAGTAATGCAGTGGAGGTTGTGACAAGACCAGTGTCCCTAGAGGGGCATGGTGGCATTGACCCTAAGTGTCTACTCTGGTCCTCTAAGCTGTCTGCACACAGGCAGGCAGCCCCTACCAAATGCACATTCAGGGACATTGGTGCATTCCCTTGCCTCTCCCCAGGACAAAGCCAGCTGGCCTCGGGCTTCTCTCCTCTTTTGCCCCTGTAGTGAGGGCAGGTGGGGACAGAATCAGCGACTTCTTCCTGCTTTCCCTGTTTTCAAAAGATTTGAATGGTGTGTACTCTCTCTCATCCCATTATAAAAAAAAGTCCAAATTAATCGACAATAAATGGAACGTTCTTTTCCCCCTAGGAAGTTTATTTTAATTGCCTAGCAACCTTTTATAAGTAGCTCTTGAATTAATCGTTTGGCTTCAGTACAGAATGTTTATTAGTGAAGACTGCAGTCAGCACCTATGCCTGGCTATTCTTGGAGTGTGGCTGCCTCCAAGGGCTTCGTTCTTAAAATCGCCCCACAGGGACTGTGCATGCGCCCTGGTACTGGGTGGGCGCGCACCATGCTTGATTCTCCAGACCCGCATGGAGGACACTTCCTCTTTTTCACAGTCCTGCTCTTTATGAAGGATGAGCTTGAGGCTCGAGGTGCTGTGCTGGGGGCTGTGGCCAAACTCTGGTCAGGAAGTCGCCATGCTGTCTTGAGGTTGCTGGATTCCTGAGCCGGTCCTGTTCTCTGTGCCATCCAGGCGAGGGCCATGCAGGATTGAAGAGTAAATGGGGCTGCGGGGTGGCTGAATACCAGAAATGCAGACCCTGTGGTACAGTGAGGGAAGGCTGCGGAGGGCAGGAGGGCGGCATGGGTTGCTTGGCTGGGTCAGCTGGGCCTCTTAATCTGGTGACTGTGCTGCTGTCCTCTGTCAGGTCCACCGGTGGGGTCATTTCTGTGCTCATTCACTCGTTAAGCCCCCACTGCATGCTAGGCGGATCCGTAGCCCAGGGAGAGTGAGAAAAGGCCACCTTTTCTGCCCCTGTGCTCTGGAGCCAGAGAGCAATAAATACATAGGACCCCCCCATAAGGTGTGCCAGGTACTGGGGAAGAAAGAAGCTTTGAGGACGTTTATTTACTTGTGATTCTGGTCATAACTGTATGTGCAAGTTAGTTTCCCCTGCCTCCCCCCAGGACTGGGGTTTGAACTCGGGCTTTGTGCTTGCCACACCTCCAGCCCTGTTTTTATAGGATGACAGGTGTGTGTTCCATATCTAGACTCTGCCTCTGAAATGGCATCTTGTGGATTTTTTTTTTTTTGGCAAGTCCTGGGGCGTAAACTCAGGGCCTGAGCACTGTCCTTGGGTTTTCTCAAGGCTAGCATTCTGTCACTCAAACCACAGCACCACTTCCGGCTTTCTGTGTGGTGCCGGGGAATTGAACCCAGGGCTTCCTGCATGCTAGGCAAGCACTCTACCATGCTCCTGGCCCTCGCTGGTTATTTTTACATGACTTACAGTATCAGTATATAAAGGAGACATAATATGTGTGATTTAGGGGGACTGCGAGTAATGAGACATCATATCTGGAAGAATAATGAGCAAAACAGGGTTGGGATCCTAGCTCAAGTGGTAAAGCATCTGCTTAGTGGTGGGAGGCTTTTTGAGTTCAAACTCCAGAGCTGCTTTTTCCTTAAAGGATTGGGGCTGAGCTGAGGTCCAGGAGTTCAGATCCAGCCTGAACAGCATAAGGAAAACTCATCTCAAAAGTACAAAAATCAGGGCTGGGAGTTTGGCCTAGTGGTTAAAGTGCTTGCCTGGCATGCACGAAGACCCGGATTCAATTCCTCGGTACCACATACATAGAAAAAAAGCTGGAAGTGGTGCTGAGGCTCAAGTGGTAGAGCTCTAGCCTTGAGAAAGTCCAAGGACAGTGCTCAGGCCCTGAGCTCAAGCCCAGGACTGGCAAAAAAAAAAAAAAAAAAAGGTACAAAGATCACTTGTATCACTTGAACTTTGTCTCAAACGCTTCAAAACACCGCTCCAGTTGCCCCAGCCCTTTTTTAATTTATTTATCCACAAGACCTCCTGTACCTATCTATGAAGGCAGTAGCTGCTTATGAAACCCCACAGAGCAGGTTTAAAAGGGCGTCTCCTTTCCCAGAGCACAGTGTGGTGATGCTGGGGACAAGTCCCTTTACTTGAGAGCCTTGGTGATCTCTTCTGGAACCCCCCACACACAGCTGTTCTGTCAAGACTGCCAAGGAGTCTGCTGCAGCGTGCAGCCCTGCTCCTGGATGCTGGGGTTCTCTGTGTCTGGGACCCCTTTCCTAGGGACAGCACCCATCACCCTGGGTCAGTGCCGCGAGTCAAAGGCGCACCCAGCAGCCCTGAGTCTGTGAGATATTAACACAGTGCTCAGCCGGGTATCTGAAAAGCCTGAAAGGGTGAGAATGGATTCCCATTGATCGGTTACGTCTGGAAAAACCCCATTGGCTGTGCTCCCATGAGGAGGGGCGGGCTAGGAGGAGCACCGGCCAGGCAGAGGGGATTGCTGGAGCCAGGACCTGCTCACTGTGGCAGGACAGAGTGTGGGGGACCCCGGGCCATGCCTCAGTGGCTGGTATTAGGATCTCCTTGGACCAAGGGGGCGGGGGGGGGACCTCTGGGCGAGGATGCCGGGTCACGGGGGAGACCAGGGGGGCAGGGGACCGCAGGATCCCTGGCTGTGGCCCCTAGGATGGGGGTCTTAAGAAGTGGGTCAGAAACCCAAGGCTTCTGCAGGGCTGCTACCCGGACGGGACTGTGTGTGACCGGCAGGGACCGGCGTCCCGGCCCCGGGCCCCGCCCGTCGCCGTCCTCCCGGAAGGTGCGGAGCAACCGCAGGTGGCTGCCGGTGCGCCGGCCTGCGCGGCGAGGTCCCGGCGGGAGGGACCGGCCGGGGGGCGGCGCCGACGGGGTTAACGGGCCGGGGCCGGGCGGCGGGCGGCAGTGGTGCATTGCGGTCGCGCGGGCGGCGCGGGTCCCCGGCGCCCGCCGCCTCCGCCGGGCGGCCCTCCGAGCGGCCGCGCCATGCAGCGCGCCGAGGCCGCCCCGCGCGCGCGGCGGGATGAAGGGACGCGGCTGCTGGGAGGCGGCGGCCTCCGTGCGCGCCCTCTGCGGCTCGGGCTGCCTGCACACGTTCAAGAAGGGTCAGTGCGGGGGGGGGGGGACCCCGCGTCCCGACGCGCGCGCGCCCCGCCCCGGGGGCCGCGGAGGAGCCGAAGCCGGGAGAGGAAACGCAGTCCGGAGAGGAGGTGGCAAGTGGCGGCCGCGTGGGCCCCCCCCACACCGACCCTGCCCGCCCCCTCTCCCGGGGTCCCCGCACCCCAAGGCCTGCATGCCCCGAGCGAGGTCCGCGCTCCCGCGCCTCCCGCGCCGGCCCCACCGTGCGTGCCCCTGCCCCGGGCTGGGGCCACGGCCAGGCCCTGATGCGCCCCCTCTTCCCGGGGAGACCCCCGCCTTCGCGTTGGAGGGGGAGGGGGCCCTGGCCGCCCATCCGGGTGGGGTGCGCGCTCGCTCTCCTTTGAATCTCTCGGGAAGCAGGGTGCGCTAAGGGCCACGGATCTGCTGGAGAGGGGCTCCTTTTAGAAATGCGCACCCTCTGACCTGTCCTGCACCCCGTGGTGGGCGTCGCTGGCTGTCTGGCTATTGTAATGGCTTCAGCAGGTTGTGGTCAAGTCCAGCACTCTCCAGGCTTCAGCCCGTGGTCTCAGTTAACCATGTATCTCCTCCCGAACACACTGGGACAGGATATTTGCGATTGTGAACAGAAATTATTTCCTTAGGAAGACTGGCTCGGAGGTAGAGCACCTGCCTGGTAAGCTGTACTTGGGTCACATTTAAAACAACAACAAAAAATCCTTTATGGTTTCTCATGCCTATACTCCCGGCTGTTTGGGGGCAGGAATTGAGAGGAGCAGAGCTCATAGGCCAGCCTGCACAAAAAGTTAGCAAGCCCCCATCTCAGGCAGTAACCTGTGATTCTAGCTGTGGGAGAGGTGACAGGGAAGAGGACCAAATTCTGCAGACAGAGGCAGCTAAACGCCTGAGGCTCCATCTGAGAAGTAACCAAAGCAAAAAGGACTGAGCTCAAGTGCACCTGCCTAGCAAGTGATAGGTCTTGAATTCAAACCCTTGTATCAAACACACACACACACACACACACACACACACACACACACACACACACACACAGAGTGAGAGAGAATCCTTGAAAAAATGCAGGTGAATGTTGTTTACTGAACAAATTCTGGTGGAATGAGAGAATTAGTCGATTCTAGTTTTTATTGGTGATACAGTGTAATTTCTAGAGCCGTTCTGTTTTTTAAAAATGTATTATAGGGGTAATGTATAGAGGGATCACAATTACATTCGTCAGGTAGTGGATGCATTACTTCTCATGCATTGATACCCCTTCTCATGTTTTTGTCCACGTTTCCCTCCCCCATCCCCTCCCAATCATCCTTTTTCCCCCTTTCCTCCCCCCTTTTTTTGTCACTCATGGGACTTGAACTCTGGGCCTGGGTGCTGTCCCTGAGCTCTTCAGCTCAAGGCTACTGACGTACCCGTTGAGCCTCAGCACCACTTCTGGTAGTGGTTAATTGGAGATAAGAGTCTCTCGGACTTTAGTGCCCAGGCTGGCTTTGAACCATGATCCTCAGACCTCAGCCTCCTGAGTAGCTAGGCTCATAGGTGTGAGCCACTGCACCCAGCCAACAGTTATTATTTAAGGCAAAATTTAAATGGTGGTTCTGTTATCCATTTAGGTGGATTTAGTCAGAAGGTGGAGTTTGAAGAAAAAGAAATCTGTCAGTCATTCATGGACGCACTGAATGATTTCAGATTGCTGTTAGGTGGAAGCTCAGCTGCTGGTGGAAGAACCGAACCTAATGCTAGCGCCTTGCGTTCCACTAGTCTCTTGTAGAATGCATATCTTCATTTGATAGCACAGGTGTGGCCAGAGTGCAGTGGCAGGGTCATCTGCCCTCTGGGTCTGTCTTCTGCCCCGCCCCTCGTGGTGTGGACGGATGAGTGCTCTCTGGAGGTTGTGTAAGGACGCAGAATGCTTAGACTGGGGCATGGAGTAGACCTTGTGGTACCAGCAAGAGGAAGCTGGCCAGACTGACGCCGGCTTTAGAGAGGACACAGGTATATTGTCCTCAGGTGCGTGAGGGCAAGCCTAGGAGAGGGCCAGGACAGAGCTCCCAAGACAAGCTGGAAAGCTCCCAGTGTTTAAACTATTGGCTGGCCCAGCTAAACAGGAGGGATGCTGGCTGCAGGAAGCTGGGCTGTGTCAGCTTTGCGAAAGAGAAGCCTCTCCTCAGTGTGGGCATAGATCCTACCCCCAGCACGAGAACAAAGAGAAAATGTAGCTCCTCTGTTCAGACAGTAGGGCAGCCTTGACATTGGGTGCTCCCTGCAGACAAGCCCCTTCCCCATAGGAAGAGGGTCTCGTAAAATCCTCCCATACCCGGGCTGCTGCAGGGTGATGTGGGTCCAGTGGGATCTGTGATCATACGGAGTCTCTTCCAGACGCCACAGCGGGGTGAGAGTTCACTAAGGGGTCTCTTGGAAGCACTCTTCAGCTCTTGGCAGTCTTCCCCATTTTGCCCACCATACTAAAACCACGAGTTCTGCAAACTCACCATGGGAGAAGTAAACTGGCAAAGGGAGAGCAAACCCCAAAATCTACTTCCCTGGGGGAAAAGGGCTTGGGGCCAAGAGAGCCAAGGTGTCGGTGAAGGGAAATAGTTCAAAAGCAGGTCCTGTGGATTAAGGCTAGAGCACAAGTGACAAGACCAGTGATCCCAGCCACTGAGCAAGTGGAGGTAAGAGATTCACAGTCCAAGGCCAACTGGAGCAAAGATAACATTAGCTCTGATCTGAAAAAGGACTGGGCAGTGCGGAGGGTGGGGAAATACTTGAAGGCCCTGAGTTCAATCCCTAGTACCATCAAGAATATCCCAAACTGGGGTTTTTGGAGAATAGCTTGCCGGCCTGTAGGGTAAGCAGAGGAACCGCATACAGGGGACAAATCGTGACTTTGGAGCTAGATGCGCCCCCCCGGGTACTCTGTGAGAAGCCACTCCAGCTTGGCTATCTGGGCGGGGAAGCCATGGTGGGGCTTGAATTTGCCTTAGCAGCGGTAATCCACTTTCAATCACTGTGCAAAGTGCCCGAGGAGACAAGGAAGGGAGTATTTGTTTCTGCTCACGCTTTCAAAGTCTCCTGTCCATGGCTGGCTGTTCTGTTGTGTCTAGGCTATGGTGGGCTAGTGTAGGGGAAAAAAACAGCTTGCCTTGGGGGCAGCCACAAAGCTGAGAGATGGGGAGACTCCTCTGACCCCAGGACCACATCACCTCTCAGAATCTCATCCACTGGCAATCCAGACTTTAACATATAACCTGTGGCGGTGTCGGGCGGGGTGGGGGGGGATTTTAATTTTCCACTTTACTTTTTTTTGGCGGTAGTCAGATTTGAACTCAGGGTCTCTTGCTTGCTTGGCAGGTGCTCTACACTTCTAGGCCATCCTCCCCTTTTTTTTCTTTACTTAGTTTTCAGTTCAAGTCTTAACACTTTTGCCCAGGCTATCCCTAACCACAGCCTTCCTTTTATACGTCCCACATGACTGGGATTGCAGGAGTTTGCCGTCACACCTGGCTTATTGATAGAGATGGGGCGATTTCCTAACTTCTTTGCACAGATTGGGTTTGGTCCTGAATCCTCCTCATTCTGGGTAACTGAGCCACTGTCCCCAGTCAGAGGATATTCTTAGATTCAAACCAGCACTTTTGAGACACATGACTATCTAAGCAATAGGGGCAAGTTAAGAGGATTAATGAAGTCATTTTACTCCTTGGGAAGCTGAGGCTGCAGGAGAAGATGTGGCAGAAATTGGGACCCCCACACAGGCAGAAATGGGACTCATGCCTTCAGCTTTCCTTAGGGAATTGCTAGATTCTTGGAGTATCTGGTCTTGTGGCTCACTTTCTGGTGCAGCACCTCAGAGCCTGGGCACTGTAGAGCAGGTGTGGGGGGTGGAATTCCTTGGGTTTTTTGTTTTGTTTTTTTATAGAGGCTAAATGCCAGGAAGTTTCACATGCTTAGATGTTTTTTGAGGCAGACTTAAGGGGGATAAGTGATGAGGAAAAAGTCAATTGTATCCTTTTTGTGTAGCTGAAACTCAGCCAACAAGTGTGTGTCCGTCATTCTCAGTCCACCTGTGGGTGACAGGAGTCCAGCACAGAGAAGGCTGAAGGACTGAGAGCTGGGCTCCCACTGCTATTGCCCCTTCCTGGAGCCCAGCCCGGGAGGCCAGTGGACCCAGTGCAGCAAGCAGCCTAGAGACCTCTGGGAGCCTGGAGGATTATGGTTAGCTGAGAATAGGGACTGCCCGCAGGCAGTGAGGCAGGAAGCATCCATACCCAAGGCCTTCTGCCTACAGGTACTCAAAGGTCTGCCAGGCTGGGGGAGCTGAGAAAGGCGCCACACCTGTCTGGAGCAAGGAGCAGGTGAGCAGAGGTGTGCAGAACAGGCTTCCCTAGGGCTCAGGACCCGCCCCTGCTCACAGGCTTTGTGTCTGGGGCAATTCTGAGCCCTGGGTGAGGAGGACCAGCGTGCGGGAGTGCCAGGGCCATGAGGACAGCAGCACAGGGCCAATTCAAGCCTGCCTCAGGGACACTGTGGCCACGGCTTCTGGTCACTCTGCTCTGTCTGAGGAAGGTGGTGACAGTAGGGTCACCCTGTCAGTAGGATGTGAGTGGGAAAGCTGTGACCCTGTAGCCAGGGCCACGTGCCATTGGTGTCCCAGAGAGCCTGAGGGACAGGGTGCACTTAGCCCTCATTAGCTGTCGTCCCCCCTCAGGAAACTTGCCGAGCTCCTCAAAGCCCCTTGTTTTCACTTATCCTACGTTTGCTGCAATGTACTGTGCTCGTCTCCCGTGGACTGCATGTGTGTTCTGATCCAATGGAATCTCTGTTATCTTGGTGATTGGTGCCCTCTACAGTTGTGCAGTGTACAACATGTGCGACCATCACAAACACCCTGTGAATATACACATTTACCTGAGACAATGTTTGGCCACCCCAGAAGATAGCACAGGGGACAGTTTCCAAGAGAGGACTGGCTGGATGCCAAACCAAGGCAGGGGACGCACAAGCCAAAGGAGGAGCCTGGGACGGC
Source organism: Megascapheus bottae (assembly GCF_031878675.1). Lineage (NCBI taxonomy): Eukaryota > Metazoa > Chordata > Mammalia > Rodentia > Geomyidae > Megascapheus > Megascapheus bottae. The sequence continues at coordinate 13,077,766 of NC_143536.1, forward strand.
TGAGCCTTCCCGGGGTGAGGCGGGCTTCAGCAAGGCCAGGGAAATAGAGAGAGAGCCCAAGAGTCACTGTGGAGACAAAGGGGAGTCAGAGACTGAAGGGTTGGCTCAGAGCACCCGATAGGGGAGGGCACTCCCCACCGTGGGCCAGGTTCCTTGATGCCAGCTTTTCCTGTAAAGCCTCAGTCACCTGAGCAGCGTCTGCATGACAGATGAGTGCTATGAATAAAGATGAAGTTATGGGCTTCAGGCTGCCAAAGAGAAAGTTCCTTTTATGTCCCGTTTCCCTCTGACGTGTGTTGAATAATGGCTCTTGACGCACATTCTCTGAAATAGCCGCTGTGCACACTAAGTGTCGGCCTTGAGGGGAAAGGAGGCCACAGACTGGAGGGCTGGAAGCGCATGCAGACAATGGCTGCTGGGGGTACCCTGGCCTGGTGCCTCTAAGCATCCTGGTGTCCACAGGTGGGGCCAGGTGAGACCGAGTAGAAGCTTTTCCTGGGCAGTTCACGCTGACAGCAGGACTTTTAGCTCCTTATTTTGGTGTCCGGAGAGCCCTGAACCCACTCCTTCCCCACCTACTGTCACACATGCTTTATTCTTCACCTAACCCTCTGAGGTTCAGCTGGCCAGTCTTCTGGGCCCTGGATATACATTCATGTTGTTTAGTTAGTTAGTTCAGTGGTACTGGGGATTTGAACTCAGCATCTTGCATTTGTTAAGTTGATGTGCTACTTCTGAGCAATGACTCCAGCCTTGATTTTTGCAAGTCCTGGGGCTTGAACTCAGGGCTTTCTCAAGGCTAGAGCTCTACCACTTGAGCTGCAGAATCATTTCTGGCATTTTTTTTCCCCCTATGTATGTGGTACCGAGAAATTGAACCTGGGTCTTTTATGCATGCTAGGCGAGCACTCTACCGCTAGGTCACCCTCCTGGCCCTTGCACAGTAATCTGCCTACGTTATGCTCCCTGCCATTGCTGGGATCACAGTGTACCCCACCACAGCCAGCTCTCTCCAACCCCCCCACTCCACACACACACACACACACACACACACACACACGCGCGCGCGCGCACACGCACACGCACACGCACAGAGATGGAATCTCATGAACTTTTCTGCCCAGGCTGGTCTGGGCCCTCTATTGTGCCAGTCTCATCCTTCCAAGTAATTTGAGATGACAGGTTTACATCACCATACACAGTTAATGATGAAGAATGAGATCTTGGGGAGCAGGGGGAGGCTGGTGAAGAGCCTTGATCCTCTTGTTCTCAGCTTCCCAAGCAGCTGGGATTACAGGTGTGAGCGACTATAAGGATGATGGTTCCAGAAGTTCAAGGCCAAGGTGTGGTCTCTGACTCCAGTCGTCACTCACACTCTGTTGTTATATCCCTATTTTGGATTCCCTTCCCCCCCAATATCAAAAGAAAACAACAAAAAAATCCTACCACTCTCCCATGGTTGTACCTCGCTGGGTACATTGGCTGGCCTGGAATGCTTTTCTATCAGATACTTAAGTTCTTTCCAGATCATCCCCGCAGCCAGGCTGCTGCCTGAGCATCTTTGGCATGTGGAACTTTTCATCTGGGTTTCTTTCCGGCACAAATTCCCAAGAGTGTGATCGCTGAATGAGAGCGTGTGAGCGCTTGGCTCTGGCACTGCTCCCCGTGCGAGAGCCGTGCTGCCTCACGATGCTCAGGGCTGGTGTGGACCTCAGCATCTCCTGGGTTCTGACTGTGCTCTCTGAGCAGACACAACATCGTGCCTTATTAACATTTTGACTTGTACTTGATTGGATGAAAAGGCTAGAGGCCAAGGGCTTGCTTGTCTGACAGGCACAGGGCCTTGGGTTCCAACCCCAGGCTCCTCCCCCTGTGTCAAGTAGGACCTGCTTGACTTGTGGGCCCATTGCAAGATGAAAATGCAGGACTCTTAAGAAGTTGCTGTTCAAGACAGCACTACATGAAGCACTAACTAAAGCCACCAGGGGCCTTCTGAGTGTGGCCCTGTGCAACTGCTCAAGCTCAGCATTCTGCCTTTGGTCCTGAGTGTCTTGCTCTGGACCATACTGAATCTGTCCTCCAGCCTTCCTCCCCTCCCTCCCTCCCTCCCTTCCTTCTTTCCTTCCTTCCTCCTTCCTTTCATATTGGAGTTTAAACTCAGAGTCATTTTTGTCGCTTGACTCACATCTCTAGCCCTTTCTTAGTTTTAGATTTTCAGATAGAGTCTTATGCTTTTGCCCAGTTGGCCTCAGACCACAGACCTCCTACTTATGGCCTCCCGCACAGCTAGGGCTGTAGTCATAGACCACCATTCCCATACCGATTCTGTTTTTTCACTTTCTCAGGGACCACTCCCGATGAGAGGTGCCAGGGCAGGCAGGGGGCTCTTACTCTATTGCTCTGGTGAGCACCAGTGGTCAGCACAAAGGAAATCCTCAGCCTGCATGGGCCAGTGCCTTCCCAAGTCTTGTTCTATGATATTTCTGTGTTCTCCTTGACCTTGCTCTGTCCCCTTGCTGCTTCGGCCATCTGGCTCTTCTGCTTATCCTTGCCAAGTAGAACAAGAGAACAGGAAGCAGCTCTTGCTGTTCTAGAACCTTCTGGATATTTTTTTTTTTTGCAGTAGACTTTGTCCCTCTTGCTCTGCCCATTTCTCTCCTACTTCCCCCTTCCCACCCTTCCACCTTCACCCCCTGCACCTGACCAGCTGGCCCTGGAGGAGCTGCCACTTGTACTGTAAGGTAACAAGTCCAAGCGTTTAGACTTGAGATCAACTGGGCATGCCAGTCTGGCTTTCTCCCCGAACTCAGTCGCCAGGTTCCTCTCAGGTGGCAGAAGTGAGGGGCAATTTGTCACATGGCAGCACTGAGCATAGACTCCCTGGGTTTCTACAGAGGAGGTGCCAGGCAGAGGTACTATGAGCCCAGCATTCCTCTGGTAGATTGCCTAGAGTCTGGAGCTTTCCTCAAGTGTGATACCACTTAAAGCACACCTGATTTTTGCTAGTTGTTTTAGGGGTAGGGTCTCAAGAACATTTCTGTCGGGGCTGGCTTTGAACCTCAGTGCTAAGACTCTCAGCCTACCAAGTGCTAGCTTTGTCCAACGTTGAGCCCAAACTATGTGAGTATGGTAGCTGTCAGTGGAAATGAATGAGTTCTGTAGTAGGGCCAGACTTTTATCAGTGTTTCCCCTCCAACACTTCGCTGTGAAGAGCTTCATCGAGAAAAGTTGTCAAGAGCATCTCGTCAACATCTGTGTACTCATCGTTATACCTTTCACTGGTGTTGGTTACATTTACTTATCACTTATTTATCCTCTTTTCTATCCTTCTACCCCCAATCTGTCCATCTTAGTATTATTTATATTGCTAGGGCTCAACCTCAGGGCCTGGCACATGCTAAGCTAGCACTCCACCCCTTTAACCTCCAGTCTTTAACTTTTAATGTACCCCCCCCCACCCCGCCACCAAATTCTTTTGCCTAGGCCAATCTCTGACCATGATCCTAGTACTTTCATCTCTCAAAATGCCGGGATTAGAGGCACGCAGCCCCATTCCTGGCCCTCCATCTTAGTTTTTGTTTGTTTGTTTGGTCTTGGGGCTTGGATCCTGGGCCTGAGGACTGTCCCTAAGCTCTTCAGCTCCAGGCTACCACCCTACTCCTTGAGCTACAGCGCCTCTTCCAGTTTTCTAGTGGTTGAGGATGAGTCTCACAGCCGTGCCTGGGCTGGCTTTGAACCACGATCCTCAGATCTCAGTCTCCTGAGTAGCTAGGATTACAGGTGTGAGCCTCCAGCACCTGGCTATGTTTTCTTTTTTCAAAGGTAAAATAGTCACATCACGAATGGCACAAATCTTAGGTAGGTAAGGATTTGGGTTCTGAGAACCGCATTTTACCTCTGTAAGCAGACTGTCACCCCTGCGGCTTCCATGCCTCTTTCCCAGCCCCATTCTCCCCACATCACTGCTGTTCTGATTATTTTTTTTTGCCCGTTCTAGATTGTCACACAAATGGGATCTGTGTGCCATCTTGTGTGCCAGGTCTTTTGTTGTTGTTGATGTCCTTCCCATAGTATTTTTCATAATACTGTGTTGTCTACATAGTTAGTCTACTCTTTTGCTACCTAGCATCTCATTGTATGAACGTGGCTTTGCTTGCCCATTCTCCTGATGGTCAACTGGCTCCAATTCAGGGCCATTGCAAGTAAAGGTGGCATGGGTGTTCTTGTGTAAGTGTTCTTCTTTCCATATTTTACAATATCTCTTGGGTAAATGGTGGAACTGCTGGGTTAAGGGGTAGATTTTACTTGTGTCTAGGAAACCACATGCGATTCTCCACAATGAGCTCTGTTTGCATGCGGTAGTCGTTCGGGCTGTTTCACACCCTCATCACTTGATGGCATTGGTCTTTCTCATTCTAGTCTTTCTGCTGCATGTGCTATGACTGCTCATGGTGATTGACACGCTACTTTTTAGATGTTAAAAAGTAACAGCCAGGCATTTTGGTTTACATCCATAATCTTAGCTACTCTGTTCTCTGATAAGTCAGAGTTATGGGATATGACACATTACACAGGATTCTAGATACACACAGTAAGACCAAAAGAGGAGAGAAACACAAAGGCATAATGCCTAAGTGCCTCTTCATATTTATATAAAATAGAATTAATACACACTAAAACAAACTCTACAGTATGGAAACAAAGTCCTTTTTTTAGTTTTTGGTGATTCTGTTTGCTTTGTTTTATGGTATATTCACATGTATATATTCCAGAGGCTGGGGGGGAGGGCACAGAACTCAAAGGAAAAGGGGTGAAAAAGTACAGCAGTGGAGTTTACTGAACATGGATCGAAGTGAACTATACATCTCATGGGTGGAGATGGATGGGAAGGATTGGGAGAGAGTGAGGGATCAGAAGACACTGTACGGAAGGAAATGTACTCATTACTGACTCATGTAATTGTACCCTCTGCACGTCACCTCTATGACAACAATAAAGTAAATTCAAAAGAAAATCCTAAGCTATTCAAGAAATTGAAACCTGAAGGTTGTAGTTTGAAGCCAGCTCGGGTCAGGAAAAGTCCATGTGACTCTAATCTCCAAGTACCCACCAAAACGCCAGAAGTGGAACAGGAGCCTTGCCTCCATGACTGGCTTTTGATTTAGGCTTAGTTGCACTTGGCATTAACTTTTGTGTATGATATGACATGGTTGTCAAGCCTACTTATTTCCATTTGCATATTGTTTACCATGGTAAAAATGTAAAAGGTTCCTTTTCCCTAGGCACCTTTCTGGGCACCTTCTTTGAAAATTATTTGGTCACATAGGTAACTGAGCTAATTCTTCTTTCTTCCTCCTTCTGCTCCTATAACCTCTTTCTCCTCCTCTTGCTCCTCCTTTCTTCCTCTTAGATTCCATTGAATCTCAGTTTGTGGAGAGCTGACACACTAGCAACATAGAAGTTTCTAACCTATGAACCTGGTATATCTTTCCTTTTACTTAAGTCATCTTCTATGTTTTCTGGATCCTATTTTGTTAAATGTGTCTGCATTTACTGTGAGGACTATAAATGGTATTTTTGTTAAGTAAATTCCTAATGGTTCGTTGCTAATATTAGATAAAAAGAAATAAATTGTTTTTGTATTGACCTTTGATCCTACACTCTTGGTAAATCCATTCTAGATTCCATAATGATGTCATGTTGTCTGTAACTAAGCAATTTTTCACTTCTCCTTCCTAATCTGTATACTCTTGGTTTCCCTCCCTCCCTCCCTCCCTTCCTTCCTTCCTATTGTGAGGCTTGAACTCAGGGCTTGAGTGCTATCCCTAAGCTTTTTTGCTTAAGGTTAGCACTCTATCACTTAAGTCACAGCACTTAGGGTTTTTTTTGGAGTCTTCTTATCTGGGCTGGCTTCAAACTGCAATCCTCAGATCTCAGCTTCCAGAGTAGCTAAGATTATAGTCATGAACTCAGCCTTGTATCCACTTTTTAAAGAAAATTTCCCCACCTCTGGACAAGGCCACTCAGGGGACTAGCTCCAGCGCAGAGACCTTTGGGGAACAGATTGAAACCATTCAGAAACCACAGCAGCATTTGTTTGTTTACTTATTTTGCCAGGACTGGGATCTGAACTCACTTGCTTGGCTGATGCTCTACCACTTGAGCCATGCCTCCCAGCTTGAGCTGGTTTTAGTGGAGGTAGGGTCCCTTGGACTTTTCTGCCTGCTCTGGCTTCTAAAGCACAATGGTCTGGATCGCAGCCTCCTGAGTAGCTAAGATAACAGGTTTGAGCCCCCAGCACCCAGCCTCAGTAGCATTCTTGATGCTAATTCTGGGGGTGCTCCAGGTTGGGGAGGGAGCCCTTGCCAGCAGGTATCTAGCTTTGCTGCCACTGTTGCTCCTTTTGCCTTAGGGACCTGCCATAAGGAAAGGAAGTATTTGTGGGACACAGCTGTCCCAAGGCCCTGTGGTCACTAAATGGCCTGTCCGGGTCCTCATAAGGCCTCCTAGCCTCTACTCCCCGCTCCTGCAGCCCCCATCCCTCCATTGCTGATGGGGCCTGGGCAAGGATGCTGGAACTTTCTCAGCCACAAGGTGCCCTGTATGTGGGGCGCCCCAGCATGCTGCCAGGAAACCAGCATGAGATATGAGTGCCCATGGAAACCTGGTGCCCAGGCTAGGGACTGCCAGTGTCGTAATTCAAGCCTGCCTGATTGTAGGGTTTCGGATGCCACTTGATCACGTGGCGGCATCCTCACAGGCCAATGTTGGGGCATCACTAAGGGTGGCCACGTGTCTTCCTCAGCCCTGCAACCTATGAGTTGGGTCTCCAGGCATTGAGGGGCAGGGTGGTTCCCAGAGCTCCTCCATGGCTTGGGCTTTGAGAAGCATCTGTGGAACCCGGGGGCAAGGAGGGGCAGCTGCTGAGTGGTGGGGTTCTGGGACTCAGAGAGAGAGAATCTGGGCTAAAATAAGGCCTTTCCCACACTTCAGGTCATCTGACACTTGGCCCATCCTCCCCATACCACCACCTAGAAGGTTCTCTGAGTCTGTCTGCCCTGCTCAGGTACAGCAATCAGTGACCTTGACTGGGCAATTCAAAATTATGCTATCTTCTTCCTCTTCCTCTTCCTCTTCCTCCTCTTCTTCTTGCAACAACTTGTCACTTTGCTTTCCTTTTCTCTTCTTTATTTTTACTTTTTGAGATAAGGTGTTATAGCCCAGGCTGGCTTTGAATTCCTAATCCTCTTAACCTCTGCTTCCTGAGAGCTGTGCATTACCACGTTCAGCTGTTGTCTTTATTTTATTATTATTTTATTATTCATTGTACTAGCAGTATTTGACTGTAATTCAGTGCCTTTATTATTGTAATTCAGTGCCTTGCTGGCTTGCTCTGCTAGTGCTGTTCCACTGGAGCCACACTTCCAAGCTCTGCTTTTGTGCATGCTGTTGAGGAAATGAAGTCTCAAGGACTGAGGTGTCTGAACCATGATCCTCAGATCTCAGCCTCCTGAGTAGCTTAGGATACAGGTGTGAGCCACTGGGTCTCAACTATCTTTACATTCTTGACAAATACCATTACCTCTTGGAATTTCTTTTTCCTCTTTCTTTCTTTCTTTCTTTCTTTCTTTCTTTTTATTATTATTTTTTTTTTTTGTGGGTCATGGGGCTTGAACTCTGGGCTGCCCTTAAGCGACAGCCTCACTTCCGTCTTCTAGTGGTTAATTGGAGATGAGTCTCACGGACTTTTTAGTGCCCAGGCTGGCTTTGAACCGTGATCCTCAGATCTCCTGAGTAGCTAGGATTACAGGTGTGAGCCACTGTACCCGGCTACCTCTTGGAATTTCTAATTTTGTATTTCTTTAGGAAAATAACAAACCGGTTTATTTATAGTAAGAAATGTACCTGCCAAGAACCAGAGTGTGGAGCTCCCTGGTCCCTGAGGAACACTAGTCCTCTCCAGGTGGCAGGGAAGGCAGGCTGGGGGGGAGGGTGACTGGGGGAATCTGGGGCCATGGCCCTGGAGAGGAGCTGGCTAAATTCCCATAGCATTTATCTTTGCCCATGCTCTTTGCATGCAGCTTCCACCGCTGAGTATAGGCTTTTCTGGGGCCTCATTATTTTAAGATTGATTTTCCGCCTTTCAAAAAAAACTGCTTGGCTAGCTTTTCACCCAGGCAAGGCAGAAAGCCACCTGCCTCCCTCGGTGATTGCAGCATTCCTCCCTCCCGGCATGCACAGTGTGCTCTGGGGCTGTGCTGTGGGCCTGCACTGCACGTCCTGTCCCTCAGGTGCCTGGGTGGAATGGGAGAGGAAGAGGAGGGGTCTGGACCATGTGCTGGGCCACATCCCTGACAAAAATTGGTCTCCCCACCATTTTTTTTTTTGCCAGTACTGAACGCAGGACCTCCCCCTTGCTAGGATGGTATGGTACCGCTGAGCCACACCTCCAGCCCCGATTCTCTCTGGGTGTTTGTAGGATCCAGTCTGGCTTCCTGCTCAGACCCTCTGCCCACTGTAGGCTTCCTATAGCTGCTAGGAACATAGGCATACACCCAGTTTCCCTCTGTGGAGATGGAGTCTCATGAGCTTGTCTGCCCAGTTTGGCCTCGAATTAACGATCCTCCTGATCTCAGCCTCCCAAGTAGCTAGGACTGCGTGTGTGAGCAATCTCCTTGCTCAGTCACACTTGCTTTGTCACCATTGGTGAGAGTCCAGCTTAGCTAGTACCAGCCCACCTAATAGTTTCCCCGCTGGCGTTAGGAACATGGAAGTCAGAAGTGAGGACTGTAACTGGGCCTGGTTTACGCCTGTAATCCTAGCTACTCAGGAGGCTGAGATCTGAGGATTGAGGTTCAAAGCCATCCCAGGCATGAAACTGTGAGATCCTTATCTCCAGTTAACCACCAGAAAACCAGAAGTGGCTTTATGGCTCAATTGGCAGAATACTAGCTTTGAGCTGAAGAGCTCAGGTACAGCACCCAGGCCCAGAGTTCAAGCCCCACCCCCCCCCCAAAAAAAAAAAAAACAGTTCTGGGAACTGGAACAGTCTTGGAGTCTGCCGGTCTCAGGCGTGGCCTCCTTGGCCCAGTCTCAGGCCTGTGCTTCTGGTAGGGGCAGATCCTCTCAAGGATCACCTGTGGTTTGGTCCCTGAGGTTAGGACAAGTGGCCCACCCCGCCTCCTTGATTGTCCTCCAGGATCCATGCCCATGTAAATAACGTGGCACCTGGCAGGTTCCCAGAGATGCAAATAGGAATAAACTTTGGAGGAGCCCAAAGCGAGTGTGTGTGGGGGGAGCTGTTTCTTCGCAATGGTGTACTTTTCTTTGCAGCACATTCTGGCTTTTTTTCCTTTGAACATGAGTCTGCGGCTCTTGCATGTAGGAAGGGGGTCTGGGGGTCTGGGTTTATGGGCATGAACCCATTGTACAGATGAAGATGAGGGTTCAGATATTATGAGAGTGTACAAGGTCATAGGGCTGAGAAAATGCAAAGAAGACTTGCAGGTCTGCCTGCAGCCTAAAAGGGGAGAAAGACTCTTACTTGGGCCATCCAACTAAGGGTACCCCAAGATGCAAGTCAGAGCCAACTGGGCACCACCCTGGTCTGGTAGAGTGATACTTTTGTTCATGGTATTCAGGGTTTTACATTTATTAAGGAGGTGCTCTACTACTTAAGCCATATTACTCCAGCCATTTTTCCCCACTGGTTTCCTTCCTTCCTTCCTTCCTTCCTTCCTTCCTTCCTTCCTTCCTTCCTTTCTTCCTTCCTTCCTTTTCATTTGTGGGGCCTGAACTCAGGATCTGGTCCTTGACCCTGAGGTTTTCTGCTAAACACTAGTGCCCTACCACTTTGAGCCACAAAGCTACTTCCGGTTTGTGAGTGGTTCATTGGAGATAGGAGTTTCTCCGGGACTTTTCTTCCCCAGCTGCCTTTGATCCTCAGATCTCAGCCTCTTGAGTAGTTAGGATTATGGGCATGAGCCACTGGTACCCAGCTTTCATTGGTTATTTTCAAGATAAGGGTCTCACGTTAGACTTGGGCCAGCCCAAATGACCATCCTTCTATTTGTATGTCCCCTATAGCGAGATTACAGTGCACATGCTTTACTCAGCCACTGAGTGAGATGGAGTCTCACAAACATCTTATGTCCAGGCTAGCCTTAAATGCAGCTCCTCCAATCTCTACTTCCTAGTAGCCAGGATTACAGACTTGAGCCACTGGACCTGGCTGGTTTGGTGAGATTGTCTCATTCTACCACAGCCCCTTTTGTTGTCGATGATGCTGTTGATCTGCCTTTTATATAGTGTCTTGTGTTTTTAACCTGAGTGCAGTCTCCAACTGTGATCTTCTTATCTCTGACCCCTGAGTAGCTGGGATTATAGGTAAGCCTCACCACGCCCAGCTTTCATTTTGGTTTGATTCCTTGATTGGCTCAAGAGGCAGAGGTGGAATAAAGGAAATCCTTATAGTCCAACTCCTTTTTTACCCTCAGCATCAGATTCCTGACTGCTCAGGATTGTAGCCACCTCGCCCGGCTCTTCATACGCTGGGTCAAGCGTTCTTCCAGCAGCTCTCACGGCACCTTCTGGTGTATGTCTGTGGCATCACCAGGCCAGTCACTGCCCTGTGAGTGCCCCATGGCTCTTCCCCTTTCTCCATTGCTGACACCTGGAAGCAGCCACTGGAAAACTCGTTAGTGATGGTGTACACCTCAGATGACGTCCAAGGAGAAACGGCCACGGCTATGTTCAGGCCAGGAAAATGTAAGCTAGTAGTTTCCAGTGACCTGTAACTGTGCCGCTGGCACCATTGGAGGCGAGGCAGAGGCTGTCCCCTGGGGGCTTGCCAGAAGCATGCTTTAAATTTGAGTCCGGCTTGCTTTGGCTTTGAGACAGGGATGGCAGGGGCATTCTCTGAAATGTCCCGGGGAACGTGTGGACTGACTCCGAGTGCTTCCATCCAGCCTGTCTTCCTGGTTCCTGGATAGGGCCAGAGGTTCCGAGTCTGGTCAGGGCAGTGCCTCCTCAAGTGACCATCAGGGCTGAAAGGTCACAGCCCGTGACCTGTAGGGAGGTGGGCAGCTGCTCCAAGGCAGCCAGTTCAGACTAGGCCACTGGAAGCCAGTGACTCACACCTGTAATCCTAGCTGCTTGGGAGGCTAGGAATAGGAGGATCCTGGTTCAAGGCCAGTCCAGGCAGAAAAGTTTATGAGACATTCTCCACCTCATAGCTTAATATGTCACACAGACCTGTCATCCTATGTGGAAAACCGAGATTGGAAGGCTCATGCTGGTTCTAGACTAGACTCAGGCAGAAAAGTCTTAGAGGCTCCATCTCAGCAAAGGGAGGCTGGATACATCAACCTGTGCCCCAGAAATAAGTGGGTGGCAGTCCAAGCATGAGCCAGGGCAGGAGGCAAGATCCTGTCTCAAAAATAAACAGCAAAAATGAGGCTGAAGGTGTGGCTCAGCAGTAGAGCACCTGCCTAGTAAGTATGAGGCCTGAGTTTAAACCCCAGTAGTGACCAAAACAAAAAAAATAACTCCCCCTTCCCCCCAAAAAATCGGCCTGTGTTATTGTGAACAAAAATCAATGGTCCCCATGGGAATAGGGAATGCCTTGCTTTCCTGGGATGACAGGATAATTAATGGAAGGGCTTTCTATCCTTTGATTCTGGCTCCCAAAGCCAAGGGGTGCTTGCTCCCTCTGCAGAGCAAAGGCCCGGGGAGCAGGTCCACAGCAGTGTCTGTGGTTAGAACCTGAAGGTATGAAATGAGGCCGGAAGGACCACAGGTGACTTCTACCCCAGCAGAAGCATCAAGCAGCCTGGAGACACGGTTTATAAAAACCCAATTGCCAACAGGTGCCAGTGGCTCACGCCTGTAATCCTCCCTAGGAGATCTGAGGATGGAGGTTCCAAGCCAGCCAGAGCAATGAACTGGTGAGACATGTATCTCCAGTTAACTAACAAAAAAGCCAGATATGGGGGTGTGGCTCCAGTGGTAGAGTGCCGGCCTTGAGCAAAAAATGAAAATTAAAAGAAATTTGAAAAGCTTAAGGGACAGTGCCCAGGCTCTGAGTTAAAGCTTCAATACTGACCTCCATGTCGGCAGGGGAGCAGGCAGGGGAGCAGGCAGGAGGACAGGCAGAGGTGGTGGGGACAGTGGAGGCTGGGGCGTGCCTGGGGCACCCTGAAAGGCTGCTCCCCAGGGAGGCGCCCGCAGTGCTGGACCACAGGCAGAGCGGTGATCTCCACCCAGAGGGGCAGAGGAAGGGGGGGGAGAGCCACGCGCCTCAGCACCCCACACGTCACCCAGGTGAGGGCCAGCACCTGGCCCCACTCAGACCACCCCAGCTTCTCAAGTGTACCTGCTGCAGCTGCCCCAGGTGCTGGGAGCCCAGGCGCCCAGTGCTAGATCCAGAATGGATGCCTGCACCAAGGATGGAGACCCCTTGGAGACCTGCCGGGTGGAAACTGTAGCTGGGGGGAGGCGCTCTGCCCCAGAGGGAGGAGGCTCTGAGTCGCCTTTGATGTCACAGCAGATGCCATAAATGGAGCATGTGCCTCTTACTTTATTTTATTTTTTTTGCTAGACACGAGGCTTGAACTCAGGGCCTGGGCACTGTCGTTGGGCTTTGTCAAGGCTAGAACTCTACCGCTTGAGCCACAACATCACTTCCAGCCTTTTCTGTGTATGTAGTATGGAGGAATCGAACCCAGGGCTTTATGCTTGCTAGGCAAGCATTCTACTACTTGTCCGCGCTCCCCACCCATGCACCTCTATTGCTGTACTCCACTTCTGCCTGTGTCTATTTCCCAGGAGGCCCAGCTGCCAGAGCTGCCATTATCCCAAGGATGGCCAAGGACAGCCAAACACATGACTCAGGGTCTCAGCCTTCTACTGACTACCGAGACATGGCTCTGTGTGCACATCCTATTTTTCAGCCTTTGTTTTGCCCGTAGCTTTGACATAGACCCTGGTTTTCTCCCAGCGATGGGGGAGGCATGTTTTTTTTGGTCTTTAGGGTTTGTGATTCTTGGTCTCTCTCTCTAGCCCAGGGGCTGGGGAACTTCCCCCCCACCCCCACAAAGATAAGGCTTTCAGTGTTACAGAGGCCAGTTTTCACAGTTAGTGCTTTTTTTGCAGGAGTCGTGCTGGGGTTTGAATTCAGGGCCTTGCACTTTCTGGGAAGGTGCTCTGCCACTTGAACCATGCTTCTCTTTCTGCTTAGCTGTTTTTAGACAGGGCCAGCCTAACTTTTTGCCTATTCTGGCAATGAACCATAATCTTCTTGATCTCTGCCTCCTGAGCATCTGGATTACAGATGTGAGCCACTGCATTCAGCCTCTGAATTCATGTTTATCAGATGAAGTTTTCGACCCCTACAGCTTGGTGGAATGGCCGTTGTATGGCAGAACCCAGGACTCTAGCCTTAGGTTCCACCTGCCCCATGGCGAGGAGATCTCCCTGTGGGCCTCTCCTACAGAAGCTGTGAGATAGTCCAGATATGGCCCCACCTGTTTCTTGGACCCTTTCTGCGCACTGTGTGTGGTCAGTGGGAAAAGGAAAGGGATGAGCTCATAGAGAAGCCTCAAGGATTAAGAGCTCACTGAAGGCCTGGCCTGGTGTTTCCCTTCTAACCTTCCAGGGTTGTGCAATTCATTATTTATCATCATCTGATTTTTCCACCAGATTAGGTTGCGACTCAACTTCCAGTGGCAGGGCCAAACCTCTCAGAGCCTTCTGTCCCTCACAAGCAACCTCAGGCCTATAGGGAATACAGACCTGTTATCCTTCCAGGTTCCCCCAGTCAGAAGGGTGGGCCATGGGTCCGAGGCATGGCTCAGTTGGTAGAGCACTAGCCAATGAGTGAGTCTCAGGTACCAAATTCAAGTCCCAGTCACAAACCTAAAAGAAAATAGGGTGGTCCAGTGCCTCAGAGGGCCATGTCCCTGTTCTCTGGAGCCCTCAGTGGGTCCTCCATCCCACTGACTCCCTTAGTGTACAAGTTGTGCTGATCTGTCCCCACTGTCCCCTGTCCTGAGCCTGCTCTTTCCTTTCCACATCCTCCCCTCTCAGGGCTCCACCCCAGGAGATGTCATCTCTGACTCCGCCCCATGCCTTCAGCGCCCCGCCTCCATCCTGTCATTGGTCTTGAAAGCTCCGCCTCCCATCGCTTGAGTTGGGTGAAGTTTCTGTGGCTGTAACCTGGGTGCAAGTGGGGCCTCCAAGACCATCCAGGAAGGACTTCCTGCCACCAACTCTCTGTGATGATCCCACAGCCATCCCAACAGCGACATTCAGAAAGAGCCTTGGGTCTTAGGCACAAAAAGACACCCAGGCCACCCTGGCCTCTTCCAGGCGTCCCTTGGGGAATTCTGAATATGATACATGGAAATGGGATGACATATGGCTGTGTAGAGGAGGCAGCCACTGAGCAATTGGGCTGTTCATTCTCAGATGCACTGAAGTCGCTTGTCATGCCCACCCCACTCCCCCCCCTGTCTGTTAGCTGCATCCTGTCGGATTCTGTGGTGGATCCTGGGCTGCCCAACAAACCTGAAATCAAACACAAGCCACCACAGCTGTAGTCACGGAATGCCGGAGGCAATAGTGATGCAGATACAGATTGAATTGGCTGGGTTTTGCAGTTCTTTTGCAAAACCACCCATCGTGCGGGGCCTCTGCACAGCCAGGCTAGGAAAGAACCCAGGACATATGTGTCATTCCCAAACTCCACAGATCTGAGGATGAAGGGGGCTCGGAGCCTTTTGACGGGAGCCCTTCACAGGAGGCCCTGCACTTAGGGCCTGGGCCCCTCCCAGGTGTCAATTCAGCAAGGAGGGGCCATTCTCTTTAACCCTGTTACCAGCATAAAGGAACCCTCGCTATCCCTGCTAGTGACCAGCCATAGAATTCTGGCCCAGAGTGCATAGTTCAGGGCCCCCTGTCATGGTTGTGGGGGCAAGTCCCCGGCCCCAGGGACATGCAGAGACCAGTAAATGAGGAATATTTTCCCTGTGTTTTTCTGCACATTTGGAAGCCACGCTGAGGCTGAGGGAGGAGTGTCAGGGCTTGAAGCTGCTCTGTCTGAAGTTGACTGGTCCTGAGCCTTGAGCAGAGGGGAGGAGGAAGGAAATCCCAGCATTAGTGTGTGCCTGGGGGCTCTTCTGGTGTGACACCGGGGATGGCTGCAAAGCCACAGGAAGAAAAGTGCTCTAAGCACTGTCCAGGGGCCTCTGCCTCCTGGCACCCGGTGTGTAGACAAGTCATCTGATGATGCCCTCTACTCAGGAGCTTGCTGGGGCTTCCTGCATCCCTCTGCAATACCTCCACCTAGACCCAGCCAGCTCAGCTCTGGGAGTGGGTGCAGTGGATGATGGGAGCTGAAGCCCCGGCGCATGCAGCCCTCATGTGCTGTGTGAGAGGAAGGTCATCCTTGACCTTGACCCCCAAGGAGCTAGTGGACAGGGCTCCCTGCATATCACAGGTGACCACTGGACCTCTGCATGTCACCTCCCTCCTCCACTCAGCCTTGTCTCTTAGTTTCCCAAAACTTCCTTCTCCTCTCGTCCCCCTCCCTTCTCCCTCCCCGTTGCAACCAGGGCTTCCCCTCAATCCATTTTTCTTCAAAGAGGAAAGAAAGCTCCACTTCTAAAAATAGCCCACCTGGCTCCACGGTTTCCATGGCAACCTGTCCTTCCTAAGAGACATGGCAGAAGAGGGTCCAGTTGCTGCTATGGATGCTGAGAAGGAAGGGGGTGTCACAGAGAATACTTGGGGGGCTCTCTCTCTGGTTTTTACCTCTGTGAAGTCAGTTTAAGGGGGTTTCTGTGCTGAGCTGGGTGAGGGGCCAAGGGTCTGGTGAGCCCGAAGGCACTGGTAGGTATGGGATCTGCACTGCACTGCACTGCACCGGATACTGAACTTGTCCCCTAACATCCAGTAAGAATTAGGGTGCTTAACCCAGATCATGAGAGTCTGGATGTAGACACACGTGGTTCCAACTCTGCCTCACGCCACCATCTCCCTGTAGAAGGATGGTGTGTGCGCGCCAGGCTTTTTGGGGAGTCTGAGAAACTTGAGTGGTGCCTGTGCCCAGAAAGGGATTCCAGGATCAACTGGGGCCCCCAAGGACCACTCCCTGGATGTGTGCCAAAGCAAATGATAACGATAGACCCCCCAAATCTGTAAGTCTCCAAGTAGGAAAAGGCGTGAATTTGGGGAGACAGGCACTGAGAATTGAAGAAGCCACCCTTTACGGTCCTGCCAAGCTGACAGAAGTTGTGAGCGCTGCCTAGTTACACACTGGATTTTGGTTTTCTGGATTTATTTTCTTTTTTTTTCCTAGACAGTTTGGGGATTTGAACTCAGGGCCTTATGTATTCTCTTGGATCACCATCTGTCTGTGAACTGGGATCCCAGGCATATACCTCCAAACCCAGCCGGCTGGTTGAGGAGTATCTCATAATTAACTTTATAAAAAATTGTTATTGTCAATTCAAAGATGATATAGAGAGGGCTTACAGTTACATAAAGCAGGTACAAAGTACATTTCTTTGGGGGCAATGTTCATTCTTTCCCCTTCTTCCAATCTCATTAACTTTTGGGGGCTGGCTTCGATTTGTGATTCTCCCACTTGCCTTGCAAGCTAGCTGGCATTACAGGCATGCACCACCACACCCAGTAATTTATTCTCTTTTAACAACAACTAAAAGTTCATTCTCAGGCAGGCGCGGTGGCTCACACCTGTAATCCTAGCTACTCAGGAGGCTGAGATCTAAGGATCAAGGTTCAAAGCCAGCCCAGGCACTAAAGGACCTAAGACTCTTATCTCCAATTAACATCTAGAAAATGGGAAGTGGGGCTTGGCTCAGGATAGGGTGGTAGCCTTGAGCTGAAGAGCTCAGGTACAGTGCCCAGGCTGAATTCAAGCCCCATGACGCCCCTCCCCCCCCACATGCATACAAAAATCATTTGCTCATGTGACTGGTTCCAGGTGATGGGTGTTCTCATGTCTGAATATGTGGGGAAGGTGTCTTTCATGTCTTTTCCCTATAAGGTTCCACCATCCGAGAGAGGAGCCTCATTCCCAGCGCTGTGTCTGGCTCCGACACAGATCAGTTGTTCTGTCTGTACTCCACAGCCTGGGGCTGGGCTTGGCTTTGCCACTTCAGTGGGGTTGGGTCCAGGAGAACGGTGGGCAGGGGAGAGCACAGTGAGGTGCCTGCCCATATTCCTACCATCGGGGAGAGGCATTTGTCTTGGAAGGCACAAAGGCCCCCTTTGCCTCCGAGCAAAGACCAGGGCCTCTATCTCCTTCCTTCCTTCCTTTTTTTTTTTTTTTTTCCAGTCCTGAGCTTGAGCTCAGGGCCTGAGCACTGTCCTTGGACTTTCTCAAGGCTAGAGCTCTACCACTTGAGCCTCAGCACCACTTCTGGCTTTTTTCCTATGTATGTGGTACCGAGGAATCAAACCCAGGTTGTTATGCATGCTAGGCAAGCACTTTAACCACTAGGCCAAACTCCCGGCCCCTCCTTTTTTTTTTTTTTTTTTTAAATGCCAGTGCTGGGGCTTGAACTCAGCACCTGGCTACTGTCCCTTTTGTGTTCAAGGCTGGTACTCTATCACTTGAGACATAGCTCCACTTCCAGCTTTTTGGTGGTTAACTGGAAATAAGAGTCTCAGAGACTTTCCTGGTCAAGCTGCCTTGGAACTGTGATTCTCTGACGTCAGCCTCCTAAGTAGCCAGGATGGCAGGCGTGAGCCACGTACCCACTCTCCTTCCCTTCTTGGAGGTTCATGCCTTGTGCCTACCAGGCAATGAGACTAGATATGAAGGAGGGACCAGAGACCCTCCCCAGGTAGAGAATAGGTGCTGGGTGTCCTTTGTGTTCCTCTGCAAAGTCCCAGCAAAGGCGTCCCTCTCCACCCCGGCCTTCCTCTGCAGCGAGGGAAAGTGAGATACAGCACCTCTGCCCAGCGTCCTCTGCTGCTACAGATCTGAGCACGCCACAAGGCTGTCTGCCTCCGCCATGGGTTCCCTGACTGAGTTGGGCACCACAAGTGATCAAAGGCAGGCAGCCCACCATGGGGTGTCTCTGATAGGAGCAGTGCCCTCTGCTGTGTGTCCTCTGTGGTCCTATTGAGGAAGCTAGCAGGGTGCCAGGTCACCTGCCTTTCCAAGTCTAGCCTTTTCTGTTAGGATAGGAGCTGGAGCTTGGGGATTGGTTAACAATGCTTCAAGAACCCTGACCTCTGCTCAGCCCCTCTGCTTGATTGGGGCCATCTGAAACACAAAAGGTGTGCACCGGGATGGACCAGGGATGGCTTGGACATTCATGAGCGAGTGTCACCCATAGCTCCAAATCCAGCAGGACCTCTCTTGCTGCCTTGCTTGGCTGACAGTAACTGACAGAGTGGAACAAGGCAGTGGTAGAGGAGGGGAAGGAGCTGGGAGCCAGGCTGGACAGCTCTGGCTGTCACCTCTGTAATAGGACATATGCCCCTGGCTGGCTGGCTCTCCTCCCTTAGAATGCTTTCCTTTCTCAGAAGGCCACAGTGCTCTGCAGATGCCACTGGTTGTTGTAAAAAGAGACAGACTGCAGGGACTAGATGATGTTTTGTACATTTTATTCATTTATTTTGGAGCCATTCCTGGGACTTGCACTCAGGGTCTTAGCACTGTCCTGAGCTTTGCTTTTTTTTTTTTTTTTTAATTCAAAGCTTCTACTACTTGAGCCACAGCTCCATTTCCAGATTTTTGCTGGTTAGCCGGATATAAGAGTCTCACAGACTTTCCTGTCCAGGCTAGCTTTGACTTAGGATCCTCAAATCTCAGCCTCCTAAATAGCTGGGGTTACACATATGAGCCACCAACACCCAGCTGGAACCAACTAGCAAAGGAGAAACCCAAAGAATGAGGTGACTCTAAGACCAGAAACAGAGCCCTGCTCCTCCCCAAGGAGTAGAAGTGACCCAGGCCACCTGAGCTCTGAGTTAGGAGACTCAGAGAGAGGCCCAGAGTGACTTTAAGTCTTACCTTCTTTGTCTGGGGTTTTGTACCTCACCCTTCCTCAGCTCTTGCTCAGAGGACTGGGGGTCACATTATGGGTCACCTGCAGTCAGCGAGTCCTTGCAGGGCCTTCCTGATGTCTAGTTGGTGGCCATTGTGCCTGGTCATTAGCCAGTCGGTCGGGTTGTTACTCTAGGGAGAGAATACAGGGCCATCCTTTATAAAGATGATCAGAACCTAAGTTCTGATGCCAGACAGATGGAGCTGCCCCAAGATCGCCTTGCCTGCTGGTCCCAGGCAATTCAGTGCCAGTCCTTGGAGCCTGCCTGTCCCCTTCCTCCTCTGGAAGAAGCCTCCAGGCTTGTGGTCTCCATACAGTGGGCACTGGAGCTGCAGCTGGGCTGACCAGAGGAAGGTTCTGTGCCCCTAGCCTGGGTGCTGGCCCGAGGCCTCTGCAGCCAGCAGGGACAAGGTGTACAGTCCACACTCCCGCTGACCACCTCCCTCAGTCCCCACGCAGCTGGCTGGCCTGGCCCTGCTATGGGCTCAGAGACACTGGGAACAGAAAATCAGCTGTGTCTTACCCCCACGCACTTCGCTTGCCATGGGGAGAAATCTGTTCTCTTAAAATATGTATTCTTTCTTTTCCCCCCTCTTCTTTTAATTTTATATCTTGGGTTGCAGATTTTGTTCATCTGAATTAAAAAAAAAAAGTCTTGCAGATTTTTTTTTCCCCCTGAAACAAGGCATTTCAGAAACCCCTTGGCAAACACAGGCTCCAGGATTTACAAGCTGTTCTCAAAGTGTCCTGGTTGTCCTGCATGCAGCACTAAAGTGGCAGCAGGGCCAGGCCTGCTGCCCTCAGAGGCCCCCATGTCAGGACAAGCCACAGTGTGAGAGGTGAGATGGAAGTAGAGAATGGGGAGGAGAAAGAGACATGAAGAGGGAGAGGCTGGCTGGCAGCCTGGGCCTGGATGCCCCCCTTCAGAATGTTAGCTACGTTGTTAGTTCCCTGGGGATGGTGTTGTCCCCAACCCCTCAGCCATTGTCTGTACATACAACTCCATGCTTTGCAGGCTACACGGAGACAAACTGGCTGGAGGAAGAGACAGGGCACATAACTGGGGGCCCTTTGACTGTGGCCTGAGGGTGTTTTAGGCAGGAGGAGGTGGGTCTCAAAGACGTGAATTGGGGTGAGATGTGAAGGGCAGGTCAACTTCCAGTGGGGACCCGGATGGGCAAGTCCCCAAAGCAACGACACATTCAAGTGTTGTGTGCTCAGGGTCAGTTGGTGGGGTTGTGGGGGAGGGGGTAGAAACCAGAGACTGAGTGGGTTTGGCCAGGAAGGGGTCGGTCCGTCTCCATAGGACTGCAAGGCCGGGAAAGGAGCCCTAGCTCTCCTCTGGGGATGTCTGTGCCCACTGAGCAATCCGTAACCTCTCCACCCAGCCCCACCCACCCTTGCCTACAGGCACTGAGGTGGGCCCCTGCAGGGCGCCCAGTTCAAGCTCCGTCACTCCCCCGGGTCCCCTCCTTCTGACACAGCTGGGCCTGCGCTGGCCAGGTCTGGGCAGGCGCAGTGCTGTACCTGGGATCCTCTATACATCCAGCACTATGAATAGAACTCTCCATTTCCAGCAGCTACTCTCACACCATGCTGGCTGGAGACAATTCACAGCAGCGATTCTTGGTTGGCAGTCCTGGGGTTTGAACTCAGAGCCTCAGGCTTGCTAGGCAGGTGCTGTACCACTCAAGCTTACTATCCCTCCTCTTCACAGATGACTCTGGGGACGACGACGAAGAGCCTGCCTCCCCAGCCGACAAGAGCGAGCTCCACCACACCCTTAAGAACCTCTCCTTGAAGTTAGATGACCTCAGCACGTGCAATGACCTCATCGCCAAGCACGGCGCGGCGCTCCAGCGCTCCCTGAATGAGCTGGACAGCCTGAAGATCCCGTCGGACAGCAGTGAGAAGCTGAAGGTGGTGAACGAGCGGGCCACCCTTTTCCGCATCACGTCCAATGCGATGATCAACGTGAGTCTCGCCCCCATCGCCCTGCAGGCGTGGGGTGTGGTGGGAGGGAGTGGGCTGCCTTCCCTGGGTTCTGGAAGTTGCCTTGCTATAACCAGGACTGGGGGGTCTCCATGGCGGCAGGAGTATGATGTTTGATTGCTTTTGGACCCTTTTCTCCGTCTGCTTGAGTGTTCCCCAGACACTCACTCCCCAGACATGGGTCTTGACTTCAGCAGTCTCCTTGTTGGGACTGACACCCAGTGAGGGAAGCACGCAGACCAGAGGCACCATCATAGGGAATCTGGGGTGGCAAGGTGTGGAGAGCAGGCCAGGCAGAAACAGAAGCTGCTACAGAGCTGAAGTCAAGAGCCACTCAATATGAGGCTCAGGAAGGGCCCTAGGCTGGCTGGAGACAATGGGTAATTCTGGTATTCAGGTGAGCCTCTGCCAGAGACCCAGCTCTGTTCAGAACAGAGCCAGGCCAGGGGATAAGAAACTCAGAGACAGGGGAAGAAGCAGGTCAGGTCACTAGCCTGAACATCTGTCATGCAACATGTCACAGCTGTGAGATTAGTGAGCCACAAGCCACCCACACCTGCCCAGGCAAGTTCAGGTCTAGAAGCCCAGGCATGGCCTCAGAAACCCTCACCCTGAGGCCTGTGGAGAGACAGAAGTGCTCTTTTAGACCAGTGTTGGTAGCTCACACTTGTAATCCTAGCTATTCAGAAGGCTGAGATTTGAGGACTGAGGTTCAAATTCAACCTAGGCAAGGAAAGTCTGTGAGACTCATCTCCAGTTAACCACCAAAAAGTCAGAAGTGGAGCTGTGACTCAAGTGATAGAGCATGAAGCTTGAGCACAAAAGCTCAGGGATAGTGCCCAGACTCCAAATTCAAGCCCTAGGACCAGCACAAAATAAAGGAACTCGTGTTTTCTTCCCAGACTCCCAGAAAATGGCCTGACAGAATTTTTCCCCATTCATTCATTCTCTTGGGTCACCATCTTCCTTATAGCCCCAGCTTCTGTGGACCTGTCTCTGTAATTCTCAGAATGATACACCAGAATGTCAAGCACTTAAAAGTCATAACGCTGTGTTTGTGTCCAGCTACCCATCCATATCCACCAGCTTTGCCTCCCACCCAAAGACAGAAGCCACTTGACCTTGGAGAGGAAGGTATGGCTTTCCCAAGATAAGGAGGCTCACAGCAGGCTCTGGCTCCATCTTTCATGAGACAGCAGGGGCTCACCTGTGTTCAGGAAGCCATAAAACAGTTCTCCTGGTCTAAGTGCATAATGAACTGTTTTACAGGCAACCCCTTTCAACCCCTTTGGGGTTGCCTCAGAGGCCAGTCTGCAGTTCCACCTCGGGGTCAGTCAGCCCGAGTGACAGGAGCCACTCACTCAGGGAAGGTCCCCCCCGGGATATTCCTAGCATCTGCCTTTCACCTTGCAGGAACAGATCCATTCTGGAAGGGCAGTATATACACAGCTGTCAGTCAGTGTCTAAACCCCCACCGTGGGAGACGCTGTCCAGCGTCACCAGGCCAGGATACAAACCCAGGCTGGGTGGCCCACTGCCAGGAGTGTGGCTGTAGCCCTCGGGACCCCTCCCTCTGAAGTCAGGATACCAGACAGGGGGTCTCCCATCCCCCCATATTGGTCTCCCAAGCTCAGGAGCTTGCACTGTCTGATATGGCTTCTGATTCCCATGGCTGAGGCCTCATCCAGGAAGGTTGGGGACCCAGAGATACAGGTTCCCATCACCATCTCCCAACTCCCCAGACATTACTGCTTCCCTGCTGGGGACACCTGATGCACGCCCACTGCCCCCCACCCAACCCAGTGCTCACTGCGAGGGAAGCTTCTAGCAGCCTCGCCTGAGCTGGGGGCGTCTTCTTGCCTGGGATGCAGCCGGCCTTCTTCTCCTGGCCTGGCGGAAGGCTGAGTTGCCACCCTGTGGCTCTGACAGCGAGGGTCATGGTGCAGCAGGAAGTAAGGGCCCGGTGATCTGACTCCCCAGGAAAAGTGACCCCCCAGAGGTCAGCACGGGGCCCTGCCGCAGCACACTTCCCCGAGATGGCAAGGAATCGGTGTTCAGCCTTCAGGAGAGAAGGAAGGGGGCCATGTTCTTATTGTTTTGCAATACTGGTGTTTCACCTTAGAGCCTCACATTTGCTGGGCAGGTGCTTCGCCACTTGAGCCATATCTCTGGCCCTTTTTTTTTGCTTATGTTGTCAGATAGGATCTTGTGGGTTATTTTCCCTGGCCAGCCTAGACTACAGTTCTCCTAGCCACAGCCTCCAGGGTCACTGAGGTGACAGTCATACACCACGATACCTAGTTAGTTGACATGGGAGTCTAGCTAACGTTTTACTTGAGATAGCCTGGGACCATGATTTCTCCCCATCCTGCCTCCAGTAGCTAGGATGACAGCCACCATATTGGAGTCTTTAGAATGCCTTTAAATTCAGGAAAGGTCATCAACATCGTAAGTCTTTTGATCCCAAACCCTCACAGTGGAGGTCCCTGGACAGTTCCTCAGAGGCCAGGCTCTGTGACCAGTGGAGCAACCCAGCCAGATGCCCACTGATCCCCAAGAGTTAAGGCAGTGTCCTCACCTGTCACCCAGCCTGGCCTCTTCCCTGTTGAAGGGAACTAGATGCTCTGACAGGGGATGCCGAGTAGCCCCAGGGCTGCCCCCTGTCATGTCTCTGCTCACGCCAGTGCCACCCCTCTCACCAAGCAGTAAGACCGCGGTCACGTGGCTTAAGCCTGTGCTCTGCTCCTGTTTTTGCTCCATTTTGAACCACAGTCCCACGTCTGGTTTTCTGGTGGTGTATTTTATTGGTGATATGGAAGTCTCACAGGGCCTTCCTGCATGATCCTCATATCTCAGCCTCTTGAGTAACTAGAATTACATGGAGGAGCCACCAGCGCCCAGCACCCTCGGGCCTTTAACCCAGACCTTTCAGCAGCTGTCCACAGAGCCATGGCGGGACTCAGCAGGGGGCAGGAAGGCTGGTGGCCCTGGACTCTCGTCCTGCCCCTTGTCCAGCAACTTTCTAATGAAATAATGTCTTGTGTGTGTTTGGTGTATAAACTTCAGAGGAATGTCACCTGAATGCTACTTTGTAAGGCAGGAGAGGCTGGAAGGTGGACTCAGGCCTGGTCACCTGCAGCACCACCAAAAAGGGGTGTCTCTGCACCCCATAGTCAGTTGGAAGGCAGAGGTGGTGGTCATAGGGTGTGGCCTGCCTGGGGAAAGAAGGCTCCAGGGATGGGAGCCCGTGTCTTCCTGATTCTGCTGCCTTGAGGGAGGGTTTAAATTTGTTCCCTCCCCTTGGCAGAGTGCTAGAGGGCAGGAACACCCACCCTGCCCAGAATCACCCTGTGTCCTATGTCAGTGCCACCTGCCACCCCTCATGCAGGCCCACTGCACCTGGTGGCCTTGCTGTGATCTCCATGCCTGGCCCAGGGCCTGGCACCTAGCAACCTCCGCACACAGGCCAGAAAGGAAGAGACAGGCAGGCAGGCAGGCAGACAGACAGACAGAAGAGGAAGAGGAGAGGAAAGAGTATTGCAAATAAGCCCAGGAGCAAAGGAATGAATGGCCCACTTTCCTGTGGGGAGTTTTTTTTCACAAATAAAGGCCAGCAGGACAGATTCCTACTTGAATGGCTCTTTCTGTCCATGAGAATTAGCCTGCTATTTAGGGGCCAGCAGGGGTGCTCTTCCAGGCCTGGGATAGAGACCTGCTCCCCAAAGTCCCAGGCCTCGAAACCAGGGCCTGCCCATGGTGTGACTCAGGGCCTGTGGTGAGAATGGTGGAGTTAGTGAGTATGGCCAGGCCAGGCTTGTGAGTATTCATTTCCTATAAAATAGGGAAATAAGTCCTCCAGGCTTATGCCATTATCTTTAAGTTAATCTTGGTGTTGAAGTCCAGTGCTCAGCTTGAAGGACAGGCCTGAAGGCTGAGGATAGCGTCACCTCTGTGTACAAAATGAATGTCACTGGAGCTTTGTTGTCATCATGTTTTGTTCAGAAGCCACCCTGAGGCTCAGAGTGCTCATTTGACCTCTGTGTCCACTCTGAATGCGAGCCCCACAGTTGGTGAGCAGGGCAGAGCCTGGTGGATGGGTTCAGGCAGCTGATGCTGGTAAGAGGGTCAGGATGAGTCTGAGTGGAAGGCAGGGCTGGCAGAGGTGCTGTGTGGTGAGGAGTAGGCCTTCAGAAAGTCCCCCTGGGGTACGGGTCTCAGTCAAAGTAAAACAGGGCCCTTTCCCAACCTCCTCCGACATCCTATGATTCACGAGAACAGGTAGAGGACAATCCCACATCACACATCAGTGTGCACCTAGATGCACACTGAGGTCAGAGAACAGGAAGGTGGGGACCAGTTCTGAATCTGGGCTCCTGAGTTTGCCAATGGGGGAACAGTTCATAGCTGATAGAATGGGGGTACCTGTGAAATCCTGACATAAGAAGGTGGGAGAAGCCAGGTGCTGGTGGCTCACACCTATAATCCTAGATACTCAGGAAGCTAAGATCTGAGGATTATGGCTAGAAGCCAGCAGGCAGGAAAGGCTGTGAGACACTTATCTCCAATAAACTACTCAAGAAAAGAAAGAAAGAAAGCCAAAAGTAGCACTGTTGCCCAAGTAGTAGAGTGCTTGCCTTGAGCAAAAGGAAGCTTAGGGACAGCACCCAGGCCCAGAGTTCAAGCCCCAGGACTGGAAAAAATAAGAGCTAGAAGTGGAACTGTGGTTCAGTGGCAGAGCAGTAGTCTTAAGCAAGAAAAACCAAAAACAAAAGAACCTCAACGATAGCACTAAGGACCTGAGATCAAGCCCCAGGACTGGCACAAAAAATAAACAAGAATTTTTTAAAACAATGTGAGAGATGGGGTCAGGACTTTGGCCTAGTGGTAGAGTGCTTGCCTAGCATGCTAGAAAACCTGGGTTCACTTCCTTGGTAACACATACATAGAAAAAGCTAGAGGTGGGCCTGGAGTTTGGCCTAGTGGTAGAGTGCTTGCTTAGCATGCACGAAGACCTGGGTTTGATTCCTCGGTACCATATAGAATAAAGCTGGAAGTGGTGCTGTGGCTCAAGTGGTAGAGCTCTAACCTTGAGAAAAGTCCAAGGACACTGCTCAGGTCCTGAGTTCAAGCCCCACAACTGGCAAAAAAAAAAAATAAAAGCTGGAAGTGATGCTGAGGCTCAAGTGGTAGAGCTCTAGCCTTCAGAAAGCCCAAGGACAGTGCTCAGGCCCTCCATTCAAGCCCCAGGACTGGCAACAATAACAACAAAAATGTGGCAGAGTCCATGGAAGAAGGGGTACCCAAATGGACCTGGTTGGAGAGAGGTCAGGGACAAGGGGAGGAGTAGAAGGCACTGTGGGCATAGACAAGGGGAGAAGCCCCGGGCAGGCAGGGACAGGTACTGAGACAGTCACACACGTGGGCGTCCGGACAAATGCCTGTGGAACATGCGCAGCACAGAGCCGCTGAGATAAAGACAAGGCTAAGTAGCTGTTCACTTCTGGAATGCTAGAAGCTTCCCAAAAGTCTCACGCACCTCACTGTCTAGGACACGTGTGGGTTCCTCCGTCAAGGCCGGCTGTGGACTAAGGCCTGGCGCTGGCCCGGGCCTTCAGGGCTCTGTACGGTTCCTGCCAGCTGACCACTGCTCTGCTCCCAACAGCTTGCTCACTTGGGGCCTGGGGAGCTGGGTAAAAATAGACTCCAAAATGGTCTCAAGTCATTTGGCAAACCGGCAGCCAGATGGCACCAGTTCCTGTGTGCAAAGGGGTGAACTATTTTGAATATGTGGAAAGAGCTATTTTAGAGTTTTCATCGCAGCAGAAAGCTGGCTCCCCCCCCCCCACACACACACAGAGCCACATCTAGGGGAGCCCACAGATGCGGGGAAGGGCAAGGCCCCTTGCTGCACAGAAGCAGCCAGCTCAGGCCAGGGGCCAGCACCACCCACGGGGGTGCTCAGCCCAGGGCGGACAACACACAGCACAGTGGCCTGTCCTGCCAGAGAAGCCCTAGTTGAGCTCAACCATTGCATGAGAGCTCAGGGGCCTCAGTGTTAGTGTTGGACACCTGAGATGACGCTATGTCTTCCCGGGGAGTAAGAAAGCCCCCCTACCTGCTCACCCCAGAGCCTCTGGGGCTTGAACTCCTCTGTAGGGCAGGTGTCAGGTGCCAAACAAGGACTGCTGTGGCCACAGCTGGAATCCTCCTGGGACCTGCTGCCTGTGCCGCTGGCTGGAGACAGCTGGCCACACAGCCTGGCCCCTCCTGGCATTTGGCCTGTTCAATTGCTGTCCACCCCACCCCACCACTGGCAGGTCACACCCGCTTGGGGTCCTCGCCACTGCATACCTCCACTGATTTGGGGAGGCCACACACAGGCCTGGCAGGGGGCCCATGCTGGGGACCCCACTTCTGCTCTCCCGCCTGTGTTTGAGGAACAGCCAGGTCTCTGGCAGGATTAGGCTTAGGAGCAGCAAAAGCGATTAGAGCCCCCTCAATCCCCCCCTTGGGGTACAGCTGGGCAGAAGTTTCCAGGTCAGATACGCTCTATCTGTCCTAGGGACACTTCTTAAGGTGACCAGAGGAAATTTCTGTGGAGCCTATAGCATCATGGGTGACTCAGTTTCCCCTGGGCAGACCACTTGCAACCTCCTTTACCAGCTCAGAGTCTCTGGAGGGGAGTGCCCAGTGGGCCGGCAGGGCTGGGACACCCCATCTTGGAGCTGAGTTGGAAATCTGCCTAGGGGAGGCCCACCTTTCTGTCCTGGGCTTCAAGGTTCTTATTGTTTTGGGGGTACCACAGCAGACCAGGGACACCTGCCGCCCCGCCCCTAGCCTGCCCCTCCCAATCTCAGCAGCACTCCCCCCATCCATCTCCCTTTCACCTGGTCCCACTCAGCAGTCCTGGGGCTGGAATCTGTCCTCATTTGAGGACAGCTGACCCCACACATCACAGATCACAGACCATGGTCTCTGCAGGAGTCATGACATGTGGGGCTCTCAGCTGAACCTCCCCCACCTTCCTCCTCTGACCCAGGACCCCAAGGGTTCTGCATGGGTCCAAGTCTCTCCTGCTGAGGGGGAGGGTGGGCTTCTGGCTCCACCTAGGTAGGGTTGTCACAGAACCTCAGGGGAAGTGTGATTATATGCAGACCTTGGCTGAGTCAACCAGGCCTTTCCTGTCCCCCCACCAGGGGAGTCTCTCCTCAGAGGCCCCCCTCATGGGCCCCAGGCTTAACCCAGCTTAGTGCGCACACAGCCCACAGCACACTGCCCAGCTCAGCATTCCAGGACAGCAGGGGCCAGGCCGGCACCAGGCTCTCTCCATAGCAGCACCAGGATGGGGCCTGGCAAAGGCCAGCAGCAGCAGAGGACAGCCCGGGAGTTGGGGATGGACACCAGGTGGGTGCATGGAGGGGGGTGAGTGGGGAGGAGGAGACGCAGATGGGCTTCTGCACTCCACATGCTGACCATGGCAGGCCATCTGCAGCAGGCACCCTCCACAAGAGACAGGGGCAGAATCCTAGCCACATGAACAATACAGGCTGCCGCCAAGCTCTCCTGTCTTTGGGTGACCGTGACATTCTGTGATCAGCAGATGCCACCCGCTGCCCAGGGGATTTGACTTTCTGTCACCATGTCACACTTGGAGGTAGACAGAGGCCACATGGCCTCGGAGACAGGACCAGGGTGTGTTGTACCCCATGTCTCTCTATATGTCTCTGTGGCCTCGGCAATCCCCTGCCCTCATGAGAAGCAGCCTGAGGGCAGCTATGGAGGAAGGAAAGGGGCCAGGACAGAATAACCAGATGTGTTTGGGATGGATCAGAGAAGGGCAAGAATTCACAAGACGTGGTGGGTCCGGCGGTCAGAGATGGGCAGGGCAGGATCGGAAGGCACTCCTTGGAGAGGCTGCCGCCATCTGGGTGAGAACAGGGGTTTTTATTTTCCTTTTGGTAGAATTGGGGCGTTTGAACTCGTGGCCTCACTCTTGCAGGCATTCTACTCATTGAATCACACCCGCAGTCCTTCCCCCGATCTTGGTCTTATTGTTGAAGATCAGTTTTTGCATTTTTGCTAGAGGTCAGTCTCAGCCCACAGTCCTCCCTGTGGGCCCCCTCGTGGGGCTGGGACTCCCAGGCATGCGCCCCCACACTCAGCTTGTTGGTCGAGATAGGAACTCTCGATAGCTTCCTGCTCAGGATGGCTTCCCGCTGGACACACTTCCCAATTAGCTGGGTTACAGGTGTACGCCATCTCCCCAGGCCCACGTGATCATGTTTAAAGTATAGGAAGAGGGAATCTACTTCATCTGTGCTCTGGGTTCATTTGCTTTTGCCTTTAGGAAGCTCAGCCCAGTCTGAGGTCCTGTGGCCCCTTTATAAGGCACAGCTCATGCGCTTCAGGGCTGTGTGCTGGAGGGGGAATGGTGGGCAGGTGGAATGGAGGAGTGCTGGGAGCTGTGGGGATGGAACAGAGCAAGGAGGCAGAGGCGTTGTGTAGAGTGTGTTAAGCCATAGGCTGCACCTACAGACCAGCAGATACCTGGGGGTCTGAGGTACCTGCCCACCCCTCAGCCACGCTGGCTCCCAGGTGCGTGCCCCTGCTGATCTGGGCAGTCCTTTGTCCTGGGCCCCAGTGTTGTGGTTTGGGGGTGGCGTGGAGGAGGGGGAATACGAGGAAGAAGCAAAGTAGCCCAGCACCTGTCCTCACTGCCCCGCCCAGCAGCTCTCTGTGCCAGGGTCTCACTCGCTGGTGGGCAGGCAGGTGGCAGGGGCTGCCACTAGGTTGTGTGCTTGGGCTGGGTGACAGGAGCAGTCAGGCGAACAGGAGGCAGAGGGAATCTGGGTTGAGGATCTGGGCCCCAGGTGTGGCTCTGTAGCCACCTTTCTCTGACACCTGAACCTCTTGGTTCCTCTATCTTGGAGTGGGGTGGAAGTGTCTGTCCACCCATCCCACAGGACCTCTGTGGAGTCTAGAATGTTCCAACACCGGGGGGATAATACTCCTTCCTCACTTTTTTTTTTTTTCCTGCCAGTCCTGGGACTTGAACTCAGGGCCTGGGCACTGTTCTTGGACACTTTGTTCAAGGCTAGCGCTCTTCCACTTGAGTCACAGCACTACTTCTAGCTTTTTCTGTTTGTGGTACAAAAGAATAGAACCCAGGGCCCTGTGCGTGCTAGGCAAGCACGCTACCACGAGGCCACACTCCTGGCCCCTTCCGTACTTCTTGTGTCCACTGGCCGGGCTGGCCTGGGTGCCTTGTGGTCTGGTGGCTGTGGTGTGTGCTGCGGGGTGCTCACCCTCATCTGGCCTGTGGGTTGCAGGGGGAAGGCAGGGAGGCCACAGGAGGCAGGGCTGTAGAGGCCTGGACTCTGGGTCACCAGAATCAGCCTGGGAGCCAGGTATGGGAGAGCCTAGGAGAGCTGTTCACCCCGTCCTTGGGGAGCCATACAGAGCCCACATTTACAGACTAAATAGCTGAAGGAGCCAAGGGCGACCTGGAAGCTGTTAAGAGCATGGGATAAAAAGACACCCCACCCCCACGCCCTGCGAGCCAGGTCAGGACAAATCCCTGCTTAGGTGTGGCCAGAGGGAGGACCAGCAACCAGGCCTTTGGAGATTAGGATGGAGGGAATACTCACTCTTGTCCTTGTGTCCTTGATGGGGAAAGTTCTCAGGGAGTGAGCCTCAGTTTCCCCATCTGTCAAGTGGGGATGATTCACTTGTACCTGTGCCAGGCGAGCTGAGCCAGAGCCCACTGGGAACACCGAGTGCATCTGACATTACTGTTTCTGCCACCGCATGAGGACCGGGGCTGAGAGGGTCCCAGGGCTTTGCTACAGCCATTCTTCTAACTCCTAATGATGCGCCCTTTCCCACAATGCTTTGCCGCCGTCCCCCCTCTGCCTCTTCAGAAGGGTTAGAAGTGGCCTTGCTCTGCCCCGCCATAGGTGTTAAAGGAGGTGGAAGGAGTGTGCCAGCGCTGGCCTGTGGAAAAGGCAGGAGGTGCAGCTGGTCGAGTGCCGATTGCTCATGCCTGTCATCCCAGCTACTCAGGAGGATGAGACCTGAGGATCATGGTTCAAAGCCATCCTGGGCAAGCAAACTCCTCAAAAAACCAAGAGGCCGGAAGTGGCTATGGCTTCAGCAGTAGAGCTCCAGCCTTGAGTGAAAAAGCTTAGGGACAGTGTCTGGTCCCTCGGGTCCTTATCATAGCCAGCTAGGCCACCAGAGATCCTGCTGCCCCTGAGGGGCTACTGTCCAGGGGAGCCT
The DNA here is from genome assembly GCF_031878675.1 of Megascapheus bottae. NCBI lineage: Eukaryota > Metazoa > Chordata > Mammalia > Rodentia > Geomyidae > Megascapheus > Megascapheus bottae. The sequence continues at coordinate 13,109,118 of NC_143536.1, forward strand.
AGGACCCCCATTCCACTAGCTCCCTCCAGTCTGAGCCCTGGAACTGGGTCTCAGCACCAGCTGAGTATCGGAGCACTCCTGGGAAGAGGGTTAGAAAGTGATCAGAGAAACTGGCCAAACTCAGCAGCGTGCTGTTGGCGCGGAGGCTGGTGGGTCTTTGTCACAGAGGCCAATTTTGGACCAAGGGCTTGGATAGTGAGCTCAGGGTGACTGGCAGGGGGGTGGTGGGGCTGGGGACCCCATAGGACTGGGCCTAGGAAATGCGACCATGCCCACTGGGATAAAGAAGGTGTCCAGAAAGGATAAATCCAGGGCTTCCTGGCTTGGACTCCACACTTTCTAGGAATGGCTGCAGCTCAGGTCTTATTTCCAGGGTCAGAGGCACTGTGATCCCATCTCTGTTTTCTAAGAGCCCTGGCATCCCATGAGGCGGCGGCAGTGTGGAGTTGGGGGACCCCAGCTTCAGGGGGCTGAGGTAGACAGGCAGTGACAGCCTGGATTGCTCCTTCGCAGGCCTGCAGGGACTTCCTGGAACTAGCAGAGACACACAGCCGGAAATGGCAGCGGGCCCTGCAGTATGAGCAGGAGCAGCGGGTCCACCTGGAGGAGACCATCGAGCAGCTGGCCAAGCAGCACAACAGCCTCGAGCGAGCCTTCCGCAGTGCCCCCGGCCGCAACGCTGACCCCTGCCAGACCTTCAGCCAGGGTATGCGTGGCCTTGGGCCTCAGGGGTCCATCCTCTACCCTCAGCCTCCCTCTCCCCACCAGCTTTGCTTGCAGTTCATTGTATACCCCCATTCCTATGTGTGAACCCCCCCACACACACCCCTACCTTAACCCACTGTGTTTGAGCTTGTCTGGCCAACCCCTGCCTTTATTTCTGTGATGATGGATGTCTCATGCTTGAGTTCAGACCTCAGTTAGCCCAGTGTTCTTCCCTGTGGCAGTGCTGCTCAGATACCCCGAGGCTGCTTCCAGTCTGGGGATGCAGGCACCCTGGGAGACTGGAGTGTGGCTTAATGGTAGAGTGCTTGTCTAGTATGCATGAAGCCCTGTGTTTGATTCTTCAGTACCACATATCCAGAAAAATCTGGATGTAGTGTTGTGGCTCAAGTGGTAGAATACTAGCCTTGAGCAAAAGAAACTCAGGGATGGTGCCCAGGCCCTGAGTTTAAGATCCAGAACTGTCAAAAAAAAAAAGAAAAGAAAGAAGGGAAGCTGGGTGTTAGACAGGCTTACCATGTCAAGAGATCAGGAAAGGCTTCCAGGAGGAGGCACTGGAGCAGCAGCTTGTTGAAAGGAAGGAAGGAAGGAAGGCCAGCACATACAGTCCAGGGTAGAGAGGAGGGGAGGTGAGGGTGGGGCAGAGAGACAGGGCCTGAATGGTCCCAGCTCTCTTCCTTTCTGAGACCTACATCGAGGCAGGAACTCTGTGCTTCTAGGAAGCCTCTTGACTACTAAAGGAGAGGACAGTGAGGAAGATGAAGATACCGAGTACTTCGACGCAATGGAAGACTCCACATCCTTCATCACCGTGATCACAGAGTCCAAGGAAGACAGGTGGGCCCTCTGTGGGTGGGACAGCTTCCCCCTCTCCCCCCCCCCCGCCCCCGGCCCCAAAGGTCAGCCTTTCCTGCTTGACTCGCTCCATCTGGTCTTTGGCCAGCTCTGTACTTCAGGCTTTAAGTCTGTTTCAGGTGGAGTGTGGGCTTAGGTTCTGTTCTCCCAGCTGCAAGCCTCCTCAGAGGCCTAGGTAGCAGGATTGCCGTCTGAGGCTGGCTTGCCACAAAAATGCACCTGAAAAATAGAGCTGGGGGTGTGCTCGGGAAGCACAGGCCCCAAGTTCAGACCCCACCATGGCCATGGCCTGGTATTTAGAATAGAAATCAAGCACCGCCACTGACCGAGCTAGCTGTCACTAGGGCACAGGGAAAATCGCGCAGGTGCCAACTGCTCATTTTCTTCTCAGAACAGCACAAGGTCCACAACTAGTCCCCCCCCCACCCCTGCAATGTCAAGGGTTGGTTTTTATTCGCAAGTCTGTCTTTATAAAAAGTGTGTGATCCCTCAGCCTGTAATTATAACTACCTAGGACATTGAAATGGAGGAACCAAGGTTGGAGGCCAGCCCTGGCTAAAAGAAGTCTACAAACCCACGGCTCATGCCTGTAATCCTAGCTACTCAGGAAGATAAGCCCTGAGAATCACAGTTTGAAGCTAGTCTAGGCAGAACATTCCATGAAACTTTTATACCCAATAAACTACTCATAAAAAGCCAGAAGTGGCTGTGGCTCAAGTGGTAGAACGCTAGCCTTGAGCACAAAGAGGCTCAAGGACAGCGCCCAGGCCCTGAGTTCAAGCCCCAGACTGGCACTAAAAAAAGTTCACAAGACTTCATCTCTGTCAGTGGCTGGGCAGGGTCATATATTGTTGTCATCCCAGTAACGAGGAAAGCAAATAGGAGGATTGCAGTCCAGGCCAGACTCTACCTTGAAAATAACTAATTCAGGCCAGGTGCTGGTGGCTCACAGCTGAGGATTGTGGTTCAAAGCCAGGTTGGTCAGGAAAGTCCATGAAACTCTTATCTCCAACTAACGACCTGAAAACTAGAAGTGGAACTGTGAAAGTGGTAGAGCACTAGTCTTCAAGCCCCACGACAGACATGGGGGTGAGGGGGAGAAAATAATTTTAAAGAGGGACTTTCCCTGTTGGTGTCCTGCAGAAAATCCGAAGAGGGACCTGTGTCGAGCTCTGTGGACTGGACCTCGGCAGACAATGTGAGTGAGGGAGATTGGCCAAGAGGCAGCCTGGGGCCCGGGCGCGGACCCCTGGGCAGCCCCCACTCTCAGGCCGTCTCCAACCCCGGATCCCAAGCAGAGCCAGCCTGGCAGTATGGCCCAGCCGGCTGGCCTGGGGGCTCTGCTGAGAGGGGGTGCCACTTCCCCGGCAGGTGTTAGACAGTGCCTCGATGGGACCCAAGGGTTTGTCCAAAGTCAAGAGGCGTGCCCGCATCCCCGACAAGCCCAACTACAGCCTTAACCTCTGGAGCATCATGAAGAACTGCATCGGCCGCGAGCTGTCCAGGATCCCCATGCCGGTGCGCGGGACAGAACCCGAGGAACAAGGTGTTGGTCAACCAAATCCCCAAAAAGCAGGAGGAGACAGGGGGTGACTCCGGGCCAGTCGGGGCCTCACCGCGCCCCAGCTGTCCTGTAACCCAGATGTCCAAGGGCAGAGCTGGGCCCCCTGTGCCCCCAGGCTGCACTGTCCTCCACCATAAAAGGGTTTGCGGGACTCCTGAGGTCCATCTGTCTCCGGCCTGTGTCCACGTCTCACAGTGGAGCCACAGTGCTCCCTTCCGGGCATCTGGGGTATGGCGCTAGGTAGCACAAGAAAGACTACAACAAAAGATCCTGTATGGGGGGCGGGGTGCCTGAGGCACGCCCCACCCATCACCCCACCTGTCCTGCGAAGGCCTCTTCACGGGGGCCCTAAAAAGCAAGCTTAGATGACAGCCCCAAATCCAAGGAAGAAGCCCACCTCTGCGGTGGGCGGCTTAGCCACTGGGTGTCCCTCCCATCCTGCCTGCCCAGCACCTGCATAAGTAAAGCTCATCAGAAAGTGAGGAGGGGCTGGGGTGGGGCCTCAGTGCTGGACGACAGGGGGACAAAGGGACAATCATGGTGAAGGCACCATCAGAGCACATAGGTCCTTTAGAGTGTGCTGCCGTGACCCAGGGCCCAGCGCCTGGACTGACCTCTTCCTCCACGCGGGCAGGTGAACTTCAACGAGCCCCTGTCCATGCTCCAGCGGCTGACGGAGGACCTGGAGTACCACCACCTGCTGGACAAGGCGGTGCACTGCACCAGCTCGGTGGAGCAGATGTGCCTGGTGGCCGCCTTCTCTGTGTCCTCGTACTCCACCACCGTGCACCGCATCGCCAAGCCCTTCAACCCCATGCTGGGGGAGACCTTCGAGCTGGACCGCCTGGAGGACATGGGCCTGCGCTCCCTCTGTGAGCAGGTGAGGCCCCCTGGGCTGGCCCTGGCCTCCCGATCCTGCCTGTGGCTACCACACCATGGGTGGCCAACCGCTGGGCACAGGTACCCATGGTGGGCGGGGGGTGGCAGGTGAAGTCTATACTTCCAGGCCCAGGGGTGGGCGAGGAGACCTCTGGCCAGACAGGACGCTGCGCGTGTGACAGTGGCCCCGGTGGGGTGTCTGAATGGAGGCAGCTGGGGCTCAGGGCAAGGCTGGGTTTGGAGCCTGGCAAAGGCCTCAAAACCTCAGGGCGCCCCAGAGAGTGAGATGGGCCCACAGGGCCGGTGTGGTGGAGTGAGGCAAAGCTGGGGGAGTTGAGAAGGGCTGGGCACATGTCCCGGGGTCTGGTGGGGGTGACAGAATGCAACCCTGGGGGTGAGAGCGCCCCCGGCCCAGTGTGAAGTATGGACCCCAGCCTCCTTCCCGTGTCCTGTTCCCCGAGAGCCACGCCCTTCTCACTCAGGGCTGGGCAGGCCGGGGACCCCGCGATTGGGTGCTGCCTGGGTCCAGGGCCACCGCAGGGCCCCCGGCTGGGAAAGTGGGTGACTTCAGCTGGGTTCACGTCCTGTGGTCCGGGCCTAGGTGAGCCACCACCCGCCCTCAGCGGCCCATTATGTGTTCTCCAAGAACGGCTGGAGCCTCTGGCAGGAGATCACCATCGCCAGCAAGTTCCGGGGCAAATATATCTCCATCATGCCGCTGGGTGAGCTGGGCTGGGGAGTCAGTGGGCTCCGGGGGACCAGCCTGGAGCCTCCCCCACACCCCCTAGTGCCCACCGCCTCCTCCCCTGTGCCTTGGCACCAGCATGCGTGGGTATTTCTCTGGCTCCCACCCTGAGCCAGTGGGTGGACTGGCCAGAGGCCCAGACCGGAGGGCGCCATGTCCTCTGACCCCCTTCTCCAGGTGCCATCCACCTAGAATTCCAGGGGAGCGGGAACCACTACGTGTGGAGAAAAAGCACCTCCACTGTCCACAACATCATCGTCGGCAAGCTCTGGATTGACCAGGCGAGAGCGGGGGGCGGCTGGGAGAAGGGGGCGCAGGCCGGGGGGTGGGGGATGGGCCGCACTGACCACCGCCCGCCCTCACCAGTCAGGGGACATTGAGATCGTGAACCATAAGACCAAAGACCGGTGCCAGCTGAAGTTCGTGCCCTACAGCTACTTTTCCAAAGAGGCCGCCCGCAAGGTGACCGGCGCCCCCACCGCAGCCCCGGGGCGGGGGGCGAGCTCGGCCTGCGCTGACTCGGGCCCTGGGCATCCCCAGGTGACCGGGGTGGTGAGTGATAGCCAGGACAGGGCCCACTACGTGCTGTCAGGCTCGTGGGACGAGCAGATGGAATGCTCCAAGATCGTGCACAGCAGCCCCAGTAGCCCCAGCTCGGACGGGAAGCAGAAGACCGTGTACCAGACGCTGCCGGCCAAGCTCCTGTGGAAGAAGTACCCGCTGCCGTGAGTGGGGGGGGTCGGACCTTGGGGAGTAGAGGAGAGGCCAGGGAGCAGGCAGAGGATCCCCCCGACAATAGGAACCACTACACACACTGACCAGCCCTGTAGGTGTCCGTTGCACACGCAAGCACGTGGTTGGAGCACAGAGTCACGCAGCCGACATCTGTAGTCCTCAAGTGGTAAAGGCTCGAGCTGAGAGAGGCTCAGGGACATTGCCCGGGCCCTGAGTTCAAGCCCCATGACCAACCAAAAAAAGGAAAATAAAGAAAAAGGAAGAAATGTGTCTCCAACTATCCCAGAGTCAAAGAAGATAGAAAGGAAATCGAAGATAGGCCTGGTTGATAAGAAAATCACCACTGAGAAGTCAGGAAAAGAGCTGCGGATGTGAGAGGCCTGCCTCGCCAGCACAGGACCCCAAGTCCAAACCCGGGGTCCCTGCCCCCAAAAGGGAAAAGCGAGGAAAACAGCAGCAGAATCAGTTCCAGCCCAGTAAAAGAATATAGCCGGGACGCCAAGAGCAAGCTCCCCCGCATGAATGACATGTTGAAAACGCCAGGACGAGTCCTGCAGGCCGCTGCCCGGCCCCACTCACAGGGCCCCTGGGTGGGGCCAGGCGGCATCCGGGGTCCCCTAGAGCTCGCCCCCCTCCTTTGCAGAGAGAACGCGGAGAACATGTATTACTTCTCGGAGCTGGCGCTGACCCTCAACGAACAGGAGGAAGGCGTGGCGCCCACCGACAGCCGCATGCGACCCGACCAGCGGCTGATGGAGAAGGGGCGCTGGGACGAGGCCAACACCGAGAAGCAGCGGCTCGAGGAGAAGCAGCGCCTGACCCGACGCCGCAGGATGGAGTCGTGTGCCCCTGGCTGCACCTCGGATGAAGGTGGGGAGACAAGATACAGACACAGAGATGAGACAGACAGAGGGCAGAGACAGACACACAGACAGCTAGATAGACAGAGACAGACAGAGCAGATTGGAGGGAGGGGAAGTGAGGCGACCAGGCAGGTGGAGGGCTCAAGGGGAAGACAGAAACAGAAACGGAGGGGGAGGGGTACTGGGAGGAGGGGGATAGAGGCTGGGCGGGTGGGGTGGAGGTGGGGGTATTGAGGAGAGGGGGAGAGAGCGGGGCCCTGGGGAGCCGCCGCTGACCTCGCTGCTCACCTGCCCAGCAGAGAAGGAGTCTGAGAGCTACATGCCCCTGTGGTTCGAGAAGAGGCTGGACCCGCTGACCGGAGAGACAGCCTGTGTGTACAAGGGCGGCTACTGGGAGGCCAAGGAGAAGCAAGACTGGCACATGTGCCCCAACATCTTCTGAGCGCCCCCTGCGGCACAGCCAGGCCCCCCTCTCTTTAATGCACTGGATTTAACACTGAATGGCCCTCCCCACCCACTTCTCTCCTCTCCTCTCTTTCTGCCCCTCTTCCATTAGAAGGGGGAAGGGCTGACCTGGGTTCTTTTCAGCCCCCAGGTGCGCCAGGTCACCCGGGTCCCTTCACCGTGGACGGGGCCCCGTGGGCACCCCAGTTCCCACAACTCAGGCCGGCTGGCCCGGGCCGTGGGCTGCTCCGGTCACCAGCCCACAGTGCAGGGGAGAGAGGCCCCCCCGGGGAGCCTCTTTTGACTTTTTTTTTAAGAAAAAACAATCCATTTCTTTTGCAGTAATATTTTTAGTACAGCACTTAGTGCTCTTTCCAAGCGAGCTTCCTCGCCACCCGCCCCTGGCCGAAGCCCACTTCTCCCTGCCCGTCCCCTCTTCTCTTAGTTTTTTTTCAGAGACATCTGGAAAGCCAGACCTCTTTGAGTTAGAGCACAGCCCCTTCCCCACCAGCCTGGAGCCCCCACACACCCCGCACCCCACCCCCAGAGGCCAGGAAGGCTGGAAGGCAGGGCCTGGCAGGTGCTCCCGCCCCAGAACAGGGCCCCAAATCAGCAATAAGGAACAAACCCCTCTCTGTACCTGGGCTGGTGACCCAGGTCCATTCCTGCGCCTCGCCTTGTCCTTAGGTGGAATCCGGGGTGCTCCAGCGCAATAGCCCCCCCCCAACTCTTTATTTGCCTAACATATATATGATATATAAATATATATAAAATAGCTATTTTGCTTAAATTTCTATGATTCGTAAAAGTGAAAAATGATGAAGACGGCAATGCTGTCTGAGTTTAGCCTCCTGTCAGCTGTGCCCTGCCCTCCTGCTCCTTCCAGTGACTGGACCACTGGCCACCTCCCATCCCCCAAAGCCCCCCTCCCCCAACTCTCAGTTTGGTCCTGAAAGTTCATCCTGAGCTTTTCTTTCTACTCCAGGACTGGGGTTTCATTTTTTATTAAACAAAAACCACAAAAGTGAAAACACCAATGTATGAAATGCCTTATGATGCCACTCTAGAGGGGGCACGGGGCGTCCATCTGCCGGCCCTCAGAGCTGCGGAGTGTGCCTCTTTCCCCAGCACTGCGTGTGTGAGTGAGCACCTTCTGACTAATAAAAAAAAAAAAAAAATCCCCTTGGCTTTGGCGTTTTGCACCGCCTATGGTGGAAAGAAGTGGGGAGGGGCTGCTGAGGTGTTCAAATGACAAGGGACAGCCTACCAGACAGCTCTATTCTGCTCAGTCCCCAAACAGCAGGGGGTGGGGAAGAGGTCTGCTGGGATGAGGTCTTCGAAAGGCCACAGCCTGACCCGATCCCTGCCCTCCTGCCGTGGCCACCAACTCTCCCAGCTCCTAAGCTAACCCCGGAAAGGCCAAGTCACCCCCAGCCCTCCAAGAGGGCAAGCCAGTTCCTGGGACTCTACCTTGCTCAGTTGCTTGACAACAGTGGCCTGGCTGCTTCTGTTGTGTCTGTCGCTAGGCAACTTGGGTCACAATCTGCTGAGCTGAGGCCCAGCAGTCAAGGGGAAGGGGTGAGGCTGGATGTCAGAGCCTAGATTCTCCCTACCTGCCTGGATGCCCAGTGCCAGCCATCCACACTAGCCCTGCAGAGCTGCTTCCAGTCTCCATTCCTTATCTATGGTGAGTAGGGACAAAGGGGCTGGCGTGGCAGCTGCTGTCTTGGGATGGCAGGGAGGAGGTGGCCCCGGGAGCTGGCCCAGTAGAAAGGGGAAGGCTGGTCAGGGAAGGGAACAGGCTGCCTCAGGGAAGTCCTGAGATGACCAAGGAGCCAGGGTTGGACCAGGGAGAACACTGAACAAAAAGATTCAGCAGAGCAATTTCTGGGATACTGGACCAACCACACACATGGTTCCTTGTATACCAGCCACTGTAGAAAGGTTTTTTTGTTGTTTTGTTGTTGTTGTTGGCAGTCCTGGGCCTGAGCACTGTCTTTGGACTTCTCTCAAGGCTAGAGCTCTATCACTTGAACCTCAGCACCACTTGCAGCTTTTTTCTATGTATGTGGTACCAAGGAATCGAACCTGGGTCTTCATGCATGCTAGGCAAGCACTCTACGAGACCCCACAACACAGTATGTAAAAAGCCTTTATGGATATGATTCAAAAAATGCCTTTAGTTCAGAGGCAAAATGCCATCCTCACAGATGGGCCATTATTGTTGATTCCAAGTCTACAAATTTTAACACTGTTCCTTATCAAAGTTTTACAGTTCAAAAATTAAGCTAGCTGTGAATGCTGGCTCAAGCCTATAATTATAGTTGTGAATCATGGTTCAAAGCCAGTCTGGACATAAAAGTTCTTATGATTCCATCCTTACAATGGCTGGGTGTGGTAGAATGTATCTGTCATCTCAGTGACACCAGATTTACAAAATAAGAGGACTGCAGCCCAGGACAGCTGGGCATGAAGGGAGACCCTAGTTGAAGTATAGTTCAAGTGATAGAGCTTCTGTCTTGCTAGCTTGAGGCACTGAGTTCAATCCCCAGTACTGCCTAAAATAAAGCTGACTGTGAGATGTCTGTGAGAGGAAGAGTAATTGCACACACACACACACAAAATAGATACCTCCCCCCGTCCCCCATTCCCAAGAAGCCACAGACCCAGGAAAGCAGCACCTTAGGCAGCAGGCAGTATGGCTGTTGTACCAAGTTCGAAGAGAGCCAGATTTGTAAAATGCAAATTGTTTTTCCTGACAGACTAGGGCAGAAGTCTGAAAAAAATAAAACATCTGTAAAGGAAAGAGCAGATATTGCACATCCCCAGTGCCAGAGGAAAGGAGAGGACACCAATTTCAAGGATTGTGTAACCCAGAAAACAGCATCTAAGCTGGTCCCTTATCCACGTTCTACCAGTCTATTTCAAACCTTTGACAGGTTAGGTGAGATGGCTCAAGCCTGTAATCGTGGCTGTTTGGGAGGCAGAGGGCAGGGAAATAATGGTTACAGGCCAGCCTAGGCATAAAAGTTCACAAAGACTCCCATCTCACAGTGTGGCTGGGTATATAGCACACACCTGGCAATATTTCTAAAGCTGGCTAACATATGTAATTTCAAACAAAAGCAGTAAAAAATTCTGAAATGAAGGCGTGGCTTAGTAATAGTGTGCTTTTATTTTTGTTGCCAGTCCTGGGGCTTGAACTCAGAGCCTGGGCACTGTCTCTGACCTTTGCTCAAGGTTAGTGCTCTATCACTTGAGCCACAGCTCTGGGACCAGATTTTGGGGTAACTAATTGGAGATACGAATCTCATGGGCTTTCCTGCCCAGGTTGGCTTTGAATTGCAATCCTTAGATCTCGGTCTCCTGAGTAGCTCGGATTACAGAGGTGAGCCACCACAGCCCAGCATAGAGTACTTTCTTAGCTTTTGCAAATGAGTTTTATCCCCAGCACTGCAAAACAAAACAACACAACTCGTAATTCTAATGCCATATGAAATATAGCCCAGCCACTCATCTACTGATAAGCCTATTGCCAAATGGCATTTACTAGAGACATGCATGCACAAATGGTTGCTTTGGGGAAACACTGCATTGTAAGTCATTCCTTCTGTCAGCCAGTTGAAAGAGAACTTTCCTCCCTGGCAGTATGCTGGACTAGTCCCTAGAAAATATTCTCCTTTGTAGCCAGGTTGTGGTGGTTTATGCCTCACTACTTGGAAGGCTAAGATCAGGAAGATCTGGGTTCAAAACTGTCCTGGGTAAACAAGATCCCATTTCAAAATCAGGCATAGTAGATCACACCTGCAACTCCAGGCATGCAGTAGATCTAAGTAGGAGGATCGCAGTCCAAGCCCACAGGAAAATAAAGAACAAGACTTCATATGAAAAATTAATAAGGCCAGAAAGTTTGGGGGCATAGTGCAAGTGGTAGGAAAGAAAAACAAATCCCATAATTTTCTGAATACCAATTCGAGTAAGGATTAATCTCCAAAAGAAAACCAAAAAGAAATGCTATTTCCAAAGTGGAAAAAACATTAGTATTCCCCAAAGATCTTTTTAAAAAACTTTTGTTATTGTTGTTTGGTCATGGGGCTTGAATTCTGGGGCCTGGGCACTGTTCCTCAGCCCTTCAGCTTAAGGCTACCGCTCTATCACACTGAGCCACACACACAGTGCCACTTCCTCCCTTGAACTCTGGGTCTGGGTGCTGTCCCTGAGCTCTTCAGCTCAAGGCTACCACCCTCCTCTTTGAATCACAGCACCAAGTTCAATTCCAGTTTTCTAATGGTTAATTGGAGAGTCTCACAGACTTTTGTTCCCTGGCTGGTTTTGAGCTGAGCTCCTCAGATCTCAGCTTACTGAGTAGCTAGGATTATAGGTGTGAGCCACCATGCCTGGCCCAAGTATCTTTTAAGAACCAAACCCAAGATATTAGCAAAAACTTATTAAAACATTGTGGACATAGACTTTACCGAACCATTGTATAAGACACATAATTATTAGAAGTGGGGGTTCTAGATAATTTCCTAAACAGATAAAATCTATTGAACATAAGGTAAAGTGAAGGCAGGGGCACATCTCTGAAATCCCAGGATGTGGGAGACAGGAGCAGGAAGATACAGGTCAGCCTGACCTACACAGCAGTCCCTGTGTGCATTGGCTCACTCCTGTTATCTTATTCAACAGGCTGACATCTGAGGATTGCAGTTCAAATCCAGCTAGGGAAAAGTCCATGAGACCCTCTACCCCTCTGCCCAAAAGACTCAAAAAGCCAAAAGTGAGAGAGCACTAACCTTGAGCAAAGTTCAGGGACAGCACCTAGGCCTTGAGTTCAAGCCCAAGGTTTGACATGCGGGTGTGGGTATGTGCACGCACAGGCATGCATGCACACCTGTTTCCAACAAACAAACCAAGAGCTCAGTAATAGATTTCTTGCCTAGTATGTGCAAGGCCCTGGGTTTGATTTTCTACACAGCAAATACAAGCCCCAGTACTAACACAAAACAAGACCTTTGAATAGGTGGCTCATGCCTGTAATCCTAGTTACTCAAGAGGCCAAGATCTGAGCATTGAGATTCAAAACCAGCCTGGGTAGAAAAGTCCATGAGATTTTTTTTTTCTTTTTGCCAGTCCTGAGGCTTGAACTCAGGGTATAGGTACTGTCCTTGAGCTTTCACTTGAGCCACCGCACCACTTATGGCTTCTTCTGTGTATGTGGTACTGAAGAATCTAATCCAAAGCTTTATGCATGCTAAGCAAGCACTCTACCACTAAGATACACTCCTTGGCCCTCATGAGATTCTTTAACTCCAACTCACCAGCCAAAGCCAAAAGTGGAGATGTGACTCAAGTAGTGGAGCACTAACATTGAATGAAAAAACCAAGTTCAAGTCCCAGTACCAGCAAAAATAATATCAATATGTACATAAAATTTCAGTAACTTAAATGGCTGCTGGTGAGAAAAAAAATCTGGGATAAAGACAAAGGGCTAGCGACATGGCTCAAGTGGTACAGTGCTTGCTTGGCAAGTATAAGGCCTTGAATTTGGATACAGGAAGAGGAAAGCAGGCAGGCAGGCAGGAAGGGAGATTACAAGATGTTACAGGAATATGCCTAAAACATGAAACATAAGTACACAAACATCATAGACTTTAGGGCAAAAAAAATCACCCTCTTGGCCAAGTGCAATGGCTCAGGCCTTATAATCCTAGCTACTCAGGAGACTGAGATTTGAGGATCAAGATTCAAAGCCAACCTGGGCATAGAAGGACTTGAGACTCATCTCCAATTAACTTCTAGAAAACGGGAAGTGGGGCTTGGCTCAAGGCCTTGAGCAGAAGAGCTCAGGGGCAGCACTCAGGCCGAGTTCAAGCCCTATGACACACAAAAAAAATTTACCATCTTCTAGATTTCAATTACTAGATGTTTTTAAAGTCACTTGTTAAGCTCCTAGATACAACATATAAGGCACTATATGTAACTGCACATGGAAAGTGTATGAGGATCAATCCCACATCTACGCCAGCCATAAAACATCAGCGGATAAACTGTGATACAGCCCCTTATTCATTCTCTTTTTTTTTTTGGCCAGCCCTGGGGCTTGCACTCAGGGCTTCAGCACTGTCTTTGGGCTTTCTGAAGGCTAGAGCTGTATCACTTGAGCCACAGCACCACTTCTAGCTTTTTTTATGTATGTGCTGCTGAGGAATCGAACCCTGGTCTTCATGCATGTTAGGCAAGTACTCTACCACTAGGCCACACTCCCAGCCCCCAACCCCTTATTAAATAGCACTGAGGTCAATTCCACATCAACCAGTAAGACAACTGGGGAAAAACATGAAAATATCAACAAGTATATGTTGAAGTCATAAGTCAAGGAAGAAGCAACAGAAAATTAACACTACATATCAAAACATACAAGATACAGGTAAAGCTGTATTCAGAGGAAAATTGATAGTATAAAAGGCTCTGTTATGTAATCTGATTACGTGGAGGCTGAGATTGGGAGGATTGTGGTTTCAAGGCCCCCAGTATAAAGAGCTTACAAGATTCCGTATCTCAAGAGAAAGCGGTGTGTGGTAGCACCTGACTGTCATATCAACTGTAGCAGGAAGTATAAAGGAGATTCAGACCAGGCAAAATATAAAACCCTACCTTAAAAATGGTCAAAGCAAGCCAGGCACAGTGGCTCACGCCTGTCATCCTAGCTACTCAAGAGGCTGAGATCCTGAGGATCATGGTTCAAAGCCAGCCTGGACACTAAAGACTATGACTCTTTTTCTCCAATTAACCACTAGAAAACAAGAAGTGGGGCTGTGGTAGCCTTGAGCTGAACTGCTCAGGGACATTGCCCAGGCCCAGAGTTCAACCCTTAGGACTGGAAAAAAAAAAAAAAAGTCAAAAGCAGGTCAGGTACACGGTGGCTCACGCCTGTAATCCTAGCTACTCAGGAGACTGAGATCTAAGTACCACAGTTGAAAGCCAGCTTGGGCAGTAAAGTTCATGAGATACCTCTTTACAGTTGACCAACAAAAAGCCAAACAGCCATGACTCAAGTGGTACAGTGCTAGCCTAGAGTAAAACAGCTCAGGGACAGGGCCCAGGGAGGGCAAAAATAAAAAACATTATTATATAAGGAAAACATGAGGTAAACATGTAATTTGAATAAGAAACAATAGGATAAACTAAAAAGACCAGAAACAAATGAAACAAAAAAGACAGTAGCCCCCCTTTACCCATAGAGAATACCCCAAGGTCTTAAGCAATGCGTGAAACCACCGCCGGTACAACCATTTATATACTATAAGGATAAGGGTTAATTATAAAAAAAATAACTTGCATTTTAAAAAAGCAAGTCAGATAGTTAAGATTGTATTATATACAATTACATTACAAATGTAGATTTACTTAGGGTATAGCTAACAAGACCTCTAAAAGGAAAACTATATATGTATTTTTGATACTGATGAAAGAAAGATCTAAATCAATGGAGAGTTAAAGTGGTTGAAAGATTTATAAATATATCAATTCTTCTCAAACTGAAAATAGATGTCATTAATTCCAGTGAAAGCCCTATACATTTTCACATGGAGTTGATGATTTAAGCCTTATAAGGAAATTCAAAACTAAGCACAGTCAAGAGAGTCTTGAAATTTAAAAAAACAAAAGGAGGACTGGCTCTATTAGATATAAAACTTTATTGTAAAACTATAAATCAATGTTGGTTTGGACAGAATGCATACATATAACCCAAAGTCCAGTACAGATTCATACATATACAAACATTTGAGATATTAGTAGCAGCACTAAAGGAGCAATAGAAAATAACAGGACTTTTCAATAAGGGGGCATTGAGGCAATCAGAAACAGGAAAGGGAGGAGGAGAAGGAAGGAGGAGAGGACAGGAGGAGAGAAGGAAGGAGGGAAGAAAAAAGGGGGAGGAGAATCTGGGGATGTGGCTCAAGTGGTAGAGCCCAGAGTTCAAGTCCTAAACATCTGAAAAGTGCTTAACCATCATAAAAACTAAGGCAATGCAAATTGAACCCACAACGAGATGCCACTACTCAGAATGGCGAAAGATTTCAAACTTAACAATAAGTGTTGGCAAAAAGTAGGAAGAAGATGGTTACAAAAGGCCAGCAACTGCTAGTTTGGAAAGTAAAGTCAGTAAAGTGACAATGGGCAAGAGCTATGACTTGGTAATTCTGCTTCAAAGTCCTACATGCATGCAACAAGAGACAAACAAGATTGTTCGCAGCTAAATTGTAGTAGCAAGATAGCTACGCACACAGCAAAAGTGGCTCACACCGCAAGCTTCGCTACTTACAATGTTGAGAGGCAGAGATTGGGGAAATTAGGTCTGAGGCCAGCCTGGGCAGAAAAGTTGTGAGATTTCCCCCCTTTTTCAATGGAAAGCTGGATACAATGATGAGCAGCTGTTGTCCTAACTAGGAAGTTTAATATAAGTGGATGGAGGCCTAAGCATAACACCTGGCAGGAAGCAAGACTAGCTAAAAAATAAGTAACACAGGGGCTGGGCACTTGGCCTAGTGGTGGAGTATATGCCTCGCATGCATAAAGCCCTGGGATTGATTCCTTGGTACCACATACACAGAAAAATGTCAGAAGTGGTGCTGTGGCTCAAGTGGTCCTTGAGAAAAACTCAAGGACAGTGCACAGGCCCCGAGTTCAAGCCCCAGGACTAGCCAAAAACACATACACACACAAAAATGGCTGGAGGCATGGCTCAGCAGGAAGAGTGCCCGCTTAGCAAGCATGAAGTCCTGAGTTCAAACTCCAATACCGAAGAAAAAAAGGAAAAAGCAAGCACAGGTTTTTAAGTAAAATTCACTTGTTTTCATAACTGTAAAATACTATTAACAACTACAGCTGAAACACAATGTTGCAAAGCTAAAACAAATGGCAACACAGGGGGGAAAAAAACCTTCTCCTCTGCCTGTCTAAATTGGAAAACAGGCAAAGCCAAATGGCTACGACCAAATTCAAGTCTTTAAAGTGTAACAAAGCACAGAAAAGATTCAGGATGATGGTTACTTCTGAGAAGAGAGGAATAGTACGGTACCCAGGAGATAACCCTACTCTAAAGTACCTAATATGGAAAACATTGCCACTGCTTAGCGTCTAATAAAAATAGCAATAAAAGCAGCAGCTGAAAGGAAAAGCTCTACATAATTTGAGGTGGGATTTTTGTTGTTATGACAGAGCTTGGCTAACTCAACTCCTGCAGCTTCAAACTCCTGATCTGCCTGCCTCAGCTTCCTACTTGATAAGCTATATGTCTGTTTACTTGTTTAAATAGTGAAAAGACAGGAGAAAATTTAACCAGTCTCCAAGGGACATACATTCTCATTTTATTGTGTGCTTGCTGCCCCCTAGTGCCCAACTCAGGAAGGACATGTAGCTATGATACCAGAAAACACAAGAAACAAAACTTGTGACACTTCAAATCCATTTTACTCAAACCAGACCAACATCCTGCTCAACTCTCACATGTAGGTTAGGAACAATACCTAGATAAGTATTCACATTCTTTCAGATATTCTCTCAAGGACAAATTTGTAATTAAGCTTTTAAGAGTAGTGACAGGTGCTGGGCACTGTGGCTTACACACCTAGCTACTCAGGGGGCTAAGAGCTGAGGATCGTGGTTCAAAGCCAGCCTGGGCACTAAAAGATCTGTGAGATTCATCTCCAATTAACCACCAGACAACTGGAAGTGGAGCCGTGGCTAGCCTTGAGCTGAAGAGCATAGGGACAGTGCCCAAGCCCTGAGTTCAAGCCCAGGACTGGCAAAAAAAAAAAAATAGTGACGGAAAAGTATTCCATCACATGGGGCCTGGAGTTTGGCCTAGTGGTAGAGTGCTTGCCTAGCTTGCATGAAGACCTGGGTTCGATTCCTCAGTACTACATACATAGAAAAAAAAAAGCCAGAAGTGGTGCTGAGGCTCAAGTGGTAGAGCTCTAGCATTGAGAAAGTCCAAGGACAGTGCTCAGGCCCTGAGCCCAAGCCCAGGACTGACAAAAAAAAAAAAATCACAAGTATTGGGTCAGAAAATTATGTAAACTTTATGAAGAAATCATAAAATATTACTGGAGAATATAAAAAGTCTTAAATGAAAAAGCATTTCATATTTTCTGGGGGAGTTTTAATATAAAAAAAGGCAATCCTTGGGCTGGGAGCATGGCCTAGTGGCAGAGGGTTCACCTAGCATGCACAAAGCCCTAGGTTCAATTTCCAGGAACCATACACACAGAAAAAGCCAGAAGTGGCACTGTGGCTCAAGTGGCAGAGCACTAGCCTTGAGCAAAAAGTGTCCAAGGACAGTGCCCAGGCCCTGAGTTCAAACCCCAGGATTGGCAAAAAAGAAAAAAAAAGTCAATCCTTGAAAAAAATACTAATTTTATGCAATCAGAATTTAAATCCCAATAGAAGCATTTTTACGAGAATAAATTCTAATATTTGAAAAAGCCTTTTCTGTGTTGGATGCTGGTACTGGTTCTTTAACTTAAAAGTCTTGTGCTCTCACGGATGGATCTCTACCACTTGAGCCATGCCTCCAGCCTAGTATGTTTGCTTGATTATGGAATCTCATGTGGCTCTCTCTCCAGGTCTCTGGGCCAGAAGGACACCTTTTCAAATGCAACGACGAGGGGAGTTTCATCTGCACTCGGAGCATACGAGCATATGGTCCCTCACTTGGCTACATAAGGGAAGGGTCGCCACGCGGGCGCGCCCCTAGATGCGGCCATTACCTCCCGGCGGGCGCACGCAGGGCTCAGTGGCGCCGCGCGGGTTCCGTTGGGCCGCACCGCGTGCCTGGAGCAGCAGCCGCGCCCCGGGCGCCGGGCAGAGCCGTTGGGTAGCCGCCCTGCTGCCCCCAGGCCTCGGGAGTGGCAGACGGGCTCAGTCTCGGTGCTCAGGGCCTGGGCCGGGTCAGAGGCGCCTGTGATGCCCGGGTAGGTGAAGGTTCAGCTCAGGAGACTGGACTCCCCGGGGATCGGATCCGCCCCCCTCGCCGAGGCAGTAAGCCTGGCTCAGCTGGCACGGCAAGCCACAGCGTTGGAGCTGGGCAGGAAAGCTGCCCTGGGTAGGGTGAGGGGCTTCCGAGGACTGGCAAGCATCGCCTCGCACATGAGGGATCCCTGCTCCCGCACCAGGTAAGGACCATCGCCACCGCCACCAAGTCTCAGGCCTTGGTGGCAGCTGCCTAGATGCCAGCGCCCCGGGAAGGACCTGGCACCTGCAGCGTCCCGGTGGAGGTGGAGTGGAAGCTCGGCCAACTCCCCTCTGGAGGCCGCAGAGCCCCAGGCCGTCCACCCCGGAGAAAAGCACCTGAAGGTCTAGGGGGAAGCTGGGAGTGGCGCACAGAATGGAGGTCACGGCAACAAGAGGCTCCAGGGCCCATGCCAACGTCGTGCGCAGCTCCAAGACTCAGCTTCTCTAAGGACTAAACTGGCTCTTTGGCTGGAAAGCAGGAATCCTTGTCTAATCCTTTATTTAAAGAGAAGGAACAGAGTGGCCTGTGCGAGGCTCTGCATCGTGGAAAAAGGTTGTTTTTTGTTGTTGTTGCTAGACCCATCAAGTGGCACAAATTGGGCCTGGCACATGGCAATTTACTGAATAAAAAACGCCAAGACTAGCCAGGCACCAGTAGTTCATGCCTGTAGGACCACTCCAGAGGCTGAGATCTGAGGACCACTATTTGAAGCCAACCGGGTCAGGAAAGTCCATGAAACCCTTAACTAGCTTTGAGGAGAAAAAAATGGGGGTGGGGAAATAACACCCAGGCCTGGCACAAAACAAACTGGCAACACGAAGGCAGCATGTTCTCCTGGAGTTCTGTTTCCTGGGTGCTCCCGTGCAGCTACTCTGAGAACCGAGGACTCTATGGCCGTTTCACTAGGAGTCCCCAAATTCCATCTCCAACAATGGAAAGAACACTGCAGTGGAATTCTCAGAAAGTTCCAGACCCCTTGGAAACTTTCTGGCTCAGTTGCAGGAGGACATTCCCTCAGGAACAAGTAGCCCCTGGAGATGCCGATTGCTCAGGTCAGCCCTGAGTTGTGTGTAAGTAGCAAAATGGCAAAAATCGGGAGCTCTATCAGGCTTGCTTTATTGGTCCTTAGAGCTGTGCCCTCCTGGCTAACACTGCTTTAACCCAGATTCAGAAAGGAAATCGGACCCAACAAGAGAGGAGAGCCTCTAAACCAATGGGCAGTATTGCTCAAAGAGGGAACCAGGAATGTTTACTCTGCCTGTTATGAACGCTTGCCTTCCTTTAGTAAATAAAAAATGTCATGCCCTTGTCCACTGAACTGGCAAAAGGCAGCACTCACTCCAAGGATAATTAGGGGCTAAGAGATATGGCATTTTTCCCTTGCTTTACCATCTGATTTACAAAAGGCACCCTAACCCATGACTCAGAAACGCATACAGCCCTGTACCAAAAATGAAGTAACAACTGGCTAGTGAAGTCAATCTCATTAATTCCAGCTGACTCTGAAACTCATTTTCAGGTTAGTAAATAGTTGAAGGAGATGTAGTGACAATGCTGGAAAGTGAGGAAGGCATGCCGTTTGCAGAAGCTAGAAGGCAGTTCCAGAATGTGTCTTGGGATTGTTAAAGCACCATTGACAGCAGCCTCCCTTTTTGGGATCTACCCTCTATACAGATCTAAGTTAAAACACAATCAGAACACCATTCAGAGAACTGTTAAATGACACTATATCAAAGACAAATTCCCTGTGGTGGCTCAGAATAAAGATGGCCCACGTAGATCACTTTGAAACAGGCTTTAGGATATACTTGGTAAAACAGGTGGAAACAGAACAAGGGTATGTGTGTGCGCACACATGTGCACTCAGGGTGGATACATTCTCCATGGACTTGCTTTCTACAGCCCTGCCTGTAGTGTTTGGATTTTTCCTGTATGTGCTACACAAGCCAGGTCTGAGGATCCTTCCTTACAGGTGGGCCCAGCTCACCTCTGCCTCCTTTCACATCAGACTGCTCCATGCTGACTGGCCCATAGGGACACACATGCACTGCATTTTATCTTCCTACCCAGAGCACCAGGAGCTCTGCCTGGTAAACCAACTGCAGAGGATGGGTTACACATCTTCAGAGCGAAGCTAAAACATTTGGCAAGTTCAGTCTCTTTCTGTGGGTGGTTTAGGAGGCAACTCAAGAGTTTAAGTCACAGGGCACAAGAAAATGAAAAAGGTACTGGATTTCACAGAATGCAGTTTGGGAGCCTCGTGAAGAGTTTATAGTATTGCATTTTGATGACATGTAAGTAAAAAATGTGAGTATTTTTATTTCAACCCTCAAAGTAAAATGCAGGATCAATTTCCTTTCAGATGAAAACAGGTTTGGGGACAAAAGTAGACCACAAACTCACTGCCTAAGGGTCAACTGACAGCTGGATAAGTGGGATTTGCCAGCTCAAGAAACCCCAGGTGCTTCCAATGTTCCAGAGGAAGAGGATCACTGCTGAGTGGCGCTGCCCCAAGCAGCTTCCTCCTGGGGCATGGTCCAAGGAAGCCTGGGACCTACCTGTCACAAGTGGGAAAGGAAATGGGATTCCATTGTGGCCGGGGTCCCTTGTCCAGCTTTCCTGTCTTCTGGAGATGTGGCTGGGCAGCAGCTGCCACGGCTGACTTGGGGTAGGTGAATTGTGGAAACATCCAAGAGTATGAATCATCACAGGTGAGTGGTACAAGGTCACAGTTCTTAATGCCTTGAGGCCCAGGATAAGGAGTAAGAAAAAAAAAAAAGTTGTTGAGGGGAATGAAACCAGAGTTCTTCCAATGTTCATTAGGGAAAACTTCAGCAGCTCTTTTGGACCCTGAGAAGTTGTCTTGAAGGACACAGCTTCTGGGCTGTGACTGGGCAGGGAGGGAAGGCCAAGTGTGCTTGCTGCAGAGATGCCTCTCAAGTCCCTGAAGCGAGAGTTTCCCTGGGCCCCATTTTTTCGTGTTCCATGGGGCACAGAGTTAGTAGAGAAGCAGCAGGAACCAGTACCACTGAGCAGCCATGGACAGAGGCCTTCTCCTTGGGAGGAGGGCTCCTTCACTCCTGCACCTTCCCTGAGCAATCAGTCCTGTGGACTCAACACCTGGAGTGCTGACCCAGCATCTACTCCCCAACCTTAATATAAGCTACTAAGATAGGAAACCTGGCAGTCCACGGCTGAGGAATCAATCCCCACACCCCCAGAGACAACTTGGGGTGCGTGGGAAGGCTGAACAGCAAGGTGCTTTCTTCCCCAAGCTGGACAATGCCACAGCCACCTGGGTTAGCAGCAGACCCGAACACCTCTGACATAACACAGAGAGGCACTATGAGGAGAGTCCCTAGGACGCTGAGCTTGCTCTGACCACCTCAGGAAGGGGGCCCCCTGGAACCCCACCCCCCTGCATGCCCCAGATGCCATTTTGTCCCCCTAGGAGAGAAGCCACTGCCATCCCCGGTGCTTCTCCAGCTTTGCCCTGGCACTTGGCCTCACCACCACTGTGAGGAGCCAAGAGCTTAAGTGGCTCAGGGTGACTCTGTGAGGAGCCAAGAGCTTAAGTGGCTCAGGCTCAGTCACCCAGTGTGGCAAAAGTGGGAAGTTTTTCCATCCTGTGCCTGAGTTACACGCACAACATGTATGGTCTCACAGCAGGCGCAGCATCGTCTCTTTTCAAAAAAATAAATATTTATAAACTTAGGGAGGAAGATTCAAAGTCTTTTCCTCCAAAAGCACACATGTCCTATGAGTCAAAACAAGTATGAGTCCAGCAGCTCGTGAAGGTACCCTCCCTCCCCGGAAGCTGCTGCACTGAAGGGCGGGGGTGGGGGCGGATTTCTGGCTCCCGGCCTCAGTCCCCCTTGGTGATGAGGTCTTCGATGTACGCATCCAGCTCATCATCTGTGTTGATGTCTATGTCCTGGAACAGAGCATGGTGGGGAGTTAGAGCTGGGGCCACAAAGTGAGTGGTTCCTGGGGCCGAGGCCAGGGAGGGTCCCCCTCATTCCCTTCACTCCAGCTGTCGATCTTTTTAGGCTTGAATCTGGGTCCAACTTCTAGCCCTTGTATTTATTTTTCAGAAAGGGTCTTGTGTTTTTACTTGGAGATGGCCTCAGACTTAGTGGGATAAGAGGCCTGTACCCCATCTGGCTTCTTAAGATGTTCCTGGACTGACCTTGCACCATACACTATCTCATTTTCCACAGGGATTTTAGGCAAGAACCACCATACCTGACCTGTCTTTTGGCCAGTCCTGGGGCTTGAACTTAGGGCCTGGGCATTGTCCTTGAACATTTTGGCTCAAGGCTGTGTTCTACCACTTGAGGCCCAGCTCCACTTCCAGCTTTTTGCTGGTTAATTGAAGTCTCACACTTTCTTGTTGGCTTTGAACCGGGAACCTCAGATCTTAGCCTCCTGAGTAGCTAGGGTTTTAGGTATGAGTCACGGTACATGGCATCACCTGTCTTGATCACCTAATCCTTATCATTTGTTCATGATAGCCAGGCTTCCTGCTCTTTCCCTACCTCTCTACCACCAACCTCCCATTTATTTCCTTAGATATAGATACCTAGCTGTCTTCCTTCTCTCCGTCACAATATTCCTAGCCCTCACAATATGGGATACTGGATTCCCAGCTTCTAAACTGCCATGCTTCCAACGTGAGTGTCTTATACTAAAAAGTGGACTCATGTCCCACTCTTGTGATGCCATGATGCCACCCAAACGACCCTAGCCAAGCGGCCAACCCTGCATTTGGTCTCCCATTTGTTACTCCATCGTACCACCACCACTACTACTGATTCATCCACTACACTACGCGGCTCTACGTGGCTGTGAGAGCTAGGACTTTATCTGCCCTGTCTCCCCTCCCCCTTCCCCGCCATCACCCCGCCATCACCCCCAGAATAGGCACAGAGCAGATACCCGTGTTCACTGCCTAGAGTACTACGGGCCCTTCCCACTTCCGGACTGCGCAGTTCCACCTGGGACATCATATGGAAAAGCAAGAACTTTATGGCTTGGAAGGTTCTCAAATCAGGCTGTACATGGGAGTGTCCAAACAAGGGACAGAAACGGGTTCAGTGGCTCTGGCCGGGAAGGCCCACCTCAGCCCTCTGGTCAGGATGCTGTGCAGCCAGGGTTGGAAGCAGAGGTTCTTATGGGTAGACGGAGTCTTGTGAGAAGATGGTAGGAGGTGCCAGGCCTCCTGCCTGAGAGACCAAGTGGTCCAGCTGCAATGGAAGGGCTGCCTGGCTCACCTCCTGCACCTTTTGCAGCAAAGCCACAATGTTGGTCCTCAACTTCTGCAGTTTCTCCTCTGTCTCACGGAGCTTCCTCTCAGAGGTGCGCAGACTCTCCTCAGAGGCCTTGGCCCGAGAGTCGGCACGGCTTTGATAGGAATTGCACAGATTCTGGAGCCCCGCTTCATACTGCTTGAAGTATTCTTTCTGTGGAAGGAAGCCAGGGTGAAGCAAGCATGAGTTCACAGGACCTTTGTAAGATGGGCAGCTCAGACTGAAACCATTTCAGTGCAGAGGCAAGCAGACGTGCAGGATCTAAGGCAGACACCACAGTGCCCATCTCACGGGACCACCACTTGAAGTGTACAATGTTTTGAGGCTTGACAAGCAGCTATTTGGTATTGGTACTTGTTTTTTGTTGAGCATATAACTAGGGATTAAGAAATATGGAATATTGAGCAGTTAATAAAGACATTTTTAGGGCTCACATTGTCTTTGTCTTCTACAGTACTGTAACTACGATATAAAAGTGGTGTAACAGAAGGCCCACTAGTCTTGTAGGTAGCAATCGGGTCTTGACTTGTAAATTTTTACCCTGCTTTAAGGTTAATCAAAGAGGGAAATGCAATAGGAAAAGAAATTGAATAAATCTTTCGGAATCCTTTCCATAGGGAATGAAACCGGAGAGCAGTCAACTCCTCAGCTGTCTAAGGCCATGTCAAGTGCTATGCCAAGCTGGCTGTATTGACCAAAAGGTGCTGAGGAAGGGAAAGAGAAGGTAGCTTCAACAAGGAGCTCACAGTAACAGCTGGCAGTATGCTAACAGTATGTGGTCTCACCTCTTATGCAAGTTATGGCAGTGCATATGACTTGCATATGATTGCAGACTGTCTCCAGTCAAGTACCCTCTATTTGACAATATCAATTCATTTGGGAAAGACAACTTAGGGTTAACATGGCTTGTCTATTCCCTATCTTGAGATAAAAGCTGGAACATGTGAATTTCAAATCCAGTCTTCAAAATGCCATCTTCTAAGGGGAAATTCAGAGAGACTGGCAGCATAAACCTATCAGTAGGTTTATAACAGGCTGCTGTTGAATCAGACTCCACTGTAGCCAACACAAACAGCATCAGCAGATCTGGATGCCTTTGTGGGTTTTGAGATGTTTTCAGGATTTCCCTAATCCTCTTATGGCTAGAGAAGCTGAGAGGCACCATAGCCTGTAACCCTTCCCCTTCTACCTCAGTACCAACAACGCATGCTCCATGAGGTCCAAGAATACCAAGAGTGCAATATAAACTGCATCTCCCATATCTAATGCCATCCCATATCTAATGCCTAATTTCTAAGTGGCCCTCCAGGAGTCGATGGGGACCCAAAGGTGAGCCTCACTGCCACCTTGAAAGCTGCACTGCTGAAATTCAAAATTGCCATGCTCCTCACCAGAAGCTACATTCAGCTTTTTAAAAATATTTAGGCTGGCGTCTCACACCTGTAATCCCAGCTACTCAGGAGGCTGAGATCTGAGGTTCACAGTTCAAAGCCAGCCCAGGCACGAAAGTCCATGAGACTCTTACCTCTAATGAACCAGAAGTGGCACTGTGGCTTAAGTGGTAGAGCACTAGTGTTAAGCTAAAGAGCTCAGGGACAGAGTTCAAGCCCCATGACTGACAAAAAATAATGCATTTGCAAGGCCTCTGGAAGGCTTTGTGGAACTCCTAGTCTATCATAACAGGAAAAAGAACCAGCATCCACAGATTGATACGGACATATGAACTGAGCAGACTCAAGTCCCTGACATACCTCCACAGTCCTCCGCCTGACCCTCTTTAATCAACACATTCTCCACCTCTCTCTGAACCTGAGTTTCAACTCCTATCTTATGTCATCTTTGAAAATAGAAAAGAGATAGTCTATATTTTTCTCTTGTAAACTTATTATCAAGCATTCAGTTGCCACATGAGGATCCACGGTCTGGATAAAGTAATCCAATATCTATTCTAATCCTCTCTTCCTTTCCCTAGAAAATCTTCCCATCTAAATGTCCCCATCAGGATGCTGCTGCTGGCCTTTACACTCATCAGAAACATGGTGCAGCACAAGCCTCAGCTCATCATTTTCCTTACACTTACCCTGTTTTCTCTCAGTTTAACTTCTAATTCCCCACAAACCTAAAAATCTGCTTCTACTGTCACCTCTCACTCAGTGACAGTCTGTCAACAACCTCTGATACACAGTCCTTTTACCCTCTGGCCCATTCCTACTATCCTGACTTCCATTCCCGGCCCTCTGACCTCTGACCTTTCAAAACACTGTAGGCCTTTACCCTGGACATGGCATAGACATGGTGGTTCATACAGCTCAACCCTTTGCTGGCCCTCCATTCCTTCCAGAGGTTAGGCTAGCATGCTCACAGTGTATACCAACCGATGCACCACTTCCAACTGTCTCCTCTCCTAAATGCTCAACTTACAACTGCTGCTCTGACCCTACTGCCACCCTCCCCTCCCCACCCAAGCCTCTGCCATTGGAGTCCGCACCTCAGACAGCAAAGGACACGCTGAACCTTGTTTCTTCAAGCTTCCTTCCCTGGCTGCCATAGTGGTGGCCACTGCCCACCCACCACTCACCGTGCTCAGCAGGTCTCTAAGGAATCTCAAGGGTCCTGAGGAAGGGTTGGAGGAGGTGACTCCTAACACTGGCTGGGCCATCAGAGCCCTGGTGCTCCTCACACACCACAGTGTCTGCCTACCTACCATTCAGTCTCTTTTCTATTACCTGGGACAAAGTTACTTGTGATGGAATAAAGGAATATACTTGACTAAAAAGTTAAACCATGATTTCAAGGAAGGTGCAACAGTGCCTATGGTGAGAGGGGCACCATGGCTTTCAGCACACCAGAGTCTGCTCCAGTCAAAACCGCATTTTCTCCACAACACAGTCTCTTCCTTCCTTCTCTGAGCAGAAGGAAGAGAAGCCAGGAAGTGGAGTTGTGGCTCAAACAGCCAAGCACCAGCCTTGTATGAAAAGCACACAGGCCCTGAGTTCAAGCCCCAGTACTAAGACAGACAGACAGATAAGACAACACACACACACAGACAAGACAAAACACACACACACACACACACACACACACACACACACACACACACACAAAAGGAAGCCAGCTAAAGCTGAGGCAGAGTGCAAAGCTGAGAGCTAGTGATCTCAGGAGCAATTATAAGCACAAGCAAGGAAGGGGATGCAAAACCAAAGACAGACCAGACTCACCAGAGGAAAAGATATTAGCTCATGTGAATTCATAACACTCAGCTCCTTCTTGGAGATGGGAAAACTCGGAGGCAGAAAATATCGTAAGCAATTCCTAAGCAAGAAAGAAGGTGGGAATGAGAACTCGAAAGGTATGGTGTGGAGAAGAAAGCCCAGAGAAGAAAGCCAATGACACAAACCGGAGAATCTGGACTAGCAGGTCGATGGTCTCATGGCTGGTGCTTGGGGCAGTGGTATCGGGCTCTATGCGGGCACAGTCAGAGGTAGAGGGCTCCACCACAGCCACAGGCTGCTGGACCGACACAGCCTCCTCTTCCTCTCCACCCTCTTGCTGTGTGTCAGGGCTTTGATACTCAGGAGACGGTGGCTTCATCAGCCGAACATCTTCACTGCCTTTCTCCACCCTATGGGGCACAGAGCTTGTGTCAGGACATCCTGGGTTCCTAATGCTGCCTCCTCCCTTTGTTCTTGCTGCCTTGTCATCCTGGCCTCCCAGAAAAGGGCATTACCAGCGGTCTCTCGGCGTTACGTCTGTAGGCACATAGTCAAACTTCACCTTCCACCGAACCACATTCTTGCCCACTTCCACAGCTGTTACACGGCCAGTGTACCATTCCTTGTTCACACGAACCTCCACGTGCAGTCCTTTATCTGAGAATTCAGAAATGAGAAATCAGAGAAGTAGATTACAGTCTCCACTTAGCCAGGGCGGGGGGTGGGAAGACAGGAACCCCAGATGCTTGCCAGACTACCCCAGGGACCCAGTGTCCAGCCATCCCATATCTGTTACAACGCTGCTGGAAAGCAAGAGGATGAGTGAACAAAGAATTGTTTAGAAAACAAAAACATGCCAGGTATAGTAACATACATCTATAGTCTCAGCACCCAGAAAGCTGGGCAAAAGGATCACAAGTTCAACAACACAAGTTCAACAACAGCAAGTTCAAAGCAAGCCTGGCTTAAGATTCTGGCTCAATACTACACAGGCATATGCACACACACACGCGCACACACACACAAAAGAAAAAACATCATACAGCAGGGTTGGGAACCTAAGATGGTTCATTGATGAAAGGCCCTGGTTTAATCTCCAGCACTACAAGCCAGAAAAACAAAACAATCCCAAAACACACGAGGGATATTAACTTTGGAATTCGGCTTGGGATTAGACTGAGATCACTTGATGCATCAAGTCCAAGCCCAAGCAAGACCTCCAAGCCTTCGGGGAACAAACTGCTGCTAGTGAAGGATCTACTTGACCACTACCACAGGCTGCGGGGACCTTCCCAAGCTCACCTTTCTGAGCATTTTTGAGTTCAGCTTGGTCCTCTTCCTCAGCACTGTCTGATTGCTGCAAGGAGGCATCTCCTGTGACCTGCAAGAAAGACTTCTCTATTACCGGCCTCATTACCACATTTCTATTACCAGAGACTCTATTACCACACTAATCGGTGAAGTTGTCTTGTGCTGCAGTAAAATTCACTCTCTAAAATTATGGTGTTAAGTATCTACTCTTCTGCCATCTTTAAAATAAGGTAACCCCTCTGAGCCTGGTGTGGTGGCTCACACCTGTAATCCTAGCTACTCAGGAGGCTGAGATCTGATGACCAAGGTTCAAAGCCATCCAGGGCACAAAAGGACCTGAGACTCTTATCTCCAACTAACCTCTAGAAAATGGGAAGTGGGGTTTGGATCAAGGATAAGGCGATAGCCCTGAGCTGAAGAGCTCAGGGAAAATGCACAGGCCCAAGGGTAGGGCAGTAGCCTTAAGCTAAAAAGCTCAGGGACAGTGCCAAGGTCAGTTCAAGCCCCATGATGCCCCCCCCAAAAAAAACCCACTGTACATCACCTTTATTATAACAATAAAAAAACTAAAAAATAATAAAGGTATGAGGCATATCACAGACATGGGGAAACAGTGATCCCAACCTCCCCCTAGGGTACCAGTGGGACTCTGGGCCTATAATTACAGCCAATCTCACTCTAAATCAATCCTCCCTGACAATGTATTTGCAGTCATCTGGATGAGTCTTTGAGAGTCCTCGGTTTGTGGAAGGCTCAGGTCATCAACACAATGGGAGCACAGACTAAGTATGAGCACACAGGCTGGGGAAGGAGGCTTTGACAACCTCACCTCAATCACTCACCTCGTTTGAATCCTTCTTTTCCTCCTTCACAGCAAACTTGCCCCGTTTGCACCTCTCTTTCCTCTTCTCAGCCTCTTCCTCAGTATCTTCCTCATCAGAGATCACAAGACTCCGTTTCCGATTAGCCTAGAGTAAAAGAAGACTGGGAACGTAAGGCACTGTTTGGGTACAAAGGCACGGGAAGACTCTGTGTGGGCAAAGGGAGCTATTCTCAAAGGGGATTGTACCCTTGTCTCTGCGTGACCCTGCTCAGGACACAGGTAAGCAAAGCAACCTCCTGAGGAACTTTGCTTCAAGTTTGTGCCCTGACTGCCTGCCTGGCTAGCCAGATGTCACCTGATACATGATGACAACTACTAGAGCCCACCAAAGCAACCAACCTCCTCTTACACTATGACAAGCCAGTGCCACTGACTCCATTTGTGGCAGATCAAAGCTTACGCAGAAAGAACTCCCTGAATAGGGAACCAACCTACTCCATGTCTCAGACTAAATCCCTTTAGGTTTCTTGCTCTTCCTCCCTCCTTGGGGCAGCAGAAAATCTGCTAGGTTTGGTGATCTTCCTATGGCTTCTCTACTAGAGCCTTTGACTCAGCAAGATTCTATTCCTGTAACACCTGCAGTGGGTTAGGGGCCTATAGAGGGGTTAAAGCAGCTCACCGGGGAGAGTCTAACA
Organism: Megascapheus bottae; assembly: GCF_031878675.1. Taxonomy (NCBI): domain Eukaryota; kingdom Metazoa; phylum Chordata; class Mammalia; order Rodentia; family Geomyidae; genus Megascapheus; species Megascapheus bottae. Next base: position 13,138,296 of record NC_143536.1, read on the forward strand.
GGTGGCTCTGGTTTCTTGACCCCTGGATTCTTGATCGCTTTGGGGGAAGGGATCTCCCGAGGGTTCTTGGAGTTGGGCAGTAGAGGAGATGGTGGTGGCTGGGCCACAGGAGCAGGCCGGGATGCAGCCTTGACAGGAGCACTCAAAGGCTTTCGTGGAACATCAGGTGAATTGAGCAGCCTGGAAGTACTGGCCTCTGCTCGGGCTGTCAGAACAGGAGACTTTGGGGAGCTGTTGATGACAGGAGCCTTTCGAGATTGGTTGGTTGATCTGGTAGTCGGCAGCGAAGGGGGCCTGCTTGGTGCATTTTTGATCACAGCAGGTAAAGGGGGTGACCGAGGGCGCTGAGGTCTCCGTGCAGGTTCCTAAAAAGAGTTCATAGGTAGCAAGAACACTGATACCAGCGAAACCATAGAGTCAGAGCCCCGCCATGTCCTGGGTTTTACCTCCGTGGATGGTCTGGTAGTTACTTCTAAGGGTAATTTCTTCAGGTCGGCTTGTGAGCGGATGGGTGTGGTTTTCTACAAGCCAGATAGGATGGAGTTATACATCTTGCTACATTCAGATGAACGCCTTTTTGACCTTCACTATGTGTCCCAGACAGTAAGTAGGCAAATAAAAGTAGAGCCATAATCCTAGTCATCCTACTCTTACCAGACAGTCAAAAAAAACAAAAAAAAAAAACCTAAATAAAATCTAGACTATCAGCAATTACAGGATAGTATGAGACTGATCCACTAACTGAGACAAGGAAAAGTGTCAATGGACCAGTTCCCTCTAAAATGAACCACAGATGGGGGATGGCCTAATGCAAGAGAACTTTTTCTGACAAAGCCAGGAAAAAAAACCCCAGGTGGGTTTCAGCAGGTGGAGGGCACACATAAGGTATTTCAAGTTGGAGCGCTGCATAAAGCCAGAAAGGAAAATGCTTTGTGCAACTGTAGGAAATCATAAATCATATTTAGAAAAAAATATTAAAAAAACAACAAATGTTGATATAATCAATTTAAGAATTCTACACGAAATACAAGTGTACGTATAAAGAAATTGCCCAATCTTAAAGACATAAAAGAAACCAGTGCTGGTGGCTCATGCCTATAAGCCTAACTACTCAGGAGACTGAGATGTGTAGACTGTAGTTTGAAGCCAGCCTGGGCAACAAAGTCTGTGAAACTTTTCCCACTGAACTACCAAAAGAGCTGGAAGCAGAGATGTAGCTCAAGCAGAGTGCTAGCCTTATGCAAAAGAAACTCAGTGACAGCACCCAGACCCTGAGTTCAAGACCCAAGATTGACCCAAATAAATAAATGAAATGTGTATCTTTGCCTATCCTTTATGTATACAGAAATTAACTTTGGGAAGTTCTGCCAACTTTTTGAATTTCACATCTACAAAGATAAGCAATAAAAATAATACTCTCGGGCCGGGAGTTTGGCCTAGTGGTAGAGTGCTTGCCTAGCATGCACAAAGACCCAGGTTCGATTCCTCGGTACCACATACATAGAAAAAAAGCTGGAAGTGGTGCTGAGGCTCAAGTGGTAGAGCTCTAGCCTTGAGAAAGTCCAAGGACAGTGCTCAGGCCCTGAGCTCAAGCCCACGACTGGCCAAAAAAACCCCAAAAAACAAAAAAACTCTTTCATGTGTGTACCCTCAGGAGGGTGGGGGAGTAAGGAAAAATAGTAAATAGTGCAGTACTGGAACTTACTAGACACTGTTAAAAAGTGACCTATACAACTTAGGAGTGGAATTGGGAGTGAGTGGAGAGAATGAGGGAACACTGAAAAAGGAAATCTACTTGTTACTTGATTCATGTAATTATAATCCCTCTGTACATCACTTTTATAATTACAATTAAAAATTAAACAAAAAAACACTGTTATTTGAAAAAATAAGACGTACTTGAAAGGATGTTTGGATCTAGAGCCCAATTGGAAAACCTTGCTGAGCACACACCATGAATGGAGAGCACATAAAGAGCCACTAAAAAACTCCAGTCCCAGAATGGCTGTCTGCCCAATGCTTATGACCTACACACCTGAAGAGCCTCCAACTTCTCTTGCTGCTGGCGAATTTTCTCTGTCAGCTGCTTTTGTTTCTCTTCTTGTGTCTTTGTGTCCTTTTTCAATGTTCCCAAGGGGACCTTCTGCTTCTGTTCAGAAGCCTCACACCTGGAGAGAAAAGGGATTAGGGAGGTCATACCAGAACAGGGTCTTCTTGTTCCTCAGCCAACCCTGCTGTCTCTCAAGGAGAGACAGGAGCAACCAGCTGAGCTCCAATGCATGGAACTGGCATGTACTATGAGATACAGTTTTCCCTCCCTCTGGGGTGCTTACTATGTACAGCAAACCAGAGGTGAAAGGATAGGAGCAATGACCTCCAGAAACACCAAGGTACCTATCCCGAGAGTGGATGGAAAAGGGATGATAATTGGCTGTGTTGTACATGAATGGGCGGGGGGGGGGTTGGGGGGAGAGTACCCACAAAGTCTATTAGGGCTCACCGGTCCTGCTCAGGATCAGGGTTCATGGAACAAACCCAGGTGTCAGGATAATCTTTTTCCACTGAACTCAGCTGGAAGGGGAGTGTCCTCCACTTCAGACACAAATCTGCAACACAGAAAACATCCACAGATGTTAAAGCAACGTCCAGCAATATCTGGAGCCTTCCTCCTAGCCAAGCCCAAGCGAGGATGCCCCAAACTTTTCACACAAGATCTTTCTTCTGGCTCCAACTCTGCCCTGTCCTTATAGAGCAGTAAATGTTCTTGGGGACAGTGATTAAAACAAGAATAAAAACTTAATAAATCCATTGCACCTGGCCCAGCTGTGGTGGGAGAGGCCTGGAAGGTCTGGTCACTTTCTGCCTCAACTAGGAGAACACTGGCATAACCACAAGACTGTACTTACAGGACCATAGCCTAGTAGCAGCCAAGTCAATAAGTGTCAGTCAAATCAGGAGGGCAAATGATGGACAGAGGTGGTCCAGGACTACGCCATGCAAAGAAGTCAGAAGGAGATTCCAGCCACAACTCACCACACTGGATAGTGGTTGGGATTTCCATAGCTCTCCGGCGTTTGAAACGCAGCTCACTAGATGGAGGCTGGTTCCAGTTGGCAGAAAGGTAGCCAAACTCATCCCAGAACTTGATGATTCCACGCTGGGCTGGAAGACAGATACACAGCTGTCATACTAAGAGCTAATCACACTCTCTTCTGAAATTCATGCCACAAGAGCATCTTAAAGCTACAGGAAAAGAAAGAGCAGAAGCCCAGGAGCCTGACCATATTACCAATGGCAATGTCCTTCCAGTACTGTGCTAGGTGCTCCCCCATTGCCCGGAGCAGGTGCCGGTACTCCTTGGCATCAGCAAAGTCCTGCTTGTTGTGTGTAGGCTCCAAGACCAGGTAGGGTACATCAACAACTCCAACAACTCCACCGCATGCCCTGCACAGAGAAAGAGAACAGCTGTCACCTCATTGAGCAAAGCCTTGCATCCACATCAGGTTGGAAAGCTTCCTGGAGGTAGTTGACTCACATGCCCCCTTCCAGCTGTGGGCCAACTTTCTCATACATCTTGATCAGCCGGCTACAGTTATAGATGAACATGCCATCGAGGTCTCGGTGTTCAATGTTGACCCCAAAAACAAAATTTAATTCCTTAGGTTCTTTGAGTGCTCTAAGAAAGAAAACAGAATTCAGATGGATCTAGTCATAAAGACCCAAACACCATAGTGACAAAGATGGTTAAACTTGAGATATAGTAAACAAACAAATGAACAAAAAATGCACAGGAGGATGGAACCGAGAAAAACCAAGGACAGTGCTCAGGTCCTGAGCTCAAGCCCAGGACTGGCAAAAAAAAAAAAAAAAATGCACAGGAGGAAGTGGTGCTGTGGCTCAAGGGTAAGGCAGTAGCCTTGAGCTGAAGAGGTCAGGGACAGCACCCAGGCCCAGAGTTCAAGCCCCATGACCGCCAACCAAAAAGAAAAGAAAAAGACCCCAAGAAAGCCCAAGCACTCACCGTTGTTTGGCCTCCTTAATCCTTTTCTTGACATCAGCTTCTCTACGCAGGGTGATGGCAGTGTTCTGAACCTGCCGCAGCATCACCTGGCAATACACAGTGGCACCTTATGAGGGAAGCGTGCTCCAGGACACAGCACACACTGTATTAAGGCATTACATCGAAAACATCTCATGACATGGACGCAAAGCCACACCTGCAGATTTCCCTCTTGCAGGAAATGGCCGTCACAAGAGACAAATTCGTAAACTCTATTTTGTTTAAACAGGCTCCTAATGCTGGACACACTAGAGAACAACACAGACTGGACCTTACCCTAGAGTCCCGCGTAAGGTCTCCACCCAGGCGTACTTCTAAAGTCCGAGCTTTGCTCTCTGCCTCCCGAGCCTTCTCTTCAGCTGAAACCCAGAAGAAGCCATCATAAAGAATTCTAAGATTCAGGACTAGGAGTGTGGCTCAAGTGGTAGAGTATTTGCCTATTAATTGCAAAGTCTTAAGTTCAAACTCCAGCATCACAAAAATAAATAAATAAATATAAATAAATTCAGAGGTTCCAAGTCATCCTTCCTCTTGGATTCACAGAACCACCCCTGCTACATAAGAAGTGTGAAACAACAGAACTGAGCTCCAGAGATGCTTCAAAAAGGAAAATCTGTCATTCAAAAAGTTCATAGAGGCACGCAAGGATTCACACCTGTAATCCTACCTACTGAGAAGGCAGAGATAGAAAGGACCAAGGTTAGAGGCCAGCACAGGCAAAAACTTAGGGAGATATGCCCCCTCCCCTCTTGACATTAAGCCTGTACCTGTGGTAGCCTGCACACATGATCCCTGCTACTTAGAAGGCTGGAGGTATAAAAATACTAGACCCTATTTGAAAAATAACTAAAGCAAACAATTTTTTTTTTGGGGGGGGACTGGGCCCCCTAAGCGTTTTAGTTCAGGGCTAACACTCTACCACTGCTCAACACAGCACCACGTCCGGTTTTCTGGGGAACTGGAGATAAAGAGTTCTCATGGACTTTCATGCCCAGGCTGCTTTTGCATGATGATCCTCATCATGCATCCTTTTGTGTACCTAGCATTATAAGCTGGGATAATAAAGTGCCTGCCAAGTAAGCTTGAGGCTCTGAGTTCAAACCCAAGTACCACCAAAATAGAGTATTAATGGTGACCTCAAGGGAAGTAGATGCTATTTATACTTTAAGTGCGCTTTTCAAACTTCACAAAAAAAAAAAACACTTGTGGCAATTGAGTTAAATCCTCTGCATAAACTAGAGGCCAAACAAGTCTTCAGTCAATCACTTCCATCAAGCAGCTAAAAAAACAGCTGTGGACCCTGGGGATACACCTTGAGATTTCTGCCCTGGAGCCAAGAAAACCAATTACACAAGTATTTGGGACAGGAGGCAGTATAGGATTCTTCTTGACACTATTTTAGGTAGGTCCCTGAAAATGATGGAAGGAAGAGTCTGGAGAGAAAATTTCTCTGAGGGGGTTGGACATGAAGAAAGAGTAGCAGAGGAACTACTTGTGAAGAACAGCTTTGTCCCTAGCTAGTCCCCCATGTTAAGCCCCACTCACCCAAGCCCTCCCCCCATAGGGAGTGGCATTACCAATCCGAGCTACGTGCTCTGCTTTTTTCACCTCCTGCTCTGCACGGGTCTTGAAACGGCTTGATGTGTACTTGTACATCCTGAACAATGGAAAAAGCAACCTAAGGGCCAAGGAGCAGGGGGGCTGGTGGCCAGCCTGAGCAACTTCCTTCCATGCTGTGCGCCCTGAGCCCTTGTGATGAAGCAAATCTGAGCTTATTTTACCAAAAAGATCCAATTCCTTACTGTGCCTTTGCTATTCACCTGGGTGTTGCTAATCTCACATCAGAAACAAGCCTCTGCTAAAGCCTCTTTCCTTTCCTGCATAACATTGCACTTAGAGCTCACTATGCCACTTTCCACCTCTCCGTCCCTCCCTCAGGATCCAGAAATGATTCTGGCAAATCATAGGTTGGCCAAATGCAAACACTCTCAAAACACAGCCAGTCCTCAGCCCTACCTGGGCTTGTACAGGCAGCAGGAGAGCCTCTTGGTCTGCACCTTGTGTCCATGGATAAATATCCTCATTCGGGGATCAATATAGAGCACGGCAGCATAGGCACGGAAAGAGCGCCTCTCTGGCTTCCTGGAGGCAGAAAGGAACGATGTCACTTGTCCCACAATGAACACTAATGAGTCCAACCAAGGCCTCTCTACAGGGCCTCCCTCCTTCCACCTCACATAGGTCAGCTCTTGCTGGCCTAAGGCAGTGTGCTCCCACAGCTCAGGCACCACACCTTGCCATATCTCCAGCACAGGTGCCCCAAGGCACCTCACCTGCCCTAGCATAGCAGTACCAGGGCCCCCAGGGCAATGCTCTTCCCTAGACCTGTTCCTTCTGTTAAATCATGGCATTAAATTAGGGACTATTACTCTTAGTTTAGTGTTTTGTTTACTATCCTGCTACACAGCCCTGTTGCCTTGCACAGGTAGTAGGCAGGCAGCTCTCGGCTCTGACACAGCCAGAGAGAAATCCAGAGAAGGAGCTTTCCTCTCTTCCTTATTTCTTGAAAAATATTCAGACTAACTTCAGGGCTTGCCACCCTTCCCCAGCCATACTCACGTTCCTTCTGGGGAGGTCTCTGCCATCTGAATATCTTTCGGATTTGAGACTATGTCTAGTTCAGGCTCTCCATTGTCCATGAGCTTGAGATTAAAGATAATCACCAAGGTTCCTAGGGAACAGAAATCCTTCTATTCTGCCAGCCAACCCTGGCCCATGATACTTGTGGCCCTGGAAATCCTGAATTCTAAAGGTTGCAGGCTCAAAGCCTCCTTACCGCTGTTCCCAGGAATCTTCATAAACTGGGTCATCACTTCCTCCTCGGTGCGGAAGGGAGAATACTTGTAGATGAGTTCTGTCTCAATGGCAAACTTCTCTACATTGTCTGTGACAGGTTCCCGGGTTCGAGAATTCCAGGTGGGCAACGGAACTATCACCTTAGGAGTAAACACAGGTGAACTCTGGGAGTAAGGACCTAGAACTGCCTTCCCCAAAAAGAGGCAGCTAGCTGCTCCCTTGCCAGTGATTCTATGAAACCCAGAGGTAAGCCTATGTACTAAAGTCTGTCACCAACGGTTTTGTGGCTTCTTTGCCACAGAGTCTTCTAAGATTCACGAAGGCTTATGTCTAGCTACAAGGGCAATTCCATGCTTGGGATATCCCTGACAAAAGAATTCCTACAGTAGTATTTCATTTATATAAAATGAAATTAAAAGTTTAAACTACTATTTATAGATGGTATGTGGGTAACAACTATATAAAAAAGAGGAAAATGATATCCCCCAAAGGACCTGAAGGTATTTCCTAGAATGATAGAATTAGGAATTTGGTGAGAGGGTCACTGGGAACTTCTAACATTCTTTCACAGGTAACAAACTTTGATTTTGCTTCTCAGTAATGTTTTTTTAAAAAAAATACTACCTATCTTTCTTCAAGCTCCCCTACTTCAAACATTACTCCCCTAAATCTTGCCAAACCCCATGCACAGTCCAGCAGAGGACTGGCTGAAGAGCGTCTCTCCATACAGCAAACTTGTGGTACCTCATGGGTCTGAACCAGATGGCCCATCCTTAGGACAAAGGGACTCTATCCCCACAAGTGTCAGGGTGATAAACTGCTAAGAGTTCTGAAACACTGTTGGTTTCTAAGAAGCTTCTGGCTGAAAGCATTCCACCACAGGGCTGGTTTGGACACATTCCACTGAAGCTAAACCATGATCTTTATTTTGAAATCTTGGCTGAGTTCACAGTAGAGTACAATCCAAAACAGTGACCTTTTAGCACCAAGTAAGGAAAAAATTTCAACCTAGCTTTTCTACCACGCGAAGTGCCATTTGTGTTCTGTGAACTTGTATCTTCATCTCCATTTTTTACGGCAGCATTGGGCGACAATGGCATTCATTAGACTGTGAGCACTCTTACCTTTTGGGTTGCCCCTCTGTATCCTTTTGTAGCCTTCTCTTCTCCCTGACCTTTCCAGGTTGGCCTGCCCAGATTCCAGGTACTCTTCTAACTCCCCTCTCTCCTTGAGGTAAGCATATCTACTATCAAGAATCTCAGAGCCCAGACTTTCCCCAAGTCCAGACTCAGAGTTGACTTATACAAACTTATACTCTTCCTTCCAAACTGCCCCTTGCCATTCTTTCCCAGCTCTGAACTATACACCATCCCCAACTACCACACCAATCCTTCAAGTCATCTACAACCCCTCTTCTTCCTCCTTCTCCTCCACTGATCAGTCATCTGTGGATCCTATATTCTCTATTTCTCTCACCTCCCTGCTATGTATGATTCCTACTAAGCAAGCACAACCAGGGTTTCTCAGCTGCCCACTTCAACATTCACACATATGCCAGAAATGGTGCTGTGGTTAAGTGGACTAGAGGCATGGTTTACATGACACAGTGCCATGATCTCACACACAAAACAAGAGAGATTTTGCGTTCCCTCACATTGTCTGCTTACCCCCTGCCCAATTATGCTCAGGTAGTCCCATAACAATGAGTATGTGCTGCAACTCTGCAGCCCTAAAGAACCCAGCAGTGAAGACAGCCTGGCCAGACTCAAGAATCTGCAAGTGGCAATTTAGGACACAGGGATGTGACCTACTTCATCGATGCCTTCCTCTTCATGAAAGGTACGGGACAGGAAGAGACAGGTCATAGTATCTTCTTTCTTGGTGAAGAGAATAAAATCTTTCCCAATACGCATTGAGCCTCTTTACAATAAGAAAAGAGAAAACTGGTTATTCCCCCAGGAATTGAAAGCTCATCCTAAAGAGAAGCCCCTCTCCCCCCCTCACACACACACCAATGTGTCTGAAACTAACAGCTCTCTTTATGGTCTTTAAGCTGAGTTCCAGTCTTCATTCAGCCAACACTCTTTCCTTTACTTTTCTGCTAGTTTGTAATTCCTAGGCTTTACCTACAACTTTCTCAACCACACTGAAGCCTCCACACAGGGCTCTCTTTCCACCTTTCATCTTTCCAGATATTTACTACTGCCCACAAGCCTCACGTCAGTCGGACTCTCAGCCACAGATGAACAGGTAATTGCCCTTGAATACAGGGTTCATCCTAGCCACACGAGGACCACTGTGTGCGCTACACCACTTCAATAAGTGGCACCGTGAACACGCCACCTCTGTGTGGGACACACTCAGTTCCCATTCTAGCCTTCCTTCACTGACACAAACACGCCTCCTGTCCATTTAGCAAATGGCAACACCATCAGGGGAAAGTTCAATACATATGCTTACGTGTGTTCCAAAAGCCAGAATGAACTCAAGGCTCAACCAAACACAGGAGCTTTTGACAACTGTGTTCAAGGAGGCCTAGGACTGGCTGACATCCAGTAACTGCAGCCATAATCTGTCTCAGAACTGCTTTGCCACCTTGAGCTCCTTTGGACACAGGCAGGAGATGCTGCCAGTCTCTGGGAACTGAGCTTCCACAAGTAAAGAAAAGTCTGGAATTGATGGCTTCCTTCCATCTTAGCTATGTTAATCCTTCCAGGGAGCAGGCAGGGACAGGCCTTACTAGGCAGCATGAAGAATAGAAGCATGAAGCACCAGTAGGAGGACTGCCCACTCAATAGTAAGGTTGTTTAGCTTTTTCTGAGCAGCTTCTAGTGCTTTATGGCTATTATCTCATTAGTCCTCAGCCCCTCCCCCCCAGGAAATGACAGAGGTGGAAGTCTCGTTACTCTCATCTGAGTACAAACACAAACCAGACTATCATGCCAAGCACACAAATGTGTCATGCCCCATTTCCCCAGACACTCAGGAAAACTCCTGGGACATTGTCTAGAGATGCCCTAGGGGCTGCCAAATCCTGTTTCTTCTCTTCCTCCAGCACCCGAGGTGTTGGCAGAGCTCTTTCCCCTTCAATTTCTCCTTCCTCCCATAAGTTTATGAGTAGCAAAAGGACATATATCATCTCCCTTTTGAAAAAGCTTATGCTTGCTCACGACTTCCTTTCTTTTTTTATTGGTCATGGGGCTTGAACTCTGGGCCTTGGTGCTGTCCCTGAACTCTTCAGCTCGAGGATAGCACTCTACCACTTTGAGCCACACAGTCACTTGCAGTTTTCTGGTGGTTAATTTGAGATAAAAGTCTCACAGACTTCCATGCTTGGACTGGCTTTGAACTGTGATCCTCAGATCTCAGCCTCATGAATAGCTAAGATTACAGAGGTAAGCCACCATCACCCAGCCAAAACTTCATTTTCTAGATAAGGAAAGACATATACTCAGAGAAAACTGAATCCAGAGAACTGATAGGACAGGGTAGGTAGATGCTAACCTACAATCCAGATGGGAAATCAGGGTTTCCACCAACTCTGGAGAAATCTCAGTTTTAGGAGGACTTAGATCACTATGACAATGCTCTGGAGATTGTTCCCAGATGATTTACTTCATTTGTGAAAAATACAGTTCCTTTGATCCTATCAAGACTCACTGAATATCAGGAACCCGTCATCCATGCTACTCAGGAAGCTGAGACCTGAAAGATTATGGTTCAAAGCAGCCTGGGCAGAACATTCAGTAAGAATCCATCTAGCAAAAAGATAGACTGGAGGCATCACTCATGTGCCATGAGCAAGAAAGCTGGGCAAGGGCACAAGGCCTGAGGTCAAGCCCCAGAATCAACAGAAAACCAGTAACAAAAAGGCTGACAACAAAAATCCCTTACTAAATTAGAATATGAGTCATCATGGCAAGGATATAGAAACTAGAAACAAGACTACGGACTTTCAGAGCAATGACAGTAGGTAATCTTTAATAATTTGGTATTATAATCTCCATTTATAAACAAAAAAACAAAAATACTACAGCTTACAGAAATGGGTGAGGTAAGATTTAAACCTTTGTCTGTCTGAACTGAATTGAATATCAGCTCTCATTTTACAGTTCGAAAAACCTGTTTCATATCCTAACTGTGCATATAGACGCTTAGATTTGGGGCAAGTCATTTTACCACTATAAACCTCTATTCATCTGAAAGTGGGAATACATAATTCCTAGGTATCACTGTGCTACAAGGACTAAGTGAAACCACCCATGTAGGGTCTTCAGCACTACCCAACAGAGGGTAGATGCTAATTATTACCGCCTAGTTTCTAACCTTGAAAGAAAAATCACAAAGTCCAGGAACCAGATCCCTGATTTCTTTGGAAGCACTCTCTTTCTCCGTTAAACCAGAAGCACATGGCACATGAGGCCCAATAACGGCTGTTGACAGACCAAACCATCAGCCGCTCTCAAGAAAGAAACAACACATTTTCACAGCATGACTAGAAACGTGACTCTTAATTCCATTTGCACATCCTCCACTTCCACCAAGTCTTATTCCATCCGAAGGTATGTACAGCTGGAAATGAGCATTTCAGAAATAGAAACCTTTCTCTTGGGGCTTTACTCAAAACCAGAACAACACATTCCAAACACTTTATAAACAAATGGGAACCAAGGGCTGAGCGAAGAGGTCTCAGGGGATCTGGAGACATGAGGTAAGGGCCTTTCAAAATATGAAAGACAGCATCAACCCTGAAGGAGGTGGGGGAAGCTTCTCTCTCACACACACACTGGCTCCCCAGTACCTAGCACAAAGCATGACACACAGCAGGTCCTCAGAAACACTGTTATCATGAGGTCAACCCCTCACTACCTTCTACACCTCCCAATCCTATGAAAGAACTGCTCCCATCTTCAACTGCAGAATTTTCAGTACAAGGAGAGGCACAGTTCTAGAGCACCATGCTGAGAGAAACACAGCCTCTCCCTATTTTTCATTCTATACCGCACACAGAGCTAGACAAGCAGTTGGTAAATTACACTCAAATCATCACTTCTAATTTTCTGGAGTCACGGTTGTAGAAGGTTAGTGGGAGGACAGTGCTTTTGTGTTCAGCCCTGGGACAGGCTTCCAGTCTACTTACGATTTCAACCCATTCCCATACTGCCCAATCTGAGTGGACTCCGGTGTTCGCTTGGCTGACTTCCCAAACTGGATCACGCTGGCAGCATCACCTGAAGCGGAAGACACAAGAGAAAGTGAGAGGCTAAATACTAACTATATCTTCCATGCTTCTCCAAGTCTAAGGCCTTGTTAAATCCAGGTATGGCTGTTGTGTGTGCTAAAATCTCTCTCCCAGGAAAGTGACAACTATAGGCACATGGAGGCCATGTGCATGGCTTGTCAGTACTATCACTGTGCCATGTTTTCTGTTACCAAAACATGGTAACAGGCTGGGGGAGACCTCAGTAGTTCTGACTTCAGGATGTTGTGCAAACAGATGAATACCACATACAGAGACAGGTATCTGACTTCAAGTTGCCATTCAGATTGTACCTCCTGTGTTAGGACACGATCTAGCAGATACACAGTGGAATTAAACTGTGTAATTGAAATGTTGCAACTGGTCTCTAACTTACCATGTTTCTCTCTTTCCCTACAGCAACAGTGAGGCCACTAAACAACAAGTTTAATGATAAGTATTTTATAAAAACGCTTATGTCCTCCCCCAAAAGCAAAACAATCATCTCATCACTTACTCGGATCCATTCCTGCTCCATCATCCAAAAAGCAAAGCATAAATCCTCCTCGAAGATCCTCTCGTCTTTCTAGAAAAAGAAGCAGCTGCCATTAGTAGGCTGGTATTCACTAGAGATCAGCAACATGGGTATGAACCGAAGAAGAAGTAATGTGAAGCGTAGTACAAAAGGGTCAGGTCAAATCTAGCTTCTCTAATAGTCCTAGATAATGTGAATTAAATTTCAAAACCTTTCAGGGTATGAATCCCATCCCAAATGTGTTCCAAAGCTAATTCACAACAAAGATTTGGGGGAAGCTACAAGAAGGTGGTATATACTACCTAGTCCAGCATCTAACCATACCAGCCTAGATTACTATTACATCTGCCCTACACTGTAGACACCATAGTCAAAGAAGTACTCTATTACATGCTGCACCTTATCTATACTCCTCAAACTCAGTGGCTATCCCTTTCTCTTTGTGACTTAAATCTGGGAAAGCCTTCAGTAAAAAGGAAGCTGGCCATGACATGGCACAATGGAAGTGGCTGCCATCTAAAAGAATTACTATATGACAATTAATATATGCTCATTTTCAGGCCAACTATAGTTTGGGTGCTATTTTGTACTCATCATATTCCCTACTAGCAATGGGTCCCTGAAAGGGAATAAGATGATACAAGGTACAGCAGCTGGACTTGTCTGATTGTAAGAGTCCTCTGGCAATAAGATCCAACAGCCATGGCAAGACTTCCTCACTAAACAGGAAGGAAACACAAGAGAGTGGCTGCCATTCCAGTGAGAAGATTAAGAACTTCTTTCAATACATGTATCCTGTATCATCAACATGTGGTAACTCAAAGCAGTCTGGATCTAGCATGTCAAAGACAACAGAGAAGAGATTCCCAAACAGGAAAGGTGTTATACTAGTTTCCAAGGTGCCTTTAAAATCAACAGTAGATGCTAGTCTTGGAATCAGAAAGATGTAGACTTGAAAGAAAGACTGAAGCAGAGGTGGAAGCAGGGGAACTACGCAAGCTAACATCAACCTAAGTATAACATGCTATTCATGGTCCACTGCTTGGCACAGGGACAAAAGTAGCACTTGCTACTAAAAAGGAAGGAAATCTTCATGTATGAAAAGGACAAATGTAAGGATGCTTGTAACCTCATTCATAAGAGGATTTTTTTTTTCTTACTCTCAAGCTGCAGTTCACCAACTCTGTACAACTATTAATGCTGGCATGTTTGTTTTAAATTCTCTTTGTCCTCCCCTCAAGTTAAAAATTTAAGTGAGTTGTTATTGCCCCCTGGCAAACAGACTGGTTTATTTTAAAATGCTATTTTGAAAGGGCTATAAACCACAGTGATTTTCAATATCTCTTGGTGTTCAGGAAGCTGAACTTGCACTACAAGTACCTCTTAAAAGTCCAGGATAGAGAATCTTCCTGGAAGTACTACTGGTAGATAAGAAAACTCCTCTCCATTGCAGTGTCTCCTATTACTGGAGAGTCCAAATGAGATGTGGTGAGCAAGAACAAGTACAAGAAAAGTAGGAGGGGAAATATCAGCGTTTCCATCCGGCAGAAGCAAAACCGATACGAAGATTCAAAATAGGTCAGGCATAGAGTCTGCCGGCAGTAGAGTTCTAACTTTAGCTTAAAGCTATTTGCATATACTATGCCATAAAAGGTACATCAAACTCTAAAATCTAGAAATTAGCTTAAGTCAAATGCATCTGAAAAGTCCCCAAGATCCCTTGAAGTACCCAAGAAGCTACTTTCTAAGCCTTTCACCATCAGTTAACAGTGGCTCAAGGGTTTTTTTGTTTTTTAAATGTATTTTACGAGACTAAAAGACTTTGGTAAAGCCATATAATGACTGTAAATGTTTAGGACTATCCAGGTTTGTGGTACATGTACTAATTCCTTGGGGCAGGAGAGATTAGTTCAGAATTAACATCAACTTATAAACAAGTAGAATGGTATAATCACCTGGGGATGAGGTACACACAAACCATTTTCTGATGACTACTGAAAACCTCCTATGGTGGGGAAAAGAGCAGTTACCAATACAGATAGATGTGCCCAGTGTCTTTACTGAGCTTGTAGTCTAATGAATTCTAATTTTTGCTGCTCTCTAAAGTGATGGGAGTTAACTAAAGGAGAAGCAGTAGAAAGAAGCCACAAGAGCAAAGTGTAACATGCCTAAGAATCACCTGAAGAGCTTATAAAAACACAGAATGTAGGCTGGACCTTAGTCTGACTGCCCAGATCTAAGGTAGCGTCTGAGAATTTGCTCATGGGGAGACACACCCCATAAGAAACACTGGTGTAGCACCAACAAGAAAACTAAGCATAGTTCAAAACTATCTTGCCAGCCATTCCACTATTTATTCCTTAACAGCCAATCAAGTGAATGATACCTAAAGTTTCCAAGGAACTAAAGTACAATGGATGCGAAATTCTAAATCAAGGGGAAAAGTATAAAAACAACTGGGATTATATGCTCCCCTCCAACGGTACTTGCTTAGAAGCAAGAAAGACAAAGCCAATTTGGCTTCTTCACAGCTGTTTCAGATCCTGGTGGCAGCTGTGTACGTTTGTCAGAACTAGGCAGAAAGCTGAACTTTTAAAAAGAAATTTTTTTTTGACACAGGTTTCACTATGTAGTACAGGTGTGCTAGGACTCCCTATGTTGGTTTTGAACTTGTGATGCTTCTGCCTCAGATTCTCAAGTGAGGGAATTTTGGGAGGCATCAGCATAGCAGCAAAAAAGGCTGTACTTATAAACTCCTCTAACACTAAGTTCAGCTTCTCCAACCAAACCTGATACCCCTCCATTCAACTCCTCTTGAGTTGGAAATAGGTGAAGAGCTAGGTGTGGTGGTGTACACCTGAAATTCCAGCACTTAGGAGACTGTGGTAGGAGGATCTTGACCTTGAAGCCAGCCTGGGCTACACAGTGACACACTGTCACAAATGGAAAGAAAAAAGAAAGTGAGGAGATATAAATTGAAGCTCTAAGTTGAAGTTGTAGGTGATACACAGTCTCCTTTACAGAAGCTGTTATGAAATGACACACAGGTTCTTTATTTTATTCTGCAAACTTTACAGGCTCCAAATGAGCACTTTCATTGTTTCCATTTGTTAGCCATCATCTTCAATAACAAAAGGAATCCCTCTTTTTTTTTGGGGGGGGGGTTCTGGGGCTTCAACTTAGGGTCTGGGCACTTCCCTCAGCTTCTTTCGCACAAGGCTAGCATTCTACCACTTGAATTACAGCTGCACTTCTGGTATTATTTTCTGTTTATTTGGTACTGAGGAATCAAACCAAGGGCTTCACACATGCTAGGCAAGCACTCTACCACAAAGCCATATTCCCAGCTCAGGGATCCCTCTTAGAGGAAGTGGTACTAAGCTGCCAAAAAGATAAGAAAGTCAATAAAAACTCAATCTAGGCCAGGTACCAATAGCTCATGCCTGTAATCCTAACTACTTATTAGGCTGAGATCAGAGAATCACAGTTCAAAGCCAGCCCAGGCAGGCAAATCCATGGGACTCTTTATCACATGGAAGTAGAGCTATGGTTCAATTGCTAGAGTACTAGCCTTGAGAAAAACAGGCAGAGAGACAGACAAATAAACAAAAAAAAAAAAAAACAATCGCAGGGAGAGTACCCAGGCCTTGAGTTCAAGACCCAGGGCCTGCATTAAACAAAACTCAGAATCCGTATCTAACAGGCCCATCTTCATGGTCTGGTTGTAACTAACAATAATACTTTAGGTAAGTGAATATCTCTGTACTTTGAAAGACTGGCTCCTTTCTCTTTTTAGCTTTTTGTGGGTTTTTATTTTTTGCTTTTGTTTGCTTGTTGTTGCTGGATTTTTTTTTTTTTTTTTTTTTTGTTGGTCATAGGGCTTGAATTCTGGGCCTGGGTGCTGTCCCTGAGCTCTACCGCTCAAGGCTACTGCCCTACTCCTGGAGCCATAGCCCAACTTCCTGTTTTCTAGTGAGATAAAGAGTTTCAGGGCCTTTAGTGCCCTGGCTTTGAACCACAGTCCTCAGATCTCAGCCTCCTGAGTAGCTAGGATTACAGGCATGAGCCACCACTCCCGGCCTCAGTTCATATCTTATATCTGAGGAAAAAGTATCAATCTAGTTTTTATATAGGAGATAAGACAATACTTTTCCTCACTCAAACTATTAAAATTATGATCCCATTGCTTTTATCTTCCCTTTGAATACAGTAAAGCACTAAGGTAATAAAATGTGAAGTTCAGAATACCTCCTCCAATCCTTGCAATCTCAAAGTACTTAAGAGTAAAAAAAACTGTTTTTCCAAAACACTATGCTGCTTTCTGCTTCCATCACACCATTTAATCCTTAACTATCTTGACTGTTCCCTTAAGATCTAGTTAGCATTCTCTAATCATTTGTAGTGTGCTAATTGTCTCCCCAATTAGAGGCTAAGTTCTTAGAGCAAAGGTCTAAGCCCATCCTCTACACATTTCCCAAAGCACAAGAGGAAGAACACCAAGCTTAAAACAAATGAACACTGAGCATTTTTCACTTAAATTGAAATCGTAACTGTTCTGCAGAATTCTGCACAAGAACTAAATTTCCTTGTAGAAATTCACCCATCAAAGGTGGCATGGAGGAGCAAAGATCATCTGCTCTTTTAAAGTTCTTCCAAATACTCAGTTATGATTATTTGTTGATGGTATCACACGTTTGGATTAGGGCCCACTTTTCTCCACTTTATCATCTGTGAAATGGTTAAAACAGCCTCTGCTCTTTTCAAGATAACTGCTACTATTGCTGAAAGCACATTTAGGAGCAAACTGGAAAGGCACCCCTGTCTTTAGTAGCCTTCACGTTCTTCTATTGTACCCCTTCTTCCTGTTTCTAAATCTAAAAGGAGTCACAAAATGAGACCCTGTTTCAAAAGTGAGACCACTTTTCAAGAGAGGACTTTCAGAATTGAAGAAGTGTAGCTGATATGTACATGCTCTAAATATTTTCTTTGCTCCAAGCACTTTAGGCATGAGAACTTCAGCATCTATCTGGAGAGTATCCATAATTATGTGACATTAAAGGTTTGAGAACTGTTATGAATGTGCTGTTCCCAAGTGAATCCATGAAGAAGGGTTGATAACTGTATAGCACTATCTAACACATAAAACACACAGACGTTCAGAAGCAAGATGTTATTCAAATATGACCTCTGCCAGGTTCAGTGGCTCACCTCTACAATTCTAGCTACTTGGAGGGTAGATGGAAAGATCACAATTTGAGGTCAGCTGGGAAAAGTTAGCGGGACTTTATCTCAAAAAAATAGGTGAGTCTAGGAGCATAGCCTAGTGGAAGAGTGCTTGCATACCACATACACAGAAAAAGTTGAAAGTGGCACTGTCGCTCAAATGGCAGAGTGCTAGCCTTGAGCAAAAAGTGTCTAAGAATAGTGTGCAGGCCCTAAGTTCAAGCCCCAGGACTGGTTAAAAAAAAAAATAGCTGGGCATGGTGGTATGCACCTGACATTCCAGTTATGTAGGAACCATAAACAGGAGGATCACATCCGTCCACACCAGCAAAAACACAAAACCGGGCGCGGTGGCTCAAGCCTGCAATCCTAGCTACTTAGGAGGCTGAAATCTAAGGATAGTGGCAGTGAAGTCCTTGACACTCTTATCTCCAATTAACCACTAGAAAACTGGAAGTGGCACTGTGGCTCAAGGAGTAGGGTGGTAGCTTTAAGCTAAAGAGCTCAAGGAAGCTCCCAGGCCCAGAGTTCAAGCCCCACAGCCAAAAAAAAAAAAAAAAGGCAAAAGAGCTAAAGGCGTGGCTCAAGTGATAAGCTGTCTTGGCAAGCAGAAGGCCCTGAGTTCAAACCTCAGTACATTCCTCAGTACAATTTGCACATATATGTAGACATATATAACTCTGTATAAATACCCATACACATACCTTTCAAAAGTGTTCACAAAATAACACTTTCTCTATTTTGTCTCTAGATTTTTAAATAATCAAAAGAGGTGCTGGTGCAAATTACTGAACAACAAATTATTTTTAAAAATAAATAAAAGACCAGCCAAATCAGGATCAGACCCCAAAGCCAGCTAGAATAAGAAAATCTGTGAGACTCTTATTTCGACTAAATTTACCATCAAGCCAGAAGTAGAGGTGTAGCTCAAGTGAGCAAAAGAAGCTCAGGGACAGTGCCCAGACCCTGAGTTCAAGCCCAAGACTGACACAGAATGTAAATAAATAAATGGCCAGTGACAGTGACAGGCGGGAGCTACCGTGCCCAGCCAGAAACCAATTATTTCCTATCTTCTTGGGAACTCATTAAGAACTGGACATTAGAAGAAAAAATGTTTAAAGTCAGACTTACCAGCATAAATATCTATTCTGGTGGCATCAGCATCCCTGCAAAGAAAAGGCAAGCGCCAAAGGAGAATATGAAGTATCAGTCAGGTTAACTATAAGCAAGTTCATTCAGAAACTATTTCAAAGTACTACTATGAACTCTTACCCTCTTCTTCCTTCAGAGTCAAGAATGGCCAATAAATGGCATACTTGAATTTTATGTCTGTATTTAAGAATAAGAACTCCAAGACAGTATTTTCAAAATTAATCATAAATAAAACCTTTATTGGTCTAAGATCTTTGTCTATGAATGAGCCCAAACTTGTATTTAGTTTTATACAATAATATTGATATGCTTCCATCACTAAGAACTATTAACAATGTTGAACAGTGATTTTTTTCCCAAGAACAGCTACTAACAATGAAAGACAATCTGAACAGTGTGAGTCTCCTTGCAATAAAACATTTTGGGAAGATACAAAACTCTGACCTAGTTTTTACACACACACACACACACACACACACACACACAAAAACGTTCATTAGTGTACTGTCTTGGAAACACAAATTAAAAATCACAGCTCATCTGTCCCATTAATTTGTCTCCTAAGTTTGTATCATATTTCTCCACAATTATGATACTCTAATACACAAAGGAAGGTTGTTTGAGAGATAATTAAGTTCACTATTTTAGGTTAGGACAGAAATAATAACGAACAAACTTAAGTTAATCAAGAAGCAAAGTATAAGTGCCAATTAAAGCACTATTAAAAATATTTGTTGCTATTAGGTCTCTTGGCAGTTACAACTACTACAGAAATGTCTTCTCAAGTCTTCAGAGAGCAAAGGTCACAATGATCCAAAAAGTTTCCACTCTAAGCAGCTTAAATGCTAGAAGACTACCTACCTTGCATTATCAACCAGTTCAGCAAGAGCACCAAACAAGAATTCATGAGTAGTTCTGAAATTACAAATGCAAAGACTCAGCAAAAAAATTATGAATTGATAATGATTCCTAGTAAGCCTAAGTCCTAAATATTTAAAAGATTACAGGAGAAAGAGAATCTAAAATCTCCATGTGCACTACTGATTTATACTACTGAGTGTGTGTGTGTGTGTGTGTGTGTGTGTATATACATGCGCACATGTGTTCGCTAGTCCTAGACTGCTGCTTAAGCTCAGGGGCTGGGTACTGACCCTGAGCTCTTTTGCTCAAGGCTAGCATTCTACCACTTTGAGCCACAGTGTCATTCCCAGTTTTCTGATGATTAATTGGAGGTAAGTCTCACAGATTCTCTTGCCTAGTTGGGTTCAAACCATGATCCTCAGATCTCTACTTCCTGAGTAGCTACAATTACAGCTTATGTGACTGAAATTTCAACATCTCTACCACTCAAGATTTTGAAGAATTCCTTTCAAGTGTAACCAAGTCCTGTTATCTGCTGAGAAATGCTTATTCTTATAATTTTGAGTTGATAAACCTACTCTAAAGCATTGAAACTTTCATATGTATCAAATGTTAAAAGTAGAGATATTCCATCAGTAAAAATGTATTTTATGTTTCCTTTCATTTTGTTTCTGTCAGCTTCTATATACCTCATGGGAAGAATTATAAGCAGATATCTTATATGTGCACATCTTTATATCTTAAATAATGTAGTACTTGGATATTTTTTCAAACCAAACTTTCAGCAGCTTCCTAAAAGAAATGCTCATGGGCTCCCCCTTCTTAAAGAAGTCAACCAGGATTCCCAGAAGACCACACCAAGATGTTGTCCTTCTAAAGAATAAGAGAGTATTAGATCCCTTTAGCCAAAACTTAATCGAGTCACGATCACTGTTATTCTCTCCTGCTTTCAAAAGTAATGGTCTTGCTTTTAAACTACACAAAAGCATATGAGTTTACTTTTCCAATTCACACTTTAATTTATGCCTTTCCCAGAATAGGTCCTCATTAAATCGAATAGCATATAGCCACAAAGAGCCACCTATACAACTAGCTTGACTTTCAGCTTGAGAAAATACAAAATCACTGATTCGTACACTTATCAATTTTTCCTAAATATTCAAGTCTGCTTTTTTTTGCGGGGGGGGGGGGGAAGTTTCAGCCAATACACCAATTTAATTTTTCTAGGAATTTAGGGGACAACAATATTAAATAACCAGCATCTAAAATCTCTAATTATATCATTATACTGCCATGTCCTCATACTGCTATAAACTATAAAACAGTTGTTTATAAAATACTCAACTGAACCATCCAGGAACCGTAGATTTTCCTCAAAGTTTTCTAAGAATAAATTTTGAATTTAAGTCTACCAGCTTCTAAAATTTTAAAAAACTTACCCCCAATGAGATCAGTGAACATACCTGTTGCTAAGAATCAAAGATAGGAGTTATCATCAAGATTTACAAAGTAGAGTTTGCATTTTTCTGGCTAAAATGTACTTCTTTTCTTTTTTAGGTTCCAGATGGGAACTGGAACTCAGTATCTGCTGTTTTTGCTAACTGGCTAGAGCTCTACAAACTCAGCCACCTTCCAACCTCTAAAATGCAATTCTTAACTATGCCACAAGGAAGAACTAAATTTCTATAAGCAAACTTGCCTAAAAGAGCCATTTGTTTGTATTTAACTCTCAGCTGGACATGCTGGTGTGGTACATTGCTTGTAATCTCAGCACTCAGGTGGACGAGGATCCTAAAGTTTAGGTTAGCCTGTGCTACATACATATTGAAACTGTCTCAAAAACAAAAACATGAATCTAAGATTTGCTCTCCAGCTTTGAGTTGTCCACTAGACTGATTGATAAGTGACTCCTAAGTTAGTTTTCAATACTCTGCATTCTTTTCAGAAAACAGCTGCCTAAAAATGCAAAATAACAAATTCTATTGTAATATTTCCTACTTAAAAGTGAACCAGTACTTTAATGTTAAGTAATCTCAGAAATATAGCTCCTGGTGAGGGGGGGAAAAAAAAGCACAACTATACTAATAACAACCACAATATCCAAATGTACTAACTTTAGAATATGAGGTTAAAAAAATGAAGTTTCTAGCCTTTGGTGGCAAGAACAGTTCATAGGAATTATCAGAAAAATCAATTTTGATACTTCTACCACAAAGACATGGAAACCAAATCTAAAATAGCAACTGTATTTTGGCACTACCTATTCCTGAGAGTTTCATATGAAAGCAGTATTTAGAATCCAGTAAGCTCTCAAAAGGGTAAGCACAAAGTACTCCAAATTTTCAGTGTTTTGTACAAAGTTTAGAAATGTGCCTTTACACATGTAAAGAAGAATTCCGCATGTAAGAAAGAATTCCAGAGGCCTGAAAAAAAATTCCAAAGTCTTTCTTGTCCTACACACTATCAATGCTGGTCCACACATACATATTTTTTTTTTTTTTTTTGCCAGTCCTGGACTTGAGCTCAGGGCCTGAGCACTGTCCTTGGATTTTCTCAAGGCTAGAGCTCTAGCTCTTGAGCCTCAGCACCACTTCTGGCTTTTTTCTATGTACGTGGTACCGAGGAATCGAACCCGGGTCTGCATGCATGCTAGGCAAGCACTTTAACCACTAGGCCAAACTCCCGGCCCCTACACATACATATTTTAAATAAGCTAACAGATACCTTTAAATGCAGCAAGAGTATTTTTGTGATGGCCATGCATATGATACAAAAGGCCTTTTATGACAAATTTTGGTAACATTAGATATCTAGCTAATTAATGATGGATCTCTCAGGTGCTAACATGATAGTTGGAAATATTTCTTAAAATTGTAAATAACTGAAAGCATACCAACTGCAAAATTCCCTTTTTAAAAAGATACATATTCTACTAAACAGTAGTATTCATTTTAGATGGCATTTGAGATAGCTATCAAAAGAATTCTTTTCTTCATAGAACTAATAATTCTTTGCATGTGATCCAAGAAAAATCAGCCATCTGGAAAAAGACACTTATTTTTATAAACTTCCGCTTTCAACTGGTCATGCCATAGTAGAAACAGTTTTTGCAGCTCAGCATTTCCAATGACAAATTGGGGTGTAAATTAATTAGCTTGTTCTGTAAGGAAAATGATCTAAACCAACAGATTACCTACAAGTCCACAACACAGTGACAGTTTTTGCTGAGTTCTTAGTTATGTTAAACTGCCTTAGTTAAAAAGCCACTGACAGCTGTAAGGAGGCAGAGGATCACAGTTCAAGGCTAACCCAGCAGGAAGATCCATGAAATTCTCTTTAACCACCAATAAAGCTGGAAGTAAAGCTATGGCTGAACTGGTAGAGCATTAGCCTTAAGAAAAAAAATCAAAAGCTCAGAGACAGTACTCAGTCCCTGAGATCAAACTCCAGAATTGAGACAGACAGAAAACAGACAGACAGACAGACAGACAGACAGACACACAGACACACAAAGTTGTCTCTGCTCTTAGTAAAATTCTAGAACAACTATTTTACATTCAACTGGCTTGTAAATGATAAGAAATTGAAGTCTCTGAGTTGACAGTGTCCTCTATGTTCACTTTATATATTACTAAAATAACTTAGAAATATCCTAGGTCCAAGAAAAGTTATTCAATGTGCAAACAGAGACATTGCAAAAAAGCCATGTTGGAGGAAGAGGGCTAAGAAAAAATAGGAGTATTGTGATCAAAATATAACACATACGTATATGAAAATGTCATGATATAATTATGTGCAATTTAATAAATGCCAATTTAAAAATGTTTTATATGGAAAAAAGCAGCCATCTTAATACTTAAGCATCCTGCTCTATCAGACCACAAGGTGGTATGGCAAATCAAGTGATTCACATATATACCTTATACTAAAGGACATCACCACCACTACAGTAGCAACAGTATTCATAAAAATCCACCACCAGGGGCCGGGAGTTTGGCCTAGTGGTAGAGTGCTTGCCTAGCATGCACGAAGACCCGGGTTTGATTCCTCG
The DNA here is from genome assembly GCF_031878675.1 of Megascapheus bottae. Lineage (NCBI taxonomy): Eukaryota > Metazoa > Chordata > Mammalia > Rodentia > Geomyidae > Megascapheus > Megascapheus bottae. The sequence goes on from NC_143536.1 coordinate 13,162,273, forward strand.
GTACCACATACATAGAAAAAAGCTGGAAGTGGTGCTGAGGCTCAAGAGGTAGAGCTCTAGCCCTGAGAAAATCCAAGGACAGTGCTCAGGCCCTGAGGTCAAGCCCAGGACTGGCAAAAAAAAAAAAAAATCCACCACCAAAGAGTACTTAACAGTATAAAATGCCTTTTATGAAAAGACTCTAAATTTACTAAGAATTTATCTGCCTGAGTGACTAAAATCACAGCACACTAACTTAGCTACTGAGGAAGCTAAGATCCTTGAGGATCGATTCAAAGTCAGGCCAGGTAACAGATTCTTGAGACTCTTATCTCTTACTAGTAAAAAGCCAGAGCAGAAGGATCAAAATTCCGAGTCAGCCCAGGAGACAAATCCTCAAGACTCTATCTCTAATTTGTAAAAAAGTCAGAATTGGAAGCTTGGATCAAAGAGCGCAGTTGTAAGCAAAAAAGTCAAGTGAGCATGAGGCCCTCAGATTAAGCTCCAGTTTTAGCACTAGTGAGCTACTAATACTCCCCATTATTGGATGCATACCATGTATGAGCTAAGAACTTTATATCATTTGACAGTGTCCTTATAAGCATCACACTATCAGATGAACTCCACAGAGGAAGAAGAAATTGAAGTTCAATAAGCTGATGTCCAAGGACCTAGATATGAGCCAGTGAAATTTAAGGTGAATTAGCTCCCAAGACCAGACTTTTCACTAAACCGCAATGATGTCCATCCTTCTAGTTTGGACTTTGCAAGTCTACATTAAATAGGAGGTAAACAAGGCATCATTTCTTTCATAATTTATAATTTAGCAATAGTGCAGATGTCAACATATTTTAAAATTGTCATGTAGTTTAACATTTTAACAGAAAAGAGAAGGTACTATAATGTAAGAGCAATCTTTCTTCCCTAAAAGATGTCTCACTAAGCCACTTAACACAAGAAAGTCCATTTTCCAACATTATAATTAACATAACAAGTCATAGCAGGTGAGAATTTGAAATTTTTCATTTCCTCTGAGAACAAGTTACCACAACAAAGAAATCTCAAACTTAGTTACCAAAGAAAACAACTCAGATGCCAAGCATGGTGGCATGTGTGAAGATTCCAGGACTGAGGAGACTGAAGTAGAATAAGGAGTTTGGGACCAGCCTGTGCTACCTACTGTCTGAAAGAGAAAAAGCAAAAACAAAACAAAACCTGGTATATTGCTATTTTCTTCTGTTAAGACTAGACACATTCAAAAGCAAAATGACGTCAAAAGTCTCAAAGCTGTTATTCAGATAGGAAATCCCAGACCTTCTAAAATGATAGCCCAACCTTACTATGTTAAAGCAAGTAGTTTCACTTTAAAATGGGTAAGTAAAATTCACACAAGAAAGTTCTCCAAAATTACCTTGAACAAGTAACTTAAGTGATACTTGATTCTTTGCCTTGACACTGCCCACTTACCATTAATAACCTATGCAATAACAAAAGAAAAAAAAAAGGGAAGGAGAGGGCCAGGAATTTGGCTGCGTGGCAGAGTGCTTAACTAACACACACCAAGACCTGAGTTTGATGCCTCAGTAACACATACATAGAAAAAAGCCAGAAGGATACTGTGGCTCAAGTGGTAGAACTCTAACCTTGAGAAAACTCCAGGACAGTGCTCAGACCCTGAACCCAAGCTCAGGACTGGTAAAGGAGAAAAAAAGAGAAAGAGAGAAATAGCTCAGAATTCTCAAAGTAGAAACTCACTAGCATAGGCTAAAAATAAGATCTTTTATTAAAGTGTAAAAGTGCTTTATGAAAAAGCAAGCAAGCCCACCTAGGACCTACTGCATTAGCATTTTTTGTTTAAAAGCATTACCCACTGAGGACAAACCAATCTTGTACTGCAAGGTACCGCTCCTCTGACACTCAGCAGATGTAACCACTGGCACATTATCACTATGATTCTGTTTCCTCAAATATAAAACAAAAATAATCACTAATCCACAGGTGTTGTTTTTAAATGACATTTATAACAGCTATTGGCATGAAGCAATCAACTGTTGACACTATTACTTTATTGTATAAAACCTATGTCCAAGATGGAACAAGAACTCAAGATTCTGAAAGCCATTTTATGGTCTTCCAATATTTTTATAGTCTCTGATCTACTACTGTTTGAAAATCCAAAACGAGGTTATTCATGTAACAAAATCATTTATAAACATCTATGACACCTTCATGTGAAGGCCTTCTATATGCCAGTTTGAACAAGAAAAAGGACACTGAAGGTTTTGCCCCTGGCTGGACTACCACCTTTCACCAATGATCTCATTTAACTAGGTTCCAAATTCATAATCTATGCAGGAACTCGCCTTCTCTAAAACAATTGAGATCAATAAAAAGCTTGTTTAAAAGCTAAACAAAACCACCCCAGCATGTAACAAAACTCTTCACTACTCAAAAAAAGTATTTCTCTGACTAGAAAAAGGGGGAAAAAATTGGACCTCATGGAATTCGTAGAATTAAAATAAAAGCCTTTGTCACAAAAGTGAAAACTCAACTGATTAACGGATCAGCGGAAGTAAACACGCAGATGTGAGAGTAGTTCTTCAGCTAACTTTGGAGCGTTCATTTAGCTATATTCCATTACCTTCTTTCTCAGTATAACTGTAGAATACACCTTCATCTCTAAAATGAGGTGAATGTATTAAAACAGAAAAAAGTTTTGATCCACTGGACAACTTAAAGACAGTGAGCTTAAGGATTAACCGTTATTCAGACCAAACTGGATAACGTCCTGATGAACTCAAGAATCCTATGTTTGTGATTCCAGAGTATCTAATGGATTTAGATAGTGCAAACCACACTGGAATGTAGGAATCTATGGACCAGGAATAGAGCCCATTGTTTGCTGGGGGGAACAACCAAAAAAAAAAAAAAAAAGTTTTCTTCTCTTAGGATGGTCTAAATGTCTTCTTTTTGGTTAGAAATACTGGTTATAAACTTTACTGTCTATAAACTATTTTCACTAGAGGAAGAACTGTTGACGATAAAAAAAAAATACGTCTAACTCTGGATGATCCAAAGAGCAGTACTTGTGGAATTTCTGTGAAAATACCTGAAACAACTCAGTAAAAACTGACTTCACATAGAATCTGTACTTAGAACTTTTGATCCAATAACATGAACATCAGATTCTTCTGGGTTGGCAATATTTCACCGATCTCAGTTCTTCCATACAGAGCTCAAGATATCCAGTGATACACTCCAGTGACACATCGCAGAGTGAACACGCAAAAAAAAGAAAAAAAAAAAAAAAGAAAAAAGAAAAAAAGATTTTCCTGCTGAAAGGATTTCCATAGTAACCTGAGCGGCCCCTCTGTGAGATACTTACGAATTTGTGTGGAGATACTCAAAAGTTAGTTGAGCTCGATTCAGACTGCTGTAATTTGTGAAAGCCATGACTGCCACGGTCTCCAAATCTTCTACCCACTACTCAGAAAGACATGGAACTCAACAGATTTTCTGTTTTTCTTCTTCCAGGACTCAGTCCAGTAAAGGTTATGTCTGTGCGCTTCGGTAAGCGGAGACAAGTGACCTAAAATCTATCCGGAATACGGCCCGACATTAAGAACTACAGTCGTGTCCTTCTTTGAAGTTATATCTTCTAAACCTTCTTAACGACTATGACGGAGTATTTTGGAAAGAATTACGTCATAAACCTGGGTGCCACACAACTTAGAAGCTTTCCGTCTCGGTGATTCAGACGATCCAAGTCCGTGTGGCGGAAGGTTCTGGAGAACTGACGACGGGTCTCGGAGCTGGCGGTTTATCACGGCTTCATCTTTAGGGTTCTTCGAGTCTTCTTGTTTTCAAATCTGCAGATGTGTTGATCTGTTGTCGCTGTTCTGAAATTCCTTGGTTTAGGAAAACTTACCCTCGATGATTGACCCAGTTCTGTCATCAAATTGAACATTCACTCCTGTCTTCGCCGCCGGTGACGTCAAGATCCCTCAACAGGCTCCAGACCCGAGACCACGAGGTCGCTAGAGCGCATATGGCGCCAGTTCCGGGGGGGGGGGGTTTCCGCGGCTTCCCAACCGAAGCCAGGCAGAAAACTTGGCCGAATCCAGCCGGCGTCAGCTAGCGTCGGGCGCCCACGGCCGCCTCCTCAGCCTCCGCAGCGTCGTGGGGAATCAAATTACCTCATAAAGACCCGGATGCAACTGCCTCTCCCCCCCCCCACGGGTCCGCCCCCCTACCCCCCGCCCCCGACGCCCTCAGGCGGGCCGCGCCCTTCCCCCTCCCCCCACACCGCTTCCACCTCAGCCCCTTCCCACGTATGGGGGGGGCCTCAGTCCCGCGGTCGCCTCCTCGCGGAGAGAAGTTAGTCCCGGCGTTTCAAGGCCCGGATCGAGGAGGCAGGTGCGGGCAGCACCACGCGATCGGGCGTTTCCTCGGCGCCTCGCAGCAGCCTTTGTCCCCTCCCCGCGGAATTGGAACTCAACAACCGCAGCGCGCTCTTGGAACCATGTGCTGCCGCCGCCGCCTCCGCCGCCTCCGCCGCTGCCTCCGCCGCCGCCGCCTCCGCCGCTTCCGCCGTCCGCACGCTGCGTTTGGAGGACCCAGCACCTCGAGAATTGGCTTTCTTTTTGTTTTTTAATTTATTTTTTTTCCTTCTCCGCCGTGACCGCCACCTGAAGTCACTGCTTTGTCTCCGCTAAGTGCACACAGCTCCGGCCACCTCACTCACTCCCCGACGCCCCAAGCCCCCCGAGGTCTCCGCCGCGCGTTCAGCCAATCACAGAGCCCGAAACTCCTCCCGCCTCCGCCCGGACACCCCGCCTCTTCATTGGCGGGCAGTGGGCGCCCACGTAACCGGATCTTGGTTGGTCAGAGCCGCCCCTGTCACGTGACCGCGCGCGCCTCTCTTCCTGCTTTCCTGACCTCTCTCCGCCATTTAAAGAAACAGTACCGGGGGCGGGCCGAGCGACGCAGCCGGGACGGTAGCTGCAGCGCGGACCGGAGGAGCCATCTTGTCTCGTCGCCGGGGAGTCAGGCCCCTAACTCGAAGAAGCCCTGGCGCGCCCTCCCCCCCTCCCCGGTCTGGTAGGGCGAAGGAGTGGGCGCGCGGTCGATCGAGCGATCGGTTGGCGGCTCTTTCTCCTGCTCTGGCATCCAGCTCTTGGGGCGCAGGCCCGGCCGCCGCGGCGTGCGCCCGGTGGCCGTTGGCGCTCGCGCCGCGTCTTTCTTCTCGTCCGCAGAACTCGGGCGGCGGCCTATGCTTTTGCGATTCGACGAGGAGTCGTCCGGGTGGTCGGCGGCGGCGGCGGCGGGCAGTTGCTCCGCCCCGCTCCCGGGGAGGCGGCGGCGGCGGCGGCGGCAGCAGCAGCAACAGCGGGATTTGGCGCGACTGGGGAGGCGGGAGTGGCCGGATCGGGCCTGGAGGCCTGGCGTCACCCTTCGGGGCCTGCAAGGACCCAGTTGGGGGGACAGGAGGGAGCTGGAGGATGGTTGGTGGTGGGCTTCCTCCTTTGCCTCTTTCTCCTTATGCCACCTTAGCGGGAGGCGGGAGCCCTGGCGGCAGCTCCGGGGTGGGGATGCTCGCTCCGGAGTCGGAAGAGCTGGGTTTGCTTCCGGGCCCAGCCATCAGCTGGCCGAGTGCATTTAGACAAGTCGCTCCGTAATTTTTGTCTGCGCCTCAGTTTCCTCCTCTGCCTATCAGTGTGTGTGGGATTGAACGCGCTTTTTTTTTTTTTTAAGGTATAAAGCGTCGGTATTATGTGTCAAGGATGATTATTGTCTGTAATGTGTCACGTGTGTCTTGTCAGTTTGTTTTTTTTTTTATTGCTTGAGTTGTAAGAAAACTTAGCAGTTGCCCATTCCCTGGCCCGGAGACCTAGAAAACCTTGGAGTTGGAAATCTTGAGACTCGCTGCATTGATTTGCAACACTATATGGGGACCGTGCATTCTGAGGGAATGGTGATCCATCGCTAGCAAGTTTTCAAAAAGGGGGGCTGTGACCCGGAAGAGTCAGCAGCACTTCCTCTATGCCACAGTGAGGAAACTGAGGCCTAGATGTCATTTGGGACCCTCCACCACCAATTTGAAACACCTCCTCTCTTCCCCTCTCCCCCTGTTTGAGTCCCTGGGATATGTGAGCTGTTTCTGTGCATAATGAATATGAGGTAACATTTGCCCCCACCCTGCTTGGCTTCTGAGTCATGTCACCAAGGGGTGCCTGAAGGGTGGCTGATGCGTATGGTACAATGGCACCCAATAGAAAGCAGCTACGATTCAAAGTGGGTGTGTTCCCCAGTATGAAGAAGCGCATTTAATCTTTGGCCTAGAAGTCGTTTGTTTTCTGCTGCTGCTTTTACTTTTTACTGGTGCCTGACTACCGCCTGTCTTTTTTCATTGACCGTTTTCCATTGACCGTGGTTGCCATCCATCGCTTGCTCCTGTTTTGTATCCCTTGTTTGTGTGGTTGGTAGTGAACAGGCTTATTAAAATGGTGCTGTCAAGCCCGGTTAATTAATGGTGCACGTGGATTTTAAGCAAAGGGGCTCACTGGAACTGATTGAACCAGGAATAGAAACTTGAAAGATGCTTTGGGAGTTGTTGTTTTTTTTTGTTTTTTCCATTGCTAATTGGAAGTTAATTTGCTCTGAAAAGGTTTTTTAGAACTCCTGCTGAATTTCAATAACAGTGGATTTGGAAGTGATTCACAGATTGTTTCTGGCCTGCCTTGTATTCTAATTGCTTGCCAGTGTGGTACTGAGATGGCGCAAAATGCTATGTTTTGTTTCTTTGTACTTGTCAGCTGCTTTTTATCGAAGTCCAGGTCATTTTCCAGCAAACACTAAAAATGTTTGAACAGTTGACTTTCAGACATTTTCATTTTGTGGAGTGGTGCTTACCAAGTGGTACAGATCTAAGCAAGTGAACATTTCTTAAACACATTTGAGTGTATTTTATCTGATTAGATGTTTGCTAATTCTGCTATTTCATTCAAATGTCTGAGAATAATCAGGCAGAGATATGATTTCAGTTACAGAGAAATAACTTTTGCAGAAACATGTATTGCCCTTTAGATCTTTTGTAATTAAATCTGGATGTACCTCAAAAAGAATATTAAGACTATGATGATGAGCGACCTTCCTCTGGAGAAAGTAGGGAAAGAAACAACTGGAACTCCAAAGCTTAAAGGTTTGTGACAAGACAGGAGTTGTCCAAGATTGGGACTTGAAGAGATTTTCCTACGGTGTTCTGCAGTTGTTGGAGTAGATATCTTTTCAGTTTATCAGCAACCATGGACTCCAGATTCTCAAGAACTGGACCTCTGGCCCAGAAGAGTTTGTCAAGTTGGGGCAGGAACTCTGGAGGTAGATATTCTTTACTTTTGAATTTTGGAAATGTGGACCTTGCCATTAGGAAAGAAACAACTGAACGTGCACTGCCACCAGCGCTGTTACTGGAAATTAGAAGACTTGAATTTCTGTCCAGACTCATGCGAATGGACCACACCATCCAAAATGAATTACGGTACTTGTCATTTTCCAAAATGCCTTATGCCCTATTTCTGCACTTATGTTCATACTCTCTTTACCCTGGAAATGCCTTTTTCTGGTTCATCAATTCTCACAACTCTACCATTTTCCTCAGTATTCAACCTAAATGCTGTCTTCCCCATGAATCTCTTTAGCCAGAATATCCATATGTTTTGTTATAACTGTCATTTGCCTATCTTTGTATGCAAAATCTTGTGAAACAGTTATTTGCATGCTCCTGTTCTCTCTGTAGAGAGCAAATTCTTGAAAAGGAAGAGCCTTGGTTTTATGCACATTTGTCTATACATTCCATCACTTCTGATAAAGCATTTGTTAGAAAGGATAAGTTTAGAGAGCAGGCCACTTAAAAAATCAACAAGTAGTGTGTGTAATCACTGCACAATAACTAAAATTACTCTTTAAATGAGTCACTTTACTGGGCTACGTTTCTTACATTATTTCACGTTTTACTTTTTTTGGTGGACAAAGAAAAGAGCTTTACTAACAAGCTCAAATATTGGACAATCATGGATTCTCTCCTTTCCCACAATTCTCCCTATGGGAGAATCTTTTATATGATTTTTTAAAGGAAGGTATAGGGTCCCTGATAAGTAGTTCCTTAATTGTCTAGTGTGTTTCAGAGTAGTCTCTGATGAAGTGTGGAATTATGTACATCTTATTTGTATCATCAGTGAGAATTGCCGCCCGGTGGATGATTTCAGAAAGTTTAGTTACCATGGTGGAGCAGAGCTTGACAAACAGGAAGCAGAGAGCACTACTTTGTAATTATAAATTTAAGAAAGCTCCAGAGCTAGCTGTGGTGACTCAAACATTTAACTCCACCACTCAGAAGGCCATCAAGTCAAGGCCATTTAAATAGATAATGAAAAACTGTCTCCAATATAAATGAGTAAGTTAAATAAGTGAATAAATATAGGGAGCCCCTTCAAACATGAAGAATTGATGTTATATGGGGTATTAAATACAAAACGTGTGCAAGACAGTGTTTCCTTTGATTTTTTTTTTTTTTTTACTGACATATAAACAAAGTCTCACTTCTGCCACCAGTGGCACAAAAAACTTATTCCCATAAACTAATGCCTGGCAGCCTGAATAGAATCAAATTATTATCACAGAATGTGATAGGATGTTCTTGTGGATGCATCCTTTATACATAGTTTGCTCTCAGGAGTCAGGAGATTGTCTTTACCAGGGAACTCTTTGTACTATCAGTGATTATTAATCGGGTTTTTATGTTTTTCTTTTTTGCTTAACACAATTTGTCACATCAACCTCTACGCCAGGCTTGTGAGGTATTATTTGTACGTGTCAAGGGGCTGATGTACTGATAGCTGATCCATTTCATTATCAGAATCTTGTGTTTGTAATTCCATGCATTTTGTCCCTGTTTTTTCCCCTTCCTCTTCTAGTCTTGTACTTCCTGATTGCTGAATGTGCACTTGGACCTTCTGATGACCTGCCTTTTGCCCAGGATGATTCCTACCACCTTACTACTGAAGAAGACACCATTCCAGTGGACCACTGTGACCCAAAAGGCATTCAGCCATCATGATGTGGCCTTTACCTCCACTCCTGTCCTTACTACCCAGATTCAGCACAGCCCTTTATAATAGTCAAGAGTTCTCAAGCCAAATAGCTAAAGCTATTTTATTACAACAAAGGCCAGTTTGTTCCCTAAATATGTGTTTCATTTCTTCAGTTGAAGCCTGCAGAGACACATAGTATGGACCAGGGGATTTTTCATTATCAGTATAGTCTGAAGAAAGGCAACATCTCTATGAGAACATTGGACCATTCCCCACAATCTCAAATGAAGTTCGTGAACTAATTAAGGTCTCATCAAGACTGGATCCTGATCTTTTTCTACTTCAAATTTGTAGTAGCCTACTGAATGCTAAAGCAAATATTCTGACTCATTGGGATCAAAACCAAGGCACAGTGAACTCCTAGCATCTTATTTGGGATTACTCAGGAACCAGAACGTTTCATACAAATCTAAGAAATTCTACCAAGGAATCCCTTAACCTAAAACAGCATTTTACAAGGCTCCAGTCAGATTCCAGCAAAGGCTACTTGTTACATCAAGATAGAATCTATATGGTAATCCCCTCTTGTTTATTTAGCACTTTACAGTTTCAAAGCACTTTTACATTCATTTATTTCAATAATCAACACAGTAGCCTAACCCCTTTTTAAATGAGAGAATAGAAATTTTAGATATTATAAAATTGTACAAGTTCCAATATGGTAGAGATCAGGCCTTCTGACTCCCAGTCCAGTATTGCCCTTGGCATTAACTAAGCCTTCTCTTTATTCATAGTGATAAAATGGCTATAGATTGGGAACTGGTAAAAGTTTCCAACTTCTCATCTGTATAGGGTCTTGTAAATGTAATCATGTGACTATTAGACCAGAATTGCATGGCAGCATCTCGGAAGTATAGAAGCAGGCTGTTCCCGTGGTGTTAGATTGTCCAGTCAAATCAGCACATGTTCACCAAATAACAAGACTATGTGAAATACAGAACTACTTTTAGATATTTTGCCCATTTTCATGATTTTTCTCAAGGATGGCCTATTAGCAATCCTTATTCATATACCTTAAAGTTTTACTAGTGCTTCTTGTTATAGTGTTTGTCCCCAAACTAATATGTATAACGAGCCATCCTTTTTTTAAAATACCTGTATGTATATACAATATGTAAAGAATTTCTACTAGCCAATAAGGTGGTGTCCTTTCCCCAAACCTACAGTACAGTGTGATATTAAAGGACCTCAGAAGACTTGCACCAAAAAGCTTCATTTAGCTGTTTAGCCCATTGCATCCTGTTTAATCAAACACAGATTGCTATTTTTTTTTTAATATTTTAATAGAAGGGAAAACTGCTTTAGAGCAGTATACCCAGTACTTCTGATTAACAACAGGTTGACCTGGCGACCACATAATAAATACAATGTCTTTGAAACCCCTTTTTCTCATACCTTGTCATTAACTGCTTTGTACTACCTTTGCTTTTTATCAAAGTAACCTGTAGAAGGTTTTGGAACTGGGGGTGGGTGGGTAATTCTGTCTCCTGATTGGGTGAATTTCATGAAATTTAGCAATATACTTCTCCCTAGTATTGAGGTGTTAACTTTGTTTAATGATATTGCATCTCAAGTGAATGAGGTGGCTGGTAAGAGGAGATAATGGGGAGAGGTGAGAATGTATGTTTTTAGAATTTGAGTAGTGACTCATTGAGATTTTATTGCTTAAGAGAAGTTGTCTAGCCATGGACTTCTTGAAATAATATTCCCAAAGAAACAAATGTATTTTGTACCTATTTTTGAAAGCTTCACTGCTAAAGAAACTTACAGCCAATAGTTTTGTTGCCTGGTAGGCACTTAAGTTCATCTGCAGGTAATCAGAATGTGTATGAAGCAGACTTGAAGTTTTAAGTCCAGTCTATATCATGATCTACATCAGAGAAAAATAGGAAATCGCCTTGTCTTACTAGCTTTTCTCACCCTCTTTCTGGTTTCTGTGACCTATTTTTTTGTATTTCAGCATTTTGTGAACAACTTATTCTTAGATCATTGGTTTTCCAAAAGCTTTGTGGCCATGAAGCCCTTTGAAAACTACGTGGAAGCCCAGAGTAGAAGTGAAGCTTCTCTGGATGACGTAGTGAAGCAGGAGTGGGGGTCTGCCACAACCATCACCACCCTGATGACACCTACAGGGACTTCTTTACAACTTGTAGAATTCTTCAGGACAGTTGGAAAACCACTGCCCTAGACAGCATATTTGACCGGAATGGCATTCTAATCTTTTATGTACCTCTATTCAATATAGTTTGTATTAAGTTGATACAGAACATTTTTAGGAATATTTAACTGTATTTGAACTTAGGAAAGTACAAGAAGATGGGCATACCCTTGCCCCAGAGAATGGGCGTATGTGCTGAAAGTGACATCAAGTAGCCTTCACTAATAACACTCCACCCCAGATGGACTTAGGATGATTCCTGGAATTGGATATAGCCAGAAACAAATGCGTAAGCACCCTACACTGGCAAGCCCAGTAAACAATTTGCACAGACTCCAGACGTACTAGTGGTACTTGAAATATGACTGACATCTTGAGCCCTTCTCGGATATACAAATTGCTTGCAAGCTGGTATTGAAGCTGATGCCACATTGAGACCATCTTAAAACAACTTGCACATTTGACCTCTCATCATTGGCCATAGTACTCCAAAGGCTAACCATTAATTATGAGAGCTGAATTCAAATCCTGACCAACATTTCCTTAAAGGAGCTCAGTACCTAGTGGTTATTCATCTTAAAATACAAGTCCATATATGGTTCAACCATAGTTAACAATGATCCTTAGTTTCTATTCAGTTTTTTAACTACTGTTTCCAGGATAAATGAATAGCCTTTGAAAACAAAAGAGTTCCTCCATAATACTGAATCCTGAAGATATAATCCTTTAACAACCATATGAGTGTGATTTTAAGCATAGCCTTTAAAAAAATAATCTGGTACCATCAGCTATATGTGACAGTGATAGTTGGATCCATGCCCTTTGACTAGGCCATGATTCCATACTTTTTCAGCACCTCAAACTATTGTCTACTTTTTTGCTGGAAATGCAGATTGACTTGGGAAAAAAAAAATCATTTTACAAAGATGGCAGCTAAGGATTTTATCAGTGTCAAGAGCTTCTGTCCTTGTGGATCTTTTGTTGGAAGCACGTCTGTCTTGAAACTGTCATTCACTGATTTCTAGAGAGCCTGACTTTCATTTTTGACTATAAAGTATCCTTAGGCACTAAGACAACTTATTCCTGTAGAAAGGATTCAGTTCCTGAACTCTCATAGTGAACAGGAGACTTCATTCAGTTTGTGTCCTGAGAAAATCTCATTCCTTTAGTCATTTAAGGACCAGTTATCTTTAGCTACTCTAATGAATGCACTGGTTAATGTTGGAAATGGTTTCTTTATATCCTTGTCTTTTTATCCACTAATGGTGATTGCATGATTTACTCTACAGATGGTCAAATGAGGCTTAGGGCTGGTTCCTCTAGACTGCTGACCTTCACCAGTATAAAATCTGGATGACTGTTCTACTTATATATACAACTATTACTAATAAAGAAGAAATCAGATACCAACTCGCTCTTCCACTGTCTCCAAATTGTCAGCTCTTTTCCCCTCTCTGCTTTTTCCTGTTCTTAAGGATGCTGTTCTACACTGCCAGTCATTCCCTCTGATCCCACCACATTCAGTGGCCAAAATGAGGAACTTAAGAAGAAAATCATCTCAAGAGTCTAGTAAGCTGTACATAAGAATTAGTGACTGGATGAACACAGAAGCCTAAACAAGGCAGAAGTCTTGGGGCATGCCTCCCGTCTCCATGCCTCAGATCTCCTCTATAGCTGTCATCAGTGCCACCCAACCAGTCTGAGGCCTTGACTTGCTTGTAAAATGATTCTTGAAGGTAGGCTGAATTACAGAAGATGAAGACTTGATTACCAAAGAAAGTAGAGTCAATTTTGACAAACCTGGCCCTACCGACCCTGTTGCTCCCAGATGTAGCATAAATTCCTAAACAGAACCTCTAGTCTGGATTGAGGACACAGGTTCCTTAAGCTGACAGTTCTTGGGCAGATAAGCAGGAAAATACAAGCTGCTATCACTAGCCCTTTACAATCAAAAAATTATATCCAGAGTGAGTCCTGTTTATTTACTCTGGAGTACCCACGGTGAACATTAATTTATAGGGCTTCATTATTCTACCTATTGTTAGATTGTATCTTGGCTATTGGTATGGCTGGCCCTCCCTGCTGGAAACATCCTGCTTGTCTTATTTACCTGAATCAGCTCTTAACCTCCCTTTTTTTTGACATGTTGCTGCAATCCAGCTGGCCTTGAGAAGACTACAGACAATTAGCCTATCTTGTGCCTGACTCCACCAAGGATTTCTGAACAGAAGCAACCCACACCTCACCCTACCAGAACTTATTGTTCACAACAGTTAGGACTTTGCTGTGCACTTCTTGACAAGCAACTTCTTTTCGTTAAGTGGAAAGTTAGCTTGATCAATTTCAGCACCTGGGACAGCTACCGAATTGGGAAGGAGTACAACAGATTGAAAGCAGAGTCCTTTTCTTCTGCAGAAATTAAAAAATGATTGATTCACCTGGACTCAAAAATGTACCAGTTCAACATGGCAGAAGACTAACAGGAGAACAAGAAAGTTTCCACTGAACTCCATTTACAACTGACACAGCCTTACAGAATTATTTGTCAACGTGAAGCTGTTTTACAACATTGCAACAAATACTTTCACACTCAGTTGAGTTTGCTGAGACACTGGTGTGATCACAAGTGTGCTCTTCAACATTGGTGTTCCTTCCCAATGGACTTTAGATAGGCTTCCTGAGATCAGGACAGAACATCTCTCAATGTTGTTTTTAGAATAATTCCATTACTAAGGAAGAAATGACACTAGCTGTTGCCACTAAACTTCATGATCAAATCAGAGATTAGGCCTTTTCAGTATCTGGGCATATCCTGGACATTCGTTATTTTGTTGCCCAGCATTCATTCCATCTTATCGTGACAACTCCTTGATGCTTCTCGGGACTATTTCTTCCCATTTTGATTCAAGTTTGTTCAGTGATATTCAGAAACTGTCTTTACTGAGAATGCTTTAGCTTTGTCGGAAGAAAATCTCATGCTAGTTTGTCAGTATGTTGAATGAGCAATCAGAAAATGAAGCCAGTGCAGAGGGAAACAGAGCCAAAAGATGGAGAGACTTGAATCCTGGTGACAATGTTTATGCCGCTGGATCCAGCTGTGCCTGAAGCTAGTATATCCCCTGGACTTTTCAGTTATGTGAACCAATAAATACCCTTTTTTGCTTAAGCTACTTGGAGTTGGGTTTCTGTTACTTGAAACTGAGTCTTGACTAGTATTTACCAACTTCAAAAATAGGTCTAAAATAGGCCACATTGAAATTTCTAAAGAATAGAAAGAAGGTACTAGCCGAGAATTTGGCCTAGTGGTAGAGTGCTTGCCTAGCATGCACGAAGACCGGAGTTCGATTCCTTGGTACCACATACTTAGAAAAAGCCAGAAGTGGTGCTGAGGCTCAAGTGGTAGAGCTCTAGTCTTGAGAAAAATCCAAGGACAGTGCTCAGGCCCTGAGCTCAAGCCCAGGACTGGCAAAAAAAAAAAAAAAAAAAAGGTACTACCACAACATTAAAAAAAAAAAAACATGTTATTGATAGAAAAATATATAGTATGAACTCCAAATATGTGCATGTTTGTTTGTAAATGAATAGAGAATCAGTGACTTTGGACAGTAGATTACATAAAAGTCAACTTCATACACTTCTGTATTTGAATAGTTTATATAACCCTTTTAAACTTAATTTAAAATAATTTTGGGCTGGGAATATGACTTAGTGGTATAGGGCTTGCCTAACATGCATGAAGTTGGGATCAATTTTTCACATAAAAAAAAAGGCTAGAAGTGGCTCAAGTGGTACAGTACTAACCTTGAGCAAAAGAGGGCAGGAACCGTGCCCAAGCTCTTGAGTTCAAGCCCCAAAACTGGCAAGTAATTTTGCTAGACATTGGTGATTGACACCTATAATCCTAGCTACTCAGGAGATTGAGAGCAGCCAGCTAGGGCAAGAAAGACCATTAGACTTAACACTAAACTACTCAGGGGAAAAAAAAAAAAGTGGCTCTGAGGCTCAAGTGGTAGAGTGCTAGCCTTGAGCAAAAGAAGCTCAGGGGCAGCATCCAGGCCAAATTCAAGCTCAAGGACCAGCACACACACACAAAAAAAAAATTTTTTTAAGTATATGTGATGTGCACTGTGTAACCTTGGCAAGTTGCTTAGCCCTGAACCCGTTTTTATCAAAAATACCCTCCTTCAAGGTTTGGGGCTTGGCTCTGTGAGAAAACACCTGCCTAGCAAACACCGGGAGTTCAGAATTTAGAACCCTGTATCACCAAAAGACTTTTTTTTAATTTAAAAGGGATAGAAATATCTCTTGAGTGGTAGAATACTTAGTTTAGCAAGTGCAAACCCTATATCACTACTAATCATTTTAAAAAGACAAACCTGTTTTTATTCTTATGACTATTAAGAGATACGCATCTATTAAAGGCAAAAGATTATAAGCCTTTGAAGAACTCAACTCAGAAATTGTTCCTTAGTTTTTTAAGCATATGTCCTTCAAATGTCAGTATTCAGGTTATCAAAACAATGATTTCAGTGTTAACTGATTTTATAGTATGGAAGCCATTTCTGAGTTTTACTAACTCTCTCACTCCATTTGTTCCTTTCTTCCTTTCTGTCTTATTTATTTACTTATTTATTTGACAGTCCCTGGGGCTTGAACTCAGGCCCTGAGCACTGTCCTTGGGCTTTTTCCTCAAGGCTAGAGCTCTACCACTTGAACCACAGCACCATTTCTGGCTTTTTCTATGTAGGTGGGTACCAAGGAATCGAACCCGGGTCTTAGTGCATTCTAGGCAAGCACTCTACTACTAGGCGAAACTCCTGACCCCTGAAAGCCATTTTTTACTGTTCCTCTTTAGTGGGTCTATAGATTGAGATGTTCTGGCCTCTGACATTCCAACTAAGGTTTGAGCAATACAAGGTTGTCCTGTCAAAGTCACACACACACCAGGACTTTGAATCTTAAAGAGAGGTGACAAAGTGACACAAGTTAATTCTGATAGTAGTGTCTCAAACCCAAGTTCCTATTCTGGAGGCCTGATTATCTAGTTTGTTTTTTCCTTTAATTGTAATCTACTGTATGTTCTTGTAAGTTTTTGTCAACCACACTGGGTTTCCATTGCTTGCAACCAGATCAATTCCACAAGATGATAGCAGAGACTTAGAGGTAGTCTTCACAGCCTCAGAAAATAGAGGATCTGCAATTGATTATTGCCCAGAGATGGACTCAAAGGGATCAGTAATTGCCTCTGCACCCTGTGGGAAAACAGTTTATGATGAAACAGCTACTATCTCTTCCCTCCCCTTTCCATATGGATTCAAGTGTGTACCAAGGGCAGGGTTTAAGAGGCCCAGACAGTTGTTGACAGTGGGATAATATGAAGGTAAAGACCATAGGGCAGGGTTGGTCACTTGGATCTCATTGGATTCAAACAAGAAGAACCAGCTGAAACCCAGAAACTTAAACCAGAAAATAAAATCCAGGGCCTTTTTGTCAAGATTGTGTGATCCCTATGTGTTTGAGCCCAAACTAGCACCTGGAGATGGTTCCTGCAAATTGCTAGATTATGTTAATTGGAGGAGCATTATTGAGATCTCTTCAGAGAATTAGGAAATAGGATTTTATTCGGGAGCATTCAGAAAACCTGGAGAACCTCAATCTTAAAATAAGTCGGAAATGGGCCAGGAGCAAGGCCTGGTGGTATAGTGCTTGCCTAGCACACAGGAAGCCTTGGGTTTGATTCCTCTGTACCACATACATAAAAAAGCCAGAAGTGGTGCTGTAGCTCAAGTGATAGAGCACTAGCCTTGAGAAAACTCAATGACAGTGCCCAAGCCCTGAGTTCAAGTCCCAGGACTGGCAAAAAAAAAAAATCAGGAATGAAAGTTTGGAGTCAAAAATCCTTGACAAATTTTATGTATGTAATGTATAATAAAAGTGTGTCAGCATATATGTGAAGACAAGTTTAAGCTGTCATCTTCTGATGTCAACAAAAATCTATACTCTTCACTCCATTTCTCATACCCATATTCAACACTCACCTAATTCTTGTTTGCTCAAAATCTATTCCTTTTCAGTATCTTTGCTTCTATCACACCATCTAAGGGAATATTTGTTGCTAGGACTATCAATTGTCTTTCTAATGGTCTCCCTGTGCTAATGTCCTCGTATGGTCTGTTCTCTCTGGAGCAGGGAGAATTGTCTTTGATACACAAGTCTGATAATGTCACTTTTCTGCTTAAAACCTTCCCATAGTTCCTTGGTCTCATAGTAAGATCTTAAGTATATTCTGGCTTCAAGGTTCATTGTCTTAATTCTCCAGGTCTCATCCTTCACAACTTCAAATAGAAGTGGATCCATTTTATATGCTATAATTTCCTGTAATAAGCTGGGCATGGTGGCTCACGCCTATAGTCCTAGCTACTCAGGAGGCTGAGATCTGAGGATCAAGGTTCAAAGCCAGCCAGGGCACAAAAGAAGGACCTGAGACTTATCTCCAATTAACCTCTAGAAAATGGGAAGTGGGTTTGGCTCCAGGGGTAGGGCAGTAGCCTTGAGCTGTAGAGCTCAGGGACAGTACCCAGGCCACACTTCAAGCCCCATGACCCACAAGAAAAAAAAAGAACTTCCTGTAATATTTTATTTGACAAGAATTCCAATCTTTAAAGAAATAGTATAGGGGAACATCCTACTTGAAAAAATAAAATTGAAGCCTGGCACTGGTAGCTCATACCTGTAACCCTAGCTACCGAGGAGGTTGAGATGTAAGGATCACAGTTCAAAGCCAGCCCATTATGAGAATCTGTGAGACTCATCTCCAATAAGCCACCAGAAAATCAGAAGTGGTGCTGTGGCTCAAGTGGTAGAGCACTAGCCTTGAGCTGAAGAGCTCAGAGTACATTCCCAGGCCCAGAGTTCAGGCCCTACGACTGAAAAAAGAAAAAAGAAGAAGAAGAAGAAGAAGAAGAAGAAGAAGAAGAAGAAGAAGAAGAAGAAGAAGAAGAAGAAGAAGAAGAAGAAAGGAAGGAAGGAAAGAAAGAAAGAAAGAAAGAAAGAAAGAAAGAAAGAAAGAAAGAAAAGAAGCTCAGGGACAGTATCTGACTTCAAGTCCAAGGACTGGAAAATAAAGAATAAAGATGCTGTTTTACCAGGTTTTGTGGTACTTCTTAATCTAGTCCAACTGACACCTAAAATTAACCAGCATACCCACAGTCTAAATTGCAGCCAAAGAAAGAATGAACTACTTCCAGGATTAGACTCTCTTAAGAGTCCTGCTTCTTGTGAACCTGATGGTTGTGACTTGAATATGTCCCTGTTGGACCTTGAAGGAGGAGCTGTGTGTGAATGTTGATGGAGACCACATCAGAAGAAGATGAAGCTCCTGATGAGTGTATAACCACTATGCCAAGCCTAAAATGTTTCCCTCTAGACTTCATTTACAGGATGGATAAATGTCCTCTTCACATCATTGGGACTTGAGAGTTTCTCTTCCCTCACAAAGGAACTTTATCTGCCCACAGCTAGTTTGATACTTGGGGATTAACCTGCCCTTAGCTGGACTCACCAACAAGAGGGTGACAGCTGGATGACTTACGAATCAATCACATCTCCCATCATAAAAGAATAAATTGGCCATTTTCATTATTAGCTAAATGGCCCTCCTGTTTCGAGAGGCTCACTGCTAGGACTATCTCTTGCCTCATATCCTTCTTTACCTCTTTCAGTGAATGCATTATTTATCCATATGCTAACTGCTCCTAGTTCTAGAAATAAACACAATACTGTTGACTTAGCAGAGCATCATGGACTTGTTACCAGGGTAATTGAATAAGAAGTATGTGGTTTAAGCCAAGCTAATTTTATGCACAAAGAGCTATTCCTAGAGACGATATTTTATTTTTTTTGGGGGGGGGTCAGTTGTGGAGCTTGAACACAGGCCTAATCACTGCCCCTTAGCCCTTCAGCTGAAGGCTAACACTCTACCACTTTGAGCTACCTCTCCATTTCCAGTTTTCTGGTGGTTAATTGGAGATAAGAGTCTCACAGACTTTCTTGTTTGGACTAGCTTTGAACCATGATCTTCATATCTCAGCCTCCAGAGTAGCAAGGATTACAGGCGTGAGCCACAGGCACCTGACAAAAGAAGGTATTTTTTTTTTAATCTGCTGAATTGTAAGGTTGTAAACCTTGTGGGGTCAGTAGCCATCTTGTCACCACAAAGTTATTGTTCATCCCAGAATGAAACCTATACAAGGAGCTAAGGGACAGATTCTTAAAGACATTATGATCCCCTACACCCAGCCATGCCTGAAGCTAACCTAATCCTGGATCCTTGGCAAGTTAGTAGAGCCAGTTTGCACTTATTCAATGAGTGTTCCTTTCATGAAGTGGGCAGTCCTGACCCAACCATCCTCACTTCAATCAGTTAGCAACACCTAATACATAGTGGGTGTTGGGAAAATAATGTGAGATCCATTCATAAGAGGCCTAAACTTAGAACCTATCTATTTGGGTAGAGTGAACCGAGAAAGTTTCTCTACTAGCAAAGGTAGATGTTAAGCGAAGTAATTTTTTAGTGTTTCTTCATCAAAAGAATAGCATCAGTCCCTCCCTGAGACACTGGATTTGCAAGTAGCTTGGTAGATGGACACTAAATGGCTGTGTTATCTTAGTTATGCAGAAGACTGAGATCTGAGATCATGGTTCAATGTCATTTCTGGCAGGAAAGTGTACAAGACTTCCATCTAACCATCAAAGAGTCAGCAGTGGAGGTGTGACCCAAGTGGTATGATACTAGCTAGCCTTGAGTGAAAAAGCTGAGAGACCACACCAAGGCCCTCAATACCAGCACCAGAAAAATAATAAAATTTGAAAAAGAAGTCGGATGGTGAGCGTACAACACATTGCAGGCCCTCCGTCGATGGCAATTGCCAGTAATGTATTGTGGAGATGAGACTGGAAGACTTAGCTCAGCCTTCACCCATTCCCTTGCTGTCTTTGAAACCTCAGCTTCAACACTCTCACATTCAATCTCTTATACAGGAAGTCAGTTCCTGACAGGCCCCTCTACCCTCAGGAGTGCTAGTATCAGGAAAACATGTCACATTCCGTTTCTTCTCATAGGCTGAGGCTCTTGGATGCCACACATGCTACTTGGCCTGTTAGCAAATTGGTGATGAGAGGCCTGGATTCAGGAAGCCCAATTCTCTTACTGGTAGAAACACGTCATTCCACACCAGTATTCGAGCAAGGAGCCACTGCTGGAAGCCTGTACACTCCCAATGGACGAATGCAATATCCACTTAACTTCCTCACATCCAGAACTACCAGTACATGTATCTGTTCCCTGTTACCAAAACATGAATGAATCCATAAAAACCTCACATCTGGGCACCATGGTACTCCTATCAGCCAGGCACCGCACTTACCATCCTAGCTACTCAAAAGGCTGAGATCTGAGGATTGCAGTTCAAAGCCAGCCCAGACAGGAGAGTCCATGAGACTCTTATCTCCAATTAGCCACCAGAAAACTGGAAGTGCCACTGTGTCAAAGAGTTGGAGCACTAGCCTTGAGCTGAAGAGCTCAGGCCCTGAGTTGAAGCCCCACAACCAAAAAAAAAAAAGAACTATTTTTCTGTTCAGTGTAATTCTAAACTATTAGGATATCACAGAAGACTTCACAGACCTCTTCCAGCTTGCCATCCTTATCCAACAGGCCTCCAAGCCTGAGGAAGTAGCTGAAATGAGAGGTAGTCATTATTATCCACTGGGTAGAAGTCAGACCCTCGATCTACCTCATGGAAAGGTCCTTGGGGAAGGCCGAGGCTCATCTCCTTCATTCTCCTGAGGCAACAGAAATGCAACCAATCAGAGCACTTGGCCTTTAACACAGATGCCTGGGACTTGAGAGTAAGGAGAAGATGATTGGCCAAAGAAAGACTACAAGTCCTGTGGAATGTGGGACTCAGGAGACAGAGCAAGAGACCATAGAAGTGGGGGGGGGCAGAGGGGGGACAGACCACTGTGATCACAAATATTCGCTGACAGGCTCCATGATGCCAGCCTTCAAAACAGCATTCAACTCAAATCCTGCCCTCAGAAACCACATCTGGAGTACACAGTGAATTAAAGCTGATTACCTCATGACAGGCACAATTATGCTGAAATATATTCTACAATGCTCATTTTCCAATGTGATCATTTAAGGGAGACCACAGTTTGGGAAAGTATATGACCAAGCTAGTATGAATCAGCCTAGGGTGACACAAACATGCGCACACACACACACACACACACACACACACACACACACACACACACACATGTTGCAGCTGCTGCCAACACTGATCTGATTTTTTCCTCAACCCCCTCCCCCCCCATCCTAACCTATCCCCATCCCCCTCTCTTTTTTGGCAGTAGTAGGCTTTGAACTCAGGACTTTATCCTTGATAGGCAGGCACTTTACCACATAAACCACACCTCCAACCTGCTCAAAATCAGCTCCATAGACTAATAAATGGGCTGCTGATGAGAGACATAGAGTAGACCTTGTAGGTCCTCCAGAGAATCAGGGTAGCACGCATGACCTCTTTCCATCTTTCTTAGCCCAAAGCAAGCGCTCCCTCACCCCCAGCCTCTTTTGAGAGACTCCATTATGTCTAACTATGGGAAAAGTTCATGATGAAAAATAACTGCAGAAATCTCAAGAAACCTCAGGTCTATAATAGCAGGCATCCTTGGCTTCAGCCACAACACAAATTGATACCAAGTTGTTCTTAGCTCCTCGCCAAATGGAGTGCTGTTTCCTCTACCCTGGGGCACCCAAAAAGGGAATAAAGATCTCAGGCTGTGTTTATGCCTCTGCCTGGATACCTCTCCCAGTCCACACACACACACACACACACACACACACACACACACACACACACACACACACTTTTTTTTTGCCAGTAACTGGAGTTTAAGCTCAGGGCATGGATGCTGTCTGTCCTGTCGCTTTTTCACTCAAGGCTGGTGCTCTACCACCTGAGCCACAGCTCTACCTCTGGATTTTAGTAGTTATTTGGAGATAAAAGTCTCACAGAGTCAGGTTCCAGTAGCTCACACCTGTAATCCTAACTACTCAGGAGGTTGAGATCTGAGGATCGCGATTCAAAGCCAGGCCAGGCATGAAAGTCTGTGAGACTCTTGTCTCCAATTAACCACCAGAAAACAGAAGTGGCACTGTTGCTCAAGTGGTGGAGTGATAGCCTTGAGCTGAAGAACTCAGGGACAGCGTCCAGGCCCAGAGTTCAAGTCCCATGATAGACTTAAAAAAAAAAAAAAGTCTCACAGATTTTACTGCCCCAGCTGGCTTTGAACTGGGATCCTCAGGTTTCAGCTCAGTAACTAGTATTGCAGGCATCAGCTACTGGTTCCTGGTCCCTCCCTCCCTCCTTTCCTTCTTTCTTTCCTTTCCTTCCTTCCTTTCTTCCTTCCTTCCTCTCTTCCTTTCTTCCTTTTTCCTTCCTCTGTCTTCCTTTTTTTTTTCTTTTGTAGTGCTGGGGTTTGAATCTAAGGCCTTATGTTTGCTACGCAAAAGCTCTGAACTTCCCAACCCATTTTTGCTTACTTTTTAATCTGATAGGCTCTCACATTTTTGCCGAGAGCCAGCTTCAGTCCCAAATCCTCCTACCTATCATTTCCCAAGTGGCTGGGATTGCAAATGTGTACCACCTTACCCAGCTTCTTGGCCAAGATGGAGACTTGCTCTTTTTTATCCAGGCTAGCCTCAAATTGTGACCTTCTTTATTTCTACCTCCATCTCCTGGTATTGCAGGCATGTGCTACCACACACAATCACCACTCTCTTCTTGTTTCAAACTTTCCCATGATCTTGAAACACTAAGGACATGGGGATGAGGTGTGAAATGACAGTATCAGCCTCCTTTTGCTGAGACTGAGCTGGGATCAGAACCTGATAATGCCACAAGGTGTTTTATATTTTCTTTCAATAACCTCAGATGTCTTCATCTGATGGACAAGACCTACAGTTTAGAGTTAGGAAATGGCAGGGTCAAGATTCAGAGCTTCTGCTCTGAGTTCACATTCATCAACATCAGATCACAGGGTCACCATCATTGCAGTTGCATTGAGAGGGCTGATTTAATACTTCCCAGCCCCCAAACTAGCCTACTGAATAATAATAAAAAATCTCTGCAGAGAATCTGCAAATTTTTTTTTGCCAGTCCTGGGCTTGAGCTCAGGATCTGAGCACTGTCCTTGGACTTTCTCAAGACTAGAGCTCTACCACTTGAGTCTCAGCACCACTTCTGGCTCTTTTTTCCTATGTATGTGGTACCGAGGAATTGAACCCGGATCTTCATGCATGCTAGGCAAGCACCCTACCACTAGGCCAACCTCCCTGTCCCAGAATCTGCATTTTTTAAAAAACATTTTTTCTACAGGTTACCTAGAAACTCATGGAATTTCTCCAATTCCAGACAGCCTCATGATATTAAGTGTAAAGGACAAGCCCGGAAGTGTTTCCACCTGAGTCCTCTCCAGTGATCTCTGTATCCTGGTTTCTACCTGGCATAGTGCAGGTCACTCTAACAAATACCATGCACTGAATGGTTTGAACAGCAGAAATTCACTTACAGTATAGGAGCCTGGAAGTCTAACATGAGGCTTATGTATTGCTTTGATCTCTGCTGAGGGCACTTTTCCTCATTTGTAGATGGATGCCATCTTGTCTCTAAACAAGAACACTAGTACAGTTAGATCAAGGCCCCACCCTCATGACCCCATGTAACCTTAATGACTTCCTTAGCAACTTTATCTTCATATAGGTGGGGTCTTTCTACATTATAACATGGCAGAGAGCATCACATGGCAAGCATGCTTTCTCAGGTGTCTCTCTTATAAGACCACTAATAACATCACAGGGGCCCATTTTTATGACAGAGTTAATTATAATTACCTTCTAAATGTCTCCACACTGTTTACATATGACCTCGAGAATTCAGTTTCCAACGTATGAACTATTTTTGTGGGTGCTGGTACCTAGGGATTGAACTCAGGGCCTAACATTTGCTAGGCAGACACTCTACCACTCTAGCTGTGCCTCCTATCTGACCTTTTGCTTGTTAATCAGAAATGGAATCTCATGGGACTGGGAGTTTGGCCTAGTGGTAGAGTGTTTGCCTAGCATGCATGAAGACCCGGGTTCGATTCCTCAGTACCACATACATAGAAAAAAAGCTGGAAGTGATGCTAAGGCTCAAGTGGTAGAGCTCTAGCCTTGAGAAAGTCCAAGGACAGTGCTCAGGCCCTGAGCTCAAGCCCAGGACTGGCAAAAAAAAAAAAAAAAAGAAATGGAATCTCATAGATTTTAATGACTCAGGCTGGCTTTGAACCAAGTCCTAAAAGTCTCAGCCTCCTGAGTTAACTAGGATTACAGATTTGAGCCACCAACATTGGACTTCGAACACATGAGCTTTGGGGAGACTCATTCAAAGTATAGCACCATTCACAGCTGCAGATGAGCGCACAACCAAGCCGAAACCTTGATGTAGCTTTCTAAGTTCTTGGGACCCACAGAAACTCTTATACAATAAGTGTGAATTTATGCTTATTCATTGCACAGCAACTGACATCTGCTAAATTAGAAAACCCACCAGGAACTAGTACTCATGCCTGCAATCCTAGCTACTCAGGAGGCTGAGACCTAGAGAATTAAGGTTCAAAGAAAGTTCATTTCCAAAATAACCCCAAAATGACAGCACTGAGGCATGGCTCAAGTGGTAGACTGCCAACACACACACACACACACACACACACACACACACACACACACTTAAGCACCAGTACTAGCAAAATGAAATAAATTGCATAACTTCAAAATCTCCACCTCCTATATAACTAGATAATTCCTCCACTTGAACAATTCCTCACTTTTTAAAAACTTCCACCTAGAAGCAATTTGTGTGCTCACCAGGATGACAAAAGTGCCAAATTGCCTCTGCTTTTAAAAATGTTTTCTCAATATCTTGACTATGAAAAACAAAAGATGTATCATTGTAAGAAAATTTGAAAGCACACCAAAAAAAAATAAATAAAAGACCGGGAATAATTTCTTTCTGCCCCCTCAGATAACCACAGATAACACATTGGCAAGTAGCCGTCTCCAACTTAGTTCTTTGCAGAAAGGCTGGATAAAGTTTCTAACAGGGAACAGTCTGTACAGACTATTTTGTAATGTTCTTTCCATACCATCAGCCCACATTTGCTAAAGAATTTGAAACATCATGGGGGGTTGCATTTGTTCCTGGCAGTCTGGGACATTGCCAAATCCCACTTTAATGACCTCAGGTTTCTTCCAGATTGGGGTTTTGGCTAAGGAGTCTTTCATAAGGAGGAATCTGAGCCAGGAGAAAAGAGGCCAAGGCCAAGGCCAGATAACTCATGGGCACCCAATGATTTCTTCCCCTCGAAATTCCCCCAGAACATTGTAGCTTAGCTGGTATATTCCCAAAGCTGGTAAATCTGGAGTTCTGATCAGAGCTCATTTCTGGTGACTCTGCAGCCTCTCCAATCAAGGGAGGTATACAAATTCCAGAAGCCAGAGACCTGACGAGCCCATCTCCATAAGATCCGATCCTCCTTTTGGCCTCCAGAGCAGTGGAAGCTTCACTTCTGGGACCTCATTCTACAAGTTTTGACCTTCACTTCATTGTGAACAGAAAAATAATAAGGGAAGAGAAGGTAAAAAGGAGGCAGGAATCATTTATTTGATAAATTCTCTGAAACCTCTGCGAGGTTTAAGCGCCATGCTAGGCAAGAAAGTTATAAAGGAAAGGTGATGTCCTAGTCCTGAACAACACTTCTGTTTGAATGTGATACAATGTATGGGGTTATTGTTGCAATGAAAATATGGTAGCTTGGGAGGGATGGAGGGAGAGAAGGAGGGAAGGAAGGAGGGAAGAAAGAAAAAGGGAGGAGGGAGACAAAAAAAGAGAAAGAAGCCGGGCTCGAGTGGCTCACGCCTGTAATCCTAGCTACTGAAGAGGCAAAGATCTGAGGACCAGTGTTCAAAGCAGCCTGGGCAGAAAAGGACCTGAGACTTTTATCTCCAATTAACCTCTAGAAAATGGGAAGTGGGGGTTGGCTCTAGGGTAGGGTGGTAGCCTTGAGCTGAAGAGCTCAGGGACAACACCCAGGCGAGTTCAAGCCCTATGACCCCCAAAGAGAGAGAGAGAGAGAGAGAGAGAAAGAGAGAGAGAGGAAAAAGAAAGTAGGATGAAAGAAATAAAAAGGAAAAGGAAGAAGAGGAAAGGGGAGAGGAAATATTTAACAAAGACTTTCAAATAAAGAATGCTTAAGTTAGACATTTATAAACTACTTGCTGTATAACAAAGCACTCCAAAACTTAGTAACATAAGATAATATTTTATATACTGTATTAGCTAGCTTTCTATTTCCATAAGCTGGTCTGAGATAGCTCAACTTAAAAAATAGAAAGATTGGCCGGGAGATGTGGCCTACTGGTAGAATGCTTGCCTAGCATGCATGAAGCCCGGGATTTGATTCCTCAGTACCACATATACAGAAAGAGCTGGAAGTGGTGCTGTGGCTTAAGTAGCAGGCTGCTAACCTTCAGAAAGCCCAAGGACAGTGCCCAGGCCTTGAGTACAAGCCTCAGGACTGGCAAAAAAACCCCAAACAAACAAAAAAAAACAAGTACAAAGTTCCATTTGGACTCATAGTTTTTATTTGAGTCCATGACCAATTGACCCAGTTACTTGGGGCCTATGGCAACTCATGACAGGATCACATGCTGGAAAAAGCATATTCACCTCATGGCCAGGAATAGGGGAAGGGAAACGGACTGGGGTCTCATCATCTCTGTTGAGGGTTAGCACATCAATAGCCTAAGACCTCCCACCACTTCCCGATAGTACCAAGCTGAAGACCAGGTCCTCAACACATGAGCTTCTGTAGGACATTCCATATCCAAACTATAGCCTACATTTATCACTGTGAAGGTCAGGAATGGAGCAGGACATAGCAGATGACTCATTTCTGGGCTTAGACATCTAAGGCATTGATGGGTGTGCTTAGGATGGTTGAAGACTGTTGAGACAGCTCAACTCAGGTTGAATGGCCAAATTCTCAGCTATTCTCCATGACAAACATCTTGGGATGTCCGGCCCATGGCCTGGGAATAGTCACATCTCCAGAGGTAACTTGAACATTGCTCTGATTCCACAGAGTAGCTGGGCTTCCTTTGAGTGTGGTGGCCTTAGGAATGCCAGACTTCTGCATTAGAGCTGATTTTCTCCAACTCAAGCATTCTAATAGGAAGTGGAAAGTTCTGAGCCTCATCAAGGCAACCAAGAAGGAAAACACAGAGCCTCTGTACAACCTAATCTCTAAGTAAAGCCAACAATCAAAGGAAAGAGAATTAGCTTCATCTCTTGAAGAGTATAAAAGAATGTGTGGAGGTTTTGTTTGTTTCTCAAAAGAAAACTACCATAACATAATCCACTTTTCATAGACCATTAGCCCCTTCTTTCCCTCTCCAGTCCAGTCCAAGGCTGGTGCCAGGGACTCATGCTTGTAATCTGAGTTACTTAAGGCTGATTTCCCTGGAAGATCATGGTTCAAAGCCAACCTGGGGAGAAAAGTTGGTGAGACTCCATCTTTGATTAACAAACAAAAGGTTTATCTACAGGTGGCTCAAATGGCAGAACACCAGCCACACAAGCCAGCTGAGCAGAGGTCCCAGAAGTTAAGCCCTATTACTTACAGAGAGACGAAGGAAGGGGAGAGGAATGGAGAGAGGGAGAGAAGGAAGGAGGGAGGGATGCAAAACAGAACCAGCACAAATTCTACCCTTTGTCTCATAATGAGCAATGGAGCCAATCTTCTTTTTCTTTGACGTCTCCTATACACGCCTCTCCTTATATCCGTCAGAGCTTATTAGTATATTTTCCTCATCTCTTTGATGATACCTTCCCTTAAATGAGCTGCTAACATTGTTAAAATAATGGAATTTTGGTGGGTTACATAAACCATTGTATATAGAAAAATGAATTTAACTGAAAATGCAAACATCTAGCCATACCATTAAGTGAATGCAAAGGCAAAAGATGGTTGAAAACAAGCAGACTCAACAACTTTCCTCTCCAAGTGGAACTCAAGTGGTAGAGTGCTAGCCTTGAGCAAAAGAGCTCAGTGCCCAAGCCCCACAATCAATGAATAAAACAAAAAAGCAACTTCACCCTCATTGAAAATAACTTACCTGAGAATGTGTTTCAACAAACTGATAAAGAAATTTAGGAAAGTCAAGCACCGGTGGATCATGTGGCCATAATCCTAACTTCTCAGGAGGCTGAGTACCAGAGGATCACAGTTCAAAGCCAGCCAGGGCAGAAAAGTCTGAAAGATCCCATCTCTAATTAACCCACTAAAAGCTGGACAAGTGATAAAATGACAATGGAGAAAGTATAAGACTGTGAGTTCAAAATCCAGTACCACATTTAAAAAAAGAACAAGAAATGGGGGGGGGGCAGGGTAGGCCTGGAGGGGAAAGAAAACAACAACAACAACAAAAACAAAACAAAACAGGTAAACAAGAGAGGGTTGAAAAACATTGTAACAGTGGCCGGGCAAAGGAGGGTATACCTGTGGTCACAGCTACTTGGGAAGGAAAGGTAGAGAATTGCCAATACAAGGCCAGCTTGGGCTATATAGTGAGATCTTGACTCAAAAGAAGAAGAAGAAGAAGAAGAAGAAGAAGAAGAAGAAGAAGAAGAAGAAGAAGAAGAAGAAGAAGAAGAAGAAGAAGAAGAAGAAGAGGAAGAAGAGGAAGAAGAGAAGAAGAGAAGAAGAGAAGAAGAAGAAGAGAAGAAGAAGAAGAAGACAGGCAGTGATGCAGCGGACAGAAAATAGAATCTGTCAGAACTAGAAATGGAAAAATGGAAGACAGAGGTATCTGGGACAAAAAAAAACTCAAGAAGAAAATATAATCGCATACATAGAAAAGTTAAAAATCTTGAAATTCTTTTCTTTTTTCTTTCTTCTTTTTTTTGGGGTGGGGGCAGCACAGCAGAGGCTCTAACTCAGGGCCTACAGCTTGGGTAGTAGCTCGGCACTCTACTACAAGGTTGTTCTTCCAGTTCTCCTCTGTGCTTGTGTCTTTTGAGTAGACACTCATTTTCTACTTTGGACCCTGCCTGGGCTGCCATGTGCTTAAGGCAGACATCTCACTATAGCTAGACCAGTGGGCAAACATGACCACACCCCGCTCTTGATTGAGATGGGAATGCCTCATGAACTTTTCTCTCTGGGCTGACCTCAAACTGTGATCCTGCTCTAGTTCAGCCTCAGAAGTAGCTAGGATTCCAAGTTTGAACCACCAGCACCCAACAAAATCTGGAAGTTCTTAAAATAAAAACTTTACTACCTCCCCCCCACACACACACACAAAGGAGAGTACACTTGGACATTCTAGGGAGACAAAAGCCATGCTAGAAAGTCACAGTCAGCTAAAAGGCACATGATTTGAGAAGCTAAAAACAACCAAGAAGCAAGGTAAAACAAAGCTTCATTGATTGCCTCCTTGGCGAGGACAGCCCTGTCACTCAAGCACAAGTTCCACAGGTCTGAGCAAAAATTTAAGTAAACAGATCAAGGGCAAAGGAGTGGAAGGGGGGGGGACACCAAATAAGGCAAGATTCGGAATTAAAGTCTTCAGTTGACTCACAAAACAGACTGCAAATGGATCTTCAATTTCTGGATCATGGACACAAGAAAATTTCTGTGATCTAGCAAGTCTGAGAGCAGCTCATTAAACAGAATTACTCACATAGGTACATTCAATGCTTACCAAGATTTTTCTTCTTGTTTAAACTCATCTGAGACAAAGCCAGGCACCTGTTGGCTCACACCTGTCAGCTACTCAAGAACCCAAGATCTGAGAATTATGGTTCAAAGCCAGCCCACATAAGGAAGTCTATGTGACTCTTATCTCTACTCTAGTTAACCACCAAAAAGCTGAAAGTAGAGCTTGCTCAGGTTGTAGAGCACTAGCCTTGCATGAAAAAGCCAAGGGTCAGTGCTCAGGTCCAGTACAGGTGACAAAAAGAAAAAGAAAGAAGGAAGGAGGGAAGGGAATGAGGGAGGGAGGGAGAAAAAGAAGGGGCGGAGGGAGGGAGGGAAGGAAGGAAGGAAAGAAGAAAGGAAAAGGAAGAAATAGGCTCAAAACTTGATGGACTGTGTCATGATACCCAAATGAAAGAACTCCTAATGGCCAGGACAGAAATCATTTGACCAAGAAATAAAGCAAAACTAAAATAAAACAGGACTCTTGTAAACCCAACTATTTGGGAGGTCATGACAAGGAGGTTTGTAGTTCAAGGCCATCCCCCCACGTACTGTTTTTACACGTTTTTGCTTTGAAACAAAACCAAAAGATCCCTTCCTGAAAGAATCTTCTAGAAATTTTAGTGTTGGAAGGATTTTTAATGCCAGAAATTTTAAATGTGCTAAGAGGTGGCTCAAGTGGAAAAAAAAAACCCAAAACCCTCTTTGTACCTAGAAATGTTTCTTCCTTCCTTCCTTCCTTCCTTTTTTGCCAGTCCTGGGTCTTGAACCCAGGGCCTGAGCACTGTCCTCGGGCTTTTCTGAAGGTTAGCACTCTGCCACATAAGCCACAGCACCACTTCTAGCTTTTTCTGTGTATGTGGTACCAAGGAATCGAACCCCGGTCTTAGTGCATGCTAGGCAAGCACTCTACCACTAGGCCAAACTCCAGGCCCCTTATTTTATCTTCAAGTCCTAATAATGACTGTGTCTCTGTAGCTGTTGTTTATATTTACAGGAAATAAGTGAACGACGTTGCCTACATCATCTCCTTTACTCACCTCATGAATTACCTCATGCGCTCTTACATATAAGAAACTCAGGCCCAGAGGCTTGAATATTCTCCCACACTGAGAAAAATCATGCATGTAAAATATTCAGCTTGACAGACAAGAAGTAAATTCACATTTGTTTGATGCTCGGGTCCATTTATTGGCTGATCAGACTTCTTAAAGCAGCATTTTGGAGCAGGTAGAATAGAACACATGAAAACTCCCTGCCTTAGTTTCTTTATGTGTAAAAATAAATCCCTGGTGAGTATTGACCTCCTGATGATTAAGTGAAAAACAGCCAATAAAACCCATTCAAAGGGCTTGACATAATACTTATGGAGCTCAGATTACCAGAGTTAATTAGAGGTTTTAGCCAGGCAGCAGAAATCTTAGATCTGTGTGAGTTAGAGAAGGAGGTACCTCTTTCATCATGCTTTCTTTTATGAGTGGATGTAAAGAAATCACACACACAAAAAACAGGGATCACGCTGCATGCTGTAATCCCAGCCACTCCCAAGACAGAAATGAGAGGATCTCTGTCCAAGACCAGCCATGGCCAAAAGAGCAAAACTGTATCTGAAAAACAAGCAAAAAGCCAGGCAAAGTGGCTCACGCCTGTAATCCTAGCTACTCAGAGGCTGAGAACTGAGGATCTGGGTTCAAAGCCAGCTCAGGCATTAAAAACCGTGAGACTCTTATCTCCAATTAACCACTAGAAAACTGGAAGAGGCACTGTGGCTCAAGGGGTAAGGTGGTAGTCTTTAGCTGAAGAGGTCAGGGACAACAGCCAGACTCAGAGTTCAAGCCCAACAACTGATTAAAAAAAAAAAAGCAAAAGCAAAGATCTGAGGCATACCATAAGTGATAGAGTGTAAACTCAAGGCCTTGAGTTCAAACTCCAGTACCACTTGAGACATAACTTTACTTCCAGCTTTTGCTTCTTGCTTAGGCTAACTTCCCATCATGACCCTCATATCTCAGTCTCCTGACAGTCTAAGATTAGAGGTGTGAGCTACCATACTTGACTGCTACAGTTTTACATGCACTTGTGTGCAAGTATATGTGTATGTACACATATGCACCTCTGCACAATTTTATCATATGTGTAGCTTCATGTAAACACGATCAAGATAAGAAACTATTACCACACAATGTCTTCCTTATGTTACCTTTGATAGCCTCAGCTACCCTACCCAAACCCTAGCCCCCAGGCAACCACTAATCTTTCTTTCATCTCCATAATTACAAAGGTCACATAAATAGAATCATGCACCCCATATTCTTTTGAAGTTGCCCTTTTTTTT
Source organism: Megascapheus bottae (assembly GCF_031878675.1). Lineage (NCBI taxonomy): Eukaryota > Metazoa > Chordata > Mammalia > Rodentia > Geomyidae > Megascapheus > Megascapheus bottae. The sequence continues at coordinate 13,194,758 of NC_143536.1, forward strand.
CTGTTTTTTAATTTGCCAGTCCTGAGCTTGAGCTCAGGATCTGAGCACTGTCCTTGGACTTTCTCAAGGCTAGAGCTCTACCACTTGAGCCTCATCACCACTTCTGGCTTTTTTCTACGTATGTGGTACTGAGGAATCGAACCCAGGTCTTCATGCATGCTAGGCAAGCACTTTAACCACTAGGCCAAACTCCCGGCCCTAGTTAATTTTTTTTGTATGAACCCTGGGCCTGGGCACTGACCCTGAACTCTTCAGCTCAAGGATACCACCCTACCCCTGAGCCACAGAGCCATGTCTGGTTTTCTGGTAGTTAATTAGAGATAAGAGTCTCACAGTCTTTGGTGCCCAGGCTGGCTTTGAACCTCAATCCTCAGATCTCAGCCTCCTGAGTAGCTATGATTACAGGCATGAGCCACCGTGCCCTGTCAATTATTGTTTTTATACTGGCACTAGTGCTTGAACTCAGGGCCTGGGGATTGTCCCTTAGACTTTTCACTCAGGGCTGGTTTTCTATCACTTGAGCCATACCTTTACTTCAAGCTTTTTGGTGGTTAATTAAACATAAATATTTTTCAGATTTGTCTCCCCCAGGCTGGCTTCAACTCACAGTCCTTAGGTCTCAGACTCCTGAGTAGCTAGGATTACAGGTATAAGCCACTGGATCCTGGATTTTCTAGATGTTATATAGTTTGGTTTCACAGTTACATAAGCTGGGTAAAGTGTAAATTTCTTTCTGGACAACATGACCCCTTCCCTCGCTCTCTCCCAATTTTTCCCTCCCATCCCCACCCACAAGTCGTAGAGTTCATTTTCAACATAATGTCTAGTACAAACCACTGCTGAATTTGTTCACCCTTTGTCCCTCCATTTCTGTGCCCCCTTACCCTCCCAAAGACAGATAAATAAACAAGACAAAAAGAAAACAAAAATAGCATCAAAGGAAACCTCTTATTACCATTTTGATAAATGCTATTTCGTATAGGCACGTATTTTTTCATACATAAGCATTGTACCTTTGTGTTTCTCTCTTGAGAGTAAAGGGCTCCGGATGTTTTTGAAGATAGTTTTGAGATAAGATTGCATTTTTTCTCAGGTCATCCTGGACCTCAGTCTTCCTGTTTGTGCTTCCCATGGTAGCTGAGACAAGAGAGGACCCTGACACCCAGCCAGCTTTTTCTGTTGAGAGGAGGCCTCACAAAATTTTGGCCGAGACTGAGCTCAAATCACAATCCTCCCAATCTCAGCCTCCCAACTAACTATGATGACACCAATCCTAGTAGACAAGTCTAGCTAGTGTTTTTGTGCAGATCCACCGGGCTGTGTTCATTTGCTTTGTTCTTTCCCTCTTCCATTGTTCACAATGAGCAGATTCCATTGGTCACTAATTTCTGTCTCTGCCCTCTCAACTCCACTACTGAGGCTATTAGGCAAGGTTTCTTTACAGTTATGTAAGTATCTTTTTATTTTATTTTATTTTTTGCCAGTCCTGGTCTTGAGCTCAGGGCCTGAGCACTGTCCTTGGACTTTCTCAAGGCTAGAGCTCTACCACTTGAGCTTCAGCACCACTTCTGGCTTTTTCTATGTGTATGGTACCAAGGAATCAAACGCGGGTCTTCATACATGCAAGGCAAGTACTCTACCACTAGGCCAAACTCCTGACCCTATTTTATTTTTTATTTTTTCCCAGTCCTGGGGCTTGAACTCTAAGTCTATACACTGAGCTCCTTTTGCTCAAGGTGAGTTCTATACCACTTGAACCACAGCTGGCTTCTAATGGTGATTCTTAGATCTCAGCCTCCTGAGTAGCTAGGATTACAGGTGTGAGCCACCAGTGCTTAGCTATTTGATTCTTTTTATTATGTCATCTATTTATTTGCTGAGATTTTCCTTGCAAATACTAAAGCACTGTTATGATGACCTACTTTAAAATCCTTGTTAGGCTGGGAACCAGTACACGCCTATAATCCCAGCTACAGAGAAGGCTGAGATCTGAGGATTGCAGTTCAAAGCCAGCCAGTTCAGAAAAGTCCCCAAGAGGCTCTTATCTCCAATAAATCACTCAAAACCACATGTGGAGCTCAAAGTGATAGAGCACTAGCCCTGAACAAAAAGAGCTCAGTGATAGCTCCCTAAGTTCAAGCGCAACAACTGACAAAAATTAATTAATTAATTTTAAAAATAAAATCCTTGGGGATGGGAGTGTAGTATAGTGGTAGGGTGCTTACCAAGCATGCCCAAAGCCCTGGATTCAATTCCTCAATACCACATATATAAAAAGCCGGGAGTGGTGATATAGCACAAGTGGTGTAGCACTAGCCTTGAGCAACAGAAGCTCTTTTTAGATAACTTTAGCATCAAATTAATCATGCCATCATTATCCACCAAATATTTTTTCCATTCAAATAATAGTTTTGCTGGTTCTTGTAATAATAGGTTGTTGGGGTTTTTTTGCCAGTCCTGGGCCTTGAACTCGGGGCCTGGGCACTGTCCTTGGACTTTCTCAAAGCTAGGGCTCTATAACTTGAGCCACAGCACCATTTCTGGCTTTTTGCTATGTATGTAGTACCAAGGAATCAAACCGGGTCTTTGTGCATGCTACGTAAGCACTCTACCACTAGGCCAAACTCCCAGCCTTAATAATACTTTTTTTTTTAATTTTTTTTTATTGTAATTAGTGAAAGGGTTACATGATATTTCCCTTTCACATGTCTTGGTACCCATTTCCCTCTCCCCCCCATTAATAATACTTTTTTTTAAATTTAATTTTATTTTATTTTTTAGCAGTACTATAGTTTGAACTGAGAGTATGGCCATTGGTCTACGTGTTTATTCAGCTAGTGCTATACAATTTGAGCCTTGACCCCAGTTCTGCTTTTTGTTAATTTTGGAGGTGGAGTCTTGAGGTATTTTCTACCTGTGTTGGCTTCAAACATCCATTCTCCAGCCTCTTAAGTAGCTAGGATTATAGATGTGAGCCACCAGTCTCACCTATCATCAACTTACCCTAACATGTCATAGTTGTGGTGACATTGTGAGAATAGAGAGACAATTTAAATGTTTTCTCTATGATAACATGAGTGGTTGATAGGAAAAAGTATCTATCCTCATACATGAACATCCCAGGCCACTTTGGGGAGCCAACTCTAAACACACCAACACACCAAAGATTTGTAGGCTCTGCCTGCCACCTTGATGAGTACAGATCAAATCCCAAATGACTTAAGGCCGGTCTGTGCTAGAGAACATTCTAGACGAGGGGAGGGAGTTGCCATTTTGCAGAACACAAAGGATGTTGGGATTTGAAGTCTGAAGACAGACAAGGCCTAACGTTGGTGTGGGAGCTGTCAGACTCACCATGAGCCACGTACCCACTGCTTACTCATGGACCAGCTTGGAGTCTGCCTTGTCCATGTGATTGACTATTTACATCTTTATTCCCTCCGTGTGTGTGTGTGTGTGTGTGTGTGTGTGTGTGTGTACTAGAGTTTGAACTTAGGGTCTTGTATTTGCCCGGCAGATGCTCTACCATTTCAGCCATATGCCCTAGTCTTTTTTTAGTTTACTTTTCAAGTGGAGTCTCTCACTTTGGTCTATTTAGAAATGATCTTCCTATCTCTGCCTCTCACATGGCTGGGATTCCGGGGTGAACCACCCTACCCAGCCCATAGGTTTACTTCTTTATGAACTTTCTGCCTATATAATTATACCTGTCCCAATTACTCAATTGTTGGCTACCCAGAGCATGTTTAACCCTCCCATTGAGATGTTACGGGCTTAGTTTATGTGTTTGCACCTACCTGATTGACATGTCTTCCTGATTACACTCTTTTATATGTAGCACAATCCCATACTTTCGTGCTTATCTACCTAGCCTTTATTTTATTTTATTTTTGTATCTGTTCTGGGGCTTGAACTTAGGGCTTGGGCACTATCCTTGAGCATTTTTGCTCAAGCCTAGTGCCCTACCATTTGTGTCACAGCTCCACTTCTGTTTTTGTTTTTTTTTTGGTGGCTAATTTGAGATAAGATTCTCACAGGTCCTGGGAATATGGCTTAGTGGTAGAGTGCTTGACTAGCATTCATGAAGCTCTAAGTTCCGTTCCTTAATACCACATAAACAGAAACAGCTGGACATGACGCTGTGGCTCAAGTGGTAGAAGCTCAAGGACAGTGCCTAGGCCCTAAGTTCAAGCCCCATAACTGGCAAAAAAAAAAAATCTGCTCAGGGTGACTTTGAACTGAGACCCTCAGATCTCAGCTTCCTGAGTTTCTAAGATCACAGCCATGAGCCACCAATTCCCAGCCTCTACCTAAACTTTTACCAGCTCAGTCCCTCATGTAACTAATTATCACCTACACAACTATACGTGTACATGATTGTGAGCTTACACAGTAACATGTCCACCCATGTGTACAGTTCCAGCTCCAGATCCGATGGGGTTCTAGCTCTTAAAACATTTAGGGAAGCCAGATGCCTGTTGCTCATGCCTGTAATCCAAGCTACTCTGAAGGCTGAAATCTGAAGATTGAATGAATCTAACCAGGTCTGGAAAGTCCATGAGACTCTTATCTGCAAATAAGCACCAAAAAAATCTGGAAATGGAGCTGTAGATTAACTGACAGAGCACAGCTTTGAGTTTAAAAACTCAGAGACAAGGGCCGGGAGTTTGGCCTAGTGGTTAAAGTGCTTGCCTAGCATGCATGAAGACCCAGGTTCGATTCCTCGGTACCACATACATAGAAAAAAAGCTGGAAGTGGTGCTGAGGCTCAAGTGGTAGAGCTCTAGCCTTGAGAAAGTCCAAGGGCAGTGCTCAGGCCCTGAGCTCAAGCCCAGGACTGGCAAAAAAACAAAAAACAAAAAAAAAAAACTCAGAGACAAGCCGGGCATGATGGCTCAGGCCTGTAATCCTAGCTACTCAGGAGGCTGAGATCTGAGAATTAAGGTTCAAAGCCAGCCTGGGCACTAAGAAAGTGCATGAGACTCTTATATCCTATCAATCACCCGAAACCAGAAGTGGCACTGTGGCTCAAGGGATAGGGCAGTAGCCTTGAGCTAAAGAGCTCAAGGACAATGTCCAGGCCCAGAGTTCAAGTCCCATGACCTACCAAAACAAACAACAACCAAAAAAAAAAAAACCTCAAAGACAATGCCCAGGCCCTGAGTTCAAGCCCCAGTACTGGCACAAAAAATAGACTGGAGTGGCTGGGAGTTTGGCCTAGTGGTAGAGTGCTTGCCTAGCATGCACAAAGCCCGGGTTCAATTCCTTGATACATAGGGGGAAAAAAAAGCCGAAAGTGGTACTGAGGCTCAAATGGTAGAGTGCTAGCTTTGAGAAAGTCCAAGGACAGTGCTCAGGTCCTGAGCTCAAGCCCCGGACTGGCAAAAAAAAAAAAAAATAGACTGGAGAAAGGAAAGGGGGTGAGGATTCCAGGCTCTTGTCACCCTTCCAACTATCGAGTCTCCTCTCAGTCCCAGCATGTCTGGCAAATGCAGCCATCCCTTGCCTTTAGCCGTTGCCAACTTATTTCCTGTGGGTTGCACATTCTTGTGGAATATCTTTCCTAAGTCTCTTTGCCTGTCATGCTGTAAGGGAAACAGCACCCCTGGAAAATTCATGTCGTCTGTATATTCTCCTCCTCAGCCTTTCTGGCCACCAGCCTGAGGGCGCCATGTGAGTCAGAGCTCTTTTTTCAACAAGGGGACATGCTGGCGTGGGGCAGCTTGTCTAGAAATCAATCTTCTCATGTTCTGCAGGGAAGAAAAAACAAAGCAAATCAAACCCTGAGTGTAGAGGAAGGAGAAACATACAGAACTAGGAGTCCCTATGCTGCAGATCCCTGACTGGGGAGATGGTCTGAGCTAGGTGCCCTTGAGGGATTCCCCCGTTCTTTCCTCATCTGTCTCTTTCCCCATATAACAAAGCGTACTCAATGGCAACCTGTGGAGGTAGATACTGAGTGTTTCTACCTTTGTCCTCCCTCTGTCCCTGGGTCCTGATGCACAAAACACCTTCAGTGAAGGCTCTCCATGGAAATCAGAACTTGTCAAGAGAGCTACGCTCCTCTAGACCAGTGGCAAATGTCACTGGGCACAATTCTTAAAGTGAGGTCCCTGGCACCACAAACAATGCAGTGGAGGTCCCGCACTGGTGGCGACTCACACCTGTAATTCTGGTTACCCAGGAGGCTGAGATCTGAGGATCATAGTTTGAAGCCAGCCAGGGCAGGAGAGCCTGTAAGACTCTTATCTCCAATTAGCTACCAAAAAGTTGGAAGTAGAAGTGTGACTCAAGTGGTAGAGTGCCAGCCTTGGGTGAAAAAGCTCAGGGATAGTACCGAGGCCCTTAGTTTAAGCCCCAGGAATGGTATAGAATGAAAAACAAACGAAAGAAAGAAAGAAAAAGGAGAGGGGGAGGGAGGGAGGGAGAAAGGGATGGAGGAAAGAAGGTTAAAATGTTGAATAAATGCAACCCTTGGGTTGCAGCATCCAGGAAGCACTAAGCTAGCAGTCTTCTTTCAGAGGGGTCATCTCACAGTCTATAATAGACATACAGTGGATCCTTCATCTTTCAAGGTCAACTCCAATATCACTTCCACCAGGAAGTGATTGACCCACACAGATGAAATCATTTCCTGATCTGTGAGTGGATGGACTCATAATTATATCTATTTGTATCCCTTGAAACAAATCCAGGTCTCGTTACATCATAGGCACATATTAAAAATAAATCACTAAAACCCCAAAGCCAGAATTAATGGTGTAATCCCAGCTATTTTAGAGGCAGAGACAGGGGGATGGTGAGTTCAAGGCCAACCTGTGTATAAAATAAGATGAACACTAAAGAGCTGGAGGTAGAGCTCAAGGTCCTAGGTTCAATCCTCAGTATCAACTAATTTAATGGAAATGATCAAAATGGAACCTAGCGTCCCTCTCTTGGCTGCTGAGGCCTTCAGTGATCTCACCTTGTCTCTGACCTTAAGTTCCAACCACACCTGCCTTCCTTCTGTCCCTTAAATACTCCAAGCTCACCCACCTTCTTCCTCCACCTCCGCTGCCAGTACCTCCACCTAGTCTCATCTTACTTCCTCCTTTTTTTTTTTCTTCTCCATATTCAGGTTTGAACTCTTTCCACATTAGAAGTCTTGACATGGAGGCCCAGGTTTCCTTGGGCTTCAATCCTACTGTTTACATTTCCTGTGTAGCTGGGGTGGCAGACATGCACTACCATATCCAGCTTTACATGATTGAGATAGAGGATCCCACACTTTTTTTTTTTTGTCAGGGATAGCCTTGAACCCTCCCAATTGCCTTCATAATTACAGGCATGTATCCCAGGCACCCATTTTACTTTTTACCATACATATGTCATTTTTCTGATCAATATTTTTTCTTGGGGCTTGAACTTAGGGCCTGAGTACTGTGCTTGGACAAGGCTAGCGCTCTACCACTTGAGCCACAGAACCACTTTCGGATTTTCCTATGTACGTGATACCGAGGAATTGAACCCGGGTCTTCGTGCATGTGAAGCAAGCACTTTAACCACTAGGCCAAACTCCCAGCCCCTGTTTTAAATGGACTTGTGTTCTGCTTTTCAAAGGTCACAAGATAAAAGATCACTTTCACACGAGGTCACATCTTGAAACCAGGGTTAATTTGTTGTTGTTGTTGCTCTTATCCCCCGGGAACATTTGGTAATGGAAGGAGCTTACAAGCCACGAGGCATCACAAAGAATTACCCAGCCCCAAATGACAATCACGGCATGGGAGAGCAAAGCCTGGTCTCGCCTGTCTCCTCACAAATTATATGCAGCTCAGGCACAAGCATTTTTGCGGCATGAACGAATGAAATGTTTGAATTCAATGTTACAGTTCATTTTAAATCCTGAATGGTCCTAAGAGAACAATTATACCCCCAAGTTTTCACACTGTACTTTTGGAAAGCTCCCACTTGTTGGGGTGGGTGAGAGCATTCAAAAATTCCTCAAGCCAGCAAGAATTTCCAGCTAAATGCTGAAGATATAAACTTTGAGACTAGAGTCTGTTTTATATAGTGAGGCCTCAGACACATTTACTAGAAGAACAAGGGAAAATAAATAAGAAGAAGGAGGAGAAGAAGAAAAGGAGAAGGAGTGGGCCAGGAGCGTGGCCTAGAGGTAGAGTGCTTGCCCAACATGCACAAAGCCCTTGGTTCTATTCCTCGGTACCACATACACAGAAGAAAGAAAACAAAAAACAGAAATGGTGCTGTGGTTCAAGTGGTACAGCATTAGCCTTGAGAAAGCCCAAGGACAGTACCCGGGCCCTGAGTTTAAGACCCAGGACTGGCAAAAGGAAAAGAGAAGAAGAGGAGGAGGAGGAGGGGGAGGAGGAGGAGGAGGAGGAAGAGGAGGAGGAGGAGGACTGCCAACTAAGCAAACAAGCCAAGCAAGAGCCCAAAGCCCAACACACACACACACACACACACACACACACACACACACATCCCACATATACCCTAAACTGAAAACCAAGCATCTTTTCCTATCTGGCCTTGCTCACCAATTCACCATGAAGTGGTTTTGTCTTTGTTTTACCAAAGATAATTTCAGTGCAAGAGACTGTGGCAGAAGCTGTTTCAGAGTCCAGCTCGTCTCTTCTTCCCAGCTCTGCCGCTGAGCAGCTGTGTGGCCCCAGGAAGCCACTTAACCTCTCTGAGCCTCTGAGTCCCTAAGGATGTATCAAACTGAGATAATAATAGGACCAACCTCACAGGACTGAGAGGCAGATGGAAAATCGCTTGCTACAGCAGCAGGCATAGCAGCAGACTATACATAGGGTACCTACTTGGCCTGCTTGCCTGGAACTTTCCTGGATTGAACACTGAAAAGCTTGCATTCCAGCAAAGCTTGGGTCTATGCAAAGTGAAACAGATGTTTGTTTAGTAGCTGTTTAGTGTATTAGAGCTTCCTCTCTCTCTCTCTCTCTCTCTCTCTCTCTCTCTCTCATTCTCCTTCTCTCTCTCCCTCTCTGCCCTGGAGCTTGAACTCATGGCCTAGATTCTCTCCCTTACCTTTTGTACTCAAGGCTCTACCACTTAACCCATAGCTCTACTTCCAGTTTTCTGGTGATAAATTGGAGATAAGAGGCTCACACACTTTCCTGCTTAGTCTGCTCTGAAAAATCATCCTCAGAACTCGGCCTGCTGAGTCGCTAGGATTACAAGGCTGAGCCACAGATGCCTGGCAGTACTCTTTGCACTTGCCAGGTCAGCACTCTACTACTTGAGCCATGCCTCCAGCCACATGGGTTGAATTTTTGTGAAAAACTTTTAGGCTGGAGGTATAGTTCAGTGAAGGAGTCCTTACCTGCATGTGTGAGGTCTTAGGTCCTATCTCCAGCACCAGAACACATGCACGCACACACACACACACACACACACACACACACACACACACACACACACACACACACTCTACATTCTCCTTAGTTAACTGTCTCTTTTCACAAATGGAGGGTTATTGGGGAATGGATCACACAGATGGGACTGCAGGAGATAGCTTTAAATGACTTAGTACTTTGGAAGTAGTCTCTGTCTCTGTCTCTCTGTCTGTCTCTGTCTGTCTCTGTCTGTCTCTCTCTCTCTGTCTCTCTCTGCTTTTAGTCATTATTTGTTACTAAATGGCCTCAGACAAGGTAACCTTGTTTCTTATTTCCAAAAGGATACATTTCCAATAGTAGTCGGAATTTTTTCCCCAGCCACACAGAATCTTAGAGCTCAAAAGTTTAGAGTCGGGAGCTCACATCTATAATCCTAGCCATTCCTGAGACTAAAACCCAGAGGATAACAGTTCAGTATTAGCCCGAGCAGAAAAGAGAGACTCCATCTCCAAAAATAACAAGCAAAAAGCCTGGTTGGAGGAATAGCTCAAGAGATGGAGTAGCAACCTGTGAGCAAGCATGAAGCCCTGAATTCAATCCCTGACACCAGCAAAAGATTTAGGGGCCCAGTGGTGGAGAGCTTGTATTTATGAGGCCCAGATTCAGTCCCTAGCCTCTCAAATGAAAATGTCAGAGGCAGTAGTGTGTGCCTGTCTCCTCAACTACTCAACAAGTGGGGGTAAGGGCTGGGAGTTTGGCCTAGTGGTAGAGTGCTTGCCTAGCTTGCATGAAGGCCCGGGTTTGATCCCTTGGTACCACACACACAGAAAAAGAGCCAGAAATGATGCTGTGGCTCAAGTGGTAGAGCTATAGCCTTGAGAAAACCCAAGGACAGTGACCAGGCCCTGAGTTCAAGGCCCAGGACTAGCAAATAAAAATAATAAGTGGGGGCCAGAGGATCTTAAGTTTGAGGCTAGGGCCAGTCAGTTCTCATTGTGTGTGTGTGTGTGTGTGTGTGTGTGTGTGTGTGTGTGTGTGTGTACTCAGGGCTTGAGTGCTGCCTCTGAGGTTTTTTTGCTCTACCACTTAGAGCCACAACATCACATTCAATCCCCACATTTCATTTACCAGTGCTGGGGTTTGAACTCAGGGACTGTCATTGGGCTTTCTCAAGGCTAGAGCTCTACCACTTGAGCCATGACACCACTTCTGCTTTTTCTATGTATGTGGTACCAAGGAATGAATCCAGGTCTTTGTGCATGCTAGGCAAGCACTCTACCACTAGGCCAAACTCCCGGCCCCAATTCCCACCTTTTTAAAAATTATTATTAAAGAATTTATTAACATTGATTTTTACATCATATTTCAAATGACATGTTTAACAAACAAGTATTCAAGAAGGGAATTTCTATATACAATCACTGGCACTTATCTTTTAGAAGATAATTTAAATTAGGCTGAGGGTTTGTATATCAGAGATACATATTAATCTATGTAATAAAACACTATATCTATAGAGTCATAATTTTTTTTTGCCAGTCCTGGGCTTGAGCTCAGGGCTTGAGCACTGTCCTTGGACTTTCTCAAGGCTAGCACTCTACCACTTGAGCCTCAGCACCGCTTCCGGCTTTTTGCTATGTATGTGGGGTACCGAGGAATCGAACCCGGGTCTTCGTGCATGCTAGGCAAGCACTCTACCACTAGGCCAAACTCCCAGCCCCAGAGTCATAAATTTTTATGTCTACCTAATTATGTTGATATTTCAAATACCATGTCCATAGCATTGGGTAAGCAAATATTGAGTCCTTGCTCCAATCCCTACCTTTTTAAGACCAATTTACACAGAGAGAAAGAATGACTATTTAGTTCAATCATGCCATTTCCCAGTTTGGAAAACTGAGGCCCTGCTAACTCTTTGCAGGTTACACACTAGGTAAACAGAGTCTGACATTTGGACTCAGGGTTCTGATTTCTGAGGCTAGGCTGTGTGTGTGTGTGTGCGTGTGTGTGTGTGTGTGTGTGTGTGTGTGTGTGTGTGTGTGTGTGTGTGAGTGCTGATACTAGGGCTTGAATTCAAGGCTAGGGCCCTGTCCTTGAGCTGTTTGGCTCAAGGCTAGAACTCTACCACTTAAGCCACAGCTTCACTTCTAGTTTTCCTTGAGTGTTAATTGGAGGTAAGAGTCTCACAGATTGTCCTGCCCAGTCCAGCTTCAAACACCAGCTTCAAACAGAGATCTTCAGATCTCAGCCTCCTGAGTAGCTGGGATTACAGGCGTGAGCAAATGGGTAGAAACAGATTGAAAAGCTACAGGCCCTTCCCGTCCTTTCCCCTCTTCCCCTTTTTCATGTTAACCTTCAATTGAAGCAACTTTCGCAAAAATGATTCATTTGCAGGAAAAAAAAAATTTAACCACTCAGTTCTATCATAGGATTTACATATTTTCTTCCCTGGAAAATGTTTACTCTCATAAAGAAAAATTTTAATCTTTTCTTTGAACCATATTTTCCCCTCCATCTGTTAGACTTTAATGTGTTTAGGGGTGGAAATAAAAAAATAAAAACTGAGAAATGGGCCCTTTAAAAAGCAGCCATCAAACTAAAAGACTCTTTTCATTTGCCTGAACAAGCTGGGTGAGTCAGGTCATCAGCAATGGTCGGCCCAGATGTGGGTTCTCAGGCTGCTTAGAAAAATACCACACAGAAGAAAAAAAAAAAAAAAAAAAGGCCAGCATTGGAAATCTCTTGATGGAAGCTCAGAGTAAGAGTCTAGGCGGGCCAGGTGTTGGTCGCTCATGCCTTTAATATTAGCTATGCAGGTGGCTGAGATCTGAGGATCATGGTTCAGATCCAGCCCAGGCAGGAAAGTTGGTGAGACTCATATCTCCAATTAGGAAATTGGAAGTGGTGTTATGGCATGAAATGACAGAGTGCTAGCCTTGAGTGAAAAACGCTCAGGGACAGCACCTAGGCCTGAGTTCAAGCCCCATGACCACCACCAACAGCAACAAAGGAGTAAAAGGGCCCAAAGGCCAGTCCCCAGGGAGTAGGATAGAGATGACAAAAGACAGATAGACCATGTTGTACCCAAGTTAAGGGTCTGTGCCCATGCCTTTCCCCCACATTCTGATTCTAAACAGAGACAGAAAAGATTCCCCAAGCCAAAAAAACCCATCCTGGCTTCTCACCCTCTCCCCCCCCCCAAAAAAAAAGGGGACATCACAAGAATACAGGAGCTCCTGGCATCTCCCTCTAGTGGCTCCAGACATAAAGGAAGGGCCTGGAGCTGAGAGCTGACAGCTCAGATTTCATACGGTCCTGAATCCTGTTTCAGCCAACTCCCAAGCTGTGCAACCTCAAGCAAGTTATCTCACCTCTCTGGACATTGTTTTCTAATGTTACCTTTGTTTGTAGCAGTAGAGAAGGATCCCAGAGGAGTTGTATTTCAAAGCCAGGGAAAAAGAGGCCAGAAGGAATAAGTTCCTACTTGGGTCTCCTCTGTGGAGGCCAAAGCATGAGCTCATCATGTCCTTCTCAATCTCTGTCCACCGGGAATTCTATCTGCTGCTAGGTGGTTGAGCAGCTTTCCCTCACTGTTAACAAATACCTGAGAGAAAGCTGACTTTGGCTCGCAGTCCTGAAAGGTTCCAGTCTGTGACTGGTTAGTCCTGTTTCTTTGGGCATGTGGTGACCCATGATGGCAGAAGTCAAGTGTTAGGGCAAAAGGATCTGGGTAGGGGCTGGGAGTTTGGCCTAGTGGTTAAAGTGCTTGCCAAGCATGCATGAAGACCCGGGTTCGATTCCTCGGTACCACATACATAGAAAAAAGCCAGAAGTGGTGCTGAGGCTCAAGTGGTAGAGCTCTAGCCTTGAGAAAGTCCAAGGACAGCGCTCAGGCCCTGAGCTCAAGCCCAGGACTGGCAAAAAAAAAAAAAAAAAAAGGATCTGGGTCTCACAATCTCTTTGGAGGCCACGCCCACCCCAATGACCTGAAGACCTCCCGCTAGGCCACACCTCCCAGTGACACTATAGACTTGGGATCAAGCTTGTACACATAGGCCAGTAAAAAAGACATTTAAGACCAAGAAACAGAATAAGGCTATTCAGAGTAAGGCTATCTTCAGTGTCACTTGGAACCAAAATACAAAAAGCCTGAAAGATTGTCTCCGTCTCAGGAAATACAAATGACGGACAGACTCAGATCATGGAAGAAATGAAAGACTGAATATGGATGAGTATCTCCTTCTAGATGATGGATGGAAAAGGTGTGTGTATGTGTGCCAGCTCTAAAGCTTGACTCAGGGCCTGGGTGCTCTCCCTATAGCACTATACCACTTAAGGCACACCTCCACTTCGAACTGTTTATTTGTTTGTTGTAGTTTATTGGAGATAAGAATCTCATGGACTTTCCTGCCCAAGCTGGCTTTGAACCTTGATCCTCAAATCTCAACCTCCCGAGAAGCTAGAACTACAGGTGTCAGCCACCAGCACCTGGCTGAGTTCTTTCTTTCTTTCTTTCTTTCTTTCTTTCTTTCTTTCTTTCTTAATATTGTGGAGTTATAAGATAAGATAATGTCTTCTGTGATATCCTGTGTAATATCCTCTGTAAGGTTCTAGAACGGGCAAGATGAACTAATGATACTGAGACAATTTCCTAGAGGTTTGCAGGAACAGACTGATATTTGTCCCTCTAGTCTTGAGTCTTCTCTCTGAATAGAGACTGTGATGGCTGGATCCCTGGCTAGCATACTGGATCATGAAGACTAGGTTGAAAAGCTGGGGACATGGACTTATAGTAGCCCTGGACAGCTCATCTGGAGTTCTTTTACATGGCGGGGGGAGGGGGAAATTCCCCTCTTGGGTAAGCCATTATTATTTTGGAATTTTCCATCACATGCCATTGAACTTATCCTCAATGGTACTATGAGGTTGATATGGTTACTGCTATATCAGGGTATTTCCATGCTAGGAAGAGGAGAGGGTGGGTGAGAGCACTTCTCCCATAAAGAGTGGGCACAGAGCACTTCCTTCCAGGCCCAGTTCCTGGGGTCCCAAGACTGTGAAGCCTCTGATCACAAAAACAAATAGAGTCCTAATCACACTCATGGATCTCTTCTGGGAGTGACCTAGAACTAGGAGATGACAGCACAAGTCTCCCTCCTTCTGCAACCCCCTCCTTGTCTTCCTCTTCCTCCTTAGTAGGGATGAAACTCAGATCTTCATGCAAGCTAGACCTTGGAGTGTTCTACCACTGAGTCACATCCCCCAGTCCTTGGTTACTTTGAAAGCAAAATCTCAACATGTAGCCTAGACTGGCCTTGAACTTGTGACCCTCCTGCCTCTACTTCTCAAGTGCTGGGATTACAGGGGTACACAACCTGACGACAACATACCTTTTTTGTTTTTTTAACCCTTCAGCCACATTGCTGCCTGGGAAATCACATGCTATGAATCCATGGTTTCAGGATTCTGGAGACAGAGGTGGGAGAATTTTGAATTCAAGGCCAGCCTGAGCTATATACCAAGAAAGAAAGAAAGTGGGGAGGGAGGAGGGAAGGAAGAAGGGAGGGAGGAAAGCAGGAAGGAAGTAAAGTCTGAAGGAAATCAGTTGTACAGACAGGAAGGGAAGAAGGGAGGGAGGGAGGGAGAGAGAAAGGGAGGGAAGGACTCATGTTTCACAGTCTCCTATCAGAGTCTGAAAGTTTTCTTAGGGTCTGAACGAACAGCTAACCAACCTCCACTTGCATACCTCCCGTGACAGAGTGCTCATTACATTTTAGGACATCTTCAGAGTGCTCATTACATTTTAGGACCTCTTCAGAAGTGAAGATTTTAAGGAAGGATTTGGGTCCCTGCCTCTGCTCTTCTCTTACCTGGCTTCAGACGTTCTGTGGCTGACCCACTCTAGGGACTTCTCCCTGGAATCAGTTTTTTCTCCTTGTTGGTTCTCTCGGTCAGTGGGAGGCAGGTAAAACCGACAACACAATCTCTATCCCTCCAGTTCCTGTCTTCATGAAGAACCTATATGGCCACCACGAAAGATGATCATGTAGGGCCGGGAGTTTGGCCTAGTGGTTAAAGTGCTTGCCTAGCATGCACGAAGACCCGGGTTCGATTCCTCGGTACCACATACATAGAAAAAAGTCGGAAGTGGTGCTGAGGCTCAAGTGGTAGAGCTCTAGCCTTGAGAAAGTCCAAGGACAGTGCTCAGGCCCTGAGCTCAAGCCCAGGACTGGCAAAAAAAAAAAAAAAAAAAAAAAAAGATGATCATGTAACTCCTGGAAAATGTACATAGACCGTGAACCAAACATCTTCCCCAGGTGAGCGACGATGACCAGGTAGAGAGGCTCAGACCGGCAGGATCTATGATTGTGAAGCCTAAAAGCAACTTAAGTGTCCATTGGTGGGGACCTGGTTTGGACATCCAAGTGGTGTTTAAAAGGATTAGGATTGGGACTGGGAGCCAGAAGTGGTGCTGTAGCTCAAGTGGGAGAGCTCTAGCCTTGAGAAAGCCCAGGGACAGTGCTCAGGTCCTGAGTTCAAGGCCCAAAACTGGCAAAAAAAAAAAAAAAAAAGGTCTAGGATTGGCCTGGCACCAGTGGCTCACACTTATAATCCTTACTACCCAAGAAGCTGAAGCCTGGAGGACTGAGATACAGGTCAGCCTGGGCAGAAAAGTTCATCTCCAAAATAACCAGCAAAAACCTGGACTGAAAGCATAGCTCCAATGGTAGAGCACCGGTCAAGCAAGGGACAGGTCCTGAGTTCAAACCTTGCGACACACACACACAATTAAATAAAGCCCCAAAGAGAAGGAAAGCCCCACTGTCCATGCCTTAGGCACCTATGTCTGTAATTATTAGCCCATTAGGTTTAGAGGACACTGCTGGGAGGACTTAAAGAATAATTTTCATCTGGTCCCTTTGCTGTCTGGATGAAGAAATTGAGGCCAGGAGGGAAAAGGGTTGGGGCCCAGGCCCACCCAATGCCAGGGGACTCATTGGGCCTGGAGTGTAGGCTGAGGTCTAGGCCCAGAGAAGGCTTGCAGCCCCACCCCCACACTGCATTCTGAATAAATTGTTTTGCTTCTCCAGGAAAGGGGAGTTTATAAATTTGGCCACATTTTGGAACAACAGAACCATAAATGGACATGACCAGAGAGGCTGGGACGTACCTGACCTTTAAGGCTGTGTGTGGGGAGGGTGGGGGTGGGGGGAGAGAAAGGAGCAGGCAGCTTCAGACTGCAAGATTCCAACAGCCAGAGGGAAAGAAAATGGGAAAGAGAGGCCAGGGCAGGGGCATGGGGGAGGGACACGCAGACTGGGTTCCAATATCCACTCTGTCACCTCTAGATCTTTGGACAAATGCCTTCACATCTCTGAGCCTCCTTGATCACCAACTGAAAAAAAGTGGAAAAAAGACAGGGACTGGTTGCTACGCCTATAATCCTAGCTATTTAGGAGGCTAAGACCTGAGGATGGCAGTTCAAAGCCATCTCAGGCAGGAAACTCTCAGGCAGGAGACTCTCGTCTCCAGTAATCTACTCAGAAAAGGCTGGAAGTGGTAGTGCTAGCCTTGAGTACAGAGATTCAGGAGCAGCACCCAGGCTGTGAATTCAAGCCTCAGGATTGGCAGAGAGAGAGGGGGGGGGGGGAGGGACGCAAATGTGGGTAGAGAGCTCTACCTTTGGACCAGCATCTGTGTTTTCCAGAAGCATCCTGGGAGAATCTGATGAATCAGAAAGAAAAATTCAGGGCCGGGAGTTTGGCCTATTGATAGAGTGCTTGCCTAGCATGCATGGAGACCCAGGTTCGATTCCTTGATACCATATACATAGAAAAAGGCAGAAGGGGTGCTGTGGCTCAAGTGGTAGAGCTTTAGCCTTGAGAAAGTCCAAGGACAATGCTCAGGCCCTGAGTTCAAGCCCCAGGACCGGCAAAAAGAAAAAACAAAGGAAAGAAAAAAGAAGAGTTCAGATGTGGTTCACTTCTGTAGTCCTAGCCACTCCAAGGGCAGAAGGAGGATGGCGATGCAATTTAAGGCCAACCTGGACAGAAGTTGAAGACGCTGTCTGAAAAACTGGAAAACAAAGGCGGCAGCAGTGGCTCAGGCCTGTGAACCTGGCTCTTCAGAAGGACGAGATGTGAGGATCCCGAGGTTTTTGTTTAGGTTCTGTTATTGTAAAGTGATGTACAGAGGAGTTCCAGTTACATAAGTCAGGTAATGCCCTTTCTTTTTGAACAGTGTTTCCTCTTTTTCCTCACAGTTCTTCCATCCTGAACTCTCCTCCCACCAAAGTGTCTAGCGAGTATCACTGCGGCTTTTGTCCGCTTTGTCTCACCAATTCTGTGCTTTCCCAAACATAAACTTACAAAGAGAAAAGGCTTAGAAAACAAAAAGTGACAGAGGAGGGGAAAAAAAAAAGTAAAATAACAAAAGAAACCCACTCATTTTTCCATGTCTTGGACTTCATTTCTTCATTTGAATAGACCTTTTATATGATTCTATGCACATAGCTGTGGAGCTTTTGTGACAGGATCCTGGTTTGAAGCCAGCTTGAGCAGGAATGACCATATGCCTCTTACCTCCAATTAACCACTGAAGGCAGGAAATGGAAATGTGGTTCAAGTGGTGAGTGCCAGCCTTGAATAAAAACGCCAAGGAGGGAATGAGAACCTGAGTTCAAGCCCCAGGACTGGCACAAAAAAAGGAGGTGAGGAAGAAAGAGAGAGGAAAGGAGGGGGAGGGAGGGATGGAGGAGGAGAGGGAGAGAGAGAAAGAGAGAGAAAGAGAGATCTCCATGGGAAAAAGATATGGGAGTGTGGCTCAACTTGTAGAACACCTGTCAAGCAAGTGTGAGGACTGGATTCAACCTCCAGTGCTGCAAGAAAGAACGAAAAAAAATGAGAAAGGAGAAAAGAAAAGAAAAGGACTGTCTGGGGGCCGGGAGTTTGGCCTAGTGGTTAAAGTGCTTGCCTAGCATGCATGAAGACCCGGGTTCGATTCCTTGATACCACATACATAGAAAAAAGCCAGAAGTGGTGCTGAGGCTCAAGTGGTAGAGCTCTAGCCTTGAGAAAGTCCAAGGACAGTGCTCAGGCCCTGAGCTCAAGCCCAGGACTGGCAAAAAAAGAAAAAAAAGAAAAGAACTGTCTGGCCAGGTGCCAGTAGCTCACACCTATAATCCTAGCTACTCAGGAGGCTGAGATCTGAGAACTACAGTTTAAAGCCAGCTCAGGTAGGAAAGTCCATGAAACTCATGTCCAATGAACCATCAGAAAACTGGAAGTGGAGCTGTGGCCCAAAGTGGTAGAGCCCTAGCCTTGAGCAGAGAAGCTCAGGGACAGTGTGCAGATCCTGAGTTCAAGCCCCATGACTGACAAAAAAAAATTTTTTTTAAAAGAAAGAAAAGGAAAAGAACTGTTTGGGTTTTGGATGGTGGGTGGAGGAGGCAGGGCATGGACAGACAGTGGGCAAAGCCAGTGAAAGCAGTCTGGAGATCCCACACACACACAGGAAACAAGACCCCACCTTGCATCTCTGCTTGGGAGGGAAGGTTGGCCTTCTAAGCCAAGATTCCCTGAGTCTTATCTGTATTTGAAACACACACACACACACACACACACACACACACACACACACACACACACACACACACGGGAACCCCTCCCCACTCAGAGTCTCAGAAGTTGGCTGATGCCCAGAGGATTATTTACTTGTTTTTGTTGGTTGTTGTTTTTTGTTTTTGTAAGTATGTTTTTCCCACTGAGTCTTCAGTTTTGTATTTCCAACATCTGGAATTCACCCAAGGGGACAAGTTAGCTGGGACAAATAGCTCCCCGTGGCTTTGTCATTGTCCTCTGAAGAGCAGCTCCTGGCTTGCTTGTTGCAGGGTCATTTCCTGTGTCCTCAACTAGGACAGGGCGACGAGGTGTGGGGCCTTCCCACGGATGCAGCTGGCTAGCAGATAGGACACTACTGGGGGAGGGCAGAGGGGAAGGGAGGGGAGTAGGGCAAGGAAGAACCCTTGGGAAGGGTGTGGGAGCTGGGGAGAGCTCAGGCCAGCAGCTCCTTACCAAGTCACTCATTTGAGGATTAACAGAACAATGGGGTAAGGTTCCCAGGCTAGCTCCCTTTGTCTACCCAACCCCACCAGAAAGTCTGCTTCTCAAATTGAGCTCCAGTGATCTGAGAAAGGATCCAGGCTAGGATACAACTGGAAGACAGAAATCATTGCTCCCTGACTGAGTATAGTGGCTCATGCCTATAATCCCAGCTATTTGGGAGGCCATAGGTAGAAAGATCATGGTCCAAGGCAAAAAGTACAAGATCCTATCTATAAAAATGACTAAAGCAAGAAGGGCTGGGGTCATGGCTCAAGTGGGAGAGCACTTACCTAGACACCATGAGACCCTGAGTTCAAAGCTCAATTCTGGAAGGAAAAAAAAGGAAATGAGATAGAAGTAGAAGCATGTGTGGTGTTTTCTTCTTTGGTTGAGAAAAATAGACCACTCTTCGTCCTTTCAATTCCCTTTCCTTGGTGAGCCTTGTGAAGTTGCATCTTCTGTGGTACTCTGGGAACAGATCACACAAGTGATTATAACACAATTGCTTCTGTTAGTTGTGGTTTACTCTAAGAAGAAAACACCCAAGGATGCCTTGAATATTTCCTTACGGTGATTCAGACAGAGAAACAGCATAGGCAAAGGTCCTGAGGCAGGAAGAAAGATTCCCTCCAAGGGAAGGAGTGAGTGAAGCTTACGTGTTCCCAGCACAAGACCCACAGATCTGTGTGAGAAACTGAAGAGTTCGGAGACTGGAAGCAGAACTCCAATGTAAGAAATGGGATTGTAACTAGAAGAGCTGGGCCTAGGGCCTAGGAACTCCGCAGAATTTGAATTTGGTGTCTAGGGTTAAAATGTGATCCGTGTTTCCCAAACCTGGAGCCTTCATTCTTGGAAGTTGTGCCTCAGCCTGAATGAGGGAGTATTTATTTTCTTTTATCTTTGGTGATACTGAGAAGTTTGAACTTGCTCCGCAGGTGCTCTGCTACTTGAGCCAGATCCCACACATGTGTTTGCTTTATTTCTTTTTTAAGATATGGTCTCCTACTCTCAGTCTCCACCCCAGATTTTCCTTCCCATTGGCCTCCTAAATAGCTGTAATCACAGGAGCCAGCCACCTTGGCTGGCCTATCTACTCACAGTTCATTGGCTGGAATCAGTCACATGACATCTCCTAATTGCAAGGGAGTCTGGGAAGTGTAGTTTGGTTATGAGTTGAAAGGGAGATTATGGATTTTCAGGCCCAGTAGCAATGTATGTCACCAATGGGAGGAAAAAAAAAAAAAAAGAAATGGACATCAGGGCCCTGGATAAGCAAAAGTCTCACATGACCTGGTATCTCCACCCAGGGAGGAGCACCCAAGGTTCTTAGGCCTGCGTCCACCTTTTCCTGTGAATGTAGATGTCCCCAGAGCAGCTTCTCCATATGCCCCTGCCAACCACTTCTACTCAGCCAAAGGACATTGCCTGCCAATCCTGTAACTGCCTGACTACAGACAGGAAGTGTTGAGCAGCCATGTACTGGGGAGGGTTTGGGGACCTGGTGGCTTAGGCACTCTAGCTCATTGACTCCCTGACTCAGATATTTTCTGAGGCTGTCATCCAGCTGCCTGCCTTCATCAATGCCTTTCCTTTCCTGTCCCATCTCCCCACCGTACAGTGAGGCCCTCAGGTCCCCTACCAGACAGAGGACTTGCACTTAAATACTTGTGTTGGGGTCTGCTTCTAGGATTGCCCAAATCGGTTCCCCAGGGGCAGGGACAGTGAGATATTCTTCCCTCCTGGGCCCAGGTTGTCCTTGAACTCAAGAGCCTCTCCATTGCTGGGGTTGCAGGTTTGCAACACTACCACTGGCTCAAGCATCCTTTTTGATGACTGCTTAGAAACTCACAAAAGGCAAGGCCATGTGAAGCAACTCATGTAATTATCAATTCCAGCTATTTGAGGTGCAGAGATCAGGAGGTTCTCAGGTTCACACCACCAGTCTACACACACACACACACACACACACACACACACAGAGTGTTAGCAAAACCCTGTCTCAAAGAAAAAAATCAGATATAGTGGCAAACACCTGTAATTCCAGCTAGCCAAGAAGTCGTAGCTAGGTGGATCAAGATTTGAGGCCAGGTCAAGAAGAAACTGCAAAACACTATCTAAAAAAGTAACAAAAGCCCCCACCCCCCCAAAAAAAAGGCTGGAGGTGTGGCTCAGGTGGTAGAGTGCTTGCCTAGCAGGTCTGAGGCCCCTAAGTTAAAACCCCAACACACACACACATACACACACACACACACACCCTGAAAAGAAAACACATGTCAGTGGTTTGTCATCTCTGTCAGAGTTGCTGTAAGCTTACTAAGCGAGAAAGCTTCATGCACTTCGGAGAAAAAAAAAAAAAAAGCACAGTGGATTTATCTACTCATCCTGTCTCTTTCCCACACACAGGAAACCCTGGACAGGCCAGACTTCCTGACCCAGGGGAAAGCTCACAGCCGCACTGACACAAGATTCAGCTCCTCATCAAAAGAAAAAGATGGTGTGGTTTGAAGGGAACCATACTGCTGTCTTCATTGCTGGGAAAAAGGTGGGGGGAGATCCAGTTCCGACTCCAGTCCCACCATGTCATTCTAGGCTGTGTCCCCCATTAGCTTTCTATCCACAAAAGTTCCTGAACCAATCTTCTGTGAGGAATCTCCACATAACGCCATCCCACATCTCAGAGTGCCCATCTTGGCCTCGCATGCCTCATGACCTGTGAAAACTTTTACAGGATTCAGAAAGCTGGAGCCGACAACTTATTCCAATTGTTCTGTAAACCAATATTAACAACTATGAAGAAGACTTAGAGTGGTTTTTTTTTTCTTGTAACTGGAATTTTTCTGTAGAAAGAAAAATATATTTTTAAAGATATATTTCCTTGGCCTCAGGGTGCAATTAAGTAGTAGAAAACTTGCCAAATACAAGGGAATCCCTAGATTTGATCCCTACCATAAGAAAATTATAAACTATTTTTTTTCTTAATAAATCAGCCCTCAGCCAGGAACTGGTGGCTCACCCTTGTATTCCTAGCTACTCAGGAGGCTGAGCTCTCAGGATCAAGGTTCTAAGCCAGCCTGGGCAGGAAAGTCTGTGAGCCTCTTATATCCAGTTAACCACCAGAAAACTAGCAGTGAAGCTATGGTTCAAAGTGGTAGATCACTAACCTTGAACAAAAGAGTTCAGGAACAGCGCTAGGTCCCCAAGTTCAAGCCCCATGACCAATAACAACAACAACAAAAGATCCAGAACTCATTAGCTACTTATCTCATTTCCCTCTTCAAGCTTGTTCCAATTTCTATCTTGCAGCCCAAGATACCTGGCCTGTCGGGGCATGTTTCTCTCCTACTAGAAACTGACCTCTGATCACATGGGTGCCCACTGGGGGCTCCCATGATGCTTTGCACGTGGCAGATGATTCATGACTGAAGTCGGTATGAGATCCAAGTTACTATTTCCTGAAAAGATATCTGAGATAAGCATGTTACCAGCATGTCTAATATAAAAAGTAAAGGGGCCATGAACACTCTAGTGTCGAGGGGTCTCTGAGTTCCAGCTCCAGCACTGAAAAAGAAGAGAAAAGAAAACAAGTCACAATGACACACATCTGTCGTCCTGGCTCCTCAGGAGGCTGAGGACAGGGTCACTTGAACTGGGGGCAATGTGGTGAAACCCCATGTCAAGAAACAACACACAAGCTGGGAGCTACTCAGGAGGCTGAGATCTGAGGATGGCAGTTTGATACCAGCCTGGGAAGAAAAATCTTATGAGATTGTCATCTCTGATTAACTACTAAAAGAGCCAGAAGTGACGGTGTAAATGCTAGAGCTCTCTTCTTGAGCAAAACAAGCTCAAGGACAATGTGCAGGCCCTGAGTTCAAACCCCAAGAATGAACAACAACAACAACAACAAATCAACAGAAAATATAATGAACAAAACATTTATTTTTAGCAGCTAGGTTATGAAAGCATCCCAGATGCCCTACAATAGATGAATGGATCCAAAAAAATGTGGTACTTACACACAATGGAATTTTACACAGCCATTAGAAAGAATAATATTATGTCATTTGCAGGGAAATGGATGGACCTTGAACAAATCATGTTGAGTGAGGTAAGCCAAGTTCAGAGAGACCAATGGCACATGTTTTCTCTCATCTGCAGAAGTTAGACCAAACATACGCTGGGATGTAATAAATTATACAGGATTCTCAGCATTCACACACAGAGAGACAAAAGGAAGATACAAAGGTGCAATGCCTATATGCCTATGATATTTGTAGACGTGAACTCCAGAAGAGGAAACAAGAGGGTGTTTTTCCCCCTTTATCCTTGTAAGTATTCATGAAGACTGGCTTTGTTTTCTCTTGTTTGTTCATTTATCTATCTGTCTTTGGGAGGATAAGGGGAACCAGTCCAGCAATTGAAGGTCAAAGAGTGGACAAATGCAGCAGTAGTACTTATTAGATACTATGTTGAAAATGAACTATACAACTAGTGGATGGGGGTGGGAGGAAAACTGAGGGAGAGTGAGGGAAGGCGTAAAATTATCCAAGAAGAAACATACTCATTACCTGACTTATGTATCTAACCCTTCTGTGTATCACATGTATAATAATAAAAAATTTTAAAAGAAAGTTTATCTTCAACTCATGCTGCATGCATCTGAAAGCCACTTCCTCAGTGGCTCATCTACATGCTTGGGACTAGATGATTCTTGGGACATCTTGATTCTTGTGTAGGGCCTTTCCTCAAAACTATTGAGCATCCTTACAATATGGCGGCTTCCATGTTTGCCTCAGTATGGAAGGCCAGGCAGAAGATGCAGTGGTCTTTATGCCCTCTGCTTGGAAGTCTCTCTTTGCAATGAATCACTAAACCCACCCTACAGCCCAGGGGAAAGGATGAGTACTT
The DNA here is from genome assembly GCF_031878675.1 of Megascapheus bottae. Lineage (NCBI taxonomy): Eukaryota > Metazoa > Chordata > Mammalia > Rodentia > Geomyidae > Megascapheus > Megascapheus bottae. Next base: position 13,219,128 of record NC_143536.1, read on the forward strand.
TTGCAAGATTGCCAAAGAATTTACAGGGACATATTTTTTATTTTTATTTTTTGCCAGTCCTGAGGCTTGAACTCAGGGCCTGAGCACTGTCCCTGAGATTTCTCAATGCTAGCACTCTACCACTTGAGCCACAGCACCATTTCCAGCTTTTTCTGTGTATGTGGTACTGACGAATTGAGCCCAAGGCTTCTTGCTTGCCAGGCAAGCACTCTACCACTAGGCCAAACCAGCCTTGACTTTTCTCAAGGCTTCTGTGGGTTAAACCTAACTCACTAGGTGGGGAATGTGTCTTCAGTGGTCATGGTAGGAAGCCAGTGAGAGGGTGGAATGTGGGGGAGGGGGGAGACCTGGGATAATTAGGGTAGAAACTATTGTCTCTAAGGCTTAGGCAAATGTTGACATCACTCCTGGTTAGGGTGAAGTCTCTCAATTCCACACCCACCACCAGCATCACATCTCACTCTCATTTTGAAATATAGCCAGGAACTGGGCACGGGGGCTCATACCTATAAGTCCAGCTACTTAGGAGGTGAAGACCTGGGGCTTGTGGGTAAGGCTAGCCTGGGATAGTAGATAGTTCTTTGAACTCCAGTAGTGGCTGGATGACATCCAAATGAGCTTTCCAAATAGGAGGATCACAATCAGGGCAGTCTACACTTAAACTGAGACTCCCCCTCTGCCCCCATAATAAGTAATATGAAAAGGGGTTGGAGGCATGGCTCAGCAATACAGCAACTGCCTAACAAGCACAAGGGCCTGAGCTCAACACTTTCCCCTTCCTCAAAATACACACACACACACACACACACACACACACACACACACACACACACACACACACGCTCTAACTCAGAAACACCTCCTTCTCCAACTCTTGGAAAAATAACTCATCAAGCTAAAGTAGATGACTGCGGGTCATGGTTTAAAATGAAGCTAAAATCCAGGGTCTGGTGGCTTATACCTGTAATCCTAGCTACTCAGAAGGCTGAGATGAAGGTTCAAGAAAAGTCTGTGAAGCTCCTATCTTTATCTCCAATTAACCACCAGAAAACTGGAAGTGGAGCTGTGGCTCAACGTGGTAGAGTGCTAGGAAAAAGAGCTCAAGGACAGACACACAGGCTCTGAGTTCAAGCCCTATGACTGACCCCCCTCCCCACACGCACACACAAAAGAGTAGCCAAAAGATATGTCACTGTGTAACCTCAGGCCACAACCCTCCCTTCTCTGGGCCTCCTTGCCTAAGCAAACCTTGATCTTGGACCCCTGTACGTGGCCTACATGTCTTCCCTCCCCAAAGGAAAACCCAGAAGGAATGAAGAACTACAGAGTGATTTCTTTCATCCCAACTCCAAGCCAAATTCAGACAAAAATGTCCAATGTGACATAGATTTAACATAAACAGTGTGCGTTAATACTCACAAATACCCCAAAAGGAGTCCCAGAGGGGCTATTTTTAGTCCTTGAAACACACACACACACACACACACACACACACACACACACTCACATTTCAACTCCCACTGGCTAAGTTTCTCCAGTTGGTTTTTATAAGAAGACAGCATTCCAGTTAAAGGCGCTAATTAAACAGCTTGGACTTGGGGCAGGAGGGAGGCTAGCCAGAGCCTCCTGGCTAAGTATGATGTCACCACAATTGTGTGGTTTCTCATGACCCAAGAATGTGAGTTTGTTTGCATTGCACGTTGGAGCCGATGATGCAAATACAGCTGGTAAACAGGCCCCAGACAGGCAGGCCCTGTGTGGAGCCCAGCCGGAGCCCAGCCTGGTGCACAAGCCTGGCACTGGCCCAGCTCCTGCTTAACTCCTTCCTGGCACATCTGGCTGGAGAACACTGAGATTAGGAGCCTCATGCACTCAAGTCCTGCCTCTCCCGACCAGAACCTACACGTGCGTGTGTGTGTGTGTGTGTGTGTGTGTCTGTCGTCTGTCTGGGTGTTGGTCCTAAGGCTTGAACTCAAAGTCTGGCTGCTGTTTCTGAGCTTTTGTGCTCAAAGTTGGTGCTCTACCATCTGAGCCACAACTCCACTTCCAGGTTTTTTTTTGTCAGTTCAGTAGAGATAAAAGTCTCACAGACTGGGGCCAGGAGTTTGGCCTAGTGGTTAAAGTGCTTGCCTAGCATGCATGAAGACCCGGGTTCGATTCCTCGGCACCACATACATAGAAAAAAGCCAGAAGTGGTGCTGAGGCTCAAGTGGTAGAGCTCTAGCCTTGAGAAAGTCCAAGGACAGTGCTCAGGCCCTGAGCTCAAGCCCAGGCCTGCTAGGCTGGCTTCAAGCTGCCATCCTCAAGTCTCTTGGTATCTAGAATGGGAGGCATGAGCCACCCGCTCCCAGCTTTCTCTCCTAACTGAGATGGTATTAACCACCAAAAAGCTAATTGAAGAGCTGTGACTCAAATGGTAGAGCGCCAGAAAAAGCTCAGGAAGAGCAACCAGGCCTGGGTTCAAGCCCTGACATCAGCACACACACGTACCTGTACACACACACATACCTGTATACACACACACACACACACACACACACACACACACACACACACACACACACACACACAAAGCTTTTCTAACAACAGAAATGATCTTTGATGGGAGATAGATGAGCCCAGAGCCCACTGGATTTCTTTTTAATATTATTCTTCTTTTTCTTCTTTTGTTGTTGTTTTCCTGAATCCTGAAATCCATCCAGCCCCAAGAATACTGATCCCGTGGTGAGCCCAAGGCACGTTCCTTTAGCCTGAGAAGGGACTTTGTGGGCAGCTGCCTTCCAACAGAATGCCAGCCTCTAAGGATAGGGGGAGAAGGGGGCTCTGTCCCTCTGTGTCTCCAGTACCCAGCTCAGTGCCTGGCACACTTCAGGCACCCAGCCAACAGAAATTGTCAAGCCATGGCTGAAATCCCTCCCCACAGCATAAAGGCTGTGGACGTTGAAGGTTGAGCCTCTGAGCCAGCCTGCTTCGAATCCTTTCCCACACAGAGTGCTGCCTTCCCCCCAAAAAAGGTCACAGCTCAGAATTCTCTGCACAGTTCTCAACTGGCTGCCACAAATGGCCTGGTGACCCCTTGTCACATTCCAGGACACCTCCTCCCTGGCTGGCTGGTTTGTGGGTACTGAAGAGTTTTCTTTGGCTGAAGGTTCTGATATCTATCTGTCTATCTCTCTATATATAATATTATATATAATATTATATATATATATATATAGAGAGAGAGAGAGAGAGGGAGAGAGAGCCCCACACAGAAAAGCTGGAGGTGTAGAAAGAATGGTCTAGGATAGAATGGAGCCCGAAGGGGTGAGGGGAAGATAAAATATGAGATCCAGAGCTTGGACTCCCAGAAAACTGTGAATGTGTCCATCAGGCCCTCCCCTAATCTTTTCTCTCTTTTTTTTTGGTTATTTGTGGGGACCTGTACCTCTTCTCATGGCTGTGGGGCCCTAAGTCACTCTCTTTCCTTCCCTGGGCCTCTGCAAGATGAGGATTGAAGAATTCAGAACAGTGGAGTCAAGCTGAGGTCTCCAACACGGAGTCAGGACCAAGCCCTGCCTCGTCTGCTTGCTGAGCTAGATGGAGCAAATCCATTTTCCTCTTTAGGTCTCAGTTACTATACCTATAAAATAGCAGGAAGTTTACAGGGATGTTGTGCCAATGAATGTGCTTAAAACACTGGAGTGATTTTTTTTTTAAGTTGTTCAGTAAAGACAGGTAAAGTGGCTCATGCCAACATCCCCATCCACTTGAGAGGTAGAGTTAGGAGAATCGAGATTTGAGGGAGAGGACGAAGAAGAAGAAGAAGAAGAAGAAGAAGAAGAAGAAGAAGAAGAAGAAGAAGAAGGAGGAGGAGGAGGAGGAGGAGGAGGAGGAGGAGGAGGAGGAGGAGGAGGAGGAGGAGGAGGAGGAGAAGGAGAGGAAGAGGAAGAGGAAGAGGAAGAGGAAGGAGGAGGAGGAGGAGGAGGAGGAGGAGGAGGAGGAGGAGGAGGAGGAGGAGGAAGAGAGTGGTAGCTGAAAGGAGCATGAGCCAAGTGCCTGAAAACTGGGAAGGTCCCGTGTTAAGGGGATGATGTAGAAGCCACACCCCAAAGGGGATATAGTCTTTGCACTCACCCAGCACCTGATTCTCAGCATCCATCATCTTTCCCACTAGGAGTTAAATAAACATTACTGCCTGATGATTAAGAACTTAACTTTATAAATGGGGATGGGAGGGAAAAACTGGAAGAGCAAGGAAAGGGGTGACATTGTCCCCAAAATATATATACTTTTTACCTCACTTGCATAACTGTAGCCCCTCTGCACATTACCTTTGTAATAACCATTTTTTTTTGGCCAGTCCTGGGCTTGAGCTCAAGGCCTGAGCACTGTCCTTGGACTTTCTCAAGGCTAGAGCTCCACCACTTGAGCCTCAGTACCACTTCCAGCTTTTTTTTTTTTCCTATATGCGGTACCGAGGAAATCGAACCCAGGTCTTCGTGCATGCTAGGCAAGCACTTTAACCACTAGGCCAAACTCCCGGTCCCCGTAATAACCATTTTTAAAATGTTTTAAGAACTTCACTTTCAAGAGGAAGGTCATAGTAGTGTCTGCCTGTAATCCCGGCTACTTGGGAAGTAGAGGGAGGATGATCACAGTCAAAGGCTGGCTTTGGCCAAATGTGAAACCTTACCTAAACATCAAAGAAAACAAAACTAAAGCAAAAAGGACTAAAGATGTGGCTCAAGTGGTAGTGTCTGTCAAGGATAAGGCCCTGAGTTCAAATTCTAGCACATCCAGAAAGAAGAGCAAGAGTGAGAGAGCGAGAGAGCGAGAGCGAGAGCGAGAGCGAGAGAGAGAGAGGCCCCCTCCCCTCTGAGGCTTCCCCAGATGTGAGGTACAGTGATGACAATGGCTTTATCAGGACTGTAGTAAGGATAAGATTTAACTCACAGTTGGAGCAGCTCACTTTTGCTGCTATAACAAAGAATGCCTTAGTCTGGGCAATTTATAATGAAGCATATTGCCCACAGTTCAAGAGGTTGAGAAATTCAAGGTCAAGTTGCTAGCAGTACTGGTCTTAAAATCACAATCATCTCACCTTAGCCTCCTGAGTGCTGGAATGACAGACATGCACCACTACATCCTGCCCTAATCGTTTCAATACACCAATAATGAAGGGAACCTGGAAACTCTCAAACCTGTGGCTACTGGTTGAACACATTACTTGATGGCCTATATGTAAAGTGCCTGCTAAAGCAGTGCATGCTGGCTGGATGGAAAGGTAGGTAGGTAGGTAGGTAGGTAGGTAGATGGATGGACGGATAGATAGATAGATAGATAGATAGACAGACAGACAAATGGATGGATGACTGGATGAATGGACAGATGGGCAAATGGATGGATGGATGGATAAATGATGGATTGGAGGATAGATGGACGGGTGGATTTACAGATGGACAGAGATGGACAAATGGGTGGCTTTACAGATGAAGGGATGGATAAACAAATCAATGGACAGACAGATGAATGGGTAAACGAGTGGACAAATGGATGGATGGACAAATGGATGGATGGATGGATGGATGGATGAATAGATGGATGGATGGATGGATAGATGGGTGAATGAATGGACAGACACTGATGAATGGACAAACATGAATGGATGGACAAATGGATGTATAGATGGATGGATAGATGGATGGATGGATGGATGGATGGATGGATGGATAGATGGATGGACTAGACACAGATGGATGGACAGATGGAGGGATGGACAAATGGATATGTGGATAATGGATGGATGGAAAGATGGATGGATTTACAGATGGCCGGAGAGACAGAGGGATGAGTGGATGGACGGATGAAGTAAGTTACGAAGCAGCTGCATCTGATGCCACACCCTCCCACTTCGGACATGTTTGTCACAAGCACCACTGAGGCGGATGGCATTGCAAATGGAAAAGCACAGGGGCCTGCTTAGTGCAGCACGGGTAGTGGACGTTAGTCACATGTTCTGCAGTCATCTTTCCTCCAAGTCCTGAGGAAAGGAGCATGCGTGCAGCATTTCTCTGAAGCCTCTGGAACAACGCCAGGGAGTGGAGTGGGGATTAGGGCCCCACGGCCCTGGGCAGGCGGGAGCAGGCCCAGCCTGGGGATCTGGCCTGAGAGGGCCATATTTGGTTTTGGAGCTTCTCGAACGCATGACTGCCCACTCACAAGAGCCAGGCCACCCACAGGCGCTGAGTCAGGGAGGCAGCCCAGGCAGAAACAAAGGCCCCACACTATGGTGCTTGAAACTGGTTCAGAGCCTGACTGGAGGAGTCAAGAAGAGGCTGGTTCAAGTCCTGCCCAGCTACGAATGGCTATGTGACTGTGAGATGGAGTCCCACTTCTCAGAAGCTCTGTTTTCTCATAAGGCTTTAGCATGAATATGGAAATTGGAAGTGGGGAAACAGAGGCTGCGTGTTATTTGTAGAAATCGGGGCGGGGAGAGGGGGTAGACGGTCTGCAGGGAAATGAGAATTCAGGAGAAATTTCTTTTTTTTTCTTTTTTGCCAGTCGTGGGGTTTGAACTCAGGGCCTGAGCACTGTCCTTGGGCTTTCTCAAGGCTAGAGCATTGCCATTTGAGCTACAGCATCATTTCCAGCTTTTTCTATGTAGGGGGTACTGAGGAGTTGAACCTGAGCCTGCTAGGCAAGCACTTTCCCAGTAGGCCAAACTCTGAGTGTCCATTTTCTTTATCTGTAAAACAAACTTACAGGTAAAGACAAAAGTATTGTCACTAACTTTATTGGGTGCCAGTCTATGCTAATCACCCTACTGCCATTATCCTGTGTACTTCTCACCACAATAAAGAAATAAAGAAATATTATTATTATTGTCCCCATGAAATAAAACTCCTAAGGCCTGCCTGTCTTATCTCTGCCATAGTAATTTCAATTCAAAGTCTTTGTTCACGATATGCACTCCACCCAGAAGCCCCTCCCCCCCAACAAACTCTTACTCTTCAGTGACCAGTGTGAAATATCCGAGGAGTTACTTTCTAACTTGGAACCTAGATTTCCAAGTGTGGAACTTAAGGCACAGAGAGGTAAATTAACATTCAACTAAAAGAAAGCATTAGGGGCCGGGAGTTTGGCCTAGTGGTTAAAGTGCTTGCCTAGCATGCATGAAGACCTGGGTTTGATTCCTTGGTACCACATACATAGAAAAAAGCTGGAAGTGGTGCTGAGGCTCAAGTGGTAGAGCTCTAGCCTTGAGAAAGTCCAAGGACAGTGCTCAGGCCCTGAGCTCAAGCCCAGAACTGGCAACAATAATAATAATAAAATAAAAATAAAAACCTTGGCAAGCACTACTAGTACATTTTGCAAATAAGTGAAAAAATGAGGCCTTCTTTGAAATCATACAAGAATCAGGTGAACGAACAAGCCAAGACAGTTCTAAACTGGATTATCTCTGTGTGGTAGGCAGGAGGCAAGAACAGTTCTGTAAATCCATTAACTCATCTCATTGATAGTGGAGGCCCTGACAGAGCTGCTAGGCCCTGTGCTGGAAGCTGGGCAAGGGCCCTGTCCCAGGGGAACCATGACCTACCTAACTTCTCCTCCCCAGCTGTGGAATTACATGTCCCACAAAAGTCTGCTCCTGGGCCGGGAATGGTAGAGTGCTTGCCTAGCATGCACGAAGACCTGGGTTCGATTCCTCGGTACCACATGCATAGAAAAAAGCTGGAAGTGGTGCTGAGGCTCAAGTGGTAGAGCTCTAGCCTTGAGAAAGTCCAAGGACAGGGCTCAGGCCCTGTGTTCAAGCCCAGGACTAGCAGAAAAAAAAAAGTCTACTCCTAAGATGGGCACACAGCCCACAAAAAACATCAAAGAAAAAACAAGCCAGGTGCCAGTGGCTCATGTCTGAAATCCCAGCTCCTCTGCAATCCAGAGGTGAGCCTGAGAAGAAAAGTCTGCAAGATTCCATCTCTAATGAACCAGCAAAAAGTCATGCTGAAGGCATGGCTCAAGTGGTAGGGTACCAGCCAAGTGAGAGTATGAGGCCCTGAATTCAAATCTTGATAGTAACGAAAGAAATTTTAAAAAAAATTAGTGCTCACCCAACATGCATGAAGCCCTGGGTTCCATTCCTTGGTACCATATACATAGGCATAAAATAAAATAAAAAAGGGAGGTTGAGAGAATAGATTACTGCTTGTTATGACCATCTCATAAAATTTCATGTCTTTAGGTTGAGAGGCACATAAAATTTTTCTGACCACTTTAATTTTCCAACAGATGAGGGAAGGGAGTTTTACTATATTCTGACAGTTATGTAGTAGGCAGGGAAATATCAGCCAATCACCCCTTTCTGGATAGGACAGGAAACTTCAAGAACACGTGAAAGCAGGTGTCTCTGGGTCTCAGCTTCTGTCTCGGTGTTAGCTGTCTCATTACTTCACCTAAAGACAGGAATTTGTCTTTGTCCCAGCAACACTGTGGCTAACAGCCATAGTTTAATATCTGAGTATTTCAGCTACCTAATACCCAACCAATCAAGTAAGCTTTCGGATTCAGGATTTTAAAAAATAAAATTAGGGAAGGTATCTGATTGGTCAATCAATGTCATCACTGGACCAATCAACTGTGAGACTGTAAGAACAGTGGAAACTCTCACAGGAGACTAGGAAGAGGAGGAGGAGGAGGGGAAAGAGGAGGAAGGGGAGAAAAAGGAAAGGGAGGAGGATGGGGAGGGGGAGGGGAAAGTTGGGTGGACAAACCATAGATGTCCATTATGAAAGTGATAAATGTTTTAATAGACATACAGAAAAAGTGTCCTGGGCATGCCAAGGAGAAAGGCACAAATTCTAGTGGTGGAAATCAAGAGGTGGTATTTGAGCTAGGATTCAAGGTGTGGATAAGTTGGAATGTAAAGAAGTTCGAAATGCCATCTCAATTAGAAGGGAAAGATGAGTACTGGTATCAGACAAAGGATGACAAGCAGGATGTACATGACAATGCTTTAATAGTCTCTTGTCCTTTAGTTCTGTTGTTATTGTTGTTTTGTAGTACTAGAGATTAAACTCGGGGCTTTGAACTTGCTAGCACTATACCACTTAGTGTTTGTTTTGTTTTGCCCAGAGCTGGACTCAAACTTCAACCCTCTTACCTTTTCCTCCTGAGAAGCTGGGGTTGCAGGTGTGTATCACCATGCCTGCCTTCGTTCCTTATGGCTTATTTATTTTAATGAAAATAAGATTCACATATAAAATATTTTATGCTTTGTTTTTGGTCCCAAGTTATTGCCTTGTTTTAGGCATATAGATAGATAGATAGATAGATAGATAGATAGATAGATAGATAGATAGATACATACATACATACATACATACATACATAGTAATTGTACATATTTATCAGATACAGTGTGGCATGTTAATACATATATAATACAAGTGTACAATGTATGATAATCTAAGCAGAATGATTGGCATATCTGTCAACTTAGATATATCACATTCCAATTGTGTAAAAAATATTTTACTCTAGCTAGGCATGGCAGTACATGCCTGTTTGTCTAACAGGCACAAGACCCTGGATTTCATACCACTTTTTTTTTTTTTGCCAGTCCTGGGCTTGAGCTCAGGGCCTGAGCACTGTCCTTGGACTTTCTCAAAGCTAGAGCTCTACCACTTGAGCCTCAGCACCACTTCCGGCTTTTTTCTATGTATGTGGTACCAAGGAATCGAACCCGGGTCTTTGTGCATGCTAGGCAAGCACTTTAACCACTAGGCCAAACTCCTGGCCCTTCATACCACTTTTTTCAAATTGTTTTCAAGTTTATTTTTTTCACATTTTGTGTATATGACAGTACCATGCCTTGAACTCAGGCCCCTTACCCACTCTTCGCATTCTTGCTACGGCTGATGCTTTACCCTTGAGCCACACCTATAGTCTGTCATTTTGCTGGTTATTTTGGAGACAGAATCTTGCAAACTTTTCTGCCCAAGCTGGCTTCAAACTGCGATCCTTTGGCCATCAAGCCTTCCTGAGTAACTAAGACTTCAAGTGTAGGCGCTGGCGCCTTGATTCTTTGTTGTACCTTCCCTAGTTTTCTCTAAAGTACGTCCTAATTAAACTTAGTTCATTGACCAGAGCCAGGAAGTTGGCATGGGTGCTATTCTGTTAGCTCACCTACAGAATATTTTGAATTCTGCCAATTTTATTTTTCTATCACATTCCGGATCTCAAGTTACACTTCAGTGTTATAAGATTCTTCTACTCTCCTCCAATCTGTGAGATACCAGGCACCACTGACTCACACCTATAATTCTGGCTACTGAACTGGCTGGGAATAGGCAATGGCTTGAAATCAGCCAAGGCAGAAAAGTCTTCAAGACTCTATCTCCTATCAAATAGCAAAAAGCCAGGCCCCGGTGAGTGATTCGTGCCTATCATCCTAGCTCATCAGGAGGTTGAGATCTGAGGACCACAGTGTGAAGTCCTGCAATAAAGTTTGTGAGATTCATCTCCAGTTAACCAGCCCAGATCCGGAAGGTGAGCTGTGGCTCAAGTGGTAGAACACCAGCCTTTAGCAATGAAGCTCAAGGACAGTGCCCAGACCTTAAGTTCAAGTCCCGGGACCAGCACAAAAAATAAAGTTGGAGGGCTGGGAGTTTGGCCTAGTGGTAGAGTGCTTGCCTAGCATGTACGAAGACCCAGGTTCGATTCCTTAGTACTACATACACAGAAAAAGTTAGAAGTGGTGTTGTGGCTCAAGTAGTAGAGCTCTAGCCTTGAGAAAGCCCAAGGACAATGTCCGGCCCTAAGTTCAAGCCCCAGGACTGGCAAATTAGAGAGAGAGAGAGAGAGAGAGAGAGAGAGAGAGAGAGAGAGAGAGAGAGAGAGAGAGAGAGAGAGAGAGAGAGAGAGAGATATGGAGGGAGGGAAGGAGGGAGGGAGAGACAGAGAGAGAGAGAGAGAGAGAGAGAGAGAGAGAGAGAGAGAGAGAGAGAGAGAGAGAGAGAGAGAGAGAGAGAGAAAGCTGGACTAGTGGTGTGACCCAAGTGATAGAGCACCAACCAGCTAAAGAAAACTGAGTGAAAGCACGAGGCCCTGAGTTCAAGTCGCAACACTGGCAGAGAATATCCTTCCCTTTGAATAGCTGATGTGTTTTCTCATGATTAGGTTGAGGTTGCCTAACCTCAGCTGGCATGAACATTCGAGTGATGTGATGCCCTTCTGGGTACATTAATGCAGGAGCCACATCCTGTGTGAGTCATTCAGTACTGCTCGTGTTGACATTGACCATGAGGTTACCGGTGGTCTAGCAGGCTTCTCTTTTGTACAGTCCTTCTTTATAATTAGTGACTTGGGGGAGAGGGCAGATGAACCATGCAAAAGTCTACATTTCTCATCATTTACATTTAAAAAAAAATTTTCCAGCCCTAGGGCTTGAACTTGAACACTGCCTCAGCCTTTTTCGCTCAGGGTTAACATTCTACCACTTGAGCCACCGCTCCATTTCTGGGTTTTTGGTGGTTAATTGGAGATAAAGAGTCTCATGGGCTTTCCTGCCTGGACTGGCACCAAACCTCAGTCCTCAGATCTCAGCCTTCTAAGTAGCCAGGATTGCAGGTGTGAGCCACTGGCACCTACCTGCCCATTATTTATCTTTCTTTCTAAAAAGTGCTATCAGCCAGAGAGAGGTGGCTTATTCCTATAATCCTCGCTTTTTAAGAAATGGGTATCATGAGACTTGAAGTTTGAGGCCAGCCTGGGCAAGAAGTCCTGGAGATCCTATGTTAACCAATAAAAAGCTGGGCCTAGTCATGGATACCAGTCATGCGGGAATTGTAAATAAGAGGATTGAGGTCCAGGCCATCTGGGGTATAAAAGTGAGACCCTATCTCAAGAATAACCAAAACAAACCAGAAGCTTATGATTCATGCCTGTAATCCTTACTACTCAAAAGGCTGAGATGTGGAGAATCACAGTTCAAAGTCAGTCCAAACAAGAGTCCAGGAGACTTCATTTCCAATTAACCAGCACAAAGTCAGGCTGGGGACATGGCTTAAATGGTCGAGCGCCAGCTGTGAGCAAGCAAGACAAGCAAGAGAGCCAGACACTACATTTAGCCCCAGAACCAAGAAAAGAAAAACAAGAAAAGCAAAATGGACAGGGTGGTGGTTCACATGGCAGAGCACCTACCTAACAAGTAGAGGTCTCGAGTTCAAATCCCAGTATCATAAAAAAGTGGTATTAAATGATAGGTATACCTTCTAATTTTACTTAACAATGCCACCTGTTTATGATGTGCCAAAGTGGGGAGGTGGGGAAGCACTGATCTCAGATGGGGGCTCAGTTACATGTAGTCCTGTGACCTTGCTAGACTTTCCAATCCTCATCTAGGAAATGGGCCCAAAGAGGCCTCACTGCTTAGTGGGGCCGAGGCTAGAGGGAATGCTGCTCAGAAAACTGTCTTGGAAATACAGAAATCTCTGCCTGCAGCACTCCACCCAAGGCCTCACCTGCCTATTTCTGCAGTATGCTCCCGTCCTGCCTCTGTCCGTGCCCCCCGGGCAGCCGTCTGTCCTCACTGGAATGACTCCCTCATCTTCACTGCCAAGACTTATTAGGTGATGTCATTTCATAAGTTTTGGGCTCACAAGAGAAGCCTTGTAGAGACTGACAACTTCTTTTAGGGGTGTCTGTCTGCAATTTGGGGGTGGGGGAGCCGCCTTCAGATGCAGAGGGATGCCTGAGACCTGTGGGTGGTGGACAGAAGATGGCTTCTGGTGGAAATAAGTACAAGTGGGAAATGATGTCCTCTGACATTTCTTGGCCCTAAAAGGAAACTATTGAGCCCCATTGAGGGTTTGTTTTGGGTTTTCCAGTCCTGGGGCACTGTCTCTCTTAGCTTATTCCTCTCAGGGCCAGTGCTCTACCACTTAAACCACAGCCTCACCTCCAACAACTTTGGTGGTTAACTGGAGGTAAGAGTCTCCAGGACTTTCATACCTGTGCTTGGTTTAAACCACAATTCTCAGCTGTCAGCCTCTTGCGTAGCTAGAACCATCACACTAGGTCCACTGAAGAAGCCCATATAGACATTTCTGTCTCACTGAGATCTAATATGGGTTGACATGAAATTCACTTCCTACCATGGCACTCATTCCAGGTCCAATTTAATAGTCCAACAAATCCGTGTTTTGTTTTCGGTGGGTTTGTTTTGGGGTGTGTGTGTGTGTGTGTGTGTGTGTGTTTGGCAATGTTGAGGTTTGAACTCAGGGTCTTTTCTCTGTCAAGGCAGGCGCTCTACTACTTGGGTCATGTTCCTTTCCCTCTTCCTCCCTCTCTTCCTTCTCTCTCCCCCCTTCCCCCACTCCTGCCTCCTGCATTGCATAGCTAGAATCACAAGCATAAACCACCACACCAGACTCCTGGATGGAAGTGAAGATCTCCCAGCCTTGTTCCTTCAAGTGCAGGGATTACAGGCATGTGTCTCTATTCCTGGCTTGGTTGATTCATTGTGGCCTTTTATCTAAGATTATCTGTGGATGAGATATGAGAGGGAAGGATGTTGCTTAGCAACTCCTATAAAGCCAAATGAATATCAGCTATTCCCATCCTGTGGCCAGAGGGCAGGTAGGTAAGTCCTGTTTCCTCCAGCAGGCTAGAAGGCCTCCATCAACCCAGCCTAGGCCACTCTGTCTTTCCTCTGTTAACCAGAAGAGCCCTTTAAAGTGTCATTTGTAGAGATCCTGTAGCATACAGGACACTACCCTATGTCCCAGTTACTCACCCCTTGGCAAGGAAAAAAGGATGATAAAGTTTAACCTGTGGGCCAGGACTTTGGCCTAGTGGTAAAGTGCTTGCCTAGAATGGACAAAGACCCGGGTTCAATTCCTTGGTATCACATATATAGAAAAAGCTAGAAATGGTGCTGTGGCTAAAGTGGTAGAGCCCTAGCCTTGAGAAAGTTCATTATGAATTAGACCCAGTAAGAAATTAATAAAAGGAAGTGGTACAGTGGCTCAAATGGTAGCCTTGAGTTGAAGAGCTCTGGGACAGTGCCCAGGCCCAGAGTTCAAGCCCCATGACTGGAAAAAAAAGAAAAAGAAAAAAGAAATGAACAATACTCAGGACTAGGGGCAAAGCTCAAGTAGAAGAACACTACCCTAATATATGTGAGACCCCTGAGCCCAATCTCCAACCAAACACATACATACACACACAAAATAAAAATTAAAAATTGGGGCCAAGAGTGCGGCCTAGTGGTAGAATGCTTGCCTAACATGCAGGAAGCCCTGGGTTCGATTCCTTGGTACCACATACACAGATAAAAGCCAGAAGTGGTACTATGACTCAAGTGGTAGAGCGCTAGCATTGAGAAAGCCCAAGGACAGTGCTTAGGCCCTGAGTTCAAGCCCCAGGACTGGCAAAATAATAATAATAATAATAATAATAATAATAATAATAATACAGAAACAAAAACAAAACACAAGGGCTGGATTCTGGTGGATCATGCTAGTAATTTTAGCTATGTAGGAGGCTAAGATCTAGAGGATGGTGGTTTGAAGCCAGTCCAGGAAGGAAAGTTCTCAAGGCTCTGTAAAAAGAAAGAAAAAATTTGAGGAACTCTTCTTAAGTTGAATTTTTGACACTCTTCATATCATTTATTTTTGTCCTTGTTCTTGTCCTTGTTTAGTGATCAGATTTCACTATGTATATACCCCAAACTGGTCTTGAACTCATGATCTCCCTGCCTCAGCCTCCCACTGCCAGAATTACAAGTGCATCCCCACACCTGGCTTGGATATCATTTCTGATGATGGCCTTCCAATAAACTCTCTTTTGCACAGGGTAATCCAGGGAGGTTTCTGGTATTACAAAATAATCTCCTCCCCTCCCCCGCTCCCTCAGGTGCTGAAGATGGAACCCAGGGCCTCACACACACTAGACAAGCACTTTTACCACTGAGATGTACCTTCAGCCCAGAAAAAATATCCAAAGGATCTGGCCTCTCAGAGGAGAGCAGATCTCCCTCCTCCTCACTCCACACCCACTTTAGACTAGTTCTTCCCTCTGGATTAGACCCACTGCTGCTTTTTTTGTCAATCACAAGGCTGGAACTGGGGGTTTAGGCACTGTCCCTGGGCTCCTTTTACTTCCGGTTTTCTGGAGGTTCATTGGAGATGAGTCTCTCAAGCTTTCTGCCCCTGATAGCTTTGAACTACAGTCTTTAGATCTCAGACTCCTAAGTAGCTAGGATTACAGGTGTGAGCCATCACTACTCTGCTCCCACTGCTTTTTAAAGGGACTAAGTCCTCTTTTTCCATATACTGATCATTTAAATCTACTTCTACAGCACCAAAAGAAGTGTTCAGATTTCTCCTTGCCTTCTCTCATTATTTTCCCAGAAAAAGACCTGAGGGCTTCTTGCTTCTGTTCCCAACCCAGCTGTCTTTCATACCAATTAACTAGTGACTAATTGCTCCCTAATTGCAAGACAGCTGACCCAGTCCTAGCTCCTGCTCATACCAACTGACAGGGATAGGTCTACTGCTGAATCCCAATGGTTCATTTGTTCCACAAATGTATGCTGCCAAGTCCCAGTTCTTCATATGGAAAAGAATTATTGAATGGGATGATTCCGTCACTGGTTTTCATGGAGCCCACAGTCTGGTCACAGATAAATCACACAAAATAAATCATTCCAAGCCGGTGCGGTGGCTCATGCCTGTAATCCTAGCTGCTCAGGAGGCTGAAATCTGAGGTTCGCTGTTCAAAGCCAGCCCAGGCACTAAAGAATGTGAGATTTGTATCTTCAATTAACCACTAGAAAACGGGAAGTGGGGCTAAGGCTCCAGGGGCCAGCTTCCAAGCCCCATGATTCCCTCCCCCCCCAAAAAAAATTAAACAAATAAATAAATCCAGATAATGGCTCCCATGTTGGGAGGAGGGGCGTCGATGGAATATATACAGCTCAGAGTAATTTTCAGGTGGTTTAGACAGATATCTTGGAAAGGTCTTGCTAAGGAGGGAACATTTGAGTTGAAACCTGAGTTGGTAATCTGGAGGCAGTGACCCTGAGAAGAAAGGGCAGGATAGATAGAGACAATGACAAAGGCCAGGGCAAGTATGCTGCAAGGGCTACCTGGGACCCATCCACATACGGAGGTTTCTGATATTATGAAAGAATCATGTGGTTCCCCCCCCCCCCCCCGCCTTCTGTGCCACTCGGCAGGTCCTTGGGCAGGACCTGGCCCACCTACTGGGGTATAGTGAAGCTTTCGAGGAAAGTTTGGAGGTTAAGAGTGAAGAAGAACCCTCTGCGTGTACCCTGGATCCTGGGACACCCCTGCTCTAACAGAAATGTGCCCCAGAAGATAACACACCACATCGAACAACTACTGTGTACAAGGCTCAGAATTAGGCGCCACACAGGCGCTGTGGAACTACACCCTTCTCTGGGGCTGAGTGAGACATGGGCTGACCTGCCTTCCTATAATTGTGCATCATCTTTCTGGGATTGGACAGCCTCGACGTTGACATTCATGCACTAATCCAGTGGAGGATGGCTAGGAAGAACCGTGCGTGCCTGCTTAGAGAATCTGGACTACACCTGAGAGGCAGTGGGAGCCATTGAAGATTCTTGAGCAGGAAGTAACATGATGAAAGGGGAAATGGACTGCAGAAGACCAAACTAAAGCTTAGGTAAATCAGATGTATCACCACTAGCTCAGCACAGAACTGTCTTACTGAAGTCCATGGGCAGGAACCGTAGTAAGGCCTGCAACCTGTGCACATACGCTGGGCCCCACACTTGGTTTAATGCTCTGTTGTCATCAATCTTGCATTTAAAAAAAAATTTTTTTTTGAACAAGCCAGGTGCCAGAGGCTAATACCTGTAATCCTAAATATTCTGGAGACGGAGATCTCAGGATTCCAGTTCAACCCTAGTCCAGGCAGGCAAGTCTGTGAGACTCTTATCTACAATTAATCAGCAAAAGGCTGGAAGGGGAGAACTGGGACTTTGGCCTAGTGGTAGAATACTTGCCTAGCATGCACAAAGACCCAGGTTCAATTCCTTGGTACCACATACCCAGAAAAAGCTGGAAGTGGTGCTGTGGCTCAAGTGGCAGAGCTCTAGCCTTGAGGAAAAAGCCCAAGGACAGTGCTCAGGCCCTGAGTTCAGACCCCAGGACTGGCAAAAAAAAAAAAAAAAAAAAGTAAAAGGCTGGAAGTGGAGCTGTGACTCAAGTAGTAAAGGCTTGTCTTGAGCAAAAATGCTAAGGATCCCCACTGAGGCCCATGTACACACACACACACACACACACACACACACACACAAGAATTTTGAACACAAGACCCTGTGTTGCTAGGTTCTGGTGGCTCACACCTGCAATCCTAGCTATCAAGGGGTTGAGGTCCAAGGATCATGGCTCAAAGCCTACCCAGGTAGGAAGGTCCATGAGACTCTAATTTATAATTAACCACTAGAAAACCAGAAGTGCAACTGTGGCTCAAAGTGATAAGGCACCAGCCTTGAGCACAAAAAAGCTCAGGAGCAGCACTGAGGCCCTGAGTTCAAGCCCCACAACCACCACCACCAACACTACCACCACCAACAACAAAAGACACTGTGTTTTCCTTTTATACTAGACTCTACAAATTATCTAGCCAGTTCTGTCCATGTGAACCCTTCTTTTTGATCCTGGCTCCCCTTCCCCTCATCTACACCCCATTCCTCCTTCACCCAACTCTAGGTGGTGTTCCTGCATTGGGGCATTTACACAACTTGTTACCCTGATCCAGAACCCCTACCACCACCCAACCCCCAAGATCAACTCAGCTCTTTATTCAAAAGATTTTCTTTTCCCCTCCAAGATCTGAACATAATTATCTCCTGAGAAACAGCTCCTCTGACTTGTCAGGAATACCTATTTAAAAAAAAAATTAGGGTTAAGTATAGTTTTGCAAGCCTGTAATTCTGTCTGTTAGGGAGGCAGAGACAAGATAGGAGGATAGAGGTGAGAGGCAAATTTATGAGCAGAGTGAGTCTGAAAAATAAACTAAAAGAATTGAGGGTCTAACATGCATAAGGCCCTGGGATCCATCCCAAGTTGGAGTACTAGGTGAAATGGAAGAAAGAGGAGGTGAAGCCAGCTTTCATCTTTAGATCTCCCAAGTAAATGATACCGAATTTTCAAGATGCCCAGATCACACTTCCAGTAGTCTGACTCCAAACCTGGCCTTCTCCCAGCAGGGTCCCATTAGAGGGTCTGGATCCTCTTCCCCACAGAGGCAATCTTAGAGATGGATTAGGAGGGAGACACATTTTAGAGAACCAAGTTTTGTCTAAAGGAAGCAAGAGTGTAGGTATTTCAGACCTGGTCAGAAATGTGGTCATAGGAGTTTGGGAACTTTCTGTTTACAAAGGTATGTCCAAAGACAGATGCTGGTGGCTTGAGTTTACTCAGGAGACTGCAATCTGGAGAATCATGGTTCAAAGCCAGCCAAGGTTTTTTTTTTTGTTTTAAAGTCTGAGAATCTCCATCTTTAAGTAACCAGCAAAATGCCAGACTGAAAGCATAGTTCAAGTGAGAGGATAAAGCTCTGAATTCAAGCCATAGGACTAAGTGGCAGGGGAGCGGGGAAGTTTGTTCATAGACTACTGTCAACCAAGGAAAGTGTTTTCTTCTTTTAATCAAACAAACAAACCATTTATACCACCAGAGATAGAAAGAAGGGATAAGATTTATCCAAAATATAATGGCCAAATTTATTTACCCTGGCAAAATAAGAAACAGTGAAACTGCTCCTGACAGGCTCATTAAACAATTCTCATGCACAGCACACGGATCTGAGCTAAGTTCGTGGGGGGGGGGGCCTCGAACCCAGGACCTCAAGCTTTCTAGGCAGCTGATCTATCCTTTGAGCTATGCCTCCATCTCAGCTTTTCTGCTATTTAATTTGAGATGAAGTCTCAAGGACTTTTCTGTCTGTGCTGTCTTTGAACTTCAATCCTCTGGGTGGCAACCTCTTGAATAGCTAGAATTAAAGGCATGAGCTACTGATGCCAGGTTTGCAGCCCTTTGGGGGCTCTAATGATCTTCAGATAGGGTCTCACATTATCCCCACACACCTAGGTCAGCTTGGGCCACCATCCACCTATTTAGGCTATTTATACCTCCTGCACAGCTGGGATCTCAGTGGTGCACGCCCACACCTTTTCAGACTCCCTTCCACATGCAAAGGTATCAGTAATGGATTCCAGGGAGGGTTTGAAAGAGAGTGGCCTGAGAGGGCCCCATCCTACATCAGACCTCACAGGAATAAGAATCTCTGGGCTACACTGCGGAGATAATGTGGCATGTTGATGAATTAACACTACTGACATGAACATGCTTAGAGTGATGGGCCAGGAGAGCCGTGGGCCATGCTTGGCAATTTCAGGCTGCACAATTCATCTTGTCCTTGGGATCAAATTGTTTACTTCTGTCTGCCTCCGTTTGTCTTATCCATCAAAAGGGCTCCTAAGAGCTGGGTTTGTAATCCTAGCTACTCAGGAGCTGAGAGCCGAGGATCTCAGATTAAAACCAGCCTGGGAAAGAAGTCCAATAAACTATTCAAAAAAAGCCTGATACGGAGCTGTGGTTCAAATAGAGTGCTAAGCTCAGGGACAGCACCTGGGCCTGCGATCAAGCCCCAGGATTGGCACGTGTGCATGTGTGTGTGCACGCATGCACACATACACACACATACACAGACAACACACAAATAAAATAGAATTTTGAAGCCTGTTGGAAATCAATAGGAGTTGCTTTCCCCCTCCACTGGCCATGATTCTAGGACGTGCCTCTGTGGCCACTTGGCTATTATTAGGTCAAGCAGTCTTCATCTCAAATCCAGATGGGGAGTGAGAAGAGCAGGGCCCCAGCCTGGCCTGGCAGGCGGAGGGCTGGGAACATGGCTGAGAGGCTGGATTTGGGTTTGGGCCCCACCCTGCTCAGTCTGCCCTCCCTTGCCTGCAGCTGGTCCAGCAGCCACGTCTATACTTGGCTCTGAAGTTGGTGCAGAGAACTCCCTCCTCCCCTCCTCCCCTCCTTCCCTCCCTCCCATAATGGTCTCCTTCTCTGGGAAGCTTCTTGGCCCTTCTGCAACCTCAGCACTTTCCTGCCTGCCCCAAAGAAGCCAGGCCTGCATGGGAGCTTAGAACCCGACACTGCTGCCCTGTGAATGCTGCCTGCCTGGGCAAGGGGCCCATCACGCTCTGGTCTGCAGGTCTGCAGGTCTTCCTGCCTCAGTGGAATCAGCCTAAGGTGTAGGGCTCGCATACCTGGTTCGAATCTCAGCCCTACCAAAACATGCTCAGACAACTTGAGCTAAGAATTCTCCCTCCCCCCCTCCTCCCCCCCTTATCTGTGTGTGTGTGTGTGTGTGTGTGTGTGTGTGTGTGTGTGTTTACTGAGACGAACTTAGTGCCTCATGCTCTCGCTCAGGTTTTTCTGCTCATAGTAGATGCTCCACTACTTGAGCCACACCTTCACTTCAGGCTTCTTGGTGGCTAATTGGAGAAGTGTCCCACAGACTTTCCTTCCCCAGGTTGGCTTTGAAACTGTGGTCTTTAGATCTCAGCCACCTGAGTAAGCTGGGATCACAGGTATAAGCCACCTGTCCTGGGCCTGAACCTCAGTTTCTTTACCTAGAAAATGGACATAATCTTGACACCTAATTCTCAGAGCTGTGAAGAATGAGTGGATGGCATGGGGGAGGTAGTTACATCATGTATTTTTGTTGTGTCATGCTGATGAGGCCTGAGGAAGACAAAGGTGATTTGGGAAGCTGGGAAGTTAGACCATGAGGTGAGCATGTAGGACTCTGGGTGTCAAGATCCAGCTGTAATATTTTCAAGGAGTGATGGGATCATTAAAAAAAAAAAAAAGAAAAGAAAGAAAGATCAAGGCCCATACAGACAGAGCTCCAAACAGTGGCTGGTGGTATACAATGTTTTAAGAGCAAAGCTGGGAGGCTGGGCACTGGTGGCTCACATCTGTAATTCTTGCTACTTTAGAGGCTGAGATCTGAGGATCATGGTTCAAAGCCAGCAGGGGCAGGAAAGTCTGTGGGAGTCTTATCTCCAATTAACCACTAGAAAACCAGAAGTATATCTGTGACTCAAGTGGGTAGAGTGTTAGTGTTGAGCAGAAAAGCTCAGGGACATGCCCTGTGGTTTAGAAAAAAGAGAAAAGAACAAAGCTGGGTGAAGTAGCTCACATCTGTACTCCCAACCACGGGGGAGATGAAAATCAGGAGGATCTCAATTCAAGGCCAAAAAGTAAGCAAGACCCCATTTCATCCTTTGGCTGAGTGTATGCTCTGGTCATACCAGCTATGAGGTTAAGTGTAAATAGGAGGATTGAGGTCCAGGTTGGCCCAGACATAAATGTAAAATGTTTCCAAAGATAACTAAAGGAAAAAGGTCTGAGGGAGTGGCTCAAGTAGCAGAAAGTGAAAGAACTTGAGTTCAACCCCAATGCCACTAAAACAAAACAAAACAAAAACACCAAGAGGGAGGGGTGTGGCTAAGCCTGAGACTCGTAAGGCTCAAGCTCCAAGGACCATTATGATAAATTGCCACACATATATTACAAAGGATGAGTGTGAATGAGGATCCAACCCACCAGATGACAACTGCACAGTGCCCCTGCCATGGACCTAGATTCTCCCCTTCACCCTGGCACCAGGGGATCCCTTCGAAGTCACAGAAGTCCATCCTGGCTCAGCCAGGGTCTCCCCTAGGTCGATGAGGCGGTTCTGAAGTCCCTTGCTGCTTGGCAGGCATTTCAGGATCCACTTCCTGTCTCTAGCACTGGAAGTTTGAGTGACACTGTTGCCCAGAGCAACAGCAGCTTGATGACATCATGGAGAAGATGGCCTTGTCAAACTGGTTTGAGAACCAGGTCCTCCATCCTCCTCCTTAGGCTGTGACCTTGGGAACCCCCAGTCCTGCCCAAGAGGAGGCTCATCCATCTCGGATCCATACAGCAAGAATCAGCTCTTGGCCCAATGCAGTGGTACATGCCTGGTATAAGCTACTCAGGAACAGGGAGATAGGAGAATCAAGATCCAAAGCTGACCTGGGCAGAAAGCACAATAACCTGGGGCCGGGAGTTTGGCCTAGTGGTTAAAGTGCTTGCCTAGCATGCATGAAGACCCGGGTTCGATTCCTCGGTACCACATACATAGAAAAAAAAAAGCCAGAAGTGGTGCTGAGGCTCAAGTGGTAGAGCTCTATCCTTGAGAAAGTCCAAGGACAGTGCTCAGGCCCTGAGCTCAAGCCCAGGACTGGCAATAATAAATAAATAAATAAATAAATAAATAAATAAATAAATAAATAAAACAAACACCCTATCTGAAAAACAACCTAACAGCAAAATGACTTGGGGGCATGGTTCAACTGGCAAAGTGCTTGCTTTGCAAACATGAGGCCCTGAGTTCAACCCCCAGTACCGCAAAATAAAACACAACTAGTCCTCCTCCAGAGCCCCTGTGTACCAGCTACACTCGCCTGACCTTCCCTACAAAGACTCTGCCTCCTTTTCTTTCTTTTTTTTTTTGTGGGTCAAGTGGCTTGAGCTTGGCCCGGGTGCTATTCCTGAGCTCTTCAGCTCAAGGCTACTGTCCTACTCCTGGACCTGGGCGTTGTCCCTGAGCTCTTCAGCTCAAGGCCACCACCCTACCCTTGAGCCAAGCCCCACTTCCCGTTTCTGGAGGCTAATTGGAGATAAGAGTCTCAGGTCCTTTTGTGCCCCGGCTGACTCTGAACCTTGATCCTCAGATCTCAGCTTCCTGAGTAGCTAGGATCACAGGCGTGAGCCATGGCGCCCGGCTTTCTGCCTCCCTTTCTCTACTCACACTTTCTTCTCCACACTTCAGGTCTTTGCTCCTTTCCATAAACCAGAGCAAGTGAGGGCTCTGCTCTCCATAGCTTCTGGAGTCCAGAAACTATATCTCCACTGCGCTGTGAGACTCCAACCACACCCACCCATTCTACCACTTGAGCCACAGCTCTACTTTCCAGCTTTTGGCTGGTTAATTGAAGAGAAGAGACTCATGAACTTTTCTGCCCAGGCTGTCTTCAAACCTTGATCCTCAGATTTCAACCTCCTAAGTAGCTAGGATTACGGGTATGAGCCACCAGCTTCATTCTGCCAGTTTGTGCTTAGGTCTGGAAAAGTCAGAAGTCTTCCTGTTATAGCCCGTTGTTTTAGAACGACCTGAAACTGACCGGTGCAACCCCTTCTTCTTCTAGACAAGCAGCTGGAGGCTCAGGCCTCCCAGTGGCCTTCAAGAATCATGCACCAGGAGCCTGGAGTTTGGCCTAGTGGTAGAGTGCATGCTTAGCATACACGAAGCCCTGGGTTTAATTCCTTGGTACCACATACACAGAAAAAGCCAGAAGTGATATTGTGGCTCAAGTATGAGAGTTCTAACTTTGAGAAAGCCCAAGGACAGTGCCCAGCCCCTGAGTTCAAGTGCCAGGACTGGCAAAAAAAAAAAAATTAGTTGACATGTAAGGCCCTTCACAAATAGGTCTAACCTTCCCCCCTCCCCTATTTTCTGTTCCACCCACAGCCCTTCTTGTCCTTTTCTTACTTACAGGCCTTTCCCATTCACAGTTCCTCTGCCAAATGCCCCTCTATGCCTTTTCTGTGGAGTTTCTTTTGCACTCATCTTTTTTTTTTTTTTTTTTTTTTGCCAGTCCTGAGCTTGAGCTCAGAGCCTGAGCACTGTCCTTGGACTTTCTCAAGGCCAGAGCTTTAGCACTTGAGTCTCAGCACCACTTTCAGCCTTTTTCTATGTATGTGGTACAAGGAATCAAACCCCGGTCTTCATGCCTGCTAGGAAAGCACTCTACCACTAGGCCAAACTCCTGGCCCCCTGCACTCATCTTTAAGATCAGTTTGTATATCACCTCCTCTGAGAAGCCTTCCAGGATTCAGCATCTGCCTCCACCTCCATACCCCTGTCTAAAAGGCAGCAAGGTAAAAAGAAGAGTCTTCAGCTTTAGGTAGAATTCAACTTCACTTCCTTGACCTTCCACTTCCTTCTTTGTTGGAGCAGGCTCTGCCTTGCAATAGTTGTCAAACATTCAGCAGATGCAGCACAAACTTCTCCTGCTGTTTACTCTTTCCCGGTCTGTGGCTGCAAACGTTCTCAGTTGCAGCACGGGAATGCCCTTTGAACGCTAGATCATTCACTCCCTCTCCTGGCATCACCCCCTTGTCAGGAGGAAGAAAAAAAAGGCACACAGCTGGTTTGGAGATGGACTCAAGCCATCAAAGACTTATCAGTGGGTCAGGACGTCTGCATTCCCACAGTGGCACAGCCAGGAGTGAATGAATGCCAGCGTGAAACACTGAATTCATGTATCCAGACACCTGTATAACTCCACAGCAGAGCTACAGAGCTAGTCTGGAGCTGGTTGTTCACTGGAGCTTACAACTGCCACTGAAGCAGGCCCTGAGAGTCTTAGGGTAAAACTAGGTGTGCCCTACCAGAAAGGGCAGTCCTAAGGGGTGCAGGAGGTTTGCCATGCAACACAGTTGACCTTGGTGGGCTCTCTGAGGGGCTGGAACCTTGCATTAATCCTCCAGACCGGGCCCTGTCTACCCTTCCTCCCAAATGACTTCTTTCTTTGCACATTAGTTTTCCAGTAGGTAAAATGGGAACACTTCTCAAAGAGAAGGAAATGAGGCTGGGCACTATTGGCGCATGCCTGTAATCTTAAGTACTCAGGAGGTTGAGATCTGAGGACTCAGGTTCAAAGCCAAGTTGAGCAGGAAAGCTCATGAGACTCTTATCTCAATTAACGACCATAAAAAAGGGGTGGAAAGGAGCTATGGCTTACGCAAAAGAAAGGAACTAGCTTTGAGCAGAAAAAAGCTCAGGAACAGCAAGCACCCAGGCCCAGAGTTCAAGACCTAGTGTCAGCACCAAAAGGAGGAGGAGGAGGAGGGAGGGAGGGAGGGAGGAAGAGAGAAAGGAAGGAAGAGAGGAAGGGAGGGGGGGAGAGAAGGAAAGAAGGAAGGGAAGGGATGAAATGAGATGACAGATGGGAGGGTTTGAGTGGATAACAATCCTTTCCTCGATGTATGTATTGGAAGATCACCGTGGATCTGAACCTAGGGTCTTCAACAGGAGCACCACCTCACAATCCCATGCATGGTACAAAGCGCAGATGCTGGACTCAGAAGGTGGCGTGAATCCCAGCTCCACTACCTGCAGGTATCATTGAATTACGAGGATCCATATGCTTGGTGCCTGACAAGTACAAGAGAAATGAGTTGGTATTTTTATGGTGTGTATTTGACAGTCAGGACTTCCCCCACCCCCACCCCATCCATCAGCCTAAGCTCCTTGGTCGCCAGTCCTTATCCTAGGGTAGCTTTCCCCAGTGGGTCTAAGCTCAGGTCTCCTCATGGAAGTCCTTGTTTGATCTTGGAAATGTTGGGCTTTCTCTGGGCCTCACTTGCCCCCCCCCCTCTTTGTTAAATGACCCGTCTGGAGTCCATACTGTTCTTAGGACACCAACGGTTCCAGAAGCAGATCCTGTAGTGTGGGGCTCGGCCAAGGGCGTGTCTGCGTAAAGCTGTGCGGGCCTGGGGAGCACGTGCAGTGAGACCAGTCCTCTCCACCTCCCAGGCCCCCCCTGTCCCCCGCCCCGCGGTCAGCACGGTGAGGAAGCGCGGCTGGTCACCCCGCCCCTGCTGTCCAGGGACCCAGACCAGGTGTCCCCCGAGCAGCTGCCTCCGAGACAGAACACTGACGTCAGAAGTGGGTGGAGCCGAAGGAACGACGATTTCTCAGGAACAAAGGGGAAGGCGGGGAGGGGCTATCCTGATGTCTTCGGTGTTCCTGCGATCCCCGGTCACTCATCAGCTCAGGGAATCCTCCGCGATTTTAGCACCGATCCTGCATCCAACCTCCCGCACGGACGCCCACCCGGACCCCGCCAGGCACAGCACAGCAGCTCCAAGACTACAATACCCGACATCCTGAGCTCCGGAGGGGCAGGGCCTATCCTTGGGGCGTGACCTTCAAATTGAATTCCCCCAATGAATCGCAGGAGTGGGCGGGGCCACGTCAACGATTGGCTGGGGCGACGGGACGGGGCGGGGCCAGGGAGGCTGCTGGCGCGGCTGGACAGGAGGCTGTAGCAGAAGTCCAGCGGACGGTTGCTGAGCAGACCTGGGGTGCCAGGTCGCGGCGCCTCCCGCTGGACCGTCGCTACTCCATCTATCGAGTCTCCAGCGAGCTAAACCGAGCCCGCGCCGGACGGGCAGACCGGACTGAGAGGTGGGTGTGCGGACATCGGGGCAACCCTGGGACCCTCACCCCCGACGGGTTCAGGGAGGGTGGAACACGGACATCTAGACGGGGGTTTCTGGATCCCTCAGACTGTAGAGTCCTCTCCCTAGCCAATCACCGGAGCTCTGAGCCACAGTGCGTTTAGTGGGGAGAACATCCACGGATCTCTCACAGGCTCTACGACCCTGTGAGAATCCATAAGAAAGAAAGATTTCTCTGAGTCCTCTAGGTTGGTCGTTGTCTTTCATTAGAAGGAATAAACAAACAGGAGAACGTGCAGAATGTTCACAGAACCTCAGGCTCATGACTCTCAAAGTGACACTTTTGGAGAGGGAAGGGCTATCCAGAGTAGGGAGACCCTAAGGAAAGACGTTGGGAATTTGTCATCCATCTGAGCCTACCAGGATGGAAGACTTGAATAGGCAGGACCAGGAAAACCCCAACTGTGTGAATTTAGGGCTCCCCCAGACTCAGTCATCCAAGATGGGATGACTCGTCAAATGACTGCTCTGGAAGAGGTGACTGAAAGGGTGAATCAACTGGGAAGGTGGGGGGAAGAGAATCCTGAGGCCATTTCAGTCACTTTATATTAACTAAGCACATAGGTATGCTGGGCCATGGGCTTTCAAATTCCATAAAGACACTGGGGCTCAAGGAGGAAGGAGAGAGTTGCTCTGGGGTGGACCTAGAGGCCCATTTTGATCAGTGAGGATGGAACAAAAGACAAGTGTTCTGGGCTCCGTGGAGCACTTTGGACGGGGGGCGGGTGGCTTGAGACGGTAGAAGTGTGCAAGATTTTTCTTAGGTTCCTTCCTGCCCTTTGAGTCTTGGAGTTCATCCTTCCTTCCCCCACCTTTCCCATGACACGTCTCTGGCCCTGTTTGCCATCCTCTAAAGTTTGCCTGAAGACTAGAGGTTGAGTGGGTCCGTTTCTGAACAACATGCCAGCTGGGAAATGAATTGAAAGTGTGTGAATTGGCAAAAGAAGCTAGGTGCCAGGACACCTAGCTTCATGAGATCAGGACAGCTGGGAGGAGGGAAGAAGGGTGTGCTCAGTAGGCTGGCTCCAAGAATTGGTAGATAGGTGTGTAGCTTCCATACCTGGGGTGAATGAGAATGACCAAAGCAGCCCATAGCCAGAAACTGAGCTTGTAGAGTGTTGGGGGGGGGAGGGTGGCATAGGGATGGGTGGGTGGAGCAGGAAACTGGAAACTGGCTGTGCACCCCCTAGTGGTGAACACAGCTTGGGTGGGCCTCAATAGTTCTGGCTTCTCAATCCAGGTCTAGGCCCTCTTTCTTTTCTGTTTGAGGCTTAAGACAGAATGCCAGCCTAGACCACACAGCAGACTGGCAGTCAAGCTGGCAAGGCTAGAACAGGGACACCTATTCTTGAAACTGAATTGGTGCGTTTTCCAGGGAACCACCCTAGGAAAGGAGACCACTCCCAGCTTGGAGCCACATCAGAGGACAGACACGGATACTCATGGGTTAGAGGGAAATGGAGGCACCAGAGCCCAAGTGCCTGTGGTTTCTAAAAGCCCCAGCAGTCCTAACTCCTATCTGTCCCCTGCAGAATTCTCGGAGCTGGTGTCAAGTGCCACAGGCACTAGGGATCTCATCAAGAGGTGACCTACAACGCTGGTGGCCTGCAAGATGGCAGATGACACCTTGGCTGGGCTGGATGAGGGAGCCCTCCGGAAACTGGTAAGTGGCCCCATATAACACTATGGGGTGGGCAAAGCCAAGCCAGAGAAGGTAGGACCAGACAGCGGACAGAAAGAGGTGAGGGTTGGTTGAAGGTTCAGGGGAACAGGGCCATGCTAGTTCCATCTGGCTGCTGCAGAGGCCCTTATGGCATGTGCCTCCTGTCCATGCCAGGTGCTGACTGGCTCCTCCCATTCCCCCACCCCCACCACCTGTTTAAACAGTAACTGCTGGGGACTCGCCCATGTGCAGCCACAGGTGTGGGGAGGTTGGGTCTGCCCCTGGGCAGTACCCACCCTGGGAAGCTGGCTAAATGATAATGATTAATAGTAACAGGGCACAGCAGGGGGTAGGCTAGAGGCTGGGACCCCAGCTCATAGAATGTTCACAACACCACTCAGAGCTGAAATCACCTGCCCAGAAGGCACCCAGTTTGGAATCGTGCCAGGATCCAAACCCCAGAGAGGGCCATGGGGATAACCAAGAGTTCTGAGAAAGACAAAGCCTGGAGGAACCCATCCACAGACTGTGGGGTGTGACTGTTAAGTCTGTCATTTTTCTACTCTGAACCTCCCTTTCTTTACCTGTACAATAGGAGGAACAGGTGTGTGATCACAAAATCTAGGTCCTGAGGTTGGTATAAGAGTGAAACAAGATATGGGCCCAGGCTGTAGAAAGTGGACAGAATGGGTCACGTCCATCTTTCCCCCAACTTCTTCCTAGCCGCCATGCTGGGCTGCCTGTCAGCGGGATGTGCCCACCAGCGCAGCCAGGCTCCGCTGACTCTGAGGAGGAGCCCAGGGCCCCGCTGCCCAGTCTCTGACCCTTGTCCAGAGGAGAAAATTAAAGATTTACTTTCCCTATTTTGAGTGATCCGCTCCACCCTCATATCTTTCCATTGGAAGCAACGGCTGGAGCCCACTCACCCCTTCCCAGCAGTTGTCCAGGGGGGGGGCAGTGCCTTGGGTACAAGGGGCTGGGCAGACCCTTGGTGGGGCGGGGGGTGCAGAAAACCTGTTGCCTCCACCTGGGTAATATGCGGCCTCCAGCTGCCCCTGCCAGCGAGCAACCAGGAGGAGATGGCGCTGCGTTTCCAAAGGCGCCCAGCAGACCAGGCAGCTCCACCTCCCCTTCTTCACGAGTCCAGAGTCTTAACGAGGGTGGCAGAACCAGTGGGTTCCGGACACGAATCCAGGCCAGGTCTCGGCGCACGCACACCGCTCGGGATCCACCCTGAGACTCCGGGCTCTCCAGCCGCCAGACCCCACGCCCGCTCCCATGCACGCTTTGGGCGCGGGGAAAGGCTTTCCAGGGGAAACGGAACCGTGATTTAGATCGCATTAGGCTGCTCCCCTCCGCGCCCCGCCCCCACCACACACACCCCGAGTCCTGATCGCCGTCCCACCCCAAAGCCTTGCCCACCCCGAGCTTCAGCGCCGCACCGCCCGCCCTAGCGCCCCGGCGCAGCCGAGGACCTCAGCGCGCGGCCCCGACCCAGGCCCCGCCGGCCTCGTGGCAGGAACCGGGGCGTCCCGGGCCCAGCTCCTCCCCGCGGGGCCGGGCCTTATAAGGGAAAGCTGGGCCCGCTCCGCCCAGCTGCGCCCCCGCCGGCTTCGGGATCGCGGCAGCTGTTTCCGGCCTCGGCTCCCGCACATTCCTGAGGACGGGGCGGGGGGCTGCGCGGGATTGGGGGGGGCTCCTGGGGACGCGCCCGCCGCGTGCCCCTGCGCCAACTCCCCAGCGGGGTGACCCGGGGAAGTGGCCGGGGCTGTAGGCTCGGTTTCCCCTTTCTAGAGGGGGGCGGAGGGGCTTCCTGTCTGCCCACCCCCCCCTCCACGCCTGCCGGGCGCCCCGTGGGAGGACAGCGCCGGCAGCGCCCCCTGGCGAGGCCCCATGGGTGCAGATGGGGAGACTGAGGCCCACAGGGAAGCTGGGCCTGTCCGTGTCCTCAAGAAGTGAGAGCAGAAAGCGCCCAGAGACCCTCCTCCCTTCCCCGGGAGGAGGAAGCACCCCCTTTCCTCTCTGGAGAATTTCCCGAAGGCGGTCTCGGAAACCTCCCTTTTCCCCTTCCCCTTCCCCCTGGTGGACAATGGTCCTTTGTACTCCTTCCCTCCCTCCCACAGGCCCCTCCACACACAGCCGCCTGGGCCTGAGAGGGTGGGGAACACAGGACACAGCAGAGACACTGTGGTGTGACCTTAGCCTGCTGGCCCAAAGGGAAGGGTCACTCTGGGAGGTGACCAGTGGGAAGAGGGTCATCCCTCAGCACTGCGCAGGCCACCTTGAGGGAATCAGGGGGAGGCTCTCAGTTTCCAGATGAAGACGCCAAGGTCCCCAGGGGTTTCAGTAGTGGCCAGGTTTTTAGGTTAGGCTTTTTTAATGCCCCATTTTTGGCATTCAGATCTCAGGGTATTGGAAATGGGGACCCAGGAAACAGAGGGCCAAGCATTGTACCTCTGGGCCTCTACCTTTTGCAAAGGACTATCTGTTCCCAATCTGCAAGTATTCTTGGGGTGGTGAGCCCCCTTCATCCTCACTGCTACGGTGGGTTCCCTTAGATTTTGCCATCTCTTAAGCCAGACCAGAAGGGTTCCTCAACACAGTTCCAGGAGCCTCAGGGCTCCCTGCCTTAACAAAGTCAGTCTAGAACAAGTCCTGGAGTCAGAAGCTTCTGGTGATTTGACCATGAACAAATGACTTCTCCCTGACCCTCAGTTCCCTCTTCTGTCAGCATAAGATATGTAGGGATTTTGAAGAGGACAGAGAAGGGCGTAGCACAAAGTCTGGCACAACTTCTCAGTAAATATGTCCTGTCCTTCCTCTCCTCCTTTTGCTGTCTTTCCCTTTTCCTGACTGGCTAGCATATACCCGGGCTATTCTCCTGCCCCCAGACCCTGCTCTATTGCTATCCAAAACTCTGGGGGTGATTGTCGTATGTGACTAAAGGATATGCCCCTGACCACCCAAGCTGGGGCTGAACTGGGACTGATAGGGCTGGAGCTTCAAGGGATCCTCCCTTAACTTCTCACCAATGTGAAGCGTGGAGGGCTCAAAGTCACAAACTCACACTACTCCAGTTGGCTCTTGGCAGTGTTCGGCCAGCCCCGTACTCTACACTAAAACCTGTCTGTCTTAGCCCTTTACCATCTGGCTACCTATTCTGTAGAGCAGGAAGGAAGGATGATGGAGTGGGAGGCCAGAAAGGAAGAGAAAAGGGGGTTTCTTGGCTCTACAGTCTGAATGATTTGGGACAAGTGGAGGCAGAGGAAATCTGCCTGTACTCAGTCTCATCTGTCTATCAGACTCATACTGGAAGCTTAGCACTGGGCTGCCTTCCTGGATGGGCCCAGACCAGTCCTCCCCCTTGAGCAACTCCGGATCCTTGTAAAAGGCTCTACCCAGTGGTTTGGGAGAGGCATCAAGATTGGCTGACTCAGCTCAGAAAAGTTACCCTTTTCTAGACCTGGTTGGACCAGCCACACCTCTGTTTCCCGGGGACTTGAGAACTGAGAAACTGATTGGAGCTCCTGTCCCCTATAAACAAACACCTTCTCTACAGTAGCTCTGGGAGATTGATCCTCCCTTTTTGGGCCCTGGCTCCTCCCATAGTGGCTAGTGCTAGGTAAAAGACAATGCAAAGAATAATATCTATATATTACTATATAAAATACCGTGTGTGTGTGTGTGTACACGTATATTACCCCAGTCCAACAGGGCCCTAATTCTTGAGCACTTGCCTCTTTCTTGTTTCTCCTTCTGTCATCTCTCCAGAAGGACTATGGTGCTGAGACTGCATCATGGAAGTATCCAGGAACTGTTGTTAATATAGGGGTGATCTCCTTCCTCCTGCTTTTCCCGGCTCTTGGGGTTTAATGAAGGGCTGGGGTGGAGGGAGGGGGCAGGTGTCAAATCCCAGGAAAGGGTGTTTGGCTGCTTGTTACCTGA
The DNA here is from genome assembly GCF_031878675.1 of Megascapheus bottae. NCBI lineage: Eukaryota > Metazoa > Chordata > Mammalia > Rodentia > Geomyidae > Megascapheus > Megascapheus bottae. Next base: position 13,251,126 of record NC_143536.1, read on the forward strand.
TCAGGTAGGTGGTTGCTGGTGGGGCACCCACAGAAGGTGCTCTGCAAACCACAATGCACGGCAGGCTTGCCAAAGTCCCTGGGGCCCTGAGCTGGGTCACCCTCCGCCTTGGACTCTGGGTGGGTGGGCAGGCACGTGAAGAGCTTGCAGCAGAGGGTGTAAGAGACAGGCCACTCATTGTGCCCCAGGCAGAGCCGTGGGCAGCTGGTGCCAACCCTCTCCCCACCCTCCCCATGACCAAAATGACCTGCCTCCCTCTCCCCTGCCTCCCTTTGCAGCTAGAGGTCACAGCGGATCTGGCAGAGCGGCGGCGCATCCGCTCGGCCATCCGGGAGCTACAGCGGCAGGAGCTGGAACGGGAGGAGGAGGCCCTGGCATCTAAGCGCTTCCGAGCTGAGCGGCAGGAAAACAAAGAGAACTGGCTTCAGTGAGTGGCAGAGGGGGTGGACGTGCAGGTGTGAGAGGGCATGTGTGCTAGGGCAGGTGTGGGCACAGGTGTGCCTGCTGACTGTGCAGAGGTAGAGTGTGCACACTTTTAAAATACACAGGGACTCTTGCTAGAGTGGCCCTGGTGATGGTTGACTGGCCATGGGGTGTGGTTAGCACATCTGGGCAGTGGTTTTAGTTATGTACGTACATATGTATGTATGTATGCATGTGTGTATGTCTTGGTGCTTGAACTCAGGGCATGGGTGTTGTCTCTGAGCTTTTCTGCTCAGCACTCTACCACACTCCACTTTTGGTTTTTTGGTGGCTCATTGCAGGCAAGATTCTCATGGTCTTTCCTGCCTGGATTGGCTTTGAACTGCCATCCTCAGATCTTAGCTTCCTGAGTAGCTGGGATTACAGGTGTGAGCCACCAGGACCCAGCTCCGGACAGTGGTTTTGGTATCCACATCCAGAAGTATCTGTGAATCAGGGTGCAGCCAGAGGGGTTGCAGAGACAGCTCTAGGCCCCTCTGCCAAGGTTCAGGGTACCCTGAGCTCTCATCTTCCCCCTCGTGGTCTTGGAAGTGGTGAATGCAATCATGACATCCCTACAGCTCTGAACAGCGGGAAGCGGAGCAGCGAGCTGCCCTGGCACGGCTAGCAGGGCAGCTGGAGTCCATGAATGATGTGGAGGAGTTGACTACACTGGTGAGATGCAGTCCAGGGCAGGGGAAGTGGGGACAAGACAAGCAAAGGCCTGAGATCCCATAGCCCAACAACTAACCTGCCTCTCACCCACAGCTGCGAAGCGCCGGTGAGTATGAAGAACGCAAGCTGATCCGAGCTGCCATCCGCCGTGTCCGGGCTCAGGAGATTGAAGGTGAGTGTTCTGTCTCAGTCCCCACGGCTCTGATGCCTTCAGCATCTCCCGGCCCTCATGTGATACTTGCCCCTGTCCTTTTAGCTGCTACCCTGGCTGGGAGATTGTGCAGCGGTCGCCTCAACAGCAGCTCCAGAGGGGACAGAGAGGAGCCTGAAGCACACAGGCTGGACCGGCGTGAGGTGGGGAGTGGGGGTACAGTGGGAGGTGGCTCATGGATGCCAGTAGTACAGAATACCCATGTATTTTTACTGCACTGATATTTGACTGTGAGGGGGCATCCATCCTATGTTGCCAGAGGTGGCGGGGGACACCGGACACTAGAGCTTTTTCTCAGGCCTCTGCCTACTTTCAGGCACCTCCAGCCACATATCTGCATTCTGGGCTTTGATTCCATCCAGGCTTTCTCAAAGCCTGTATCTCTCACCTCCTGCTCTTTCTACCCCCACCCTGCCATCCCATCTGCAGCCAGAAAGATCTCCTGAAATTCAAGTCTGATTTTGAACACTCTCCCCACCCCTAAACCTGTTCCCAGACTCGCCCCTCAACCTCCAGACAGCCCACACATCCTTACCTTGGCTCAGCAGGATCTCAGCATCAGCCCCCAGGTGACTGGCAGAGCACTGTTCCCAGAGTCCTCTATGTTCTCCTGGAGTGTGGGAGAGAAGCCAGGCCATGAAAGTTCCCGAAATGACCAGCAGAGGCCGCTGGGCTCCCAGGCCTTGCTGGGCAGCCTGATGAGCTAGGCTGAGGCCAGAAGCAGGAGCTGCTCTACTCTGAGCATCTATTAGAGACCAAAGTCCCTAGAAGTTCCCATGCCATCCCCAGCCATTGGCATGAGGATCTGAGTCTTGCCTACGCAGTGCCAGAAGAGTGGGGGTAGTAAGGATTAGAGACGGCACCATACTTATGTACAGTGCCCACAGGAAGCCAGGCCCCACCCCTCTGCTTTGCATGCCCTGCCCTGAGCACCTGCTAGCCTGACTCTCCATAGGCTCAGGTAACATTAGAGGTTAGGGAAGCCTTGGTTGGCATTTTATGGATCCCCCACAGGTACCTGAACAGGAAGAGCGGGAGCAGCAGACAAAGGTCCCAGAGTCAACCCCAACCGTTGAGGATACCAACCAGGATGTGACCACAGTGACAGTCCTCCTGAGGGCTCCACCTGAAGACACACCCAGCTCACCTGCTTTGCCTGACAGTACACCCACCGTTGCTTCTCCTGAGCCTCTGCTTGAGCCTGCTGGGGCCCAATGTCCTGCTGCCGAGGTTCCAGGCAGTCCTGAGCCACCTCCCAGCCCCCGACAGGCTTCCAGCCCTGAGCCCCCAGCGTCACCATCCCATTCCAGCACTGAGAGGCAGCCTGGGGACAAGGTGAGTTTGGATGAGGGACAGTTTCCAAACAGGTGAGCCAGCCTGGGAGACAGCCCTGCCTATGCGATGTCCCCTCTGCAGCTCCTGCCTGGCTCCGCAGAGCTTCCCACTTCCCAGGGTCCTGCCAGAAGCCCCTCCAACACCAAGAGTGCAGGTGAGGATGGATCCCAGCATGGGTAGCCACAGTATCTGTCTTCTCCTGTCCCAACCTCTCTTTTTTCTGCCTGGACAGCTCCAGCCTCCTCAGGTCCAGGCAGTCCTGGACACCCCTGCCCACCCCCCCACTGCCCCGTAGTATCCCCGCCCCTGGCCAGGCCCACCCCTGCCACCCATGGCCAGAGGCCTCCCTGCAGCCTTGAAAGGCAACAGGCCTCAGGCACATTCTTCTCCCCAATAAGGGAGTACATCCATCTCTAGTCAGAGTCCATGGGCAGCGCTGGCCAGGGGGGCTGTCCCCTATCCCCACCCCTAGGGAGGACCAGGACACCTTCCTGCAACCCAAGCCTAGTCCTAGCCCCTAAGAGTACCCAAGTGACCCTGGGGTCAGTGCTGGAGGAAAAAGAGGCCTAGATGAGCCAGCAGGCCTGATGTAGGACAGGGTGGGGAGGTTGGGGCACAAGGGAATTGGGAGGTTGTGGATGGGAAAAATATGAAAAAATAGACCCCTCCTAATCATCCACTTTCCTTTCTTGACCCCCTCCAACTGCCAGACCTGGCTGGACCCCGGTCCTCTCAACGCTCCCTGTCTGTGCTCAGCCCCCGACAGCCAGCCCAGAATCAAGGTACTACTTTGCCTCTTCTTAACAAGCCCCAATCTCCAGGCAGTCCCTGCCCCATCCAGCCACTGACAGAACCTCTCATATCTTCCAGTATCCACCCCTCTTGCCAGTGGACCTTCTCAGTTCCAGCGGGCTGGGTCGGTTCGAGATCGCGTCCGCAAGTTTACATCAGATTCTCCTATGACTGCCAGGCTCCAGGATGGCCCACCCCGGGCAACCCTCACTTCCCTGACTCCTACAAGATTCCTGGGCCCCTCCCTCATCAGCACCACTTCTGCCTCCTTCACCTCTTCCTCCTCCTCCTCCAGCAGCTCCTCCTCTCAAGGCCCTAGTAACACCTCCTCCCGATTCAGCAAAGAGCAGAGAGGAACAGCTCAGGCCCTGGCCCAGCTTCAGAGCTGCCCCCAGGAGGAGGGCCCTGAGGGGCGGAGCTTGGCTGCCAGGTCCCTTGAAAACAGAGCAGGGGGGGCCAGGACCTGCTCAGAGGAGCCCAGTGCCCCACTACCCGCTGGCACTGCAGAATCAGGGTGCAATATGAAGACCACATTCACCATCGAGATCAAGGACGGCCGTGGCCAGGCCTCTTCAGGCCGGGTCCTGCTGCCCGCAGGCAACCAGAGGGCAGGTAGGCCTTCCCCACTGCCCTCTCCCCCCACTGTTACAGCTGCAGCACCCACCCAACTCAGCACATGGGACAGGTGCTGCTGCCAGGGCTCAGAGTGTCCCCAAAGGGTACACTGGGGACAAGGATGCCATGGACCTTGCCTGGCATCTTCCCATCACCCACTTGACCCTGACCGTATCTCTCCTCCCCACCCAGAACTGACTCTGGGGCTGCGGACGCCCCCCACTCTCCTTAGCAACAGCGGTGGGAGCAAGAGCGCTGTCACCCATGTCAGCCACCCTGGGACCCAAGCCCGGCTGGGCAGCGTCACCCGGGTTACCACCTTCAGCCATGCCTCTCCTGGTAGCCGAGGAGGCTGCAGCTTTAAGGTGAGCCAGTCGCTTCTCGCCTCACCATCCATCAGTACCACTTATATATGCATGGCTTAACGAGTTAGCGAGGTTCCTCTGTTTCATTTCTGTTCTACCTGACACATAGAGGAACTGAGGTTCCAATCTGAAAGGAAAGTGGTCACAGACAGTTAGTTGGTGCCAGAGCTAAAATGGAACCATTATGTATCAGCCACCAGGCTCTTTCTCCTTCCCATCACGCTGATCTTTGATCTTGTTTCAAAAATTGGTTGTTTCCTGCCTAATAAACAGGTGGGGAAACTGAGGCACAGAGAGGGTGATTAGGCTGACCCCTTCCTGAGATATGCCCTGCTTCCACCCCATGCTGGACGTTATTCCCGAGCAGTTGAGAGGCTCGTCGGCTCATCCAAGATCATCCATTAGAAGATTAGGGACGAGTGATTAGCATCTGTGTTAGTAGCATTGCTGGGGACTGCCAGGCAGGGGGGCAGCAGCCTAGCAGGTGCCACGGGAACTGAATATGCTTCGTCCTTCCATTATTCATTCCTAAGCCTGGGATGGCCTGGACAGGAGCTCAGGCGGGGAGGGGATCCTCAGCAGCATACCCAGCTGTCCAGGTAATGTCCTCTGTGCCAAGGTGGAGACTGAATGGGACTATGGCTGAGGTGAGGTTACTAGAACATCTTTGAGTCTTTCTGAGAAATGACCTGGAAAGTATGAGGGGCAAGAAAACATTCTTCCTCCACCAAAACAGGCCCCAGCCGAACTCTGCCAAGGGCTTGGGATGAAATGGCATGAGAAGTAGTTATAGCTAAGGCCTGTGGAGTGGATGGAAGGTACCAGAGGAAGATTTGTGTCTGGCATCACCAAGTTTTGCCTCAGTTTCCCCTACTCGGGGAAGCAAATGATACGTCTATAAACTTGCTCAAAATCTGGGGTTGGATATGAGCACCTTGCACAGGTTAGATGATGGTTATCTTAAATCCAGATCTATTGTAAAAGCGGCTCACTCAAGGGCTGGCCTCTCTGGGACTGTTTTCCCCAGCTACTCAAGACTTTCTAACAACGTGGTACTAGGACAGAGTCAGACAGGCTGTGGAGTCCCGTGGACTGCATTCTCACAGTTAAAGTACGAAGTGGCTTAGACAGAACTAGTTACTACTCCCTGCCTCAGTTTCCCTACCTGTGGAACACAGGGCCCTGGTCACACTATTGCATCTGAACTGGTTGCTGCTTGGCTGTGATCTCCGCAGGGCCAGGGCCAGGCCTGGCCCTCTGCCTGGTTGAGCAGGCCTCCCCTCCCCCACTGTCCCCTTCACAGAGGCGCCCAGAATAGGTTTCTATTTGGGCTGCAGCCTCCAGCTGGCTGGTGGCAGGCTGAGAGGCCGGCAGGGGCGGGGCAGGCCCCCCACTGCCCTTGCCTTCGCCCTCAGACCAACTGCAAAGACTCCGAAACTGCCAGCGTAGTAGACAGCAGCAGCAGCCCCTGCCACCATCCCACCATTACGCCCCACAGAGTCCCCGCCAGTGCTATGCCGGGGGTCCCTGGGCCTGGGCCTGGGCCTGATATGGCTGTGATCCTGGAGGAACGATTGAGCCAGGCGTTGCAGGAACTGCAGGCAGTGGCTGAGGCAGGCCGGGCAGCAGTGACCCAGGCAGCTGATGCAGCCCTAGCCACAGTACAGCCAGTAGCCCAGGCTGCGGAAGAGCTGCAAGCAGAGACTGCGGCCCTGAGCCGGCGGTTGGATGCGCTGAGCAGGCAGGTAGAGGTGCTGAGCCTACGGCTGGGGGTCCCACTTGTACCGGATCTTGAATCTGAGCTGGAGCCCAGTGAGCTGTTCTTGGCTGCTGCAGACCCCGAAGCGCTGTTTCAGGCGGCTGAGGATACTGGGACCCCCGTGGCCCACCCACCAGCCTTCAGCACCCGCCGTCGCTCTTCCACTGGCCACATCAGCAATCTTGTAAGTCCCACAGCAAGGGGGGGGGTGCATTTGAGCTAGGTAGGTCTGCTTTTACTGTGTGGCCTTCTCCAAGCCTCAATTTACCTTTCTGTACAGGAGACTAGGGCACTAGGATTCTAAGACTGAAATGAGAAGATGGCAGGCACATGTGGCAGCTGCCTTAGCAGCTCCTGGCATGCCTTAGCCCCTACCCTCACCCTTGTATGCTTCCCCCCCTCCCCCTCGCCACACCAAATCCCAGCCAGAAACAGCTGCCATCTTGGCTCTCCTTACCCTCATGGCAGACAGACTGTCCCTACCAGAAGGGGCAGAGCTGAAATATTTGGCCTGGGACCTTGGCTTCCAGGGATTGGGACTATCCCTTGGGTAGTGGGGGGCTAGGCTGGAGCAAGAGGCCCATTCCAGGATGCTTCTTAATAGGTAGAGGATAAGGGGAGATGTGGTACCGAAGAGAGCTTCAGTAAGGTTTTGGCTGAAGACAGCCCCAGTCAGACACCTGGCTAAGAGCCCTAGGGCCTGGGACAAGGGAGTATGGATAAGGGCCTGCCAGGACGATCCAGAGCTCGGGACCTGGTAAGATCCAGCTAAGCCTGCCTATGAGGGAGCTGGGAATTAAGCACTAGGTGGGGAGGGGGAAATCAAGTTAAGGAATTAGACCATCTTCAGCTGAGACTTCAGGCCACATTGCACACATAGTAGGACTATGAACAAGTCATTCTGCTGCCTTGAGCCTCAGATTTCCCTTCTGTTGAATGGGAACAAGGAAATCCCCAGAGCTTCTACCAACGATTGTTACTGAATGGAAACCATATTGATGCTGCTACCAGTAGGATTCCCATGATTCTGGCTGTGTTCAGCAATAAATTGTCATGGTCTCTTTCTACAGCTCCATACCATCCTGGTTATCCTGGGCAGGCAGGCTGCCAGGCTGCCAGGCTGTGGTGGGTTTCATTTGTCCATCTGTTTAAAATCTATGCACTCTCCCTACCCCAAAGATGGAGCCAGAGCCAGCGGAGCTCCCCTCTACAGCAGTGGCAGCAGCTAATGGCACAGAGAAGACTCGTGGGGACAAAGTACCAGAGGGACGGAGCCCCCTGAGCTCCGAGGAGTTGATGGCCATCGAAGATGAAAGCGTCCTAGACAAGATGGTATGGCAGATCTGTCAGGCTAGGGCCTGGTGGGAGGAAAGGGAGGTGGAGTGGGATCGGAAGGCCCCGGATATAGAACGACATCTCTTATCTGCAGCTGGATCAGGCTACGGATTTTGAGGAGAGGAAGCTCATCCGGGCAGCACTCCGTGAACTACGACAAAGGAAGAGAGGTAGAGAAACAGTTGCTTAACTTAAATTTAGCTGCTTCCTCTTCCAGCTGTCCCATTCACTCATGGGCTCCATTCATGGACACACTAGCAACGTATAACTGTCCAGTGCAGCTTCTCCCTATACCCAGCCATTCCTTGCTCCAGCAGCGCCCTCTACTAACTGCTTCTCTTCTCTCAGCTACTCTTGGGCCCATTCGTTCTCCCAGCTTTTGTCAACAACTGCTTCCTTGAATCCTTTTCCTCCTCCTCCTCTTCCTTACTCTTTCCTCCCCAAGGGCCATTGATGGGCCACCTTCCCCTGTGTCCCTACCCAGCTTTCCCTTTCCTGAACCCAGCTCTTTCCTCCCCCTGATCTTTCCTCCCTGGACCTTGCTGTTCTCTTCCTGATTCCAGATTCCTTTACTTCTCCAGATGCAATCTTTTACTCCTTGGTTCTTCCAGGGCCCATTGCTGGCCACTCTAGCCTCTGTCGTCCCTCTAAGAAGCCCAGCTGTCTCCTTCACTGGCTTCTTTCTCAGCTGCTCTTTCTCTGGATTTGACTGCTTCACACATACCACCAACCTGTCCCTCCCTAGATCTAGACAGCCCTTCTTCCAGTTGCACTTCTTCCCTGTAAGGCCCATTTGGCAGCTCACTCAACTGTGGCATTCACCCAGTTCCTTCCTTGGAGTTGGCTACTCCCTCCCTAGGATTGGATACTCCCGCCAGGCTCAGCTTCTCATTCCCATAGAAACACAGATCAGCTTCCCCTTTGCGGTATTCCATATTTCCAGCCTGAATCCATCACCCCCCAGTACACACCATGCGCTATTCCAAGCTGTGGCTGTTCCACCACCCTCCACCCCCTCCCCCATCCCCAGAGCAGCCCTTGTTACCTGTGTCATTGGTGTTTCTAACAAGCTGCCCTCCACCCCCGTCTTGCATGCCCTGTGTGCTGTGTGGGCACTGGGCGGCCCTTCTGGGCATGCATGGGGCATTCCCCACCCAGACCAGCGAGACAAAGAACGGGAACGGAGGCTCCAAGAGGCCCGGGCTCGGCCAGGGCAAAGCCGAACCAACACGACCACAGAAACGACCACAAGGCACAGTCAGAGGGCAGCTGATGGCTCGGCGGTCAGCACGGTGACCAAGACTGAGCGGCTCGTCCACTCCAGTAAGGGGCTAAACTGGGCTCAGGGTGGGTTCAGGTGCAGTCCTGGTGCCTCTCACACCTGTCACCTCATCTCTACTTCCTCCAGATGATGGCACAAGGACGGCCCGCACTACCACAGTGGAGTCCAGTTTCGTGAGGCGTTCGGAGAGTAAGGCCACCTGACAGTGCCCCGTATCTTCCTGCTCTGGAATCCTCAGGGCTCTTCCTCAAGTGCTCTCTCTGCGTCTTCAACTGCTGCTACTTACTTGCTCTTCTCTGCCTGTGTCTGTCACTACCCCTCCGAGGCACCTGATGTGCAGCCCAGGCCTTTAGCTCTCTTGTTCCTCTTTGTTGCAGATGGCAGTGGTACTACTACAATGCAAACCAAGACCTACTCCTCCTCCTCCTCCTCTTCCTCTTCCTCCAAGAAAATGGGCAGGTAAGCGTGAGTACCCACTCTGGGGGTACAGTGTCCAGTGCCTCACTGCATACTCATTCTGCAGAGGGGCAAAATGAGACACTAGGCATATGGTCAAGCAGGGAAAAAATCAGATCAGGCGCTGCCTGCTTGCTTTGTGATCTCATTTAATCCTCAGCCACACCACGGTGGGGAGGTGGATGGTAGGGAGACCAGAGTCTTCCTAATGGTCTGAGTGGCCGCTATAATATCGAGCCCCTGATGAGGCCTAGCTACAAGACTGGATTGCCTGAAGGTCACAGAGCACCTTTATGTCTTGAAGTGTTCATAAGACAGTAGACCCCCATTTAGAGAGGATGGTGAAGCCTAGCAGAAAGCAGGAACTGATGTCATGGCACACACCTGCAATCCCAGCTATTTGAGAGGAAGAGGCAGAGGGATCAGAGTTCAAGATCCTGGCAGATGCACAAAACTCCATCTGAAAAGCAAATTAAAAGCAATAAGAGCTTTGCGGGCATGGCTCAAGTGGTAGAGTACTTACCTAGCAAGTACAAGGCCAAGTGTGAGCCACACTGAAAAAGGAAAAAGGGAAAGAAAGGAGGGAGGGAGGAGGAAGGAAGAAAGGAAGAAGGTCACTGGTGGTGAAGATGTGGAGGAGTTTGACACAATACCAGGCCCCTCTGTCAGCACGCAGTGATGGAGCTGCTTATTATTCCTCTCCTGGTCTTAACAGCCATTTTCCCACGCTCAGCATCTTTGACAGAGAGGACCAGGCCAGTGCACGGCCTGGTAGCCTCGCGGCACTTGAGAAACGCCAGGCAGAGAAGAAGAAAGAACTGATGAAGGCACAGAGTCTGCCTAAGACTTCAGCATCTCAAGCTCGCAAGGCCATGATTGAGAAGCTGGAGAAGGAGGGCACTGCAGGGTGAGTGGCAGAGGAGTGGGGGTGGGGGAGGGTAGCGTATTTGGGGGTGGAACCTGATGACAGCAGAGGGCGGGGCCTGAGTGGTGGTGGGCGGGGCCTGAGTGGTGGTGGGCGGGGCCTGAGTGGTGGTAGGCAGGGCCAGAAAAGAGCTGCTGGGCTTTGTGGTGGGAAGGTCATGAGAGGTCAAGCCTAGGTGTGTGCCCACTCTGATGGTGGCCTCTGAAGTCTTGTGACCCTAACCCATCACCTCCTACCACCTCTCCCACCCGCAGCAGCCCAGGAGGACCTCGCACACCTGTGCAGCGCTCCACCAGCTTCGGGGTCCCCAATGCCAACAGCATCAAGCAGATGTTGCTGGATTGGTGCCGAGCCAAAACCCGAGGCTATGAGGTGAGCGCCAGGACTGCCCCCCACCCCCCCATACCAGAGCTTTGGACACCCATCTCAGAAGAACGCACCCTCCTGTAGCTTCCCAGCCACCTGGGCAGAGGACACAGAAAGCCTTTGGGGATGGATAAATTGAGGTTCAAATGGACATGTTGGGGGAGGATAGCTCAAGTGCTTGAGAATCTCATATTCTATCCCAAGTCCTGCAAAAAAAGCAAAAGAAAAGTCAAGCCTGGTATATAATGATGTTGAATGAGCTCCTGTTTAAAAGGAGAAAGGGAAAAAAGATACATGATGTGTGCCTTCAATTCTAGAATAAGATGAAGTGGCGGGGTCCCTTGGATCAGAAGTGTGGTTCAAGGCCCAGTTCCATTCTTGGCATCCCCTTCCTTGCACTATGGGGGCCCTGGGTATGTTCTGTGGCCTTAACTGAGTGACACTAGGCTTTTGGCAGTTCTGTTGCCCAAAACCACAGGTAATGGGAGTTGATAAGCTGACTTGGAGGAGTCTTTTATGACGGCTGCTCATCTACTGGGCAGCACTGAGCAAAGCTTCAGGGCCTCTTTGAGCTCAGGTCCCTAGGTCTAGAATGCTGAAACAGTGGGTGGGGGCAGCGGGCATGGAATTGTTGCCCCCCTCCTGGGGGGAGGGGTCCTGACCTGTCTTCCTACCACCTGTAGCATGTGGACATCCAGAACTTCTCCTCCAGCTGGAGTGATGGCATGGCCTTCTGTGCTCTGGTCCACAACTTCTTCCCTGAGGCCTTTGACTATGGCCAGCTGAGCCCACAGAACCGGCGTCAGAACTTTGAGGTGGCCTTCTCATCTGCTGAGTAAGTGGGGGAGCCCAGCCCTACTGCTGTTGCCTGGATTCAGCTGCCCAGTGACCAGCTGTACTGTGGGTCTGCAGCTGAGACCCCCCCTTCCCCAGAGAATCCCTGTCCTTCCCTGCCCACCTGCTGCTGAGTGTGCCCAGTGCCCGCCGGAAGAAAGGAGCGGCAGGCCAACCTACCAGCCCAGGCCAAAGCCTATCAGGTGGCCCTGTCCATCTCCCCTGCCCTCTTTCTGCTCCTTCTCTTTCTTCTCTCCCTTCCTCTGTCCTGCACTCCTCTGACTCTCACAAGAGCTTCCCTGCTCCCACGGGATCCCTGCAGGAGATTCCAAAAGGAGGCTCCTGGCCCCAGGCATGGTGCCCGTCAACCTATATAGATGCTGCCAGAGCTTATATAGGACATAGCAAGCCGTCCACTTTGGAATCGTTACCCCTTCCGCTCACCTCACCCTAGCACCCTCCTCCATCTCTTACTTTCTCTCCCAATTCTCATTCTGGTTCCTTCCAGATTTCTTCCTCTCCCCCCCCCCATCCCCACTTCCTCTCACGCCTCCCTCACCCCCTCCCTCCTTCCCTGGGGCACAGCCCTTCCTTTCCAACCAGTGTCCTCCTTCCCCCCCCCTCATTCCTCCCGCTTCCCCCCCCCCCGCCCCGCTTGTCCCAAGAATTCTCTGCACATGTGACTGGTTTGTCCCCACCCCTGTCTGCATCGCGCACCATTAGTGATGGGTAGTGAGCAAGCACGACCACCATGGGAAGGGGCATGCGGGGGGCTGGCAGACTGCAGCACTGAGAACGTAACTGAACTCTTGTCTCTGTGTGTGTGTGTGTGTGTATGTGTGTCTCTCTCCGTTCTCCTCCCTTCTCTCTTCTTGGCCTTTCCCTCCCCCTCCTCCCCTATCTTCCTCCCACTGGGCCCTGTCTCCCCTGCCCTCCCCTTCCCGCCCCCCCCACCCTCCCCAGGACCCATGCGGACTGCCCGCAGCTCCTGGATACAGAGGACATGGTGCGGCTTCGAGAGCCTGACTGGAAGTGCGTGTACACGTACATCCAGGAGTTCTACCGCTGTCTGGTCCAGAAGGGGCTGGTAAAAACCAAAAAGTCCTAACCCCTGCTCGGGGCCCCACGGTGAGAAACGCCACCTCTCCCACCTGCCCTGTTGGCACTGAAGTCTGCTCATCAGGGTATAGAGAGGGGCTGGGAAGTAATGGGGGCGGGGATTCAGGGAGACCCTTGGCAAAACCAGAGGAGGCAGACAGGACCATGTCTTCTGGTACTTCAGGGCTCAGTAGATAAAACCATGATCAATGATCACTGATAATGAGCCAGAGAAAGAAGAATATGATGGGGAAGACTGGGAAACCCAAGGGGTACTCAAACCCCTGTGCCCATGTTAACCCCCACAGGCTGCAGGCCCACCTGCTAGACAGAGGATATGGTAGTAGGAAAGGAAGTGGAGTCTGGGTGTGAGGTTGAAGGGACCACAGTCACAAAATTAAACTTCCTCCCGAGGGCAGCAAGAATCCTGAGAGCTATCCCAACAGGATGGCTGGCTGGCTGGCTGACTGGCTAACTGGTTTAAGGTTAGCGTTCTAGAATGATCCTTGGATAAAGAAGCCTGGGAAGAACTAGATGGCTAGCAAAGCATCAGAAGTAGAGGGGACAGGATTCCCGATAGATCTGTTTGGGATGGGAAAGTGGGGACCATGAAGCTGCCCAAGTAGGGAATGTGGGTTCTGAAGACTTGGTGGTGTCTTTCCCCAAGGTGAGGAGCTTGGGAACAAGGCCAGGTTAATAAGAAAAGGTTCCTGGCTAGGGATTATGGATTTTCCCAAGCCAGCTACAGCTTTCCTCTGGTTATCTTCATCTAAGGATCCCAGTAGAGAAATCCAGGTAAATTCAGAGAAGGGAAGAGGTGGGTGGGTTCTAGAGGATTCCCCAAGGGTGGAGAATTCCGGATCTGATTCCGGGCCCCAAACTGAGATTCCAGGTATCTCCATTCAGTGACTCGTTTTCTTGTCCCTAGAGTTTTCCCAACAATTTTATAGACAGAAGTAAAAATAGAGATCCAGTGGGAACAAAGGGGTTTCCCAAAGTAATGAATCAGGGACAGTGCCAACTAGGGTGTCCTCAGATGCCTTTCCACCCACCTGGGTTGTTGTGGGCACAGCCCCCACATGTACCCACAGTCAGAGGCGCAGGTAAAGGAAGATGTGCTTGGTGCTGTGTCTAGGTCATATATGGACTGAGGAGCGGCTGCTCGATAGCCTGGAGGGGAGAAAGACCTATTGCGAACCCCAATCTTGGAAAGTGTGACTCAGCTGTACTGTTGTACTGTTGTTGCAGTTGCCTAGTGTTTGGCCTGTCACTGGGGCAGCCTGAGCCCTGAGCCGTGCTGCCCCAGTGTAAACAATGGCTTTATAAGGTCTCCAGGGAAGGCACCAGGGGTGGGAGGGAGCTCCAGGTTGGAGGAGGGTAGCTTTGGGATCCCCGGGAAGAAAGCCACTACTGGAAGACACTTCAGAGGGAGGCTTGGTACTATGATGCAGCTGAGGAAACAGGCCCAGTTGTGGAGCAGGGATGACCTTAAGAGCAGGCACAGCAACAGCAGAGCCAGGTACCTGTCACTCATCTAAAGTGTTTTCAGTGTTTCAGATAAGGTAGGGAATGACTATAGTGTTTATAAAAAGGAAGAAAGAGTCCCAGAACAAGAGCAGGCTCTTATTCAACAACCACAGAAGGGAAGGTCAGGGTTAGAAACGTGGTGGGAAAAAAACAAAACAAAACAAAAACAGGTTCTATCCCTCCCATATTTCTTCCCTGGAAGAATCCAGTGAAGCTAGCAGGAGACCCAAGCCCCCCCGCCCCCACCACCACAGTGCTGGCTTTGGTTGTGGAGGTCTTAGACTCTTCCATGTCTTGGAAATGGGAGTCTTCTGTGCCTTTGCCTTTCCTGACAGAGCAAACTCAAATCAGCAGCACTGTCAGGACGCTTGCTTGTGTGCCAGGAGTGGAAGCAGAAGAGCACAGGGAATAAAGTGGAAGAGGTCTTGCTAGGCAGATATGGTGGTGCAAGACCAGGAGGTAAAATTTGGAGGCAGAAGGATCTCTGATTTGAGGCCAGCCTAGACTACAGAGACCTTATCCAAAAGCAGATGGGAGGAGAAAAGAAGTCTAGGAGAGGAAGGAATGGAGCCAGAGAGCCCTCTCTGCCTTTAGAGTTCTGGAATTGTCCATTGCATAAAACCCACAACTTACTCCATCTAGGGAGGACAGGTCTTCAGACAAATAGCATCTAGGGGTGGGGCCTGTGTCCCATCAGGGCCAGCGCTGCATCCACTGTCTTGAGGCTTAATGCAAAAGAGCTCCTCCTCTGCTCTGTGACTCAGTTTCCCTGTGTAAAGTATAGCTTGCACTCTTAAGGATGGTCAAATAGGTGCTCACACCCCTAAGCATAGATGGTTCCCTTGGTACAGGCAAGCGTCCTCAGGTGTCTCCTGGTTTAGTGAAGGCAGGTGACAAGGGTTGAAGAGCCACTTGACACACACACACACACACACACACACACACACACACACACACACACACACACACGTGGCCTCCATTTCCAGCAATAGGGTTGTCCCTGAGGGAAGGACAAGAGTTCCATGACCTCTTGACAGGAAGCATCAGATCAGACAGTTAGCAGATAATCATCAGGGGCCCAGATGATCATGGAATGAGTCTTGGTGCTAGGGGCCTCTGCCAACTGGAGTGTGCCAGGAGGGTGAGCAGGAGACGGCCTTCCAGAGGGAGCGTGGGCTAGGCCTGCAGCCAGGACTGGAGGGCTGACACCTGCCTGACACGGTGGCACACGGCCCTTTCCCCCCACCACACCGGCCTAGCTTCTACCAGCAAGGTTGCCTTTGGGCTTGGACAGGTGGGGCCGGACCTTTCTGCCTTCCTAAAGGGCTTCTCTGGTCATCGAGGAGTTTCCAGTGTAAGAACAGCAGACTGCCCTAACCAAAAGACTTCTTCGGGGTAGAGGGGTGGAGGAAGCTGGCTGTGCTGACAGTTACCCCCGTCCCGCAACCCGCTTCCCGCAGGATGCTGGTGGACTGTGTACCCCTGGTGGAGGTGGAGGACATGATGATCATGGGCAAGAAGCCCGACCCCAAGTGCGTCTTCACCTATGTGCAGTCGCTCTACAACCACCTGCGACGCCACGAGCTGCGCATGCGCGGCAAGAACGTCTAGCGCCTGCCTCCCGCCGCCGCCCCGCCCTTGCCGCACCATCCGCTCCAGCGCGCCTGCGCACCGCTGGCTTCTCGGCCCCGACTGCCTCCCCTGCAAACACGCAGCGTTTTGATAAATTATTGGTTTTCAACGATCCGGACTCCTCTCTTTCTACCTTCTTGGGGGTGGGCGGGAGGTCCTCAGCTTGCGTGCCCGGGCAGGTAAAGCTACGTCGGGTCTCCGGATGGTTTTCCCTGTGCCCGGCTTCCCACTCCCGGGGAAAGGAGAGCCTAGAGTCTTAGGAAAGGTGGGAGCGTTTTAATGGAGCTGGACGGGGCGGCCCGAGGGGGTGGGGGGTAGCGGGGAGGAAGAGACAGGAAGCGGGGGGAACCTCTCCAACCCCATTCCTGCCCGGCTCGGGGACCCAGCGTCGGCCCTCAGCAAGGGAGGTGCTCCCGGGGTGCTGAGCGCTTCATTCTGTCTCCGGGGCTCAGGCAGGTTGGTCCTAGCTCGCCGAGGCTCCGGCCCTACTACAGGTCGGAGCGATCCGAAGCCGCCTCGGGGGGCTTAGCCGGCGCCCACACGTACTCGGGGGGCACCTGCGCGTCCGGCGACGACTTGCGGTAGAAGCCGAGCTCCTGCACCAGCGCGTTGATCTCCTCGCGGGTCATTTCGCTGAGTGGGATGCGCTGTAACGGGCAGGGGCGTGGTCAGCGTCCAGGCCCCGCCCCTGGCCCCGCCCCGCCCGCCTCCCCAGGCCTCACCTCCAGCTCCGCGAAGCGACGATCCAATAGCACGAGCTCAGGGTCTGCCCCAGGGAGGTGTTTCATCACCAGGTTGTGGCTGAGGGGTTGTTAAGGCGGGTAGGAGTGGGCAGAAAGGAGTTGGTTCGGTGATGGGAACCGCAGTGCCTCCTCTGCTGTGCGCACACTGCGTTTACAGGGAGAAGATTTAGGGTTCAGAGCTATAAAGGGCCCTTCTCTCCATCAGTCAGCCTCTCTTGCTTATCCAATTCGGACACCATCTCAGAATCCTCTGGACAGTCAATACCAACCCGTTCCACTTGTCAGAGGAAAACCCACCTGCCATCTCTTCAAAGAAGTTTCTCCCTGGGGCCCTCTTTATTCCCCCTTCCCCTAAACGAAAGGATACTAGAGTGGGATGTCCTGGGTGACGAAGGCCTTCACCTGGGGGAGAGAATAGAGGATCAAAGAACGTGACTCCTAATCCCTTCCCAGATTGGAAAATAAACCCCGCAAGGTCATACAGTTAATCAGGCCCAGGCTCCTGACTGTGAATTCTCCTGCCCCCAATCATTGAGACCATATTACCCACTCCCTTAGAGGCTTAGGTGCCCAGAACCAGGAACCTCATCCCTCAAACTCACCTCCTTTAGGCGATTCAGCTGTCATCCTCCACAGGTCTGGAATCAGACAAATGAAACAATGAGATAGGTGAAGAGGCCTGCACATGTCTTCAACCCACCCCCCAAGACCATGAACAGCAGTAGACAAGATGAGGAGAAAGTGGACCCTTGTACAGGAGGAATGCAAAGATGCGGAAGCTCAGGCCTAAAGACACCAGGAAAAACAAGAGCAAGGCCAGAGACCCACAGGGGGCTGGTCAGCCCTCGGGCTTTTCTCTACACACCCTCCCTGTTTATTCTTGACTCTCAGTACTCAAGACACAAACATAATGGCCCTGAGCCTCTCAGGCCTCTCTGGGCCTGACCTTTGGGCTCAGAAACCTTAGAGGATAGGCAAACTTGAAGGAAATAGCTCAGCACTGCCTGGGGAGGGGGGGCATTAGAAGCATCTGCCATCTGGTCCTTACCCTATCCTAGGCCAACCTTGCCAGCCACCTGCAGCCTGGCCCCACAGACCATCTGGTTGCTTCCCTGAATTGGGAGGATGGGAGAACTCCTTCAGTGAAGTCCACTTCCCAGCAGGAGTCAGGGCCCCAGGATGACCATTCCACCCTACCTTATCATATCATCTTTTGTCAGAAAACTAAGGGGGCCAGGGAAAAGCTGTGGTGGACCAGGAGGGGAATTTCTGGGGGGGCAGCTGTGAAATGAATGATTGGTAATCAAGTTCCCAGCATCACCACCCCCCCCAGCTCCTGCATAGTAGGCACCCAAAAAGACCTTCCTCCTCCCAGAAGAAGGAAGAAAGACCGTATGGAGCTCCAGGTCTAGAAACTGGGACAGGATAGGAATCTCAAGGGGGGTTGGGGAGGATTAAGAGTGATGGGGGTGGGCGTGAAGTTGGTTCTGATGGACAAGTTTGAGAGTCAAAGCCTGGAAACAGGGGATTGGGCCATTGTGTCAAGGGCCCCCTGTCAAGTCAGACTGTGTCCAAGGGCCTGCAGTCCGACCAGACTAGAAGCAGAACAAGGGTTCAATATGCAGGGCTACAAGATCGGGAGTCTCAGCCTTCCTCAGCATCTTAAGGCTGGAGAACGAGCCATGGAAGAAAGGAGAGGGGAGCTAGGAGGTCTAAGTGCTCCTGGGGTCAGAAGGAACCATGATCCCAAGAGTAGGATGTTGCAGGGTCCGATGGGGCCCGGGGGTCCAGAGCTGGGAGCACTCACCTCCACCCGGGCCCGGGCCAGGCCTTGAAGACGATTCCAGTCCGGCCGGTAGCTGGTGGCGGCAGTGGCTGGAGCCACAAGCGCCGTGAGAAGCAGTAGCAGAGGCGGCGGCAGCGGGAGGAGGTTCATGGGGACCTAGCTGGCGGTGGACCCGCAGGCTTGGAAGAGAAACCACCCGGCCGCAGCGCCACGTCTCGGATCTCAGGACTGGCCACGCCCTCCGGTGACCACGCCCCCGAGCAAGCTAGGTCTCCGCCCCCCGCCGCCCGGGCTCCCAAGTCCCAGAAATGTCCCTGCCTGGTCCTCTGCGGACTGAAGGTGGATGCATCCAGACGGAACCACCTCGCGCCACCAGAGGGTGCAGGCAGACCGTGGGCTTCAGAGCCTTACGTTGAAGACAGGGAAAGTGAAGCCTGGGGGAATCCTGGTTTGTTCTTTTGATGTCTCTGGATGAAATTTCTATCCAAGTTTCCATTCCTCAGAGCACACAACATAGGAGCAATAGGAATATTGTCGGGGGTAGGGGGGCGGTGGGGAGGAGGAGGAGGATAAAATAAATGTCTCTATGTAATAAAGCTCATTTGAACAGTATCTAGTCTGCACTAGCTTTCATTCTTCCTTACCTCTTCAAGGCCTCTGAAACCCTGCTTTGCAGCCTTGGGAAGCAGGCTCAGAAAGGTGAAATGGAGTATGGTGTGCAGATGAGATTGAAGCCCCCAAACAATCCACTACGCATCTCCCCAGACCAAAGATGATGAAATCGAGGTGCTATTTGGGTCCTCATGCCTTCCACAGACACAGGAAATACAGTCAGACCTTTGTCACAGCTATGGGTCCAGCTGAGCTGGACTTGAAAATCTTAGAAGTACAGAAATACATCTGTATAGCACACACACACACACACACACACACACACACACACACACACACACACCACATACATTCTTACCATTCCAATCAATACAGTATGACAGTTACATAGCATAAAAGCACATAGGAAGATGGATGGATAGATATAGGTTATATGCAAATACTAAGCCATTTTATATAAGGCACTAAAGTCCTCAGGTTTCAGAAATTTGTATGGGTGAAGGGGCAGGAACCAAACCTTGGCAAATACCAAAAGATCACTTAGCTCTTTCCCACTGGATTTAGAGATGCTTCTCAACATTGAGCCAAGACTGCATTATGATTCTTCTAGATCAAAGGTGTTTCTGTCTATCTAGGCCTCTTCTATTTAAAAAAAAATAGACATTAGGGGGAGGGAAATGGAGACAAAAACATGAGAAGGGGTATCAATGTCTGAGAAATAATGCACTTACTACCTGGCAAATGTAACTGTAACCCCTGTATACATTACCCTGACAATAAAACAATAAAATAATATTTTAAAAATAGACATTAGCTGGACACAGTGGCCCATGCTTATAATCCTAGCTACTCAGGAGGCTGAGATCTGAGGATCAAGGTTCAAAGTTAGCCCAGGCACAAAAGGACCTGAAACTCTTATTTTCAATTAACCTCTAGAAAATGGGAAATGGGGCTTGGCTCAAGGGTAGGGTGGTAGCCTTGAGCTGAAGAGCTCAGGGACAGAGCCCAGGCTGAATTCAAGCCCCATGACCTACAAACATCCCCCTCCCCCCACACAAAAGGACTGGCAATGTGGCTCAGTAACAGAACCCTCCCTAGCCACTCAGAGTGACTCTGAATTCAAACCTTAATACTGCCAGAAGATGAAGGAGAAGGAAGAGGACAAGGAGGAGAAAGTACATTAAAAATAAGATTTTGGGCCTGGAGTGTGGCCTAGTGGTAGAGTGCTTGCCTAGCATGCATAAAGACCTGGGTTCGATTCCTTGGTACTACATTCAAAGAAAAAGCCAGAAGTGGTGCTGTGGCTCAAGTGGTAGAGCACTAACCTTGAGCAAAAAGTATGCAAGGACAGTGACCACACTCTGAGTTCAAGCCCCAGGACTGTCAAATAATGATGATGATGAAAATAATAATAGGATTTTATGCCAGACACTGGTAGCGCAGACCTATAATGCTAGCCACTTAGGAGGCTAGAATTTGAAATTCAGAGCCAGGCAGAGCAGATTAAACCAAGAGTGTCTTATTTCAAATTAACTGACAAGAAGCCAGAAGTAGAGAGGTGGCTCTAATGCCAAAACTCAAGCCTTGAGCAAAAAAGCCAGGGAAGAGTTAAAGACCCTAGTTCAAGCCGTAGTCCTATCATGCACACACACACACACACACACACACACACTCCTACACATAAGAGAGAAATGAATGTCACAACTACTCTGGTTAAAAAAAAAGAACAGAATCCAGTATGGAATCATTTATTTTGTTGTTGTTGTTGTCTTCCAATTTTAAAAGCAATTAAGATGAAAGCCTTTTATGGGCTCCCCAAAGTATTGTGTGCCTTCAATACTGTACCTACCATGCTTTGTGGATAACATGACTGTAAAATCATAAAATGTGACAGCCTTCAAATTGTCTTTAATACCCATTTTCTCTCATACAAGAGGATCGAGAATCCTGTCAAGGATGAACTATTTCTTGGTTAGCGGTACATACTTTGAATTCTGGGCCTCACATTTCCAAGGCAGGTGCTCTTCCATTTGATCCCCTTTGTGGGTTGTTGATTTTTGAGACAGGGTCCTGAGTGGCTTGAACTTTGAACTTCCCATTTGTATGCCCCGGTGTTGCTAGGAATGCCAGGCGTCTACCACTGAACCCAGCTGTTTGTTGAGATGGCATCTCAAGAACTTTTATGTCCCTCTGGCTTTGAAATGCAATTTCTACCTCCTTAATTTCAAAGATTACAGGCTTCCGCAATGGTACTGGATCCCGTTCTACTTTTCATATCACCTTGACCTGCATAGTATCAAGATGCCCTGAATTAAGAAGCCAATAGCTGATGAACAACTATGGCTTTCTTCATTCTTGTCTAACAGATAGAAGTCATCTAGAAAACAAAAACAAAAACAAAAAACCTTTAACAGGAAAAAAAAGCAAGATTTCTTCAGCCAAAGTATCCTTATATGGTCTAAACATATGCCACAGGATTGTTTACTGGCTTAACCAATTGAGGCCCTTTACTGAAGCTGTGGAGTGGGGTCGAGGAACAACCCTATTCCTGTTTCTGTTACAAGAGAGGTGGAGGTTAAGAGTGGGTGTGGAGGGGCCGGGAGTTTGGCCTAGTGGTTAAAGTGCTTGCCTAGCATGCATGAAGACCCGGGTTCGATTCCTCGGTACCACATACATAGAAAAAAGCCAGAAGTGGTGCTGAGGCTCAAGTAGTAGAGCTCTAGCCTTGAGAAAGTCCAAGGACAGTGCTCAGGCCCTGAGCTCAAGCCCAAGATTGGCAAAAAAAAAGAGTGGGTGTGGAGGCATACACCAGTAATTGCACCTACTCTGGAGGCAAATATAGAGAAGGCCACGGTTTGAGGACAGCTCAGGCAAAAAGGAAGACTCCATTAAAAAAAAAATTAGCTGTGCTTGGTGATTGATTCATGTTTATAGGCCCAGATACATGATTGGTGTAGGTAGGTAGGATTGTGGTCTGAGACTGGCTCTTGGCAAAAACTTGATGCTCAAAATAACTAAAGTTAAAAAGGGCTGGGAGAAGTGGCTAACCCTGACTCTGGTTCACCATCCTAAGCTTAAAGAAAAATGGTTAACGGGGCCTGGAGTTTGGCCTAGTGGTTAAAGTGCTTGCCTAGCATGCACGAAGACCCAGGTTCGATTCCACGGTACCACATACATAGAAAAAAGCCGGAAGTGGTGCTGAGGCTCAAGTGGTAAAGCTCTAGCCTTGAGAGAGTCCAAGGACAGTGCTCAGGCCTGAGCTCAAGCCCAGGACTGGCAAAAAAAAAAAAAGAAAAAAAAGAAAAAAAAAAAAAAGAAAAAAGGTTAACTTGAATGGATTTTGTGACAGCAACATAGTAGCCAATAAATTTTATAAATACATATATGTGCAGGCATGAGGATATGTGTAGATAGGTGTCAATGGCTCATCTCAGCAATTCTATCCACTCAGGAGGCTGAGATCCAGAGGATCTCAGTTAAAACCAAATGGACAGAAAAGTCTGTCAGACTCCATCTCCAAAACAACCAGGGGAAAAAAAATCAGGGTAAAGGGCCAGCCAAGCAAGCAAGCTGAATGACAGGGTGAGGTTGTGAGTTCAAACGACAATACCAGTAAATGAGTAGGAAAAGAAGCAAATAAATAAATATATGTGTATGTAGAGCCCCATCCCCCTCTAAAAACACCTGAAAGGAGGGCTGGAAGTTTGGCCTAGTGGTAGAGTGCTTACCTTGCATGAAGACCTGGTACCACATACACAGAAAAAGCCAGAAGTGGTGCTGTGGCTCAAGTAGTAGAGCACTAGCCTTGAGAAAGCCCAAGGACAGTGAGTCCAAGCCCCAAGGCTATAAGGGTTCCAGAGAGAGGAGAAACACAAGGGTAAGTAGAGGCAAAGGAAAGTTTATGAAAGTATGCTTCCAGGGTGAACTCCCTGTTTCGGATCAGAGAGGTCATGTTGGAACTTAAGCAGGCTGGGGTTTTTATAGGCAGGGGAAGAAAAACATTTTCAACTTATGGGGGCAGGTGCAATTAGCATTGTGCAGGTGTGTTGGACCGAAGCAGTTTATTGAAGAGGGAGTGGCCTCTGCTGCCACCTCAGTTGACCTTACCAAGGACTAGAAAATACATAAATAACCAAAAAGAAATAATTCAGAAATGATTATCTTGGTATTTGAAATGTATATGTAGTTTTTTGGTCTTTTATCCTTTGTCTCTATCTTTCTCTATAAAATTGAACAAGTGGATTTTTAGCTAGACCTTGTTTACATAACAGTGAAGCATATCCCAGCAATTGTTCTACCTCAGGCCCTACCTAGCCCAGCAAGGGCCCCAGAGTGCCTGCAACCAGAGGCCCCACAAACCTGTGGTTTTTTGCTAACAGAGCCCCAAACCCCAGTGCCTTGGGGACCCTGGCTGTCCACTGGACAGATGCCACCAAACCACTCTCATTGCATTAATCTGGACGCTGTGGCTTGTTGGGGCCACAGCTTGGAATGCTGAGGGTTGACCAGCCTGCCAGTGGAACCAGGGATAGAGACAGTGCCCACAATAGTTAGTAACAGGAACATTTTGTCTTAGGCAGCAGAAAAGGCCAAGGCCTCCCAAGACAGAGCTCTGCTCATAATCCATGCTCCTTAAAGGGATATGTCATCTAGACCAGCAGCCTTCCTTGGGAGAGGTGGGGTTTAGTCTGTGAAGAGGTCATGTTCATTTGGGGTGGCAGGTTTAAACTAGTCACGTGAAACACACCAATCTTTCCAGTCCTAAGGAGGCTGAGGTAGGAGGATCACAAGTTTGAGGCCAGCCTGTGATAGACTGAGAGTTTGTCTGAAAACAAGTTAACAAACAAAAGCATACAAATGGATTTAAAACAAAATAAAACAAACAAACAAAAACCTCAAGCCAGGTGCAGGGGGCTCTATAATCTTAGCTACTCAGGTAGCTGAGATCTGAGGATCATACTTCTAAACCCAACTCAGGCAGGAAAGACTACTATCTCCAATTAACCATCAAAAAGTCAGAAGTAAACTGTGGCACAAGTGGTAGAGTGCCAGCCTTGAACAAAAAACCTAAGGGCCCAGGACCTAAGTGCAAGCCCCAGGAATGGCACTAAGAACAACAAACAAATAAAAGCAAAACTTAGCTGATTTAGAACTACGTCATCTAAAATTAGGCTCAGTGGATGACTGAGCTTAGTCTGTAGCCTGTGGCTAGGAGTAAGGGTCAGTGTGTGACCAGGATATTGGCCTGGTCAGTGACTAAACTCAAGGCTAAGACGTTGATCAGATTCAGGGCACAGTCTGAGATCAAGGCTTAGTATATGACCAAAGTCACTAGACTTGCATGACCCGGGGTCAGAATTTAGTCTTAGATTGGGGTGCAGTCAATGATTAAGCTCAGGGCTCCATTAGTGATCAAGATCAGGCTAATCTTCCACTAGAATCAGGATTCAATCTAAAACAAAAGGTTAATCTGGATTGTGGTTAGGGGTCAATGTGAGATCTAGGCTCAGTCTTAGGCTAGGATCAGTGCTCAATCTAAGATCTCAAATTGAAATCAGCCTTTTGTCAGATTTAGATCTGGGCTCAGGATATGACTGGAGTCAGGGCTCAATTCTAAGGTCATAGACCTCAGTCTGGAGCTGGAGTAGGTCATGAGATCAAGGCTCAGTCAACACCAAGATTAGTGTTCCAATAAGCTGTGGGATCAGGGCCACGACCAGGGCTTGTTCCGGCTCTCTGCTCTCTTCTGGGTTCCAAGTAAGAAGTCTCTGGAAACATGGGAGCCCAGAGCAGGTAACAGGAGCCCCCCAAGTCAAGCTTAACCGGCATCTGGCCCCTGCAGGAAGTCTCCCCTTGCCCTCTGGGCCTGGATGTCCTACAGTCTTCTAACCTACATGGCTCTGCTGCTTGAGATCCCCTGCACTAGAATAAAAATAGCCACTCACTTCAGAGCAGCTGACAGCGGTGCTGGGCTGTCTGGGAGGAGGGGGAGTGGGAAGAGGAAGGAGGGAGGCCCAGAGTCAACCCCAGCTGTGTGACCTTGGGAAAGTCACCCCTCCTCCTCCAGCCCATTTCCTGAGTGACAGCCTTGGGAGGTGAGGATGACACCTGCCCCAGAGGATTGGAACCAGCCCAGTCACTGACAGCATATGGCACTTGTTACCAATAGGGAAACTTGGTGTGAAGTCTTGGGGAGAATTGCTCTTTTGGGCCCAATTTTCTTCATCCTGCCGTCTTCCCCAGACTTTTTCCCACAGTGACCACGGCATGACTTGCACAGTAGGCCAGGTGTTTAGAAGGACCCCCCCCCCAAAAAAAAGGAATGAGGAAGCAGAAGGGAGGGAAAGGATTGTTCTCAATTCTCTGCTCCTAATAGCTCTACTATGAGCCAAAAAGGCTGGTAGGGCATAAGTCCAATTTTTGCATTCTTTCACAGCCAGAACCTTCCACCCTTGCCACCCCCCCTTCCCCCCAGACCTTTGCACCTGCCATTCTCCCTGCTTCCCCAGGCATGTCTTTCTCTTCTATTTGGCATCCTAGCCTCTCTTTCCAAAGCAGAATTCAACATTCATCTGTGAGGGAAATTTGTCTACCGCCTCCCCACAAACACCAGCCACTACAGGGCTGTCATTGCTTCTCTGATCCAATGGGAGCCTGTCACCGCCCATGTCTTTCTTCCCCTGGCTTCACTGACCCAAATAGCCAGCCTTAGGAGTTCCCAGTAAGGGGTTTCATTCGTTGTAAGGCTGTGCCTTGGCATAAGGCCTCATTCTGCAGAGGGGGAGGGAAGGAGGGAGCCAGGAGGGGCTCCCCACCCCTCCCACCCCCAAGAGACAGCCGTCTCCAAGGGGGCGGTTCTCCCTGGCAGCTGCCCCCGGCCTGCCGCCCTGAGCCCCAGAGTCTGTTATCAACTTCCTTAGTCATCAAATCAGGAACACAAATATAGCTCAACTCTCAGCAGGGGTCCGCCCCCACTACCCCCTTCTTTCTCCTTCTCCTTCCAGGAACCCAACAGTTGACTCCAGGCCTCAGTTTTAGAATCAATCAAATGGATGGGCTGGAGTAGAAGATGAGGGTGATGATGATGATGATGATGATGATGATGATGATGATGATGGGGCAGCAGTCTTTTACCCAGGACTTGCTTCTAATGGGCTCCAAGCTAAATATGTCATCTATAGTTCCTTGCTTAATCTTTATCTCTAGCTTAGGAAGAACCTGCTGTGTTTACCTGTCTTATGCAAATCAGGACCTCAATCAGGTAAGTCAGTGGCCAGGCCAGAAACAAAAGTCCTAGACAGCCATTCTGATCTCCAAAGAGGGGAATGATGGGAAATTCTGTGTTGTTTTTTATTGGTCCTCCCTGGGGCAGAGGAGTCCTCACAGAGTTATTTGCATGATATTTGCCTGGCTTCCAAAGGGTGCTAGGGGTCCCTGTCCTCATCCTAGCCTGGTCCCAGGGGCCTGGATCTGCCCTCCATGTCCTCCAGGACTGAGTGTGGTGTGTGTGTGTGTGTGTGTGTGTGTGTGTGTGTGTGTGTGTGTGTGTGTGTGTGCTGTGGGGGGGAAACAATTATATTTGGGTCATTTGTTTTTGTTTGAACTTTTGTAAAATGGGAGTGCAAGGACTGGGCAATGTATATTTTCTTCCTTTTGTGGAGTCTAAATGTTGCTCTCACCTCCAACTCCATAGAACCACCGGTCTCCTTCTCGCTGTCAATTGATCAGCCTTCCTCTACTTCCATCTCGGCAGTCATCAACATCACCTGATCCACCATCAGTCACCATCTCCACCATCACCATCCACACATCTCTTTACCCCAGCACTCTGACATGGCCTGTTTCTTTACTCCTGCAAGCTCCAGCTTCACCAAGCCCTTCATAGGGTGACCCTGAGGAGGAGACAGTCCAGCTAAGATGGGAATCCCCCCACCTCAGGAAGACAAGCTTGAAGCATCTGTCCCTGTGGTCTTTACGTAGAGGATCAGAGGCCCATGAGGGCCGACCAACAGGGAGTGCAAGGTACCGAACACAGAACTCACACTTTATCTGCTCTCGGTGAGACTGGTTCTCTCTAAGCAATCCAGCTTGTGTACGTGCGTGTTTGCATGTACAAGCATGTTTGTGTGTGCTTGAACATGCAAACACACACAAACACGTGTGCACCAGTACTGGAGCTTGAACACAGGGCCTGGGTGCTACCCCTTAGCTTTTTCATTCAATGCTGGTGCTCTACCACTTAAGCCACCTTTCCATTTCCAGATTCGTTTTTGGTGATTTATAGAAGATAAGAGTCTTTTGGGAGCCAGGTGCAGTAGCTCATGCCTGTAATCCTAGCTACTCAGGAGACTGAGATCTGAGGAATGTGGTTCAAAGCCAGCCCAGGCACAAAAATCTGTGAGACTCTTATCTCCAATTAACCACTAGAAAACCAGAAGAGGTGCTGTGGCTGAAGGGGTAGGGCAGTATCCTTGAGCTGAAGCGCTCAGGCCCAGGTTTCAAGTCCCACAAAGAAAAAAAAAATCTTGTGGGATTTTTTTCTGGCTGGCTTTGAACCATGATCCTCAGTTCTTGGCCTCCTTAGTTGCTAAAATTACAGGCAAGAGCAACTGGTGAATTAATTTTAATTTTAGATAGGAGAGAAAGGATAAGAGATAGAAATGAAGCCCATACTCATTTAGCCAAATTTGCCTTCATAACTCATTCACTCTTCTAACTCATTCGTTCATTCAACAGACATTTCTCTAGGTCTGTTGAAGATCGTGTTGTCTTCTAGGTCTCGTCCATTAGAGCTCCAAGCTGCCTGATATTTGTGATTTTTCTTGTTTGTGCCAGTACCAGAGCTTGAACTTAGGACCTTGTGCTTTAGCTCAGCTTATTTGCTTGCTTGGCACTCATGGCTGGGTACTTGACCACCTGAGCCACACCTTCAGCCTGGCCTTTTGCTGGTTCATTGGAGATGCACTTTTCTCTACAGGCTGGCCTGGATCCTTAAATCTCAGCCTCCTAAGTACCCAGAATTATAGACATAAGCCACCAGTGCTTGGGTCCAGGCCTGTTTTTGACACTTCGGTCAAATCTGTTTCCCTAGCACTGGATCCGTCTCCACCCCACTTTTCTTTCCTCACAATTGACTCAGGCTAGACTTGGGTTGGAGCGGTTTTATTTCCCCCTGAACCTCAGGAGACCTTCACTGAGTAAGTGCCTTCCCCAACCACACATACCTAGTGAGTGCTGAACTGCGGAGAGCTGAGCAGAGGGAGGTGGGATAGGCATAGTGTGGGGACATCTGAGGGCACTGAGGTGTCTGCAGAAGAGGAGGTGCTGGGGCTCAGATGGGAAGAGGACTCCAGTGGCTGGAGCCTGGCTGTCTGGTTCTGAAATAGGAAGAATAGAACTAAGGGGAGGGGGGAGGAGGGAGGGGGGTTGAGAGTGACACTGAGTCTGAAAAATGGGGCAAGGGTGGGGGCCCCCCACAGCAAGACCTGGAGTCAGACAGGCGATGGGATGGGGCAGAGACTCAGGTGTCTCTGAACTGCTTGTCTCCACCTTACCTGTAGGTGTGTCCATACCCCTCCCTGGAGCAAAGGGCTGGCCAGGCCTACTGGCTGGAGGATGTAGACAGGGGGTGGTAGAGAGGGCCCCCCTCCATTTGGGACCTATGCCAGGGCAGATGGGCACTCCGTGTTCCACATGGCCATTGGGGCTTGGGTAGCCCAGCATGAAAGGCCCCCAAGGGAGCAGCCCACCTTGTCCTGGCCACCTCCACTCTGGGAAGTGGGCGCCTGTGCCTTTAAATTCTCAGCAGGTTGAACCAGGCTGATGACATCACTGGTTCCTGGGAGCTGAGGAGCTGGAGCCTGAGCCCAAGGGAGCCGGGCTGCCTGCCGGGGTCTGCAGATATGGAGGACCAGAGCAGTGGGGACAGCAGGAGGCTAGGGACCCAGCCTAGCCAGCCTAGCCTGGGTCTCTCACCTGTGTTCCATGGGGTTTCTCAAACTAGGACACCCTCCAAGGTAAGAGACCCCCCCCCGAAAAATCTAGTCCTCCAGTCCCTTGATCTCTGGTCTCACACCCCCACACACACTGCAGGCACCCCGGTGCCCCTGGCTAAGGGATTGGCACTCCTCTGTGCCAAGCAGGAGCTAGACAAAGAAGTCCCCCGGGGAGGTGTGGAAGGGCACTGATAGAATGCCCACAGACACACAAGAGCCAGCCATCTCCAGAAAAGCATAGGAGAGCCTTGGATGGAGTGTTCGGAGACTCAGCCATTCTCCAGCTTTGCTGTGTGACCTTGGGCAGATTGCTTGTCTTCTCTGAGCCAATGCAAACATGAGGGGAGGGGAAGGTCTTGTTTCTGAAGAGCTGGAACTGTGTGACATCTGGGATGTCTTAGGCTGTGAGTGCTTAGGAGGTGGTGTGGTGGCTGGAAGGGCGGGGGGACACAAAGTGGGACACTTGCATCCAAGAAGGATGCCCCAAATGCGGACTCATAGAGTTAGTGTGCAAAGGGAAGTAGGTGGAGGCAGAGTTCCAGGTTCTCTGAACCGAGAAGGACACGGAACAGACACAGAATTGCGTCTCTGGAGGCGGAGATGGGGGTGAATTTAGACCTTCTTCTGTCCCCAGTGGCAAAGGATGCTTTATCCAGGGCCCTCAGAAAGACAGGATGGCTGGTGGGTTCTGAAGCATCCTGCTGCCCCCCCCTTGCCTGACTTAAGGGAGAAGCCTCACTTGTTGTCCTTACAGATGGGGGAGAGGGCAGAGGGGTTACAAGGACACTGTCTGGGCATTGAGAGATGTACCAGGATCAACCATTCTTGCTACAATAGACTCATTCTTCCATGCTCCATGGAACTCTTGTAAAGGCTGGGCTCATCTATGTAGCAGCAATGAGACTAAGGATCCTTCCTTTTATCAAGAGGGAAACTGAGGCCCAGGACAGAGAAGTGCTTACTTGAAGTCACATGGAACTGGGCCAGCCTCAGTTCTCAGTTCTTGCCTCTGCCTGGAGTTTTGGGAATGGAGGGGGACAGAGAGGGCTCAGGAACTGGGGGGGGGGAGGGGTCTGATGCCCTATGCAAGAACCTGAGTGTGTCTGGGCACCATGGAGATGGGAATAAAGAGTTGACAGGCTGAGTCCCGAGCCCCATTGGGTGTCCATTCAGTAGTGCTTGCCCAGATGCTGGAGAAACTGGAGATTGCCCAGAGAAGCTGCCCATTGTAGGCAGGAAATCAGAGGTCCAGGCTCATACTCTGCCTTTTATTTTTGTCAGTCCTGGGGCTTGAACTCAGTGCCTGGGCACTGTCCTTAGGCTTTCTTAAGGCTAGAGCTCTACCACTTGAGCCACAGTACCACTTCTGTGGATGTGGTACTGAGGAATCGAACCCAGGTCTTTGGGCATGCTAGGCAAGCACTCTACCCCTAGGCTGACCTCCCAGGCCTGCCATTTTTAAAGTTAATTTCTCTGTCTGTGAAAGAGGTTTTCAAATTTGAGGGACCAGAATTGTGTGTCTTTTCTCTTCCCGAAGAGAAAGTGACCTGCAGCAAAATGAATTGGAGAGAGATGATGGATAGGGAGGACTTCCTGGGTAAAGATATGCCCCCCCCTTTTTTTTTCTTCAGTTAGATATGGTGTGTTAGTGGAAGCTGAGGTTCCACCTTCCAGTTAGGGACACTTTGAGTCATTCATTGACTTGTCCTTTCCAAGGTGGACTCAAGTTTTCAGCATCCAGCCAAGAACACAGCCCCGGTACCCTCAGAACCCAGGCTGGCTCGAGCACCCGTGGGACCTCAAACAGCTGCTTCACCTTCCTCTGAGGGGCCAAGGCTGGCTCTGGCATCTCCCCAGCCCATCCTGGCTCCACTGTCTACTCCAGAGAGACAGAAAAGAGCCCCTGCCCCTCGCAGCTGCAGTCTGGCCCCTACATCTGTGGGCCAGTTGGTGGTATCAGCTTCAGCGGGCCCCAAGCCTCCCCCAGCCACTTCAGCTTCAGTCTTAGCTCCCACATCACTGGGTCAGCTTGTAATATCGGCCTCAGCGATGCCAAGGCAGCCTCCAAGCCCTCTGAGACCCAATCAGGCTCCAACTTCCAGGGACCAGAAGCCATTGTCACCCACCTCCGTGGGTCCTAAGCCAGCACTGGCAGCCTCGGGCCTAAGCCTGGCCTTGGCTTCTCAGGAGCACCCTCTTCAATCCCCCTCCAGTCCTTCCCCAGTGCCCAGTCCAGTCCTCTCCCCTTCTCAGGACCAGCCTCTGGCTCCAGCATCTGCAGTATCAACCCCAGCGTTGGTGGGATGGACACCTGCTAAACAGAGGGATGTCCCAGCCCCTAGACCTGTTCCTCCTTCCGAGGGGCGCCTCCAGCCTCCAGCTCAGGCATCTGGTCCTACCAGCTCCCCTGCCTTAATCCAAACCTCCGCAGACCCCCGGTTTTCTCCATCCTTCCGAGCCCGGCCTGAGGCCTCCCGTAACAGCCCTGAAGATCCAGTCCTGCCTCGCCCACCCCAGACCCTACCCTTGGAGGTGGGTACCAGCCTTCCAGAGTCTGGCACCCGCTCCCCTGGACTTCTGTCACCTACCTTTCGGCCAGGAACCTCATCAGGCCAGACTGTGCCCCCACCTCTGCCCAAGCCACCCCGTTCTCCCAGCCGCTCCCCAAGCCGTTCCCCTAACCGGTCTGCCTGTGTTCCCCCAGCTCCTGAGGGGGCTCTCCCCAGGCCTAGTACCCAGGGTGCAGGGTCTGACACCCAGAGACCAAAGTCTGCCACCCAGAGTCCAGGGTCTGGTACCCAGAGTCCAGGGTCTGGAAGCCAGGGTTCAGGGCCTGGCACCCAGACTGCAGGGGCTAGCAGGTGCCTGAGTCCTAAGCCTCAGGCCCAAGAAGCCCCAATCAACATCTCTCCTACACCCATCTCGGCACCATCCTCTTGGTCAGCTCAACCTACCTGCAAGAGCGACCCCGGATTCCGGTGAGGGGTTCTTTCTCAAGGATAGTCATTGGGGCTTATGCTTCCATGCTAGGCATTCTTTAGAGGGTGATGATGCATTCTCCCGGTTTCCTCTTAATGCTTTCTCCTTGGGAGGGCTGTGGGGGTCCCAGTGGGACTTTTTAAAAGACAGCATCCCTTTCTAAGGGACGGCTCTTTCCTGTATTTGTTTCCCCAGGGAGAGTCTGATAACAGGGGTGCGGGGCCCACTGTGGGCAAGAGAGCTCAGCAGCCAACCGCCCTGTGCCTCTGCCTCCCCAGGATCACTGTGATTACGTGGAATGTGGGGACTGCCATGCCCCCCGACGACGTCACCTCTCTCCTCCACCTGGGTGGTGGCGATAACAGTGATGGTGCAGATATGATCGCCATAGGGTGAGGGGCAAAAGGGGGGGAGAGGAAATCCTTTCCTGAGACCCTTGGGCCTCCTGGACCCGCACCCAGGTGGCAGGGGCTTCTAAAATGCCCCTCCCATCCGATGGCCACCTCTCCCTCACTTCCCCAGATTGCAGGAAGTCAACTCCATGATCAACAAGCGTCTCAAGGATGCTCTTTTCACTGACCAGTGGAGTGAGCTCTTCATGGATGCTCTGGGGCCCTTCAACTTCGTGCTGGTAATGCACCTCCCTCCCACCCCCCCCCCAAAAAAAAACCCTCCAACCTTTGGACAAGCAGGGACCCCTGTGGATTTCTGTCCAGCACCTGCCTTGATTCCTCGTGGGGATGTCTGTGCACTAAGAAGAGGAAGGAGTGGAATTGAAAGGGCAGGGGGAGAGGCAGAGGTGGGAGGGAGGGAATGGGGCGAGGGGGACGTGTCCCAGCCCGCCCCTCCCCACCACACCTTGTCCCTCTCCTCCTGCAGGTGAGTACAGTCCGGATGCAGGGTGTTATCCTTCTGCTGTTCGCAAAGTACTACCACCTGCCCTTCTTGAGGGACGTGCAGACGGACTGCACTCGCACTGGTCTGGGTGGCTACTGGGTGAGCATGGCAGTGGGGTCCCCCACACCCCTCCCACCTCACCTGGCCCCTGCTCTGGACCACACCCACTTATGTAGGCCACGCCCCTTCATCGGGGCCCTGTCCCAGGGTTCTGCCTCTTTCCCTAGGACCCAACCAGTCCAAGCCTCATCCACCGCCCCCACCCCCAGTCTCTCCCACCTCTGGCCTCACCTCCTTGCCCTAGGCCGCGCCCATGACCTGCCAACCCCCGCCTCCTGCCCCTTAGGGTAATAAGGGTGGAGTGAGCATACGCCTGGCGGCCTTTGGACACATGCTGTGCTTCCTGAACTGTCACCTGCCAGCCCACATGGACAAGGCCGAGCAGCGCAAGGACAACTTTCAAACCATCCTTAGCCTTCAGCAGTTCCAGGGCCCTGGAGCGCACGGCATCCTGGATCACGAGTATGGACCCGGCCGGGACTATAGCAGGGATGAGTGATACCTACCTGGGGAAGGACGGGGTGGGGGGGGGGGGAAGGCAGCACTTCCATGGGGAGGGGTGGAGCTTTGCTGAGGAGCAGGGTCTTCCTGGGAATCCCCACCTAATTTCCTCTAGACCCCCCTCTCCCCACTCCCCTCTGCTCCTTGGCTGGCTGGAGGGTCTGGTGCTGCCCAGCCATCCACAGCATCTCCAGAAGCCCCAGTGCCTTCGCCTTGGGGCCCAGGAAGGATCTAGACTGAGCCCTTCTATTCCATGGACCTCCCCCCCCCCCACTCCCATCTGTGAACAGTCTTGTGTTCTGGTTTGGGGACCTGAACTTCCGCATTGAGAGCTACGACCTGCACTTTGTCAAATTCGCCATCGACAGTGACCAGCTCCATCAGCTCTGGGAAAAGGACCAGGTAAGGGTCCCTACCCCAAGCTCATGGAGAATGTCCCAGGATGCACGTGGACCTTGCCCTCACCTGACCCCCGCCCCCCCACACACACCTGACCTTCAGATGCTGGAAGGCCCAAGCTGTTGTCCATTTCTGCCCTTCTGGAACCCCACAGCTCAACATGGCCAAGAATACATGGCCCATCCTGAAAGGCTTCCAGGAGGGACCCCTTAACTTTGCTCCCACCTTCAAGTTTGACGTGGGTACCAACAAATATGATACCAGGTAAGCAGCTGGATGAGGTGTGGGTGCAGGCTTTTTGTTTGTTTGTTTTGTGTCAGTCCTGGGACTTGAACTTAGGGCCTGGGCATGGCCCTTGAACTTTTTTTGCTCAAGGCTGATTTTCTACCACTTGAACCATAGCTCCACTTCTGGCTTTTTGGTGGTTAATTGGTAATAAGAGCCTTACAGATCTTCCTGTATGATGTGGCTTTGAACCATGATCCTCAGATCTCAGCCTCCTTGAGTAGCTAGGATAAGGCATGAATCACCAGAGCCCAGCTGGGATATGGGCTTTGGTCTTCTAGGAAAGAAACTGTGGGGAGAGGGGCAGGAGGCAAGGCTGGGCCTGTGCCTTGAACTCTCCTCTCCCAAGTCCCTTAAACTCAGGCTGTGACCATGACTGCCCACTGCAGTGCCAAGAAGCGGAAGCCAGCTTGGACAGATCGTATCCTGTGGAAGGTCAAAGCTCCAGGTGGAGGCCCCAGCCCCTCAGGACGGGAGAGCCATCGGCTCCAGGTGACCCAGCACAGCTACAGGAGCCACATGGAATATACAGTCAGTGACCACAAGCCAGTGGCTGCCCAGTTTGTCCTACAAGTGAGTTCTTGACCTCATCCCCGCCCTCTCTCTCTCTCTCTCTTTCTCTCTCTCTCTCTTCCTCTCTCCCTTCCTTCCTTCCTTTCTCCTCTCTCCCTCCCTCCATGTTGATGTTGGATCATGAACTCAGGATCGGAGTGCTATCCCTGAACTTGTTTGCTCAAGGTTGGTGGCTGGTGGTGGTCTACCACGTAAGCCACAGCTCATCTATAGCTTTTTGGTGGATAATTGGAAATAAGAATCTCACATATTTTCCTGCCCAGACTCGCTTCAAACTCTGATTCTCTGATCTCTGAGTAGGTAGGATTACAGGTGCCAGCCACCAGCTCATTTTTATCTTTCTGTTACAATGTCTTTGGAGCCAGCTGAGCATCCATCTGCACACTAGTCAGTCTTTGGCACTTGTCCTGTCCTTAGGTGCATCCATTTGTCATAACAGAGCAGGGTGTGTGTGTGTATGTGTGTGTGTGTGTGTGTGTGTGTGTGTGTGTCTATTTTTATATGAGGATGCTGAGTCTCAGGGTCACACCGCTCTTATGAGGAAGAATTAGGGAGCAGGCAAAAACGAGGGGTGTGGGGATAGGGTGGTGGATACATTCATGTCTCAAATGGTAGAACATTTGTCTAACAAGTATATGGTCCCAATTTCAATCCGTGTGTGTGTGTGTGTGTGTGTGTGTGTGTGTGATGTGCAAAGTTATAAACTATACAAAAGGCATGAGCCACTAGTGCTCAGCTTCAGATTTAGGACCAAAGTTCCTGGTTGCCAAAGTCAAAAGTGATCATCTTTCCAGGTGGCTCATGTCTGTAATCCTAGGTACTAAGGAGGCTGAGATCTGAGGCTAGAGGTTCAAAGTCAACCTGAGCAGCAAAGTCTCCAGTGAGGCTCTTCTCTCCCATAAACTACTCAAAAAGTCAGAAGTGGCTCAAGTAGTGAAGTACTGGC
This sequence comes from Megascapheus bottae, assembly GCF_031878675.1. Taxonomy (NCBI): domain Eukaryota; kingdom Metazoa; phylum Chordata; class Mammalia; order Rodentia; family Geomyidae; genus Megascapheus; species Megascapheus bottae. The sequence goes on from NC_143536.1 coordinate 13,286,571, forward strand.
CTAGATCACAAGGAAACTCGGGGAGAGAGCCCAGCCCCTGAGTTCAAGCACCAGAACCAGAAAAAAAAAAATCAAGGAAGGAAGGAGGTGAGTGGTCACCTTAGACTGGCAGGAACCAGATGTGAGAGTCCCTGTCAGTCTAGCACTCTCTTTTCTTCTCTGGGAGAATCTGGGGCTCCTTTGGAGGTAGGTGTGGATTCCAAGTTACACAAAAGCTCAGTGACAGAAGCGGACCGGGGTAGATTCCCATCTTCCCAACCCTGAAACCCAGCCTCTGGGTTCTCTGAGTCTCTGGATCTGATAAGAGCTCTGCCTACTGGAGAATGCTTGGCCTGGCAGCTTTGTCATGTGGTCCGTCAGGGGGACACTAGCCAATATCTTCTGCTAGCAATGAAAACCTGCCTGGCCTGGCTTCCTGTGTCCTTGGATATGTTTTAACCCTCCGAGACTTCCTCTTGAGAATTACTTTTTTCTCCTCTCCACTCTGTTCTTTTTGACTTGTCCCAGGCCTTTGTTCTTTCTTCTTTCCTTCCTTCCTTCCTTTCTTTTTTTTTTCTATATGCCCTCAACCCCATCAGCGCTTTATTTTATTATTTTATTTTGATGCTGACAGTGAGGGCTTGAACTCAAGGCCTGGGCTCTATCCCTGAGCTTTATTTCCCCCCCCCCTCTCTCTCTCTCTCTTTCTTTTTTTTGCCAGTCCTGGAGCTTGAACTCAGGGCCTGAGCACTGTCCCTGGGCTTTCCTCAAGGCTAATGCTCTATCACTTGAGCCACAGCACTATTTCCAGCCTTTTCTATGTATGTGGTACCAAGGAATCAAACCTGGGTTTTCGTGCATGCTAGGCAAGCACTCTATCACTAAGCCAAACTCCCGGCCCCATCTGAGCTTTATTTCTCAAGGTTAGTTCTCTACCACATTAAGCTACAGCTTCGCTTCCAGGTATTTTTGGTGATTAACTGGAGATAAGGCTCATGGACTTTCCTGCCCAGGCTGACTTTGAGTCCTGACCCTCGGATGTTAACTGCCTAAATAGCTAGGATTACAGCCATGAACTACCAGCACCCAGCTAAGGCCTCTGTTCTTGAAAAAAAAAAAAAAAGGAAGTAAAGCTATTGCTCAAGTGGTAGAGCACCAGCTGTGAACAACAACAACAAAAAACCCTAAGGGACAGCACCCAGGCCCTAAAGTCAAGCCACAGTCCCAACACTACAGTAAAATAAAAAGGCTACTGGGGGTAGCTCAGTGGTAGAATATGATCTTAGCATGTGCCCTGGGTTCAATTCCTAGTGCCACAAAAAGAAAAATGAAGACAAAAGTGAAAGTTTTGTTTTTTGCTCTTATTAGGACTTGAAGTCAGGGTACTGTGCTTTTACTCTACCACTTGAGTCATGCTTTCTGTTCTGGCTTTTTTGCTGGCTAGTTTGGGAAACAAGAGTCATTCAGATTTGTCTGCCTGAGCTGGCTCTGAACCTTGATTCTCAGATCTCAGCCTCCTGAGTAGCTAGGATTATATGTATAACGCACCTGGTGCTTGGCTGACTTATTACTTCTGCAGAAGGAGGTTTCATTGTTACATTTCTACACATTTACAATAGATCCCTTCTAACAATGATAGCTTGTTTTTTTAAGTTCCTATGAGCCAGGCATGGAGGTGGCAGCGTAAAATCCCAACAGTCTGCAGTCTAACGTAGGATGGATTGAAAATTAAGGCTATCTACTAAAGACTTACTACATGCAAGGAGCTATATAGATGTCATTTCTTTGAATGCCTTGATGGCCCTGATATACCCACATTTTCTTTCCTGCTTTAACCAGTGAGAGAAAGCGAGGTTCCAAGAACAAAAGCCTTGCTTGGTTCAAGGTAACAAAGTCAGAATAGGGCTGAACAGTTTTGACCTTTAAAGGCTTTGGAGGATATTTCCACATGAAGCCCTTCTGTTAAGAACCTAGAGGCAGGGAGAGACTGTACTGGTTTCTTCTGGAACAGTTTGCCTGAACAGAAGCTGAGGGAAGGAAACTTGAAACTAGCTCAACAGGGGAGCAGACAAAGGCCTGAGCTGGCACCACCTGAGGGCCTTTCCCCTATGGACACAGGTGGCCAAGGACTTGGCTGACTGCCAGCCCAGAAACACCACCAATCAGGATATACACACACACACACACACACACACACACACACACACACACACACACTTGGCCTGGCTAGTCCTAGGACACACATATTCACAGTTATGATTTGTCTTCATGTGCTGGTGTCAGATTACTTGTTAATCAGACTTTATATAGTCAAGCCCTAGTGGCTTACACCTGTCATTCTAGTCAGGGTGTCATTCTAATCAAGAGTCTGAAATTCAGAGGATCACAGTTTGAGACCAGCCTGGGAAGAAGAGACTGAGACTCTATCGCCAATAAACCACAAAATTCTGGACCATGGAGGTTTTAAATGCTCAAAGGTAGAGTGCCAGAGTGCAAGGCTCTGAGTTCAAGCACTAGCCACAGCACAAAACAACTAAAAAGCTTCAGATGAGAAAAGTAAATATTGGGATGGTCAAGGCTTTGCCTGATGTCACACAGAAAGTTAGTGACAGTGCCTGAGGCCTCTGGGCGCCCACCTAGAATGGTTTCTTTGCTAGGACCACAGGGAAATCATTTATTTCAGTACCTATTGATAGATGGGGAAGTTTATGGGATGTCCAGTGAACCAGTAGAATAACCCCAGGGTTACGTAAGGGGCTCTTTGTAAACTTAGGGGCTCTTACTATTATATGACTTATTATATAACTTGACAATGACAGAGCCAGGGTTAATAACTTAAAAGCTGAATTCCAGAGCCAGGCCTGGTGATTCATGCCTGTAATCCCAGCTCCTCAAGAGGCAGAGGTAGGAGGATCATAGTTTGAAGCCAGCCCTGTGCAAAAAGGTGAGATCCTATCTGAAAAACAAGGGAAAGCATAAAGGGCTGGAAGGTATTTTTCAAGTAGTAGAGCACCTACTTAACCTCACAAATGGGAAGAACTGAGTTCAAAATGCCTGTACAAAAAGAAAACAAAAGTGAGCCAGGAGTATGGCCTAGTGGTAGAGTTCTTGTCAAGCATTTACAAAGCCCTGAGTTCAATTCCTTGGTACCACATGTACAGAAAAAGCTGGAAGTGATGCTGTGGCTCAAAGTGGTAGAGCACTAGCTTTGAGAAAGCTCAAAGACAGAGCCCAGGCCCTGAGTTCAAGCCCCAGGACTGGCAAAAAAAAATCTGTCCATGCACACAAAAAGAAAAAGAAAAAAAAATTCTACTCCCTTATTCAAGAGGCATCAAATAGAAGGAACCCTGGACTGAGAAGTAGCAAGTTTGTCATTTATCCTAGACCTGTTTTTTGTTTTAATGCCAGTCCGAGGGCTTAAACTCAGGGACTGGATGGTGATAGACTATTCCTTTATCACTTGAGCCACAGCTCCATTTCTTATTGTTTTTTGGTAGTTCATTGGTGTAAAGTGCCTTATGGGTTTTTATTGCCTGGATTGGCTTCAAACTGCCATCCTCAGATCTCAGCCTCCTGAGAAGCTCAGATTACAGGTGTGAGCCACTGGCATCCAGCTACTAGACCTGTTTTGCCTCCGTTTCCCAGTCTGTGAAATGGGCTCACATGCCTTCTTGCTGAGAATCTTGGGTGCATGGGATACTATGGGATGCCCTCTAATGTCACCCTCTGACCCTGTCTTGTCTGGGCAGTTTGCCTTTAGGGATGATGTGCCATTGGTGCGACTGGAAGTGGCAGATGAGTGGGTGCGGCCAGAGCAAGCTGTGGTGAGGTACCGCGTGGAAACAGTTTTTGCCCGCAGCTCCTGGGACTGGATTGGCTTGTACAGGGTGAGAGGGGCAGGGCTGGGGGGCTCTCTCAGGGGAGGAGGGGGCCTGGTGGAATCTGGTGCCCAGTGTGATGTGACATCTGATTGGATAGATGGCCTTGGGGCTCAAGGCCTTGCATGCTCTTACTTCAGGTGGGTTTTCGGCATTGCAAGGACTATGTGGCCTACGTCTGGGCTAAACACGAAGATGTGGATGGCAGCGTCTACCAGGTGATTCCGGGGAGAGCAGGGCCAGAAGAAGCCCCCAGCACCTCAGGACTTGGGGGGGGGGGATGTCTTGAGGCTGCCCACCTGACCCCAGCTTGGGCCTGTGTCCCTTTGTGCCTCAGGTGACCTTCAGTGAGGATTCCTTACCCAAAGGCCATGGTGACTTCATCTTGGGTTATTACAGCCACCACCACAGCATCCTCATCGGTGTCACCGAACCCTTCCAGGTACAGGAACCTGACTGGGAGACCAGGTTGCACTAGGCCTCAGGGGCCAGGCTGGGGAGCAGGGTGATCAGCGTACCCCCAACTCTCCTCCATTCTGGCCCCCCAGATCTCACTGCCTACCTCAGAGTCAGCCAGCAGCAGCACAGACAGCTCTGGCACCAGCTCGGAGGGCGAGGACGACAGCACGCTAGAATTACTCGCACCCAAGTCTCGCAGCCCTAGTCCGGGCAAGTCCAAGCGCCATCGGAGCCGCAGCCCAGGCCTGGCCCGCTTCCCCAGCCTGGCCCTGCGGCCCTCATCACGAGAACGCCGCGGTACCAGCCGGAGCCCCTCACCCCAGAGTCGCCAGCTGCCCCGGCTGGCCCTGGATCGGGGCAATGGCAGTGGCAGCCGGGGCAGCAGTGAAGAAGGGTCCTCAGGGCTGCCTGGCCCCTGGGCTTTCCCATCAGCTGTTCCTCGAAGCCTGGGCCTGCTGCCAGCCTTGCGATTGGAGTCTGTAGACCCGGGTGGTGGTGGTGGTGGTGGTGGTTCCTGGGGACCCCATGGGGAGGCTCCTAACTCTGATAGCCTGTCTCCCAGCCCTCAAGGCCGGCATGGGCTAGAGGAAGGGGGTCTGGGGCCCTGAGGGTGGAGAGCAATGGTGCCCAGAGGCTATGCCATCTTCTGCCTGGATTGTCTACAAACCTGCCTGCCTCTCCTGCTGCTGCCCCAGCTTCATCCCCACCTGCCACTCTGTCCTGGCCAGAAGTGGCCAACTGGGGGTCCCTTAAAACTCAGTTCTGGCACCACGACTGTGACAATCAGCAAAGCCCAGCCTGAGCCCCCATCTGGGATGGGTGGGGGAGACGTTGGCAGATATTCCTATTTTGAAAGTCATCCATTAGGAATTAAATTCTCCAGCTTCACTTTCTGAATCCTTCCAGATTTCTTAGCAGTCTGTGGATGAGGTATCAAGAATCAAAGTTTACTATGCGCCAAGCCCCCCCACCTCTCTCTCCTCTCTCTCTCTGTATATATATATATATATATATATATATATATATATATATATATATATAATTATCCTCAATAACTCTATGAGGTAGCTCATAGTTACATTTGCAACCCCCTTTTTCAGAGGAAGAAAACTAAGGCTCAGAGTAAGGAGGGACAATCCTTTTATCCAGGAGCATAGAGGAGGTTTGAACTTAGCTTTAAGGTAAAAACAATGGTACAGGCCTGGTTAAGGTAACCTCAGCCAGTTTGAACATTTATCTCAATGGAACAGCATTTGCCTGGCAAGGGCAAGACCCTGAGTTCAGGTATCAGTTCTGAAAAAAAGAAGCCACAGCAGTTATTAAGAAAGGTGTCCCTGCCTGGTTGCTCTTGTCTAGACTCATGGCTACTCAGGAGGCTGAAATCTGAGGCTCACCATTCAAGGCCAGCTGGGATAGAAACATCCACAAGGTTCTATTCTCCAATTAACCAGCACAAATGCCAGACAGGAAGTGTGGCTCAAGTGGTAGAATGCCAGCCATGAGTGAAAAAGTCCAGAAAGAGCATCAGGCTCTGAGTTCAAGTACAAATAAAGAAACAATGGCTGGGGCAAAGAAGGGTGTTGAGGAGGCCCCTCCAGTATCCCCTATGCTCCCTACCCCCGAACTTGGGTTCAGATTCAGGCAATGGACTCTCTGCCCTAAGTGTCATAGCCAAGATTCTGGGGTTTTCTTAGGGATAGTTTTGGCTCATGTATGAGTCATACAACAGATACCCCTTATGATGTTCCAGTTAGTTGCCCATTCCCCCCAATTCCATCTGTCTGGGAAGGTCCTTGCATCAAAGTGAGTTTCCTGAATATCAACCACATGCAGGCACAGAGAAGTTGTTTCACCAGCTCAAGGTACTCAGCACAGGAGGAAAGGTCCCTTCATGCAGCTTCCTGGTCCCACAGTCTCAGTCTAACCCAGGGAGAGAAGGCCAAGACATCCCAGGGCCTGGAGCAAGGTCCAAGCTGGTGCAGAAGAACAGCTGGATCTGAGATCACTAGTGCTAGAATCATTGCTGTCCTTTGCTGCCCTGGGCTGCCTCCATTAGCTGGAGACATTGGTTATAGAATGACATGGGGGTCCCTGCAAGCTCTGGAAGCCACATCTGTCCTTTGTCTGTGCTTTGGGAGTGGAGCTGCTGCAGATGCCGAGCTGACACTTTGATGGCTTTAAGGTCTCTGGAGCAGCTGTGGGGAGAAAACAGGGGTCAGGTTGAGAAGAATCTAACTCTGTAGATTAGGGATTTGATGCCCATAGAGGCTCAGGCCAGTGTCACCAGCAAGGCAGAAGGGAAGGAGTAAAATGAAGCTGAGTTGGTAACTAGAAGCCCTGGGTTTTGCTACTCTAGTCAGCTAAGGAAGCCTGAGTCCTCTGTGAAATGGGAATGATTAGTGATTAGTTTGGAGAGATTAAATGTCCAAGTCAGATGGAAGGACTTAGGCCTGCCATTTCATCTACTTGGGAGGTAGAAAGCAGAAAGAGTGAGACTTAGGGCCAACCTGGGCAAAAAGTAAACCATCTTAACTAACAAGCCTGGCAGGGTGGAATGCACCTGTAATCTCAGCCCTGTGAAATGGTGATTGTGGTCCCAGGCTGGCCTGGAATAAACCTCAAAACAATAACTAAACCAAAAAAGGACTGAGGGCATGACTCAACTAGTAGAATACCTACTTAGTAAGTGAAAGACTCTGAATCAAACTGAATTACAGGCATGAGCCACAGGTACCTAGCTTGCTTTTTTTAAAAAAAAATTATTTATTAATTTTATTTTATTTAGAGCTGTTATTTCCTTCCAGCCTGGACAGGAAAGGCCATGAGACTCATATCTCCAATAAACCATTCAAAAAAGCAGGAAGTGGTGCCATGATTCAACTTACAGAGCACTAGCCTTGAGCAGAAAAGCCATGCAAGAACCCAAGGCCCTGAGTCCAAGCCCTAGCACTGGTACCAAAATAAATAAAATATATGACACAGAGCTGGGCCTGGAGCTGCATGGGTTGGAAGGAGGGGTGGGGTGGGGGCAGGGAATAATGGCATTCAGAGGCTCTCTGGCCCCAACCCAACCTGGGGAAAAGTCATTGACTTCCGATTCTATCACTTACCCTTTGACCTCATCACAGTCCACTGGAAGGGCCAGCTTGAAGCAGGTGGTACCCAGCAGTTCCCAAAGCACGTTGGCACCCACAGGTGGACTATGCAGCCTCAGGAAGCGTGCCACACTGAGGGCAGAGAAGGGAAGGCTCAGGCTGGGACAGGATCTCACCAGCTCAGAACCCCTTCAGAGCCTGGCACCAGACAGCTCACCCTATGGGTCATAGCAGGCCTCACCGGCGTGTGCAGTTGCAGGAGAAGAGGGAACCCCGGGCACTGTTGAGCAGCTGGAACTTGGTTTCCTGGGGCCTAATTTGATGCTCACAGCGGTCCAGGTACCGGAAGCTGCGACAAGCCCGGTGGGCATCTGGGGGCAGGGGTAGGTAGTGGGTGGAGCCTGGTCAAACCAGGAGGCCCCAAAGATGTCTGCCACCCTTGGTGGTTTATGCTTGTAACCCTAGCTACTCAGGAGGCTGAGAACTGAGGATCATGATTCAAAGACAGATGGGAGCAGGAAAGTGGGTGAGACTCTCATCTCCAGTGAATCACCAAAAAGGCGGAAGTGGAGCTGTGGCTCAAGTAGTAGAGTGCTATCCCTGAGCACAAAAGCACCCAGGCCCTGAGTTCAAACCCTAGACTGCCAGTCTTGGGCTCCTCTCTCTGGGTTAAACTGAGAGTATGGGAACCAGGAAGCTGCCATGAAGGGCTCTTTCCTGCTGTGCTGAGTAACCTCCAGCTGGTGAAACAACCTCTCTGTGCCTGCATGTGGTTGATCTTAGGGTCTAGGTACTGACCCTGAGCCTCTTTTTTGCCCAAGGCTAGCACTTGCACCACAGCTCCACTTCTGGCTTTTTCTATGTGTGTGGTACCAAAAAACTGGAACCCAGAGCTTCATGCATGCTAGGGAAGAACTCTACCACTAGGTCACTCTCCCAGCCGCCCAAATACATCATTCTTGATTCACATTTATTTCTACTTGAGCCATGCCCTCAGCCTTTTCTGCTTTAGTCTTTTTGTTGTTGTTGGTTTGTTTGTTTTCAGACAGGGTCTTATACTTTGCTTTGGCTAGCCTTAGTCCAAGATTTTCCCATTTTCACCTCCCTAATTGCTGGAATTACAAGAGTGCATCATCATGCCTTACTTTGTTTTCAAGTGCTAGGGATCATACACAGGTCATTGCTACTAAGAAATAAATGTTCTAATCATAATCATTCTGTTCCGCCTCCAACCTTTTTTTTTTTGGTCAGTCATGGGGCTTGAACTCTGGGCCTGGTCAATGTTCCTGAGCTGCCCTTGAGCCACAGCAGCACTTCTAGTTTTCTAGCGGTAAATTGGAGATAAGAGTCTCATGGACTTTAATGCCCGGGCTGGCTTTGAACCATAATCCTCAGATCTCAGCCTCCTGAGAAGCTAGGATTACAGGCGTGAGCCACAGGTACTTAGCTAGGCACATGGAGCAGGAAAAGCAGCTCCTTCCTCCTCACTCTTTTTTTTTTTTAATGCCAATCCTGAGGCTTAAACTCAGGGCCTGAGCACTATCCTTGGGCTTTCTCAAGGCTAGAGCTCCACCACTTGAGCCACAGCACCACTTCCAGCTTTTCTATGTATGTGGTACTGAGGAATCAAACCTGGGTCTTCATGCATGCTAGGCAAGCACTCTACCACTAGGCCAAACTCCCCAGCCCCTCCCCAGTCCTTGCATACTGGTAAGGACACCCCTGAGCTTACCCCGAAGGCTTTGGAGGCCAGGATGGGAGTCTGCCAGCTGGGCTGTGAGTGTCATGCCAGTCCTGGATGCCACAGGAACCTGAAGAACTGTGGTGTTGGCTGTGCTGGGCTGCCCAGACCTTGTGTGATGTGTCCATCTTTTCCAAAGATGTTGGTTCCTTCTCAGTTTGCTGGGGGCTGAGCTCTGGGGGCTGGGGGTCAACAAAGTGTCTGGGGAGTTCCAGGAGGCATTATAAGGAGTCCTAGGCTGGAGCTGGGCAAGAGGCATGGAGCCATAGGTCTTACACCTAGAAGGTGACAGTTGGAGGTGATGATTGATACAGAATCCCTGCTCCCAGAAGCCCTCAGGGTCGTTGCCATGGAAACCAACTCTCTGCCACTTCCATCCACCATCCTATTGGGTTGTGAGGAGGCATTCAAGAAGAGACTGCACCCTGGGCCACACCCTAAGAATATGAGCATGCTGAGCCCCAAGTGGCTCACATCTGTAATATTAGATACTCTGGAGGTTGAGATCTAGGGATCCAAGTTCAAAACCAGCCCAGGCAGGAAAGTCTCAAAGACTCTGATCTCCAATTAACCAGCACAAAAGCCAGAAGTAAAAAAAGAAAGGGTGAACCTGACAGAAAGGACAGACAAATGGACAGCATGGCTCCCTCCTCTATTCCCCAATCTTCTCAAGGCTTGGGGCCTCAACTGCCAAATGGCTAGGAATAGAAGTTGGGGAAACAGCCACATACCCGCCCCACCAGTACCACGCCACGCATGCCTCCTGCTCCTTCAGCACAAAGCAGGGAATCTCCAGCACATTGAAGAAGGCCACACCCATGATGTCGGAGATGGAGTCGCTATGGTTCCTCAGGCACTGCTGGAACCTGCCCAGAGTTGGCATTCAGGTCACTGAATCACAGACAGCCTCTGCTTCTTCCTGCAGCCCATCCTGCCACCCAGCCCAGTTGGTTTGAATTCACCACAAGTTTTACCCATTAGCATGATGGGGTCCTCACTGGCTGGGATCTTGGTGTTTTCCTTGGAATTCTAGTCTATATCTGGAAACTGGGTAAACTCTGACCCTGTCCTTGAGCCCCAGGCCCTCTCTGCCTGCCACCAACCTGGCATCGCAGTCACAGTGGGAGATAGTATGGAAGCGGAAGTTCCGGATGCCATAGTTGTACTGCAGGGGTGAGATGGTATGTGGGCAGCGGTCATGTTCGCGGCAGCAGAAGTCTGGGCCACGGAAGATCCCTGCATGGGAAGGGGATAGAATAGGGGCTCAGCAGTGAACTGGGCACCATCTAGCAGCGAAACCCATCTGGCATCAGAGGGATTCTCAACCCAGTCCTCATGTGCCCCCTCCCCTAGTCATTTTCCTGTGAAACCCTCATAGTTTCAAGGCTTACAAAGTTTGGGGTCAGGAGTTTGGCCTATTGGTAGAGTGCTTGCTTAGCATGCATGAAGACCTGGGTTCAATTCCTTGGTACCATGTACATAGAAAAAAGCTGGGAGTGGTGCTGTGGCTCAAGTGGGAGAGCTCTAGACTTGAAAAAGTCCAAGGACAGTGCTGAGGCCCTGAGTTCAAGCCCCAGGACTAGCAAAACAAACAAACAAACAACAACAACAACAAAAAAAGGTACAAAGTTTGCAATGCCTTCTGGGCAGTTCTCAGTGCCACACAGCGCCTCCCCACCACCATGAACATAGGAAAATGATTTCCTTGGGGAAACTATCCCCAGGCTTCTCATGCTCACACCCTAAATAAAACTACAAAGCTATGATCATGTGGATACTGGAAGGATGAATGCCAAGGGTGCAACCTTATTAGCACAATGAGACATTGGATGGCTAAGATGTCAACCTGTCTCAAGTGCCAGGTTCTCTTCCCCACCCTCCATGTAGACAAACAGCAATCCATCAAGATCCAAACAATAACAATTACTAGGCATTTCCCACGTGCCTGGCACTTCCTATTTCAAACTCATGGAGCCCTGCAAAGAGCAGAGTCACCTCCATTTTACAAGTGAAGAAGCCTGTAATCCCAGCACTTGGAAGAATCATGAATTTGAGGCCATCCCCAGGCTACATAGTGAGATCCTGCGGCAAAGGGAAGTGACTTCTTCAGCTTGAATAAGCTGACTTGAGATTTGAACCTAGACCTTTTTATCTTGGTATCTACTTCTCTTAGGTACTGGCTTCTCAGATCAGCAGACTCTGGATCTACCATAGGTGAATAATGAACCCCCTCCCTTCTTTCTTTCTTTATTTCTTTTTGCCAACCCCGGGGTTTGAACTCAGGGCCTAGGTGTTGTCCCTGAGTTTCTTTGTGCTACGACTTGAGCCACAGCACCATTTCTGGTGTTTTCTGTCCAGTTTATTGGAGTTGAGAGTCTTAGGGACATTCCTGCCTGAGTTAGCTTCAAACCATGATCCTCAGATCTCAGCCTCCTGAGTAGCTAGGATTGCAGGCATTAGCACACAGTTGAGTAAGACCTTTCTAATTCATGCTTCCATGTAAGAGTCCCATGGTGACACTCGTGGTCATCCCGTTTTACAGACAAGGAAATGGAGGTTCAGAGTGGCTAAGTCACTCCCCTAAGGACACAGCCTGGGAGAAAGGGAACTGGGGCTAAAGCCTGTGTCTCCTCCATTAGACACCCAACCCACATCCCCAGGGCTCACCCAGCTCCGAGGTGTTGGTGGCAGAGTCCCCAACTCCACACCACAGTGTGCCAGGCACTGTCCAGCCTCTTTTCCTTCGCAGGCGCCCTCTGCCAAATGTTCCCTTCTTCTCTGCTTCCCGCTTCTCCCTGAGCCCTGCTGGGCTTTCCCGGAGTCCTTTACAGGCTGCCCACTGGCTCTCAAGGGTGGTCAGGGCTCTCTGTAGCTCAGGTCCAGGGGTGTGGATGAAAGAGCCCCGCGTGGGCTCATGGGCACATAGAGTCTCAAAGGTGGCAATGAGTTCTGGCTCACGCAGCTGGTTACATACCTGCAGTCTTCCGTGGTCATCCCACTGGGCTCTGATCAGGGCCAAGCCTTGGGCATCCTTGCTCAGGAAGCTCAAGGAACCCAGGAGGCTGCCAGGGATGGGCCTGGCCAAGTGGCAGAAGGTACTGTCCCAGGGGATGGTAAAAGAACCCCCGGGAAGTACCCCTGGGAAGCCCAGCACCCCTAGCAGTACTCCCAGAACCCCCATTCTGCCCCTAGGCCAGCCTGGCCAGACCAAGCCCCCAGGATGCGCTTCTCCCGCGAGGCAGCAGCAGCCAGCAGAAGCCGGGCCAATGGATGGAGCTGCAGGCAGAGGAGGCCGGAGACTGGAGTGTGGGGTGATCGTAGGCTTGTAACCGAATCCACCGGCCGGGCAGGCTGCTGATTGGCTGAGGAATGCGCCGGGCAGGCTGCTGATTGGCTGAGAAGTGCACTTGCCAAGCCCACGCCTTCGCTCGCTCGGCCCTTCCCAGCCCAGGCAAGTCACCTGCGGCCCGCCCTGCCTGGAATGGGGAGGGAGGGCGGGGGATGGTCTGGGGGAGCCCAGAGCTCTGAAAACCTGGAAGAGGCTGGCAGAGGGGGAGTCTGTGTCTCCTTAGATGGGAAGAAGATTCAGGAGCTCGGAGGCCGCCTGAACCTGTGGTGACACAGGCCACACTTACCTCCATCCCCTTTGGCAGAAAGCCCAGGGTGGGGTGAAGGAGGCCAGGGCGGGGGCGCCAGGGCAACCCACCTGGGAGTTCCCAAGGCTTCTGGGAAATGAGGTACCTGTCCCCAGGCCAGCCTCTGCTTTTTCCTAGTCCTGGTTCTTAGGAAGGCTCGGCTGGAGGACGCACACCCCAGGACTCCAGCATTAACCCTCCCTATGTGGACGATCAGGGCACACGGCTGGAGCAGAAGTTGAAAATAACCTAGGCTGGCCACTGCCGGCTCACCATCACCCTGGCTACTCAGGAGATGGAGATCCAAGAGGACTGTGGTTCCAAGCCAGCCTAGACAAGGAAGGCTGATCTCCAATGAACTGCCCAAAATCCAAAAGTGGAGCTGTGGCTCAAGTGGTAGAGCTCTAGTCTGGAGCAAAGGAAATGAGGGTACTGCACCTTGTCTCTGAGTTCAAGACCCAGTAATTGGACTCTCTCTCTCTTCCCCCTCTCTCTCTCCCTCTGTCCCTCTCTCTTACACCCACACACCCTACCTGAAAAGCAATAAAAGGATTGAGGTATGGCTCAAGTGGTAAAGTGGTTGCCAAGCTTGAGACCCCTAGTTGAAACTCAAGTACAAACTGGGGGGGAGGGGCGGGAGGGAAACTCCATCATTCTAGAACTTTCTCCCACCACAGAAACTGGCCACCTCTATTATTTCTTCTTCTTCTTCTTCTTCTTCTTCTTCTTCTTCTTCTTCTTCTTCTTCTTCTTCTTCTTCTTCTTCTTCTATCTGAGACCCACTCCTCTGCCCATTCTCTCCCCCCCCCACCAGGGAGGCTGGGAGATATAGCAGGAGCTCACCTCTGATGGTCAGACAGATCTGTCTTGGGTCCTGGTACACTGTGATGTTAGATATAGAAACCAGCTTCCCTGAGCCTTGATTTCCTGGTGTGTTTAATGAACATAATCATTGTAATTTATCTCATAGGATGTTGGGTAAGACTCTTAGCAAAGGGCCTAACATCCAAAAGTACTGTCACTAAAGCCTCAGGACATCCTGGACAAGGGAAAGCAAGCCATAAGGTTTCTTTCCTTCCTTCTTTCCTTCCTTGCTTTCCCTTTTAATTTTCTTTCCCTTTTTGGTGCCAATACTGGGGCTTAAATTCAGGGCCTGTGAAGTATCTCTTAACTTTATCACTCAAGTCTGGCATTCTACCATTTGAGCCACAGCTACACTTCCAGGTTTTTGGTGGTACATTGAACTCAAGAGTCTTACCAACTTTCTTACCCTGGGTAGAAGGTAGGTATACCAGCAGGAGCCACCAATGTCAGACAGATCCCACAGTTTCTGAGCCACCATATGCCCAGTTTCTGCCAGCTCAATCAGGACAGGATCTGTGGGCCACTGTTGGGCTGTGGAATTTGGGGCTTGTCCCATCCTTCTATTTGGGCCTCCGTTTCCCCTTCTGTGCAGTGAGTGCCACAGTGGGGTTGGTACCTAAAATGTTTTCCAGTCTGAAAGGCAGGCTGGGGCCTGCTCAGGCCTCCAGGAAGGGTGTTGCTGGGATTTCTATTCATATTCCATCAGTCAGCTTGCAGGCCAGGCCAGGCCAAGTGCAGTGCCGCCCACCAAGAGCTCCTCAGAAGACACAAGAACCATACCAGCAGGACACAATGGGCTGAGAAGAAAGGGCCCTAAGGGGTCTTTTTTGGTCCCTACCCACCCAGGGTGAGGCTAGGTACATGACAGGTGCCAATGGGGAGTGAGAGCTAGGGGCCTGAAGGAGAAGACATTTCTTTTCTTATCCATCTCTGTATCCATTTTCCTTTCTTCCTTCTTCCCTTCCACCCACCTTCACTCCCTCCCTCCTTCCCTTCCTCCTTCCCTCCCTCCCTCCTTTCCCCTATCTCTATTTATGTAGTCCAGGCTGGTCTCGAGCCAGTCTTCTGCCTCTACCTCTCTCTGCCTCTTTAAGGCTGGGATTACAAATATGCACAACCACACCCAGCCTCATCACTCTGTGTCACTTTTTGGCTACTCTCTATCTCTCTGACTCTTGGCTTTTTTTTTTTTTTTTTTGAGGTGCAGGGGGGCCTTGAACTCAGAGCCTAGGTACTTTCCCTAAGCCTTTTTTGCTCAACTCTAGTGCTGTATTACTTTGAGCCACAGCTCCACTTCCTGGTTTTCTGGTGATTAATTAGAAATCTGAGTCTGTCTCACACTTTTCCTGCCTGGGCTGGGCTTTGAACCACGATCTGCAGATCTTAACCTCCTGAGTAGCTAGGATGACAGACATGAGCCAATAGTGCCTGGAATTCTTGGCCTGTTTGCCTGGCTATAAGTTCTCATAATTTCTGTATCCTCTCTCTTTCCCTGCCCCCATCTTTCTGTCTTTCTGACTTTACTTCTCTGTCTCTTTCCATTTCCTCTGTCTCTTTTATAGTTTGTCACTGACCCACCCTTTAATTCCTTCTCTATCTTTCTTCTTCCCCATTCCTCTTTATGTTTCAGTCTTCCTGCTCTGAGGCAGGCATTCTCTCTCTCTCTCTCTCTCTCTCTCTCTCTCTCTCTCTCTCTCTCTCTCTCTCTCTCTCTCTCTGCTTCTTTCTCATTCCATTTCTCCTCTCTTCCACTACTTTTTCCCCCAAGCCAGGGCTCTTATCCAGGACCTCATTCATGCCAGGCTAAAGTTCTACTATTGAGCTAAACCTCAGCTCAGTCCATATCTATCTCTCCAACTCCAGTACAAGCATTTGAACACAGGACTTGTCTCCCTCAGCTTGCTTAACAGTCACTCTACCCCTTGAGCCACATCCCAGAGGTGAGAATTTTGCTGGTTACTTTGAATATATAGAGTCTTTAAAAAAAAGTTTTAGCCAGGTTCTGTTGGCTCACATCTGTAATCCTAGCTACTCAAGTTTGAAGCCAGCCCAGGCAAAAATGTCCCTGTGAGACTCTTATCTCCAGTTAAACCACTCAAAAACAGGAAGTGGCTCTGTGGCTCAAGTGGTAGAGGGCTAGCCTTGAACAAAAGAGCTTAGAGAAAATGCTCTGGCCCTGAGTTCCAGCCCCACAACCAACAATAAGGTCTCATGGATTTTTCTGTTTCAGCTAGCTTCAAATCTTGATTCTTTAAATCTCAGTCTCCCAAATAGCTAGGATGAGAGGGCTGGACCATTAGAACCTGGACCATATCTTCCCCCCCCCTTTTCCTAACTCATTGATGCCACCCACCCTTCTCCTAGTTTGCCTCAACTTTTGATGTTTTATCTTTCCATGATTCTCCTCCCTTTCTTCTTTCTCCCCTTTCATTCTTCATCATTCCCTTCCCATCTTTTATTTCCCCCATCTTTTGATGGTGTGTGTGTGTGTGTGTGTGTGTGTGTGTGTGTGTGTGTGTGTGTGTGTGTGTGTTCCCCTCTCTCTCTTTTGGATTTTCCCTCCTCTCTCTCTCCTCTCTCTTTTGGATTTTCCCTCCTCTCTCTCTCTCTCTCTCTCTCTCTCTCTCTCTCTCTCTCTCTCTCTCTCTCTCTCTCTCTCTCTCTTCTCTGTCTCTCTCTCTCTCTCTCTCTCTCTCCTCTCTCTCTCTCTCTCTCTCTCTCTCTCTCTCTTCCCCCTTTCTCTATTTACCAAGTCTCTCCATACCTTGACCCCCACCAGTACCTCAAAGAGTTCTAGGTGTACCCTACTTTTATTTTACATTTACCAACCAAGACCTCACCTGAGACTCAGCACCTGTCCTTGCAAGGGAGGGGGACTTCTCTTCAGTAGCTGAGGTGAGGGGAGGGGAGGCCCAAGAAGAGGGGTGACTTGCTGGAAGCCCCCTGACAAACCAAGAGAGAAATTAGATCTGACTTCCTTTGTTATCTAGAGACCCCTTCCCAGGATATACCCCTCACCCCCCCACACACACTTCGGGCCTTCCTACCTCTGGGCTTTGCTCCCCACTGGTCCTCTCAGGGTACCTTCCCTCTGGCCTTTGGAGCTGGCTTTCCCAGCCTTACCCAGAAGGCTCTGCTTGCTCTCTGCTGCAGAATGGGACACGCAGTGCCTAGCTCCAGACTTTGCTGTGTTCATTCAAAAACCAAACAGTGACTGCATTTCCCACGTACCAGGCACAGGGTGAGAGCCTAGAGAAGGGGAGGGAGGGGGAGGGGAGGAAGAGAAGGGGTAACACATCCCCTGGGAAAATGGGGTCTGCCAAGCCCTGAGAAGAATCCCCCCCCCCACACCAATGTAGCATCCGTTGTATCCTTCAGGGAGACACTGCCAAGTGCCACAACAGATTTATTGAAGGAAGTGCTTGGAGAAGAGAAAACCCAGGAAGCAGGACTGGGCAGAGAAAGCTTCCACATCATGCTTCAGTGCTGACATCTCCGGAGAGAGAGACCAAGGGAAGGAAGTTGAGTCAGAAGAGTCTTGCATTAAGAAAGTCACCAGCCAACTAGCTGGGACAATACTGCCAGGATTTCCCATGGACAAATCCCAGGCCCTAGTGACCCCATTGTGTTCACAGTGGCCAGGGGCTCCCCAACAAGGCTGTGGTCTTTGCCTCCCCCAACCTTCCCTCCCAATGCTGCTCCAGCCAGAGATTGTCAGCCCGCTCTTCTCTTTTTTTTTTTTTTTTTTTTTTTGCCAGTTCTGGGCTTGAGCTCAGGGCTTGAGCTCAGGGCCTGAGCACTGTCCTTGGACTTTCTCAAGGCTAGAGCTCTACCACTTGAGCCTCAGCACCACTTCCAGCTTTTTTGTATGTATGTGGTACCAAGGAATCGAACCTGGGTCTTCATGCATGCTAGGCAAGCACTTTAACCACTAGGCCAAACTCCCAGCCCCGCTCTTCTCTTTTCCTGATGGCTTGTGGGAATTGAACCATCTTTGGACTAGGGGCAGCTTTCAGAACAGACTGGGAGAAGAGCACCAGTGAGACAGAGAGGCAGCCTAGAAGACAGTGTTTTTCCTGATTCCAGGTTAAGGAGGCAGACGCTGTGGGTACAGGACCACGCCTGTATGACTCCCAGGTAGGAGTCTGCTCCTTGCATGCCTGACCTCAAATTACGCCCAGCCCTAGATCTGAGGACATTCAAGACTACTATACATCCAGTAGACGGAGGAAGAAACCCAATAGATTCTGTCCAACAGCCCCTGAAACTAAAATAGAAAAGACAGGAAGTCAGAGAGATTATAGAAAACATTTGACCTATCAACAGACTCTGTGATTCATGCCTCTAATCTCAACTGTGGAGATCAAGAAGTTTGCAGTTTGAGGCCAATCCTGGTGGAAAAAAAAAAACAAAATTTAGCAAGATACTACCTCAGTCAGTAATCCACAGTAGATACCTATCCTCCTAGCTACGTGATGAGTGTAAATAAGAGGCTCACAGTCCAAGATGGCCCACGTAAACAGTGAAACTCTGGGGCCAGGAGTTTGGCCTAGTGGTAGAGTGCTTGTGTAGCATGCACAAAGGCCTGGGTTCAAGTCCTTGGTATCACATACATAGAAAAAAGCCGGAAGTGGTGCTGTGGCTCAAGTGGTAGAGCTCTGGCCTTGAGAAAGCCCAAGGACAATGCTCAGGCCCTGAGCTCAAGCCCCAAGACAAAAAAAAAAGTGAGACTCTATCTTAAAAATAACCAAAACAAGCAATGCTGGTAGCTCACACCTGTAATCCTAGCTACTCAGGTGGCTGAGATCTGAGTATCCTGATTTGAAGCCAGCCCAGCATGAAAGTTTGTGAGACTCTTATCTCCAGAAAACCAGAAGTGGCACTGTGGCTCGAAGTGATAGAGTGGTAGTCTTGAGCTGAAAAGCTTAGGAGCAGCACCCAGGCCCAGAATTCAAGCCCCATGGCCAGAAAAAAACCCACAATGCCAGGTGCAGGTGGCTTATGCCTGTAATCCTAGCTACTCAGGAGGGTGAGATCTGAGGATCACAGTTTGAAGCCAGCCAAGGCAGAAAAGGTCCCATGAAGTTCTTATCTCCATAAACTATTCAAAAAAGTCCGACGTGGTATAGTACTGTGTCTCAAGTGGTAGAACACTAGCCTTGGGCACAGAGGCTCAGGGATAGTGCCCAGGCTGTGAGTTCAATGCCCAGGACTGACTAAATAAATAAGTAAATAATACACACACAAATTCTTTGTTGCAACTCCCTTCAAATAGCATGGCTTAAAACCCCTGTTCCACTGGAGGAGCAAGACTTAGTGACTGGCTTTCAACAAAGAAAAGGGGTTGGACATGACCTGACTCCTGAGACTAAGCCCTAAAAACCATCAGGCTTTCTTCCTTGCTCTTTCTCTTAGGTCCCTGATGGATCATTCAGTCTGGGAAGCCAGGCCACAACACCCAAGCCATCCTATGAAGCGAGCTGGGTGAGGAGGGAGAAAATGAGAGCTGTCAAATGCCTTGCAAGTGAAATACTAGGAAGCAGAAGCTTAGACTCCAGTCCAGCTTTCAGATCAGCATACTGCCCTATCTGTGTGTGTGTGTGTGTGTGTGTGTGTGTGTGTGTGTGTGATAGCTTTTATCGTTGTTGTTGTTGTTGATTATAGGGCTTGAACTCAAGGCCTGGCTGCTGTCCCTGAGACTCTTTGTGCATAAGGCTAGCCACATGAACCACAGTACCATTTATGGTTTTTGAATGGTTAATTTAGAGATACGAATCTCACAGGGACTTTTCTGCCTGTGCTGGCTTCAAACCATGATTCTCAGGTCTCAGCCTCCTGAGTAGCTAGGATTACAGGCATGAGCTTCTGGCTCTAGTCCATGAGAGCTTTGGAGAGATATAATTACCTGCCATACAATCTATCCATTTAAAGCATATAGTGTCAATCAGGGGCCAGTGACTCACACCTAGACTTGCTTGCTACTTAGGAGAATTGAGATCTGAGTATCACAGTTCAAAACCAACCCGACCAGGAAAGTCAATGGGACCTTCATCTTCAATCAACTATCAAAAAGCCAGAAATAAAGTGATGGAACAAGTGACAGAGCGCTAGCCTTGACAAAAAAAAAGTGGCTCAGACCCGTAATCCTTGCTACTCGGGAGGCTGAGATTTGAGGACCATGGTTCGAAGCCAGTACAGGCAGAAAAGTATATGAGATTGTTATCTCCAGTAAAACTACTCAGAAAAAGCCAGACGTGCATGCTGTGCACAAATGGTAGGGCACTAGCCTTGTGCATGAAGAGGCTCAGGGACAGTGCCAGCCCCTGAGTTCAAGCCCCAGGACTGAACAAACAAAAACCAAAGCAAAAATCCTCAGGGACAACACCCAGGCCCTGAGTTTAAGCCCCAGGACTGGGGCTTATATGAAGGGCCAGGAGTTCAGCCTAATGGTAGCTTGCTTGCCTATCATGCACGAAGGCCAGAGTTCGATTCCTCAGTACCACATACATAGAAAAAGCTGGAAGTGGTGTTGTGGCTCAAGTGGTAGAGCTCTAGCCTTGAGAAAGCTCAAAGACAGTGCTCAGGCCCTGAGTTCAAGCCCCAGAACTAGCAAAAATAATGAATAAGTATACAATGTCCATAGTTGTGGAGCCACCACCACTGTATGTTTTTCATTGTCCCCCCACAATGAAATATTGTACCTATTAACAATTATTCTGCTTCCCTTATAGCCCATAGTAACTATGAATCTATAGCTCCGTAGAGTTACCTATTCTATACATTTCATATAAAGTCACGCATTGTTTGACAACTGGGCTAAGTCCTGATGAATGTATTATTAAGTGATTTTGGTCATTGTGCAAACATCACAGGGTGTACTTATACAAACCCAGATGCACTTAAGTGAAGTGTTAAAAATGAGGTGTATTGTTGGGGCGTGGTGTGTCATGCTTGTAATTCTAACTGCTCAGGAGGTAGAGTTCAGGAGTAGAGTTTGAGGATGACACCTATCTCAATGAGAAAAGCTCGGCCTCATGGCAGGTACCTTTCATCCAGCTACACGGGGATAGTAAAGCAAGAGGCTCAAAGTTAGGCCAGCTCAAGGGGAAAAAAGTTCCTATCTGAAAAGTAACAAAAACAAAAGGGATGGAGGGAGCTGATTCAAGTGGGAAAGCACCTGCTCAGCAAGTCTGAAGTCCTGAGTTCAAATGCCAGCACTGCCAAAAAAGCAAGAAAGAAACAAAGAAAACGAGGTTGACACATTTGCCTATGCGTCGTGCTTTATTATAGTAAACTCTTTTTGTAAGTAAACGAAAGGCTAATAACATAATGGTGAAAGGTACAGTCAATACGCAAAAGAATAACATATGATCAACACGTATCAAGTATCACACATTGTACCCAATTGTGTGTACTGTATTCTCATAGGATTTGCTGTGCTATCGGTTAGATCCACTATTAACTCCAAAAGTGCACAAGTAACACATTTGTGCTACGACTTTATGATAGCGACACTATTGCTAAGCAATAGGAATTTTCCAGTCCCATTTTAATTTTATGGGACCATTGTGTTACATGCATTCTGCTGTTGATTGTTATATGGTGCTTACCTAGCTATAAAAGCATATGGTGTGTAGTCATTTTCTTTCTTTCCATCCTTCTCTACCACTTCTGTGCTGGTTATTTTCAAGACAGGGTCTCCCTTTATGCAGCAGTCAGCCAGGCCTGTGATCCTCCTATTTTTACTTCCGTTTGCTATAAAGATGATAGGTATGTGCCTCTGATTCCCAGCCATGGTGCTTCACTCCATTGTGTATCATGGGATGGGAGATGGAGTCTCAAGAGCTCTGTGTGTGGGCTGGGAATTTGGCCTAGTGGTAGAGTGCTTACCTAGCGTGCATGAAGACCAGGGTTCAACTCCTTTGTATCACATACATAGAAAAAGCCAGAGGTGGTGCTGTGTCTCAAATGGTAGAGCTCTAGCCTTGAGAAAGCCCAAGGACAGTGCTCAGGCCCTGAGTTCAAGCCCCAGGACTGGAAAAAAAAAAGAACTCTGTGTGTGTGTGTGTGTGTGTGTGTGTGTGTGTGTGTGTGTGTGTGCATGTGCGTGCATACCAGTCCTGGGATTAAATAGGGACTGTCCTTAAGCTTCTCTACTCAAGGCAAGGATTCTACCACCTGAGCCACAGCTCCACACCCAGCATTTTTTGGTGGTTAATTGGAGGTTATCTCCTTGACTTTCCTATCTGAACTGGCTTCAAACCTGGATCCTCAGATCTCAGCAGCTTCCTGAGTAACAAGAAGCCACCACTGCTGGCCTGCAATGTGGTCTGTTATGCTGGGCTCCTTTACATTCTCATCATGTTTTTGAGATGTATGTGTTATAGTGTGCAACCAAATTTTATTCCTTCTTATAAGTAACAGCTCATTGTATGTATACTCGACTTCGTCTGTCAGTTCATGAGCTGGTAAACACCCAGGTTACTTATGTTTTGGCTATGGTGAATAATGCTACTATGACTATGCAGGTACAAGTTTTTATGTAGACAGATTTTGTTTCCCTTAGTTATAGCCCTGGGAGTGAAATTGTTGAGTCATATGGTCAATCTATATTTAAAAATTTTTAGGAAGTGCCAGACTGGTTTCTAAAGCAGCAGTGCCATTTTATATACTCATCAGCAGTGTATGAGAATTTTGATTTCTCTACATCCTTGCCAATGTGAGTAATTGTCTGCCTTTATAACCATCCTGTTGGGAAGTGGTGTCTCATCGTGACATTTCCCCAATGGCTTATGTTGTTGAGCATCAACAAATAGCTCATCAGCCATTTGTATATGTTTTTTGAATAAATATGGCTAGTATCATTACTGTAACCAAATTCAGAGATCAAAATGAGCCTTGAGCCAGAACCACTCAATGGAGAAACTCTTGAATGCCTAACCTTCAGAAACTGTGTAAGAATATATGCACATGCATATACCCTGACATTTTACAGCACTGGAAATTGAATTCAAGACCTTCTGCATGCCAGCTACCAGTGAGACACACTACCAGACTTGTTTTAAAACACAAAATATTGGTCCTTTTTTTCCATACAGCAATGGGTGACTAATATAGAAATCATTTCATTTTAAAATAAGAAATACATCACAAGTACCAATAATTAATGTTATTGAAAGCTCCAGTTCATGCAATAACACAAGAAAAATAAATGGAAAATCGTTGTGTGTGTGTGTGTGTGTGTGTGTGTGTGTGTGTGTGTGTGTGTGTGTGTCCTGGGGTTTGAACTCAGGACAGAGTGCTATCCCTGAGTTTTGCGCTCAAGGCAAGTGCTCTACCATTTGAGCTACAACTCTACTTGCAGCTTTTTGGTGGTTAATTGGAGGTAAGAGTCTCACCATTTCCTGCCTGGGCTGGCTTTGAACTTGTGATCCTCAGAGAAAGATGTACTTCATGAGGTTTTCTGAGGTTTAAACCTGGGCTGTTTGTGTTGGTCTAATCAGAGGCATGAGTTCCCATTTCCTCCTTCCCTTTTGGGAAGACCTGAGCCCTGGGAGACTAACTCATATCAACAGAAGAAGAGCATCAAATGAAGGTGGGATGGGAGGCACAGAGAAATGTTTGATTACAAAATCTGAACTCCTGGTAGACTAAAACAATCACTCCCATTTCTATAGCCAAGGACTCAAGGTCTCCAGCATAATTTTGATCTTTGACCTTGTCCAAAATCAGGGGAAGCAAAGGTTAGACTGGCCTCTGAGCCTTTTTGTTGCCTAATCAAAGCTCTCCTTGAAGTGGAGACAAGAAGACTGAGTAATGGCTCTCTCTTCCATCCACACTCAGTTGGGCAGAGGAAGGCTGTGGGAAAGCCTTTGGCTCCTGCAGGAAATCCCGGGAGTTTAAGTAACCTCTGCTGCCACTCAGTGGCCTTCCCTGAGAAACAGAAATCTGCTCTAAGGGACTGTGCCTAGCCCCAGAGTTCAAGCCCCAATACTGGCCCAAAGGGAAAGAAAGACAAGAACTAAGGGCTAAGGGCATGGCTCAAATGATAGAGTGCTTGCAATACTGCAAAATAGGTGATAAATGATAGAAGAAAAGAAGGGAGGAAGGAAGGAAGGAAGGAAGGAAGGAAGGAAGGAAGGAAGGAAGGAAGGAAGGGAGGAAGGGAAAGTTGGCCATGCATATTATAAGGGTGGGAGGAGGCAGAGATTCCTGGATGGATAAACAAAGGGTAGAACATTTCTGGGATGAAGGAGGCTGGGACTGAACCGATAGGAGACCAGGACAATGAGAATCTACCTTCCTTTATGCCTTTAAGTCCCATGCAGCTTCCAGGCACCCGCGCCTGAGCTATGTAGACCTTGGCTTCCCCCTGGTGGTAAGATGCACATTCGCCGACCTCTCTTCCAGGCTGTGGGCTCCCAAGTCACCAACCATTCTCTCCCAGAAACTAGGCCTGGGCCTCCACCTGAGGGTGTGGGCTTGCCGCTAGCTAGCAAAATGTTCTCTGAGTACAGTGGCTTGTGCCTGTGGTCTGGCTACTTAGGAGATTGATGACTTGTTTCAATCTTTACATTTCTTTCCTATCAGAATGAAGTATTATGAAGGTTTTTTTTGTTTTTTGTTTTTTGTTTTTGTTTTTTTTCCAGACCTGGGCTTAAGCTCAGGGCCTGAGCACTGTCCTTGGATTTTTCTCAAGGCTAGAGCTCTACCACTTGAGCCTCAGCACCACTTCCGGCGTTTTCTAAGTATGTGTTACCAAGGAATCGAACCCGAGTCTTCGTGCATGCTAGGCAAGCACTTTAACCACTAGGCCAAACTCCCAGCCTATGAAGTATTTTTAATTTTGTTTTGTTCTGCCTTTTTTTTTTGTATGGTTGTTGTTTTATACCAGTCCTAGGGCTTGAACTCAGGGCCTGGCCACTGTTCCTTAGCTTTTTTGCTTAAGGCTACTGCTCTATTATTTGAACCACAGCTCCACTTCCTGCATTTTGGTAGTTAGTTGGAGGTAAGAATCTTGTAGACTTCCCCTGCTGTGGCTGGCTTTGAAATTTGGTCTACAGATCTCAGCCCCATGAGTAGCTAGAGTTACAGATATGAATCACTGGTAGCCAGCTAACCTTGTCCTATTTTGTTTGGTATGGTACTGAGGTTAAAACTCAGGCCGCATGCTCGCTACCATTTCAGTCCCAGCTCCAGCCCCAGAAGAAAGCTTTTAAATCAGCACATCTTGTTATAAGTATCAGTTATTAAATCTGTGCCAGGCCATAGCAGAATCAATGCCAACATCACCAACAGAGCTTCCAAAATCTGTAAGTGCCTTCAGGAGCTAAAGCAGAGGAGTTATTATTCGACATATTTTGAGGTTGAATTGCTTCCAAGTTTGGTGGTTCTAATTCTGTCATTTCTTGGGAAGTTTTTCATAACAAGATGGAATAAATAGTGCTAGTTCCCTAATGTTAAAGTTTCAGGGGCCAGGATTGTGGCCTAGTGGTAGAGTGCTTGCCCTGGGTTTGATTCCTCAGTACCACATGCACAAAAAAAAGCCAGAAGTGGTACTGTGGCTCAAGTGGTAGAGTGCTAGCCTTGGGAAAGCTCAAGGACAGTGCCCAGGCCCTGAGTTCAAGCCCCAGAACTGGCACAAAAAAAGTTTCAGTACTTGGGTGATTCCAGAAAAAATCATGAGAATGACTTCCTTCCTTCCTTCCTTCCTTCTTTCCTTCCTTCCTTCCTTCCTTTCCATGGGGCTTGAATTCAGGGCTTGGGCACTGTCCCTGAGCTTTTTATGCTGAAGGCTAGTGCTCTTCCACTTTGAGCCACAGCTCCATTTCTGGTTTTCTGGTTCTTCATTGGAGTTAAGAGTCCCACAGACGTTTCTCCTTGGGCTGGCTTTGAACCACAATCCTTAGATTTTAACTTGGTAAGTAGCTAAGATTACAGGCCTGAGCTATCAGCGCCCAGCTTCATTCCTGGTCTCCCCTTCCCTCCAGGGTCTGAAATCAGGAAGTTTTGCTTTCTGGGTAAGATGCTCTACCACTCAGGGCCTGGGTGCAGTTCCTGAGCCTCTTTGGCTCAAGGCTCGTATTCTAGAGCTTGAGCCACAGCTCTACTTCTGGCTTTTTGGTAGTTTATTAGAGATAAGAGTCTCACAGATGTTACTTCCCAAGCTGGCTTTGAACCACAATCCTCATATCTCAGCCTCCTGAGTAATTAGTTCTGGGGCTTGAACTCAGGACCTGGGTACCGTCTCTGAGCCTCTCATTGCTCAAGGCTAGCACTCTTCCACTAGAGCCACAGTGCCACTTCTGGCTTTTTCTGTCTATGTGGAACTGAGGACTTGAACTCAAGGCTTCACGCACGCTAGGCAAGCACTCTACCACTAAGCCACATTCCCAGCTCAGCTTGTCATTTCTTACAGGTGGGAGTGGAAGGGTGGCAGAACAATGGGCCATCTCACGATAGACTGCTTAAAAAGCCATAGATGATGTTGCTTGTGTCAGGTGATTCTGTGAGGAAAGGCAGGATGAGGAAACAGGGCTCTGCTCTGGATGGCAGACTACTTAAGAGGAAATGCCATGGGAAGTCTTATCTAGAAGGAGGAAAGAATGGGCTGAGGCTGCAGCTTTCATTTCATTACCAGCCATGAGAGGGAATCTTCTGTTTTTCATTTCCATGGTTTGAATTCGACCCATATTCAGACATCATTACAGAGGCCATTTGTCAATGCCCTGAGCCATATTGTTCCAATGTGGCCTTGTTTGATCGGTCCTTTTCTTTTTCTTTTTGGTCTGACTGAGACTGGGACTCAAACTCAGTACCAGATGCTTTCATTCATTGTCTAGCCCTCTACCCTCTGACCCACGTGCCTCCAACCCCAATGTGGATGTATTGTGACTTTTTTTCTGCTTTTGTACCAGGTTTATGGCTTAAGCCCTGTCCCTGAGCTTTTTTTTTTTCTCAAGGATGGCTTTCTACCACTTAAGCCACAGCTCTAATTCTGGCTTTTTGCTGGTTAATTGGAGGTAAAAGTCCCACAGACTTTTCTTCCAAGACTGTCTTTGAGCTGAAATCCCTCAGATATCAGCCTCCTGAGTAGCTAGGATTACAGGTGTGAGCCACCAGCACCTAGCTTCTGTGACATTTTTATTCTCAGGAGAAGAACAGTAAGATCTCTCTGTGTCAGGCCAATTTCAGGGTGTCAGCAATGGTGTTTCTCTTTCTCTAATCTGGTTCTCAAATCCATGTTTGTGTGGTTGGAAATAACCTCCATGATACTTCTGTCCACAGCTGACTGATTAGATGTAGAACACCTATGAATTTGTTTTATCTACTAGAAGCAGTTCCTACTCAAACGCATTCCCTAATAGCCCCTGGGTTAGTGGTAGGTCCTTATAAAATGTTTACTGAGTGAATTATACAGTGAAAGACTAAGGATTGCCTGGGTATAATTCTAGGGGTATATGATTTGATATATTTTGTACCAAGAGTAAATACATAAACCATAAGCAAAATGCTACTTCACTTTGAGCCAAGACACAATTTGGAAATCACATATCACATTTTATTCTCCTATCTCTTTAGTCTTCTTGTTTTTATTTTTCTAGGTGATACTATGTTTGAACTCAGGGCCTCAGGCTTGAGCCATACCCCTAGCCCTTTTGGCTTTAGATATTTTTCAGAAAGCTTCTCTCACTTTTCGGTGGGGCAGGGGCTAGCCTTAGACTGTTCCAGGCTTTGCTCTGGAACTAGAAAAGTTCCTCAACTTTTTATGACCTGTAAAGCTATTTTGTGTGTTAACCTAATGCTTTTTCATGAGATTTTTGTGCATGTGTGTGTGTGTGTATGTGTGTGTGTGTGTGTGTGTGTGTGTGAGAGAGAGAGAGAGAGAGAGAGAGAGAGAGAGAGAGAGAGAGAGAGAATGTATGTACCAGTATTGAGACTCAAAGCCTATGCTATTCCTTAGTTTTTTTCACTCAAAGCTGGTACTCCACCACTTGAGCTATACCTCCACTTCCGGCTATGTGCTGGCTAACTGGAGGTATGAATCTCATGGATTTTCCTTCTCTGGGCTGGCTTCAAACCATGATCATCAGATCTCAGCCTCCTGAATAGTTAGGATTTCAGTCATGAGCCACTGGACCCTGGCTCTTATGACATTTAAGTGATGCACTTTCAGGAATGTGTCACTGAGCCACACTCTTAGTTTGACAGAAGAAATGTATGTTTTCTGAGTATCTCATTGGGAGGCACATAATCTCTCCCTGACCGGTTGACCTTGACTTTGTGATTCATTTGTTCTACTGGGATACAAATGAGCTATCATTCCATCAGTTTCCCTTTGTAACTGATGAGTAATTTGTAGAAGATATTTCGTTGTAAATATCTTGGTTCTCACCTCTTTTTTTTTGGGTGTGTTGTAGGGAGCTGGGGACTTGAATCCAGGACATTGTAGTTGTGAGGCAAGTGCTTTGCCACTAAGCTTCATCCCAGCGCAACATCCTACCCCTTTAGTTGACCATTCATTTGTGATTTTTTTTCTCATTCTATCATGTTTATTCATTGGTATTCTAGTGAAAGGAAGAGTCTGCCTTCTTCCTATTGTTCATCTATGTCACATAGACTGAATGAAGGTGTTTCCTCTCCCTTTTCCTTCCTTCTCCGCCCCATCTCTCTTTCTCTCTTTTCTTCTTTCCTTCCTGATGGCCATGAGGTGATGTGTTCTGTTTCACCATGTTTTCCCTGCCAAAGTGGGCTAACATTCAGAATCCAGAACCAAGAAGCAGAACCAACAAGTGAGAATGCTTCTGGCTAGTCTGTCATTGAGAAGTTGCAGGAAGAAAGTCGACTGTTGAAACAGGAGGTGATTCGCATGGAAAACCTCCATGCTAAGTGGCAGTACTACAATGCCAGCTGAGACAAGTACATGGTGGTGTGTGTGTGGGGGGGGGGTTCTCATGTGTTACTAAGGGGACTGCAGGTCTCTTATGAGCCTGAGCTGGTGAGGTAGAAAATCTCCAGGCACAACACACAGAGGAGGAAAGGAAACAATTGAGCAAAAGAGAAGCAAGAACTGGCAGCTATGACAATGGCTAGAGACACTGCCCTGTAGCGGGTATACATAGTGAGGTAACAGATTCTTGCTTGCCAAGATGACCTCATGTCAGAAAAGATTACATTAGTAATAATCTCAAAGGGTTCAGGAACTGGAGGAAAAACATACCTCTTTCCTGTGCTGGAGTCATTGAGGGAGGAAACCTGCCAAGTACTTACAGAGGTATTGGAGGTTGTAGGACTTGGTGGCTGGAGGCTTGAACCTCAGAAACCTGCAGAATAATGGGTACCCCAGTACAGCCCAGAGAGATTAGGGTGACCATCAGTGGTTTTATTGTCAGTGTGTACTTCAGTGACTAGCAAAATGGATTTCCTCAGGAGTGTGCCAGTGAGCTGGCTGCCATACCCTTTGTCATCTCTGCCCAGAGTACCCATTATGGGGAACACTGTCCCCAACCTAGTGGGTTAAGCTCTACTGGAATCTAGGGTCCCCAGAATGCAGTAGGAGTTCTCTGATGCAATTCACTCTGGTCCTCTTTTGGTCATGGATAAGACCGGGTAAGAGGGAACTGCTGGTGAAACTGAGGGCATTCTGCTGCTTCTCAGGAAGAAATAACTGCCCATGGGAGCCACATGGCCATGTCCCAGTATGTTCTACACAATGATGGGTCCTCTCTCTATGCTCCACCTGCACATCAGCATCTCAGCTACACAGCACACCAGGGGCCTGCCCAACCTACAGCAGGGTCATGTGTCTGCATTGAACACCATTGTACTGTAATAACCTTTATCGTGTAACCGGAAGTTAAAGCACTTTCCAAAAAAATGGTAATGAGCTCCATGCTTTGTGCTTGCCAGTTGGGGGCTCTACCATATGAGCCACACTTCTAGTTCAGGCTTTTTGCTGGTTAATTGGAGATAAGAATCTCTGAGATCTGTCTACTTGGGCTGACTTCAAACTGCCATTGTAGCTTCCTGAGTAGCTAGGGTTGCAGGAGTGAGCCGCCAGCACCCAGATCATTTAATTATCTTTTACAGGAAGTTGATCTGAAGTAGCAGCCCATCCTCCAGGGTGGGCATTTGGGATTAGTTGGTGATTTTGTGTGTGTGTGTGTGTGTGTGTGTGTGTGTGTGTGTGTGTGCATACACAGGTCCTAGGGCTTGAATTCAGGGCCTGGCTAGCACTTGAACCACAGTGCTACTTCCAGCTTTTGGGGGGTTAACTGGAAAACTAATGTTACAGACTTTCCTGCTGGGACCAGCTTCCAATCTTGATCTTCAAATCTCATTCTTCTGAGTAGTTAGGATACAGGTGTGAGACACAAGCACCTGGTTCCCATCCTTCTTCTTAGCATCCTGATGCAGAAAGATGTTCAGTTTATCCAGTATATCCCAAACCAGCCTTTTCTTTCACGATCTGAAATATAGCTACTGGGTCTAAGCAATGTCATCTTGTCTCCACAGCCATCTGAATGTCTCAACAGAGACATTTCACCCAATTCTGAAACCCTAGGGCGTGAACTAGGTCATTCTCTGAATTGCAGATGTGTCATGTAGGGTAGCTCCAGGGAAGTCTTGTTCCGGGGAATTTTTGGCTTAAGCTCCCTGCCCCCATTTGTTCCCTTTAGCTTTGCTTTGCTTATGTATGACACTTGTGTGAGGTTTGTTCCCCTTACGAATCAACTGGGTTTGTTTTTTTTGTTGTTTTTTTTTTTTTTTAGCCTTTATAAGCTTTATGCTAACAACATTCGGGGCTGCAGGTTCTTTGGGACATGAATCCGCCTGCAGTCGCCAGCTTTAAAATGAAGACTCCCCATTCGACCTCTTAAAATGTGGGCTTCTCTGTTTGGCGATCCAATTCCTTTTTGGGTGTGTGTGTGGGGGGGGATCATAGGGCTTGAACTCTGGGCCTGGGCGCTGTCCCTGAGCTCTTCAGCTCAAGACTACCATCCTTCCCTTGAGCCAAGCCCACTTGCCGATTTCTAGAGTCTCAGGTCCTTCTGGGCCCCGGCAGGCTTTGAACCTTGATCCTCAGATCTGAGTAGCCAGGATGACAGGCGTGAGCCAAAGCGCCGGGCTTCCAATTCGCTCGAAGCAAATGGTTCATCCCAGGCCCATTTGCTACCAGTCCCTGGGTAGCTGTGCTTCCGGTCCGCAGGCGGAACGTTAGAACTCCATTCCTCAGCCGGGCCCACAGGGTGCAGGACCAACCTCTTCCGGTTATGGCCGGAAGTCCCGCCGATCGGGGGCGTGGCCGCGTCAGGTGATCGGAGTCTGCGTAGGAGGGGTCGGAGGTACAATCTTCCTGACTGACGCGGCGGCCTGCCTGTAGTCGGCGGACCGTCGGAGCGGCACGGGCGGTCTTGGCAGGTCTGTGAGGGGCCGGGGTTGCGGCCGGTGGCTGTAAGAGGCCTGGCGGGACAGTGTGTGTGGTGGGGGTGAGGGGGCGGCAGACCCTGTTCCACCTTCCCGGGGTTAACGGGCCGTCACACCTGAGTTCCGGCGGCTGGGAAACCCTACCCAGCCCAAGTCTGGAAGAAAGGTCGGGCTGACGTTGTGTATTTCGGGACCGCGTCGAGATGGGAGAAACTGAGGCCTTGAGAAAGAGAAGGGAGGAGGTTCTGCGAGCTCCCTTTCTAGGTATAGCGTTCACTCCCCGGGGCGGGGTCCGCCTTTTTCAGGGTCGTGCTGGAAACGCCTTGGGGTCCTGTGTGGGGAGACAGAGGGGCGGGAGGGTGGGAAGCCGATGCTGAGGTGACCTGGGTTCCACTTCGGTCCCTCCCTCCCGGTAGCTAAATCCTGCGCCCTGGACCAAATCGCTTACCAGTGCCGAGGCTGGATTCTCCTTATATAAAGTGGGGCTACGTGTCTCACAATACGTACTGGTTCTCAAACCTGTCGAGAACCTGTGGCTTCGAAATTGCCTAGGACGCCGGCTTCGGTCCTGGACGACGACGACTACTTCTTTTTCTTACAATCTGACCACTTGCCGAGAGTCTGGGTTTGGAACCTAGGAAACGTTCTGTATAAGCCCTTTGCGATCGGGACCTGTCTCTGCTGCTTTTCAAAGCCTACTTTTCTTACGGTGACAGCTAGACAGCCTTTCTTCACGTGGAGGTAGTTCAGGAACTTGGAAGGAATTGGAGTGTTTCGTTTAGGAAAGACACTGGACGGGAAATAACTGTCTTTAAAAACTGGTTGGTGTTGTGGGGGGGGGAGAGAATGTGATAGCCCCAAAGTCTTCCACTTTTGTCTTTAAGAATACAAGAGGCAGAGCTAGAACTCATCATTTGAGTTACAGGAAGACAGGGTTGTACTTAATGTAAGAAGTTTTTAATGGAAGAACTATCATAGGTGACTAGTAGTGAGCGGCCTCACTGCCTCCTGTGGAGGAAAGCCTCCGATTCTTGTAGTTATGTTGAATCTGCACATTGGTGCTCAATCTGCCCTCAAAGTAAATGTGACATTTCTTTGTCCTGCTTTCTTTTTCTTGACATCTCCATCCCCCTAGCCTACATCTTCCTGTAAGTAAGGTCAGCTCTTGATCTTATGTAATATCTCTTCCTGGTTGTCCTGTGTGCCATCTTTCTCTTCAAGGACTTTGGAATGACCCAACATCTGATAGACGTGTCTGAAATGTTCATTGTATGAATAACTAGACAGGAACCATTTCACTAGTTAGTAGCTTGTTTTCCAAGAAAAACTTGGAAATGCCTCGGAAGACTTTGTGTACCAGAAAAAGCTGGTGAATTCTTTCACAAACAGAATGGAGGGCCCTTTGAAGTTGTTCCATCCAGTCTTCTCCTTGGAACGGAAATCCCTCTTCAATCCTTTCAGGAGCAGGTTGCATGTAACTGAGAGGTTTTTTGCAGTTCATAACCTAGCCTTCTTTCTACCTAGCACCTAAAAGCAAAAAAAAAAAAAAAAAAAAATTCCAGTCTTGGGTCTTGAGCTCAGGGCCTGGATACTGTCCCTGATATTTTTTTGCTCAAAGCTAGTGCTCTACCACTTGAGCCACAGCACCACTTCGCTTCTGGCTTTTTCTGTATGTGTGGTACTGAGGAATCAAACCCAGGGCTTTGTGCATGCTAGTCAAGCACTCTACCACTCCCAGCCCAAGAGCACTCATTTTATGAACTTGATCTGTATTTTAACTTGCAGATGATGCTTATAGAATTTTTTCTAGGTTTTGTTTGTTTGGTAACAGTCCTGGTGCTTGAATTCAGAGCCTAGGCACTGTGCCTGATCTTTTTTGTGCAAGGATAGCACTTTACCACTTGAGCCACAGCCCAACTTCCAGCTTTTTGTGGTTAACTGGAGATAAGAGTAGTCTCCTGGACTTTTTCTGATTGGGCTGGCTTCAAACTGTGATCTTCATAGTTCACCCTCCTGAGTAGCTAGGATTACAGGCACCAGCCACCGGTGCCCAACTTCTAGTTTTCCAATCAAATGTTAAATTTCCTTGTTTTGTATTTTATGAAACTCCTAGTAAATTGTTTTTCAGTATCTGTTAGAATGCTTCAGAATGCTTGTGTTGTCTTGTGGAACATTGATTCTATATTATGACCCAGTTCAGCTGACTTCCCTAAACAAAAGGTTGAGATCAAGCCAAAATTTCTTGCCTGTGTTTTGCAATTAGTTTGTTTGTGTTTCTCAAGATTAAAAAAAAAAGTTGTGAATATTTAGTTTCACATGTTATGCTGAACAAAATGCTCTTAATTTGTTGGAGTCTAAAACTTGTCAATCTAAGAGTTTCTTTTTAAAGAAATAACTTGAATTGGTGTTTAATATGTATGTTCTTCAGGCCATTGGCCTGAAAAGAGACCTGTGACAAAAGGATCTGATGGTAAAAAATGAGTTTGGAAACAGCTACATACTGTTATTCTTTCCTGGAGCACCTAAGTCTGTAATACCACATTAAAGGCATTGAGAGGTCCTGAAATAAGTCTTACTTACCTAATAGATATGAAGTGCTCTCTTGCTATTGTTTTTCTCATGCCAATCCCTATTAACTGAAAATACTGTCTTTTTCATGTGCTTAATTGGCATTTAGATATCTTATCTGGAGAAGTAAGATCTTTTCAGATCCTTTGTAATTAGGCTGTCTGTCCTCATGTACAGTTTTGAACAGAAATGTTCAGAGAGCTTGCAAATTCCCCTGAAGTCCCTGGAAGTGAGAATAAACTGAATGGCAGGATGGGGTAATACCAGCAACTTTCTGACTGCATGTTGTTGGATTTGGACATGCTGAAGCACAGAGTAAGTTGTCCATTTGAGACCGCTGACCACGCAAGGTTTGGCGCTGTCCCAACCACTGCTGACCATGCAGAGCTGGGGAGCCTGGCCAAGCCAGGCTAGTACCTAGAAACAAGAGCAGCAGCCCAGATGTGATGGAGTCCTTTGGTTGGGGAGCTCTTCTGGCGTTTAGGGGCAGACAGCAGAGGAGCTAGGACTGGTGACCATTTTGGGTAGCTGTTCATAGCTACAGGACTAGTGGTGTACCAGGCTGTCTCTTTTTTACCTTCTCCCCTCTCTCCTTCCTTTTGTTTGTTTTTTCATTGAGAGATATTGTATACACACAAGGCCCTGCACATCATGCTATTCAAGTACTCTAACTTGAGCTAAGCCTTCAGTCACTTGGGTCTCTTGTTTTTTTTATTTTTTGCCCATAGCTTTTGGCTGTATCCATCTCATCTTGAACATGTACTTGCAAACAACTCAGTTCCCAGTAATTTAAATTCTAAAAGTAATATATGCCTATTTTAGATAGTTTGGAATATAGAAAAGCCTCCATCTCCCCAGTCATTCCTCAGTCCATCATCTAAAGCGAGCCTTTGTTGCCAGGCACAGCTGGCTCACATCTGTAAGCCTCCATCTCTCCAGTCATTCCTCAGTCCATCATCTAAAGCGAGCCTTTGTTGCCAGGCACAGCTGGCTCACATCTGTAATTCTAGCTACTCAGGAGGCTGAGAGATGAGGATTGAGGTTTGAAACCAGAGCAGGTTGACAAATCCTTGAGATTCTTATCCCAAATAACTTGCACATAGTCAGAAGTGGAAGTTTGGCTCACATGGTAGGGTGCTAGATGTAAGCAAGAGGAAGAGGCCCAGAAGTTCAAGCCTCAATGCCAGCACACATGTACACAAAAAGCCTTTGTTCCAGTTGCTCTATTACTCAGTGGTTGCTTACCACTGGGTAATTTTTTTTTATTGTCGGGGTAATGTACAGAGGGGTTGCAGTTACATTTGTCAGGTAGTAGGAGCATTACTTCTCACATATTGCTATCCCTTCTACCACTAGGTAATTTTTTAATGGTTGAAATCCTGTACACAGTTCTGTCTTGCCTTTTCCTGTCAAGGCATTGAACCATTCCTTTAGCCCTTTCTACTTCATTTTTTTAGATAGGGTCTCTTGCTTTTTGCCTGGATCACTAGTCCTCCAACCTACATTTGTATCTCGTGGATTATAGATACATACCACCACATCTGACTTACTCTTGTTGAAATTGGCCTTCAACCACAATTCTTTCTCTACTTCCCGAGTAGGTGTGATTACAGTTGTGAAGAACCTTATTAATTTTTAAAAATTTTTTTAGAGTTCAGATAGGGTTTCACCCAGTATGTTCCCCAGGCTAGCCTTGTACTTCTGGGCTCAATCAATGCTCCTAAACCAGCTCCCAGAAGGTTCATTCTCCTGAGAAGCTGGAAGGCATGCATGTGCAGCTGCCATCACCAGGATGCCTCTTAACATTTTGTTGTGGATGTCTCCATGTTCTTGCCA
Organism: Megascapheus bottae; assembly: GCF_031878675.1. Taxonomy (NCBI): domain Eukaryota; kingdom Metazoa; phylum Chordata; class Mammalia; order Rodentia; family Geomyidae; genus Megascapheus; species Megascapheus bottae. The sequence goes on from NC_143536.1 coordinate 13,322,053, forward strand.
ATTTATCCCTAAAAATTGATTTTCTTCTAAACCATTTCCATATTCAGTAAGCCAATAAGCTTTATTGGCTTCTAATATATAATGTGTATAACAGCCACTAAGCATGTTCTCTAGAGTGAAGTAAAAGGTAATTTTTATGTTTTAAAATAACAGATTAAAAAAGAAAGCTCTTTATTTTGATGCAATATATACAAAAATTGCCCTTTTACTCATTTTTAAAATATACAATTCAATGACATTAGGACAGAAACAATGTTCAGTAATGGTCATCACTATTTCCAAAATATTTTCGTAACCCCAAATTGAACTCTGAACTTGTTTGAGCAATAACATTCCATCCATCTTTCCCTCCCCTATACCTCTGGTAACCTTCAGTCCCTTCTCTTTCTGAATCTGCCTTTCTAGATATTTCCTACAATGCAATAGGTGACTTTTCGTAGAACTATAAGCAGTTTCCCTCAATTTTTTGTGTTAAAGGACAAAACATAAAATCCCTCTTTTTTGGTGCCAATATTGGGGCTTGAACACAGGTCCTGAGCACTTTTCCTGAGCTCTCTTGCTCAAGACTTCAAGACTACCACTCTACCACTTGAACCACAGCTCCACTTCTGGCTTTCTTGTGCATAATTGGAAGTAAAAGTCTCATGGACTTTTTTCCGTGGGCTGGCTTTGAGCCATGATCCTCAGACCTTAGCCTCCTGAGTAGCTGTGATTACAGGCATGAGGTGCCAGTGCCAGATTCATAAAATCTATTTTTTAAGTGTACAGTTCATTGGTGTTAAGTACTTTCATCTGTTGTGTAACTATCACCACATCTATCTCCAGAACTTGTTGCATTTTGCCACAACTTAAACTTTTCAAAAAGTACTGACTTAAATTATGTGGTATTTCCAGGTGCAAAGAACATCTACTGAGGAAGATTTCGTCTTTGTAGTTTCCAAACCTTTACTAGATTGATCCATATTGAGTGGCTCAGTTTAAAATACTCTTGAGTATCAGATTCGGCAACTTGTACTCATATAGATGCCTAGCCCTGTGCTGAGTAAGGCACCTGGAAGCTGGGACTGGGCATGAGGAAACATGAACAGAGTGCTGGAGGGTGGCTTATTAAGTATGTTGGCTGGGATTGGAAAGCTTTGCCTCTGACTGTGCCTGTGCAAGTGACCTAACTACTCTGGGCCTTAATTTCTCATCTCAAGGGATGCAAATAAAAATACAGTATTTTTGCTGCAAGGAAGGCTGGAGAGACTAAATGAGAAAACAAGAACAAAAAACTGAGGGGCCTGGGAGTTTGGCCTAGTGGTAGAGTGCTTGCCTAGCATGCATGAAGACCTGGATTTGATTCCTCAGTACCACATACATAGAAAAAGCCAGAAGTGGTACTGTGGCTTAAGTGGTAGAGGAAAGCCCAAGGGCAGTGCTCAGGCCCTGAGTTTGTGCCCCAGGATGGACAAAAAAAAAAAAAAAAAAAAAAATCAAAAACAAAAACTTAATAGACTGTTAGCTGATGTTGTTGATAGTATTAAGAACTAAAACAGGGGAAGTCTGACCAGAGTGGATCAAACTCTTCCATTCTAGATTTCCTCTCAACAAATAAGTATACACAGTTAGGATGTCTGGTCTAATCTTTCTTCCAGAAAGGATGCACATTCAAAGAAGTAATTTGTGAATTCCGCAGGGACCTTACTGTGGAGGGGAGAAGGGGCTGATGTTTCTTGAGCACATTACTCTGAACCAGGCATGGTGCTAGCCCCTCACTGCATTCTGTCTTTACTACAGCTATCTTGTGAGGAAGGTAATGGCCCTATTTTCATAGATAAGTAAAACAAAGGCTGAGAGAGGAAATAACTTTTCTGAAGTCATGGAATAAGTGGCAGGACTGCGATTTGAACTCAGAGCTACCTGAGTTGTACCATGCTAGTCATTATACCATACAAGTCTTGTGGTTTGGAGGTGGGGTTTTTTTGTTTGTTTGTTTGTTTGTTTTGGGCAGTACTGGAGTTTGAACTTGTTCTGGTGCTTGCTAGGCAGAGACTCTACCACTTGATCCCTCTTTTACTTTAGTTATTTTTCACATAGGGTCTCACATTTTTGTGCAGAGATGGAGCCTCAGACTAAAAGTTTTCTATCTATAGTCTTTGACAGGAGGACACCCAACTAATTGATTAAGATGGGGTCTTGCTGACCCAGCTGGACTCAAACCATGATCCTTCTAGTTGTTAAGGTTACAGGTATGAGCCACTGTACTATACCTGAATGTTATTCTTTTTTTTTTTTTTTTCCCATGTCTCCCCATTCACAATACAGACCGGGCACAGGGCCGGGGCTGAGGTGTATATGGGGTAGGTTTATTCTGCCTCCTCTTTCTATACAGTCAGTGTAAGAACACAGCCTGTGGTAAGCACCCGGAGGCCCTGCATGCTATTCTTAAAGACAAAAGTTCATGAAAAAGTTAGAGAGCAAGAGTCAAAAATACAAAGCAAGGAAAAGATAACCTCTATAATAATTGATGTTGGGAAGACTTGAGTATCCATATACAGAAAACTAAAACTAAAAGCGAATCCCAGTTTGGCACCATGCACTAGAATCAACTCAAAAGTGAATCAAAGATCTCAACATCAGACCTGAAACTTTGAAATTACTGCAAGAGGGAGTAGGAGAAACACTAGAACTCACAGATTTAGGCAGAAACTTTTTGAAAAGTTTCAAATGGGATTACATTAAAATTTAAAGTTTCTGCACAGCTAAGGACACAGCAGTAAACTAGAAAGACAGCCAACAGACAACAACAAGATATTTACCAGATATATATCTGACAAAAGCCTAATATATAAAATATACAAGGAGCTCAAGAAATCAACACCCAGGAGGAAAACAAGATGATTGGGAGGGGGTGAGGGGAAGGAAATGGGGACAAAAAACGTAAGAAGGGGTATCAGTGTGTGAGAAGTAATGCACCTACTATCAGGCAAATGTAACTGTAACCCCCTCTATACATTACCTCGATAATAAAAACTTTTAAATAATTAAAAGAAATCAACACCCAAAAAAACAGTCACTAAATGAGCAAAGGAGCTAAGGAGAGAGATTTCTCAGAAGAAAAGATAAGAATGGCAAACACAAAGGAAATGCTCGTGATCCCTGGCCATAAAGGAAATGCAAATCAAAACAACTCTGAGATTCCACCTCACCCCAGTTAGGTTGACCAGCATCGTGAATTTGAATGTGGGGGAAAAAAACCCTATTGTACTGTTGATGGGAATGTAAACTAGTATAACCACTCTGGACAGTAGTCTGGAGGTTCCTCAAAAACTAAACATAGATCTTCCATACCACTCCTGGACATCACAAAACATCACAAGTCAGGAAACCAGAGAAAAAGACCAGACTACCCCCAACCCACTATCCCCCATGAAAGAAGCCAATCATCTCTTGGTCATACATTTGAAGGTCAGAGCTCTAAGGGCTAACCTAAGGACTTGAACAGTGTCCAGACAATTTTAAAAAATTGGAGGGGGTAGGGTGGGGTGAGCTCAGAATGTGGCTAGTGGTAGAGTGCTTGCCTAGCATGCAGGAAGCCTTGGGTTTGATTTCTTGGTACCATATACATAGTAAAAGCCAGTCCTGGGGCTTGAACTCAAGCCCTGGCAACTGTCCCTGAGATTTTTTTCCCCATCAAGGCTAGTGCTCTACCACTTTGAATCACAGCTTACTTTTAGCTTTTTTCACACTTAATTGAGGATGAGAATCTCACAGACTTTCGTGCCCATGTTGGGTTCAAATTGTGATCTTCAGATCTCAGCATCATGAGTAGCTAGGATTACAGGTGTAAGCCACCGGCTAATAGCTCTGACTCTCAGATTTATTTTTATTTTTATTGCCAGTTGTGGGGCTTGAACTCTGTGGCCTGGGCATTTTCCCTGAGCTCTTCAGCTCAAGGCTACCACCCTTCCCCTTGAGCCACAGTGCCACTTCTGGTTTCCTGGTGGTTAATTGGGATAAGAGTCTCAACAGACTTTAGTGCCAGGCTGGTTTTGAACTATGATCCTCAGACCTCAGCCTCCTGAGTAGCTAGGATTACAGGCATGAGCCACCAGGCCTGGCTGTGACTCTCGGATTTTAAAGTTGGTTTCTGTGTGTCCCAAGTTCCAATTGGCCTACTCATTTCTTCTCACCCCAGCCTCCAGTGAGTGATGTAGACGTTCATAGAATGTGGGCTCATCACTGCCTACATGTGGTCCGGAGGCACTCTAGACCAGCTCAGATAGGCTCAGGTTGACATAAGAACAAATATGTGCCCACCAGGACAAGAATTTTGTTGGGATTATGTCAGCTAGTTAGCATCCAGATTTTTAATCTCTATTTGTTTTTGGTTTGTTTTTTTTTTCAATCTAGGAGCTTGAACTCTACGCACTGTCCCTATGCTTTTGTACTCAGGCTGGCACTCTACCACTTGAGCCACAGCTCATATGGTTTAATTGGAGATAAGTCTCACAGACTTTACTGCCTGGGCTGGCTTTAAAACACCAGCCTCTGATCTTAGTTTCCTAAGTAGCTAGGATTACAGGTGTGAGCCACTGGTGCCTGGCTCAAATTTGTAATCTGGGTAATGAAGAATAGCACTTCTGGGCACTTCTGTGCATTCTGGTCCAGGAATTCTTTTAAAAACAAACAGAATTCCTGAATTCCTACAGTGTTCTAGAACCTAGGAACGGAACCCCAGAATTCTTCAAAGAGATCTCTTCATGAGGACAAGTTCCTCTGTGGCTCCTTGCAAGGATATTCAGCTCTGTGTTTTCTAGCTTGTCCAGTTCCTGAGAGATTTACCAAAAGTAATGACAGTAAGGATACTGGCTTGGTCACTTTTAGGCTCTGCACTCCTAACCAAAAATCAAGTATTGCAATTCTGCCTTAGTTTCAGCACCATGTTTGTCAGTCTAGACATCTCAAATTGAGAAGTGTTTTTCAGAACTAGATGTGTACTCGTTTCTTAAATGATCAGCAGTATCCCAGATGGGCCAGATGCTGACTGATCTGAGACCTCAGCAAACTTGTTCCCTGCTCCAGTTTGTCTCATTTCTTTGCAGCCACTGGGGGTTGTGGCTGAGGGTTGTGTATTCTGAAGGGCAGGGCTGAAGTTTGCAGTGCCTCTCAGACTTTGTTATATTGGTATTACTCTTTAACTTGTGGTACTGTTTCATACTACAGCTGGGTTTTTGAAACTACATTCATTTTGCTGTATACTCATTTGCTGTGTACTCATTTAAAAGAGCATAAGTTACAGCACTGCACAATGAATTTGAGGGAAAATGAAGCCTAGCTATTCAATTTAGTAAAGCTGCATATTAATGGGGTAATCTGTAAAAGTATAAAGTGCGCTGATGTTGTGTTGGGAAGTCTGTTTGGCACTGTGTGGCAATCTGGCCTTAGGTAAGTCCTCTAATCTCACTGACCTGATGGCCTTATTTGTAAAATGGAGTATCAGAAGCCATGAATGGGCTTTGAAAACTAGAACATAGATCAGGTCAAAGTGCAAAACGGCCATGCACAGTGGCACATGCCTATAGTACCAGCATTCGGGAAACTGAGGTAGGAGGGATCACTTGAGCCCAGAAGTTGGACAACATAGTGACACCTTGTCTCAAAAAAAAAAGACAGGGGGCTGGGAGTTTGGCCTAGTGGTAGAGTGCTTGCCTAGCATGCATGAAGACCCGAGTTTGATTCTTCAGTACCACATACATAGAAAAAGCCGGAAGTGGTGCTGTGGCTGAAGTGGTAGAGCTCTAGCCTTGAGAAAATCCAAGGACAGTGCTCAGGCCCTGAGCTCAAGCCCCAAGACTGGCAAAAAAAAAAAAAAAAAAGACAGGTACACACAATTCACCATAGTGAAGTTGCTATATAGTCAAGTCAAAGTCTTTCAGGACAGGATGGCAGCCTAGATATATTCAGGGCCTGTTTCCCTTTTGCTCTATCCATTTTTTTTGCCAGTCCTGGGGCTTGAACTCAGGGCCTAAGCACTGTCCTTTGGGCTTTCTCAAGGCTAGAGCTCTACCGCTTGAGCCATAGCACCACTTCTAGCTTTTTTCTATGTATGTGCTACCGAGGAATCAAACCCGGATCTTCATGGATGCTAAGCAAGCACTCTACCACTATGCCAAACTCTTGGCCCCTCTATACAATTCTTAAGCCGACTAGCACCCTTTATTCTCTAGCCACTAGCCTAGTCCATTGGGCCTATAAAGGCTATAGCCACATTCTTTTGTTCTGTAGGCACTCAGTAGTAGTAGGTGCTCTCACATTCCCTGGGGAAGCTACTCATCTCTTCCATGCCATCCTGGTGTAGCAAGGTCCTGCTCAGGATCAGGGAGGAGGTAAGAAGAGTCCGTGTGTGTGTGTGTGTGTGTGTGTGTGTGTGTGTGTGTGTGTGTGTAACTCACAGTCATTGGCTATGTGCAGAGAGGTTGTGAGTGGTTGGTTTAGCCAGAACCCAGAAACGCATGCCTGCACCCACCCCCACAGCAGATGTTGCAGTGCCTACTTCTGAGGCCTTCCAGCCTGGGGAAGGAACCATAGGGTCAGGTCAATCTTGATTTGAGACCTATAAACCAATCCCAGTATCCTGCTGCAAATGCCAAGCCAACCTGTTACTATCTCCTGGCTGTTCTTGCCCACCACATCCTATCAACCTCATTTTTCCATTATTCCTGGGTATGGGAGTACGGGAGGTACAGAATCTCGCAGGCTGTCCGGGTAGGGTGGTGGACCATTCTATGTGGTGACAGCCCCTTTCCACTTTGGTATGTCATCCTGGTTCTCAGTATCCCTAATAGGGCTCACCTTTAGAGGAGCCAAGAAATTTAAGCCGTAGCCAGTCAATAGCAGAGAGGACCTGAACTCAGAAAACTGGAACAATGGCAAAGGGTTTTGTTGGGTTTTGTTTTGTTTTTGTTTTTTGTCAGTTGTGGGGCTTGAACTCTGGGCCTGGGTGCTGTCCCTGAAATCTTCAGCTTAAGGCTAGCACTGCCACTGAACCACAGCACCATTTCTGGTTTTCTGGTGGTTAATCAGAAATAAGAGTCTCACAGACTTTTGTGCCCAGGCTGGCTTTGAGCCTCAGTCCTCAGATCTTAGCCTCCTGAGTAGCTAGAATTACAGGTGTGAGCCAGTGGTGCCTGGCTGGAAAGTTTTTTGTTGTTGTTTTTTAAACTATATGATTACTGTTTGATTTAAAAAGTATTTATGAAAGTATCAGCTTCGTAAACTTAAACAACTTAGAAACCATGTCATTAAGATACTTTCATAAACATACATGCAGATATATGTATTTATAAAATATTTATAGCTGGGCTGTGGTGGCTCACACTTGTAATCCTATCTACTCAGGAGGCTGAGATCTGAGGTTCTCAGTTTGAAGCCAGCCCAGGCAGAAAAGTCTGTGAGACTCTTATCTCCAATTAATGACACACACACCTAGTAACATGGTCCAGGTGTAGAGTGGTAGAGTGCCTAGAGTGCCTAGACAATGCCCGGGCCCTGAGTTCAAGCCCTAGGACTGGCAAAAATAAAAATTAAAAAAGTAACTTGTTTGTTATGAAACATTAAAGCAGTATAAGAATATAAAAATTTAGAGCTCCCTGGTCCTCACAATATCAAAAATAACTATTATCAATCGTTTGTTTATGAATTCTAGACATTAGTGTGCGTGCGCGCGCACATACACACACAACACACATATACACTTTATGTGCTTTGTATTTACCCAAATAAGTTAACAAACTTCTTGCAACTTGACCTTTTAAAAGAATACATTTTATCCTGGAAAACATACAGGAACATAGACTAGTGCATAAATAGTGGATGCAACTATCCAGCTCCAACAGCCAACTTCCTTGTTCTTTTTTTATTTTTTGTCAGTCCTGGGGCTTGAACTCAGGGCCTGAGCACTGTCCTTGGGCTTTCTCAAGGCTAGAGCTCTACCACTTGAGCCACAGCAGTACTTCCAGCTTTTTCTGTATATGTGGTACTGAGGAGTCAACAAACCCGGGCCTCCATACATGCTAGGTAAGCACTCTACCGCTAAGCCCTTCCTTATTCTTATGTTTTGTCTTTGCACTTTCATTTTTCCTCTCCAGAATATTTAAAAGCAAATCTCAAATGTGGACTACACCTTCATACTTCTATATATGTCTTGAACAGAGATTTTTTTTAAGTTAAATAATACCATATTTATACTCAACAGAATTAACAAGAACTCTGTCAAGGGGAAAAGTAGAAAACAACCAGAACAGCATTGGTTTGAAACACTTAAGATGGATAGGGAGGTAACTGCTAATTAGATCTATCACTTCTATCACTGAATCTTTGAACAAGGCTGGACCTACTGCCAGATGGAGGTTGACCTTTCAGATATTGACTTCTACTGACAGTTTTTTGTTTTTGTTTTTTGCCAGTCCTGGGCTTCAGCTCAGGGCCTGAGCACTGTCCTTGGACTTTCTCAAGGATAGAGCTCTACCACTTGAGCCTCAGCACCACTTCTGGCTTTTTTCTATGTATGTGGTACCGAGGAATCGAACCCGGGTCTTCATGCATGCTAGGCAAGCATTTTAACCACTAGGCCAAACTCCCGGCCCCCTACTGACAGTTTTGTACACAGGGCTCTTTTCACGAAATTAGCCAGAGATGTTATAAGACAGCTAAATCTCTGCCAGCGCCAGTCACAATTCCTGACTAATGGTAATGATATAAGTTTCAATCCCTGTGCAGTTTAAAGCTATAAATTCAGTGCCAATTGTAAAACCTTGGGGGTACTTTTTCAAGACTACTTGAATCTGTCTTTTCCTAGATTATAATCCTAATTAGCCTTAAATAAATGTACTTTTCTCTATTGTCAATGAGATCAGTTGCCAGTTCCTTAAATATCAGCAATATAGAAGCTAAACCCAGTTTTTGTCACTTGTTTTATTCAGTTCCTAGCCGATTTGTCTGCATCTGCATCTAGTAAAATCTCCATACTATAATAATTGGTATGCCTCATTATTTCAATCTGTAACTTTGAGTTTCACCCATGTTATTTTCTTTTTGGTGAACACTAATTCATTTTTGTGGCTTATTTAAAAGTCTTATGTGGGGCCTGGAGTTTGACCTAGTGATAAGAGTGCTTGCCTAGTATGCACAAAGTGCTCAAGCCCTGACTGGCCAAAAAAAAAAAAGTTTTATGTGTGTGGCAGCTGGCAGGTAGAGAGAAAAGAGCTCTATAGGCATCCGAGAATGCTCAGTCTTTCTACATGCATGTCAGTGCTGAATTCACATTTGCTTTTACTATAGCCAAGCACAATTGTTTGCTTGGAAAAAAGAAACAGACCTGGAGAAAACAAAGGTGCTTTTGCCAGTATTCTTCTATTGCCTTTGACAGGCTTTGAGATTTCTAAGGGGAATCATTATAAATGGGATCAGATAATTCATTTATGGTGTGTGCAAATAGAATTTAAAGATACAACCAACACTGAAAGCAAGTTTTTTTTTCCTCAGGGCCAGCATTTGAAGGACAAAGAGTAAAATATTCTTTCTTTTTTCTTTTTTTAGGGGGGTGGTCTTGGGGCTTGAACTCTGCCTGGGAGCTGTCCCTGAGCTCATCAGCTCTAGGCTACTGCCCTACTCTTGAGCCAAGCCCCACTTCCCCTTTTCTAGTGGTTAATTGAAGGTAAGAGTCTCAGATTCTTTTGTGCGGGGGAATGGCTTTGAACCTTGATCCTCAGATCTCAGCCTCCTGAGTAGCTAGGATTACAGATATGAGCTATCGTCCCTAGCTAGTAAAACATTCTTCAAGAGCAAATCATCAAGAAAGATTTTCTTTGTACTCTTTAATGTCCTTGCAGAAAATATTAGGTGTATTGGTTAAGTTTATATTTCATAGATACATGGATATAACCTTCAGTTTATGGTCGGGGAAATCCATCAAGAGTGTAATCGAAGCTCTGGCTAAAATTCTATATTATCTGAGTGACTATACAAAGGTCCACCTTACTTCTGGCAGCAGAAGATATAGGGTATTTCTATATCTTATATAGAGTGATAGACAAACTACAAATTACCAAATATAGTCTCATAATTCTAAAAATGAGCTGTGCGATGTCTTATTGGCACTCTACCACAGAGTGAGCTTAATTAGCAATATCAATTAAAATTTTTTAGTTTCTTAAATTTTAAGTCAGGAAAGTAATGTTCAACAAATACAATCATAACAACTTCATCTTAACATAATTATCTTTGTGATTCTTTTAAGGAAACTAACAGATTTAAGTTGTAGGTAATAAAATAGAATTAATAATTAAACATTAATTATACATGATCATTTTATGTATGTAGCAACCTTAATTGGCAGAATGTCGACTAGTTCCTTGCATTTTTTTTCTTTACTTAGTCTAGTTCAATTATTAAAGTTGCTACTTTGTAAGCCTAGTTCAAAAGGACAAATAGTGCATATTTTCTCCTATTTACATGATTCTATAAATGGACACAAGTGTAAAATACACATGAACATAATGTGGAGAGAATCCCAGAACATACACAATGACAAAAGAAGAGGGTGAATATGATGAAGTACTTTAATAAATATTATAGTGAAACCCTCTGAACACTTTAAAGAAAAATTGTAGGAGAGAGATTTGACCAAATTACACTATGTAATTTAGTATGTGTGTTTATAGACACATAACGAAGAAACTTTTGTGTAATTAACATATGTTCATAAAAATAAAATTTGTATTTTGTGTCAAAAAAAAGTCTCAGCTGGGCATGGTGGCTCATACCTGTAATCCTAGCTACTCAGGAGGCTGAGATCTGAGGATCAGGGTTCAAAGCCAGCCCAGGCATTAAAGGACCTGAGACTTTTATCTCCAATTAATCTCTAGAATATGGGAAGTGGGGCTTGGCTCAAGGGTTGGGCAATAGCCTTGAGCTGAAGAGCTCAGAGACAGCACCCAGGCTAATTTCAAGCCCCATGACCCGCCCCACACACAAAGTTCCTTTGGCCAGGAGTGTAGCCTAGAGTGCTTGCCTAAGATGCACAAAGCCCTGGATTCGATTCCTCAGTACCACATACACAGAAAAAGCCAGAAATGGTGCTGTGGCTCAAGTGCCAGATCACTAGCCTCAAGCAAAAAAGTATCTAAGGACAGTGCCCAGACCCTGAGTCCAAGTCCCATAATTGGCAAAAAAAAAAAAAAGGGGGGGGGGCAGGTGTTTGTCCTAGTGGTAGAATGCTTGCCTAGCATGCACAAAGACCCGGGTTCAATTCCTAGGTACCACATACATAGAAAAAGCCAGAAGTGGTGCTGTGGCTCAAGTGGTAGAGCTCTAGCCTTGAGAAAGTCCAAGGACAGTGCTCAGGTCCTGAGTTCAGTCCCTAGGACTGGCAAAAAATAGTCTTGTGTTTTAGCCAGGCATGGTAGTGTGTGCCTAATAAACCCAGCACTCAGAAGGCAGAGCCAAGGGAATTGTGAGTTGCAGGGACCCCTGGCTCCAGAGCAGATCTGTCTCCATAATGAATAAGTCTGTTTTCCAGCAGAGATGCTTCATTGGTAATGCTGTGTACATTGTATTGCATCACTATAGGATCTGTTGTTAAGATTGATAGATGGCATCTTTCCTCATCTGTTTACCTGGTTGGGGAGTGTTTTGTTTGGGTTTTGTTTGAGATATACAAGACTATGTGTATGCCAGGCCAGCCTCAAACTTTATATCCTCCTGCTTCAGCCTCCAGAATGTTGATTTGGCAGGTATGTGTCCTGTACTTGGCAAGTTTCTTCGTTTTTCTTTTAAAGGATAGGAAAGTTTATTAGGAAAAGAATACACTTTCAATAGACTGAAAGTAGGTCATCTTTAGAATGAAAATAACCTAGTTCTAGATCTGAAAAGTTGGGGACAGGGAAGCACTTAAGCTAGAAATACAGCTCAGAGGTAGAGTGCTTACCATCCTGTATGAGGCCCTGGGTTTGATCATCAGGGGATCCACAAAGGGGAAGAAAGAAAGAAAAAAACTTCATTCAAATACTTAGGTATATAATGACTAGAAAAGCAGACTCTGTCGTTAGAGGACAAGAGCAGATATATATGGAGGAAAAAGTTTGGTCAGAGAGAAGGTGGTGGAGCTGAGTGAGAGCGGCAATCCACTCATGATGCCAGAAGCCAGCCCTTCTGGGACTGCACACAAAATGATGTAACTAAGTGAAAAAGTGATAGAGAGCGGCCTCCTCTCTCTGCTCAAATCACTAAGCTGCTGTTGTAGTGAGAGACACTCCTAGCATCAAGCTCCAAAGCTGCCCTGTGAAAATTCAGTAGAAGACCTCTTGGACTGAGGAAAACTGGTCCTCATCTCTTTGTACTTGGGAAGCTGAAATCAGAGTGATCTACAGGTGTTCTGGTGGTGAGTCCTCGATTTGTGAAGGAGCTGTCTGCTTTGGGGGCAGTGAGTGAGATCACCTGGAACAGTACAATCTAAGCTAGAACATAAGGGGCACCTAGGAAACTATGTTGTTCGGGGCCTCGTTTTGCGGATAAGAAGAATGGGCAGGGAAGGGGAAGTTAATTCCTCCCAGCAATCTGGAGGCTGGGCAAGGACAGCATCCAAGCCTTCTGTTCTCTGTGGTAGCCAGACATAGTAGCCATTTCCTTCCTTTGCAGTCTCTGAGGTGATGAGGATGACTGTCAGAGTTCTGACAGGTACTTAATGTATTTCTAGGTATCCCTCTATTGACCTCATCCTCCTGGTTCTTCCCTGGCTGGATTCAACAGTGCTGTGTTTCGCTGCCATTTGGTGGCTAGCTTGCTCTGTGGTGGTAAAGTGGGTGTTGTTGTTTGTTGTTTTCAGTTTTGGTGCCAGCCCTGGGACTTGAACTCAGGTCGCTGTCTCTGAGTTTTTTGCTCAAGGCTAGTGCTCTTCCACTTGAGCCAGAACTCCATTTCTAGTTTTATTGGCAACTAATTAGAGATAGCTTTAAGCCATTATCCTCAGCTCTCAGCCTCCTGAATAACTAGGATTACATACAGGCAGGAGCCAATAGTGTATTGCCATAGTCAAATGGGTGAAATACAAATGAGGCCTGGTCTGAGTTCCCTGTGAGTCAGCTAGCCAATATAACTCAGGCTGCACTGCCAGGAGAGATTGGATCTAACCAGGATTGCCAGACCATAGCATGAGTGCACAGATGACTTCAGATAGTATGACAACAAACAACTCTTCCTTCATTCCATATGTATTTTTATCTTTCACTTATAGTGAATAATACTGATTTTCCCTTTAGAGCAAAAACATAAGCTTCGTCTTTAAATGTGTTGAGGATAAGATGTTGACATATTTAGGCAAAATGGCAGAAGGAGGCATGTGAAAGATTTCAGTGAGGAAAGCCATCATCTGATTCCACCTAGCTTCCTTTCACAGTTCCAGGAATTGCTTTATATTCTGCCATTTACCAGTCACCGTCTTGAGCAGATAGATTTCCTTTCTAACTAACACAGAGGCTGTCCAAAGTGAGAGGACAGCCTGAAAGTTTATCTTAGTTGAGCATATATTTTATTTTGGGGTTCGTTATTACCCAAGAATATGAAGACAAGACGTCTTCCATTGGAACCTTCTGGAGACTGCTCATGGGTACTATTCCTATAGCTGTTGTTCTTGCAGCTCCCTGGGAAGTCTGTTCAAGGGTTCAGAAGCTTCTGGAACTGGGAGAAGATGCGGGTATTGGCATAGAATCTAGGGGAAGTATGCTGCAGAAATGAGCGATTGAGGGCTTTCTGCCTTTCAGGATTTTTCTGGAAGAATCTTCACTGAGCGCTTCACTGACAGCCAAGGATGGCAAGCAAGGGGCCCTCGGCCTCTGCATCCCCTGAGAACTCGAGTGCAGGGGGACCCAGTGGGAGCAGCAATGGCACTGGTGAAAGTGGAGGACAGGACAGCACCTTCGAGTGCAACATATGCCTGGACACTGCCAAGGACGCTGTCATCAGCCTGTGTGGCCACCTCTTCTGGTCAGTATTCCTGCAGCTATCCTGGAAGACACATGGGCAGCTTTGTGTCTACCTTGTTTCAAGGCCAGAGATCTGGGTTCCCATCCCCGTAACACTGAACAAGTCCTGTCTCTAACCTGAGCCTCTTCCGTCTCTCCAGTAAGAGTCTTAACTATTAGTGAGCATTTACTACCTCCCCCTTGCTGTGTTGAGTCTAGAGGCAGTGTAGCCTAATGATTATGAGACTGGACTATGGAGTCAGACTGTCCCTGCCACTTCCCTACTGGATGACTTTAGACAGGGTGCTTACATAATACACTGTCCCACTTGTAGGGTTGCTTCCTATATGTAATACCCCAAAACATATAAAAAGCTTGAAAGGGCACATGGCATACAGCAGATACTGTGTGTTAGCTACAACCACAATTGTCACTATAGTTTATGAATATGTGTATATATCAAATGAAGTGGCAGGGACTGCGTCCTCACCAACTCCATGGTTACAGCCAGCCCTGGCTGGCTCTTGAGAACCTATGTAGAAGTTAAGTTTGTTTCTTTTCTATTGAGATTTTGAACTGAATCTTGAAGAGTAGGGAATCTTTAAAATAGAAGAGAGGGAGTAGCAGGTAAGGTGAAGGGTAGGTTTGTCTGAGGACTAGTCTTGGGCACTCTTGGGCTCACCTGAGCCCTGAGGTTACTATATGCCCCTTCACTGCATCCTGAATGAGAGGTGGGTGTGTAAAGACACAAGAATACTTGTGGAGGGTTGGCCCAGGTTATTAAACCCTAACTTAACTAAAAGGACATAGAGGTAATTTTCATTTTAAGAAGAAAATGATCCAGAGTTGATAACAATGTGAAGATAAATTTATTAGTATATTAAGAGAATAGGGCAGAGATTTTTGTTCCTGGGGAGCTTTCCCCCTAATAGTTGCTGTTATATGAAGAAATTACTGTGATCAACCCTATCCTAGAGCCTGGGGCTTCTTCAGGGCATCATAAAGCTAGGTCTTGAAATGAGTGACAAGGTTAAGAATTAGAAGACTAGGTACCATTGGAAAGAACACAGATTGTAAAATGAAACACATACTTCCAGTCTGAGTGATGTCTTTTAGCAATTCTGTTTTCTCATCTATGGAGTAGAAATCATTGTACTTCCTGGTAACCATTCAGTGACATTAGCAGATGAAAATCTTTCTAGTCATCACCTAGCATACTAGTTGCCTAATAAATCAGAAGAATCCCCACCATTGTTCAGTTCCTGAACTTTCCTCTGAGAGTCATTCATCTCTACTTCTCCCCCCTCAGCCTTTAAGGAAAACTGCCAGTGGAGGTCTGTCATAACATGGGGTACCTCCCACTGCCTTCCAGTGACATTCTGGGTCCATGTGGGAGTCAGATATGAGGTATCTGTTGTATCTAGAAAGATTGTATATCTGGGCTATGAAGCTAACCTGGCTAAGAAATTTGGAAAGGAACTATCCCTGAGTTCAAGATTTCCACAGTAAGAGTAGACTGATGGTGTGTGAAAGAAAACAAAACACTTCTGCATTATCTATTGTCCTGGTAGATAGAAACAGTAAATACTTGTTGAATGAATGAACGTAAAGAAGTACTAAAAAAGTATATACAACTCTGGAGTTGTATACTTTAAGTTCTGTGTCACTTTCTTGTATGCACTGCTAGGTTTTTGAAAGAGCAGTTAACTGGAATTGCAGAGACTTGGTTTTTCACCCAGTGCAAGCAGATGATTGTTTCTGAGCCTGAGTTTCATTCTTCAAAAATTAAAAACATTGAGCAACAACAAAACAGGATAATAAAAGAAAACATGTGGCAGAAGCTCAGTACGCTGAAAGTAGTCCTTTCTGCCAAGAAGTCCCCTGTCCTTGCCCCCTTCCTTTCCATTACTTAAAGAACAGAACTGAGCTTTCGAGCTGTTCCTGCTAGGATTGCTCCCAAGGTTGAGGACAGCCTGAACATTTTGTGAAACTGGGTCTGCCTACCTGGGAGTCCACACATCTCTTTGAACTCAAGGAACCCATCTGCTTCAGGCATATGACAGGCTGAGTGTGTGTGCATGCATGTGTCTACTGCATGACAAAGCTCCTGTGAATCCTCATGCCAAGAGTACTTAACTTTTATATTGGATTCTCAAAGGCTACTTATTGATAAGTGGAGTGTGAGTGGTTTGGCCCTGGGAATCTGCGCATGTAGCAGGATGCCAGGAGTGAAAACAAGACTTATAGCTGAACTATCTTGTTTTTCTTGTGATTTTAGCTCAGTAGTTCTGCAGCTCCTCATTGGAACCACAATATTCCAATTTTCCCATTCTAATGCCCCTCCCCCTACTTATTCCTCAAGTGTTCCTGCTAATAAAAACATTTTTTTTTCCTTTCTCTTCCTTGATCTCTCCTTGCCCGGGGGACTCACAGTTGGCCATGTTTACATCAGGTAAGATGCATTTCATTTTACTCTGTCTTTCATCAGCTGTAGTTGCACAAGACAGCCCTAGTCTCAAGAGACTTCGGTCAGAAGCTGCAATCTCCCTGTACCTGGACTCATTTGTGTACTAATTCTTTTTAAAGACCTGCTCAGTGACAGGCACTTGATGTAATAAGAGGGTCACTCTGGTACCTGAGTTGGTCCTGACTCTGCTACTGGTAGACATCTTGGCTTTCTTCAACCACTACTCTCTCTGTCATAATTCCTTATTTGTAAATTGGTCTGGATTTGTTAATATGTTAACTCCTACATATTTGTAAGATTCTGTAACTATAGACAGCATCTCCTCTCATAT
The DNA here is from genome assembly GCF_031878675.1 of Megascapheus bottae. NCBI lineage: Eukaryota > Metazoa > Chordata > Mammalia > Rodentia > Geomyidae > Megascapheus > Megascapheus bottae. Next base: position 13,338,854 of record NC_143536.1, read on the forward strand.
CAGTGTTCTCCCCACATATTCAGAAAGATCTTCAACGTGTTAAGAAGAAAGGAACTTTTTTTTTGTATCAATAGACTTTATATAAGCAAAAAAACACTCCACTTTCCCAGTTTTGGCTTATTATGAAAACCAGTTGGCAGGATCCAGACTAGCATTCACAGCTGGGTATGAATAATCACTGCCAGCAGCCAGGGTTGTTGGCAGTAGAGTGCTATCCTTATAGCAATGTAGGGAAAGGACAAGTTATAGAATTGCAGGAGCCTCAGAGTATGGATGGGGGAGAGAAGGGGAGCTATGAATGAGCATTCTGACCTGGAGTGAGAAAGGAGCCAAATGTTTTCCATGAGGTCAAGAAGGATACTTAATATTTTGAAGCCACTATCAGATAAAGAAGGCCACTGCTCTGTATCCCCAAAGTCTTAGGTCCACCTTTATATAAACCTTGAATCTTTGGATACAGTTTATGTTCTAAAATAAATATTGAGGGTCTGAGGGTACAGCTTAGTGGTACCAGTATTTAGAATGTGCAAGACCCTGGGTTTGATTGCTTACACCAAAAATAAATCAAAATTGAGAAAATACACATGTGAAATTATCCATTGTTTATGAAGGCATTATATAAAGGTATAGCATAGTTTTAATCATCTTGTGTTTGTTTTTAAGGAAGTTAAGTAAATTTGGTTGGTTGGTTGGTTTTATTTATAGCCCTAGGGATTGAACTCAGAGTGTTGTGCTTGCTAGACAGGTGCTGTACCCTTTGAGCCACTCTGCCAGGCCCTTTGGCATTCATGTTGTGTGTTTGTGTATATGTACATGCACATTCATTCATATGAATGCATGCATACATGTATGTACCAGTACCATAGCTTAAACTGAAGACTTCAGTTCTTGCTCAGCTGTACTCTACCACTTGATCGAGGCCTCTCGTCTGGTTTTTTTGCTGGTTGGTTTAGAGATAGAGTCTCACAGGCTTTTCTGCTCAGGCTGGCTTTGAACCATATTTTTCCAACTTTTAGCCTCCTGAGTAGTTAGGATTATAGGTGTGAGCCACCTGTAATGCTGCAATACCCCACTGCATCTGTTTTCAGGTTAGATCTCCCTTTATGCCTATATTTGCCTAGACTTCAATCCTCCTTTTACTTCCCCTGAGATAACAGCACATGGTACTACAGCCAGCTATTGGTTGAGGTGGGCTCTTAAGAATTTTTATGCCTAATGGGTGCGGGCGCAGGCAGGGGCATGGTAGCTCACACCTGTAATCCTAGCTATTCAGGACACTAAGATCTGAGGATCAAGGTTCAAAGCCAGCCCAGGCACAAAAGGACCTGAGACTCTTATCGTTCCAAATAAACTCTAGAAAAAGGGAAGTGGGACTTGGCTCAAGGGTAGGGCAGTAGCCTTGAGCTGAAGAGCTCAGGGACAATGCCCAGGCCTAGTTCAATCCCCATCACGTGCGCGCTCACCACACACACACACACACACACACACACACACACCACAAGAATTTTTATGCCTGTGGCTGGGAGTTTGACCTAGTGGTAGAGTGCTTGCCTAGCATATACAAAGACCCGGGTTCAATTCCTCAGTACCATATATATAGAGGAAAAAAAAAAAAAGCTGGACGTGGTGCTATAGCTCAAGTGGTAGTGCTCTAGCCTTTCTCAAAGACAGTGCTCAGGCCCTGAGCTCAAGCCCAGGACTGGGAAATTTAAAAAAAAAAAAAAAAAAAGAATTTTTATGCCTGTGATCCCGCAATCTTTTATCTTCCAAGTAGCTAATGACAGGCTTAAAACACTGTACCTAGTTTAATCAAAATGTTTCCAATATAACTACAAAACCCTACGCAGAATTCTTTCTGGTGGTTTGGGGGTGGGGAGGGGAGGGGAGGGGGTAGAGAAGAGTTTAGTTTAAAAAAAAAATCAAAACAAATGGGACCGGGAGTGTAGCTTAGTGGTAGAGTTCTTGCCTAGCATGTATGAAGCCCCAGTTTCGATTCCTTGGTACCACATACACAGAAACAGCCAAAGTGGTGCTGTGGCTCAAGTGCTAGAGTGGTAGCCATGAGCTCATGAGTGCTAGAGTGGTAGCCTTGAGCCATGGGCTCAAGGACAGTGCCCAGGCCCTGAGTTCAAGCCCTCGGATTAGGGGGGAGAAAATTAAAGAGAGCTCCTGCAAAACAATCAGACTTAGTTAATGTGAATAATGTCCTTTACCACATAGTAAATAATCATAAAATTATCAGCTTTTGTTTAGGTCCTGATAGGGGAACTACACTATTGTTGAGGACATGTTGTTAAAAGAGAAAAATCACAGAAAGAAAAACTTGATTTACATAAGGATAATACAATTGCTCCTTTGGGGAAAAAATTTCCAAGTTTGTTAAACTCCTACTGGCAGTCTGATCTGAGGTTTGAAAGCCCCAGGCTTGTAGCTCCATCTTGCTATGTGGTTAGTAGCCCCTTGAGAGAAAGCATTAAGGAGCTTGTTTAATTATGTGTTACCTAAAGACAGTTTTGATTTCACCACTAGTAAATATTTATTGAGTGCTAGAGGCAAGAGTCAGTTTCCTGCTCGTGAATTCTTAGGCATCTTTTCCTATTCCCCTACTTGTTGCCTCTGACTGAGGATTCTGGGGTAGCCATGGGCCTTCCTTGAATTTTTCTTTCTTGTTTTCAGTGGTTGGAGACCAGACCTAACAGGCAAGTCTGTCCAGTTTGCAAAGCTGGCATCAGCCGAGACAAAGTCATTCCTCTCTATGGCAGGGGTAGCACTGGGCAGCAGGACCCCAGGTAAGATCCTGAAGCACATTGCACACTCACTTCTGCTCTTGCTTGGTACTTAATGATTGCCCACTCACTTTGGAGACAGTGTGATCCCAATGACAGCTAGCCAGGAAGGATGATGGGGGGTAGGAGGGATGGGAAAGGAGCCAAGTTGCTTCTTGTTGGACTGTCATAATAGTACCTACTATACAAGATGATCTACTAGCAGGCAGGCAGTGTGCTGGGCTGCAGAATGCTCAAGACCACGTCACCATTGCATGTGCCAAGTGCTGTGAGAGAGGACTGGTGTATTAGCAGAGTCTCCAGGGAGTGGGCTCACCAATAGTGATGTAGAAAATGTGGCGTGATAGGGAGCCAAAACTCTGGATGGCTCTTTGGGGTGTGGGATTTTAGAATTGGAGTTGTAGGTGAGCCTGGCCTCCTCCAAGCAAAAGTACTAAGGTCCTTAATGCTCTGGTACCCCCCAACCTCTCCAGAAGCATCTTTTCCCTTCTCCCACCCGACTCCAGCATGCCCTATACACCACCTGTACTGAACTTGTTTTTAAGGGCTTGCCCTTTCCTGTTTGCCAGCCTTTGTTCTATGCTCTGCCTTCCGCAATCATGCTCAGACAACCACTGCATCCCCACCCTTCCTTCTCTAACTTCTGCCTGTCTTTTATGGGAGCCCTAAAGTCACAGCTTTGATAGTCTTTTCTTGCTCTCACCCAGGTTCCCCCCTGATTATGCTAAACCTTTCCAACTACTGGCTGATGGGTAACAAGCTCTCAGCTGAGCATTAATGAAATGTGTGATGGGAGTGCTTGAGGTACTGGCCCAGAAGTAATGGGAAGTAAGGCTGAGGTAGATGAGAGACACCCTAAATCTCCATCATTTCAGCTAACTACCTTCTGCTTCCCTTGGAACTTCGGATTTCCTGGTGTCTGTGAGCAGGGAAGGAAGATGGGAAGGCAACTCCATCTCTCAGTCTGGGTCCGGATCTCAGTTGCAGGAATTAGGCTATGATATAGAGCTGATGAATATCTTGTAATAAGATCCCCCCACCCCAGTTCCTTTATATGATGTTGGGAAAAACAATTGCATATAAAACGACGAATTCGTTTTGGGTTTAATTTTGGTTTAATTAATAAGTATATGTATGACAAGAAAGCGCTTCACCCCTCCCAGGCAGCAGCTCCAAACATTCTGTGGTAGACTTATTTCATACCATTTCCTTTCAGGGAGAAGACCCCACCTCGTCCCCAAGGCCAAAGGCCAGAGCCAGAGAATAGAGGGGTAAGCAACATTCTAGAAGCTTCTAGAAATAAGCCTTCTAGAAGTTTCCCTTTTAACACATGACCATAAGGAAATATATAAAATATAAAAAGAAAAAAATTAGAAGAAATTACTTACAGCCATACCATCCAGAGATAACCACAGGAAACATTCTGACATTCCTTCCTCCCCCGACCCCATCTCTTCTCTCTCTTTTCTCATTCTCTTACCAAGAGTAATATTTAGCTCATGACTTAAGCCTTTATTTTTGTGTGTGTGTGTGTTGGTCCTGAGGCTTGAACTGGGCACTGTCTGAGTTTTTTGTTTTTTTTTTTCCTCAAGACCAGTGTTCTATCACTTGAGTCACAGCTCTACTTCCATTTTTTTATGAGTCTCACAGTCTTTCCTGCTAAGCCTAGCTTTGAACCATGATTATCAGACTTCTGCCTTCTGATTAGTCAGGAGTACAGGCATGAGCCACCAATGCCTGGCTTCCTGTGTTTGTGTATATGTGCCAGTACTGGGACTTGAACTCAAGGCCTGAGTACTGTCCCTTAGCCTTTCTGCTCAAGCCACAGCTCCACTTTAGCTTTTTGGTGGCTAACTGGGGATAAGAGTCTCACAGACTTTACCATCTAGATTGGCTTTGAATACTGATCTTTACTCAGACTTCAGCTTCCCAAGTAACTAGGATTATAAGCATGAGCTACAGATGCCTGGCATATATATATTTTTTCCAATCCTGGGGCTTGAACTCAGGGCTTGAGCACTAAGCACTGTCCTTGGACACTTTTTGCTCAAGGCTAGCACTCTGCCACTTAAGCTACAGCACCACTTCTGGCTTTTTCTTTGTATATGGTTCTGGGAAATTGAACCCAGTATTTGTGCATGCTAGGAAAGCATGCTACCACTAGGCCATGCTCCTGGCCCCCTATTTCTATAATTTTTAAAAAATAATATGTGGCTCCTATTTTGTAACTTTTTTTTTTTTTTTTTGTCCATCTTGGGGCTTGAACTCTGGACCTGGGCATTATCCTTGAGCTCTTCAACTCAAGGCTAGCGCTGTACCACTTGAGCCACTTCTGGTTTTCTGGTGCTTATTTGGAAATAAGAATCTCACAGACTTTCCTGACCTGGCTGGCTTTGAACCACAATCCTCAGATCTCAGTCTCCTGAGTAGCTAGAATTACAGGCATGAGCCAGGGGTGCCCAGCCCTGTTTTGTAACTTTTAAGATTTTTCTTCTATTCTACAAATAGGAAGTCCCTTCTGCGTGCTACTCATTATTTCAGACAGAGGTGATTTATCAGCGATACTCTCTGCCCTGATAGAGGTCAGGGCACTTACAGTAAAGACATTCAGCAATACAGCTTAAGATGTTACTGCAGATATATTGCCAAACATATTTTATTTAATGGTTAGTGTTCAGCTGTGTGGACGTAACATAATTTATGTAACTAAGCCATCAAAGGATATTTAGCAGCTGATTTGTCCCCCGACCTTTGGTGGTATGGTGGTTTGGGCCTCTCATTTGCTAAGCAAGCTCTTTACCGTAGAGCCATACCTTCAGCCTTTTTTCTTAATTGAACAAAGACACTTCTTTCCTTAGAATAAGATTTTAGAGTCAAGGGTTTGGATACAAATTGAGAGTCTTTTTGTCTGTTTGAATGATTATTATATGAGCAGATCTATATTTTAAGAGCTTTATGTGTATGATCTCATTTAAGACATACCATTCAAAAGAGGAAACTGAGGTGCAGATAAAATGAAACACCTTATGCAAGGCCAAAGATCTGGGTGATAAGGGAATCCCTGCTCTTGATTACCAGATAGAAGCCATTAAACCCTCTCAGGCTGTGGTTACATTGGCAATTAACAGAAACCAGAAGCTCAAAGAAGCCAGAGGTTCTGGCCTTGATCCCCACACCATAGTTCCAGCATTCATATCTGTAGCTGTTTGTAATATCTTTTGCATATTCTGCCTCAGGAAAATAAACGCAGTAAGTAAGGACTTTATAGGATCATATAGATACTGCTAGAAGGGATGCATGGTCAGTCCTCAGGACTGCGCAAATGCAGCTGTAGTTCCTGATGAAATAATTGCACCTTCCATAGTAAGGTAGCCTTAGTCCCAGGAGCCCTGAGACTCAGCCATACTGGGTCTGAACAGGAGGCATTTCTGCACCAAGGAGATGGAAACCAGTTGGTATTCTTCCCAATAGGTTTGTTCTCTTAGTAAATCACGTTAGGTTTTCTAGGTAGTGCTGCTCAGCAAGAAACGTTAAGGTCACTTAGTATGGGACCAGTATGCCTGAGAAAGATCTATAAATGTCAGTTTTACAATTTGTCCTATTTTTTCAAAATCTCGCCAATAGTACTGGGCAGGAGAAAAAAAACTTAGAAAGACATGTACAGTGATTGAAGAGCAGAGTTGTTTGTTTGTGTCTTTTTCTTCATTAAGTGACCTAGTTTTGGGTATAAATTCTACCCTTTAATCAAATTCTTTCATTTCTCCAAACATGAGTATGGCATCAATAAAGTGCACATGATGCTAATATAAGAATTAAACATGGGTCAGGCATGGTTATATACACCTATAAACCGAGCTTGGGAGACTGAGGCAGGCAGATGGTGAATTTGAGGTCAGTCTGGGTTACATGGTGAAACACAGTCTTAAAAAAAAGAAAGGAGGGTTGGAAATGTGGCTTAGTGGTAGAGTGCTAGCCTTTAGCAAAAGTTCAGGGACAGTGTCCAGGCCCTGAGTTCAAGCCCCAGGATCTGCTATAAAAAAGGAAGGAATGAAGGAAGGCTGGGCACAGTGGCTCACACCTGTAATCCTAGCTACTCAAGAGGCTGAGATCTCAGGATTAAGGTTCAAAGCCAGACCGGGCACAAAAAGATCTGAGACTGTTTATCTCCAGTTAACCTCTAGAAAATGGGAAGTGGGGCTTGGCTCAAGGATAGAGCGGTAGCCTCGAGCTGAAGGACTCTGGGACAATGCCCAGGCCCAGGGGTAGGCCAGTAGCCTTGAGCTAAAGAGGTCAGGGACAGCACCTAGGCTGAGGTTAAGCCTCATGACCCACAAAAAAAAAAAAAAAGAAGGAAAGAAGGAGGGAGAAAGAGGAGGATGATGATGATGATGATGATGATGATGATGATGATGATGATGATGCCAGGTGCTAATGGCTTATGCCTATAATCCTAGCTACTCAGGAGACTGAGATCTGAGGATTGCAATTCAAGGCCAGCCCAGGCAGTAAAGCTCATGTGAGACTCTTATCTCCAATAAACTACTCAGGAAAAAAAAAAAGCCAGAAAGGACTGGGAGCATGGCCTAGTGGTAGAGTGCATACCTAGCATGCACAAAGCTTGGGGTTCAATTCCTCAGTACGTACATACATAGAAAAAGCCGGGAATGGTGCTGTGACTCATGTGGTAAGGTGCTAGCCTTGAGAAGGCCCAAGGACGGTGCCCAGGCCCTGAATTCAAGCCCTAGGACTGGAGGGAAAAAAAAAGGAAGGAAGGAAAAGGAAAAAGCCAGAAGACCACTTTACCACTTTGAGTCACAGCCCCACTTCTAGTTTTCTGCTAGTTAATTGGAGATAAGTGTGTCATGGACTTTCCTGCCTGGGCTAGCTGTGAACTAAGATCCTCATAGCTCAGCCTCCTGAGTATCTAGGATTACAAGTATAAGCCACCAGTGCCTGGCCTTCAAATAAAAATTTAAAGACAATACTTACCCATATACCCATGTTTGTCACAATAATGCTGAAACAATTTGTCTGGTATAACTTCTACTATTGGGCCAGGAGTTTGGCCTAGTGGTAGAGTGCTTGCCTAGGATGCACAAAGACTGGGATTCAATTCTTCAGTACCACATACATGGAAAAAGCTGGAATGGTGCTGTGGCTCAAGTGGTAGAGTTCTAGCTTTGAGAAAGCCCAAGGACAGTGCTCAGGCTCTGAGTTTAAGCCCCAGGACTGGCAAAGGAAAAAAAAAAATAAAAGACTTCTACTATTAGCCACTGACAGTTCTTTTGATATTTTTTTGTAATTGGAGATGATCCCTAGTTGTGTGTTATAAAGCATGCCTACAAAATAACCACAAGCCCTAGGAATCCTAACTACTTTCCTCAACAGAGCTTTTGATCAGGACTTGTCCTTTCAGGCTCTTTTCTAGCTCCTTAGCTTAAAGTTAAGCTAGAAGGGCAGAGGGGCCACCTTCATAACTCTGCATTGGGATCTAGATGGGTGGAAACAGGTGGCAGAGGCATGGGTGCCACATGTATTATGATGTGTGAGATGTCTCTTCTTCAACAGGTGTGGGAGAAACGTGTTTAATTTTCTTCTCTGAACTGCATTTCTTCCACACAGGGGTTTCAAGGATTTGGCTTTGGAGATGGTGGCTTCCAGATGTCTTTTGGAATTGGGGCGTTTCCTTTTGGGATATTTGCCACAGCATTTAACATAAATGATGGGCGGCCTCCTCCAGGTAAGCCTTACTTCCTTGGGAAACCAAGAAGACACTTTAGTTAGTAATTCTCCTTGAAATCTCCTTGGAATTTGGTAATATCCAAGTAACAGGTGATTCTTACTCCAGCCTTTTCAAAATGCCTTGAATTCCTTCCAGACTACTGGTCTTCATGCCAAAGATATTGAGCTCTTCTCAAGTGTCATGTGTCCATAGAATGCTCTCCATTCCAAACTCAGGCAATCAGCACAGCTTCCCTGTGAATATGGGTGCGTGTAGCTGTGTCTCACAGGTCAGAGTTCAGAAATACTTTATCAAGATATCAGTATATCCCACGTCCACAAAGTGAAAAAATATCACTGATACTAGTCCTCTATATGTACTCCCCACTTTGTCCATCTGGGGGCCATGAGGGACAGGGTGACCCACTAGAGTCACAGCTTCCCTCAGGACACAGCACGTGGCTCACCTCAAGCCTCAGCCCTTTGGAACTGTGCTTATGTCTGCCCTCACTGCTGTTTCTCTCTCCAGACACCTGCCCATCCCATCTGCATTCAGAGTAGACCAGGGCCATGTGGTGAACACCCTGGATTTTTATATGCTGATTCCCCTGTAACATCTTTGTTATGGAGGCCACACCTTGGAATACAGTGTTGGGGGACAGAAGTAACCAGTGTATGGATCTGATCAGGAATTTATAGCCTTGAGATGAAATTCTACTCAAGTTATCTGCCTTATTGTGGTCCTTGGCACATAGTAGGTGACCAATAAGTCTTTATTGACTGCCTGCCTGCATACGTTTATCATAGCACTCAACTAGGCCGTGTAATACAGCACCAGGAGATAACAAAAGCATGCTCATGCCTTAGGACATGGAACATTCTCCTCTGTTCGTGTGTTGTTTTCTCAAGAGACCCCAAAGGGCTCTGGAGGAAGGTCAGATCCCAGGAGAGCCAGCCAGAGCCCTCCTGGTAATTTGCTTCCTTCTAATGTAATCCAAGGCTTAGCCTGGATTCCCAATGAGTTCCCTAGCCAGGCTGGACTCTGACTCTCCTTTTCCTCTACCACAGTCACATTTTCCTCATCATGTTCAGTACAATTCACCCAGCCTGAATGATGATTCCCTTGCCCTTTTTCCTCCAAAGTTGGGACAGACATCTCAGAATGGAAGCTTTTCTCAGAATAAAGAGGAGTGGAGACATAGGTCCTTACTCCAGTTCTATATCAGTGTTGCTGTGGAGGTCTGAGTTTTAGTTCTGTCCAGGAAAAGGAAGGCATAGGGTGTGCCTGGGCATGTGTGGAATGGCAGGAGGACACCGCTGCACGTCTGCCACTGTCCAGGAGCCTCCCATCTGAGCAGGACACGCTCTGTGCTGCAGCCACTGCTTGCCCAAAATGGGAAGAATAATAACTACCAAGTCACCTGCAGAGCAACGCAGAGATGATGCCACAGACAGTAGCTTTTGTTTACTCCTCGTACCTCTAGGACTTTCCTACTAGTTAACTAGCAGGTTTAGTTGCATTTGCAGGCCAACCTCTTTTGATTTAATGGGAGACCTTGTCCTCATTATTCTATTGCTTCACATATTTTTCCTTTGCCTCCTTTCATTTGAGAGTTGGAAGTGGTTTTCATGTACAGGAGTTTGTTGTAAGGAAACAGATTGCAGCTCTCTACTTGTAGCCTTCTGATAGCCTTTCTTCTCCCTCCTGTCTCTCTAGCTGTCCCTGGGACACCCCAGTATGTGGATGAGCAGTTCCTGTCACGCCTCTTCCTGTTCGTGGCCCTGGTAATCATGTTCTGGCTCCTGATTGCCTAATGCTGGACTCCTGTCTACATCCATGGCAGGGCATCTGGACTGGTGATGTGCCACACCTTCTCCTGGCTAATCTTGACCCTGAACTCTGCGGGGTCAGTAACCCTTCAAGGAGTCTTGCTTCTCTTAGACACATGGAACTCAAGATCAGTTGGCAAGGATTCCCCACTGCGTGTCTCCATGCATTAACACCCTTTTGTCACCTCAGGCCTTGGACTTGAGTCCCTCTCATGGGTGGCACCATGAAATACTGTTCTAGCCTATTCAGCAGGGCCTGACTCTTGACAGGGAAGAGATGGGAGGAAAGAAACTGTGAGGGTTTCTCTCACTGGAGTTTTATATTACAAAAACAAAGGGATGAACCAAATGGTATTTATGGAAACTTTTTTCATCTCTTTAAATATCCCTTGGAAAGTGACCTCCCCTCCCCAAGCCGGCCAGGCCAGCTTGTGCAGAGAAGATCTGCCTCCAGATCCCCAGTGCTGCTCCCTTTCCTCAGCCCAGACACAGAAACTGCTCATCCAGGAAGATGATAATTCAGCGACAGAAGCTGAGGTCACTTCACCAATCCATCAGAGATGCAAAGATGTGTTACTAGCTGTGGACCTTGCTCAGTGTCTGTGGCTCCAGAAAACAGCTTAAAAGACCTCTTGGTTTCTTTGCACAGCTTGTCCCTTAGGAGCCATGTTTCACTTGCAGGTGTCCCTCTAATCACCTGTCCCCTCTCTTCCAGAGGGTAAACAGCCAGATTATGCCAAAGCTGAGACTGACAGCTGTGCATTAGGGAAGACCTTGAGGTCCAGCCTTCGGTGGGGTTCAGGGCTCTAGCGCAGGAGCCACCAAACACATAGCAGAGGGTCTGAGTACATCCTGTCTCAGAACGTGCCCAGAGAAAGCTGGAGGCTTTGTCAGGTTCACCCTGATGATAGAGAGGACCGCCAGTGTCAGAAACCAAGTTGTTCTTTATAAAGATGCAGGGAGGGGCCCGGAGTTTGGCCTAGTGGTAGGGTGCTTGCCTAGCATGCACGAAGACCCAGGTTCGATTCCTCGGTATCACATACATAGAAAAAAAGCCAGAAGTGGTTCTGTGGCTCAAGTGGTAGAGCCTTGAAAAAGCCCAAGGAAAGTACTCAGGCCCTGAGTTCAAGCCCAGGACTGGCCAAAAAATAAATAAAAAAGAGACGGGGAGTAGGAAGACCACCAGCCTGTGACCCTGCTTTGGGTAGGGCTTGATAGAGTGTCCTAAAGCCAGGGAAGCGCCTGTGACTCTCAGCAGCAGCCCTCAATGCTCTGTAAGGACACATGGCAGAGCAGGGCTCTTCAGGACATGGATACAATGTGGTTTTCCTTCCTATGGAATCCAGATGAAAAGATTCTACCTAAACCCTTTATTTTTTTTTTTTCACAAGCTTTTTCCTCTGAGTCTATGGTTGTAAATCAAACAGGTAGAACAATTCACTGGCCAGACTTATCAGAGAAATCCCAGCTTCCTTGATACGTCGCTGGTGATGGGAGAAGAACTTCTTGCTCATTTCTCTAGCCCACACCACCCCTAGATTGCCCCTGCAGTGCCCCACAAATGGGAGAAAGCCTTCCCTCATGATTTTTAATTTTTTGGTTCACCCCCAACCCCCAAATTTGACTCAAGACCTTAATGACCCAAGAGGCTGCCATCCCCTCTGCACGGCCATGTCCCCCTCCAATGCGCCTGCCAATGTTCAGTGTTGAAACAGACAAAATACAAAGTATTGAGTAGGTGATTCATTCATGAGTCCACTTAGTAGGAAAAAGCTTTATAGTGTGCCTGCTGGATTGTAAACATTCTTGGGCACTGCCTGTTACTACCTGGAAGTCACCAAAGTTTCAGGGGCCCCTGAATGTCTCCGCTGTAGATCCCTCTGCAGTGACCCCAACCAGTAGAGGGAGAACTTCAGCCAGTTGAGCTCAACAGACATGGATGTGTAGAAAAGACTTGTGGGTAGGAGGACAGATGGTTTGAATTATGAAGAAATAGAGTGAGCCCAGGAGCACTCCACCAGCAAAGGCATTCAGAAACACACTGGGAGCAAAGTTAGGTTGGCTATGTGCCCTTTGATTGTAAACCTCGTAGGTCCCCACTCTTGGCCTTGTGCTAGGAGCCGGGTCAGCTGGGAGTGCTGGCTCAGCCCTAACAGGCACCCCCCTCACCCCCACAGTTTCATCACCCAGCCCTCTGCCAAAGCAGCTTTCTTCTTTCCTTCTATGTGTATTGTCTATGTTCTCACCCACCCTCTCTGTGGACAAGGACCAAGTCCCGACCACAATCAGAAAATGCAATATGTATAGCAGCACACTTGACCAGTCACTGATTTTTCACGGTTGTGAAAGTGATTTGATTTAGAATTAAACAGTTTTACACTACTTTGAATTTGGACTCCTGTCTGTGTCATGGCGGGAGGTGGGAATGGATGTGGAGTGGGTACATCAGTCTGACTCTGGAAAGCAGCTGTGTCAGCCTTGGAAATGTTTATGGTAACTGAGGATGAAAGTCTCCAAACAGCCGTGGATAATTAGAGATGAAGTGTTGAGGCCTGGCTTCCTATGCAGTCCTGCCCAAGGAGCAGCCTGTGCAACAGGCAGCCCAGGTCCCAACAAACTCATGAAATTCCTAGGCTTGCCAGCAACAAGCTTCTGTCTGCCATGGCCTTTAGGGAATCAGAATTCCTCAGTGTCAGACTTCCTATGTTGAGTGACAGATGGACCCTCAGCCAGTTCCCCTCTCCTTAAACAGAGGCTGTGCCCTCACCAAGGTCCTTCAGAAGCCATGTAGCACGAGATGGAAAATCTTGAGGTTATACAATTACAAGTCTGCCTCAGCCACAGGCTCCAATACACCAGAGCCACAGATCTCCCAGCTAAAAGGAGCTCAATTCTTCCTTGTAGACTTTGACCTAACAGCTCACAAATTGAACATTGCCAAATGCAGCGGGGAGTGCCAAGGTGAGGGAACTTAAGATACGAGCCCAATAACAAATGAGCAGAATTTCTGTTTGCAGTGGAAAACAAAACAGTAGAAAAAAAATACACATAACCAGCATACTATTTACATACTGTAAAAATTAAGTTATTCTCTAATCTCATATCCAGTCATTGTTCAAATTTCCCCAGTGATCTCATGATTCATTTACATAGTTTTGGTTTGGGTTTTTTTCGACCAGGTGCAGTAGTACACACTTGTATTCTCAGCTTCTTGGAAGACTGGAGAGGAAGTTCAAGATTTGTCTGGGCAACACCACAAAGCCTTGTCCAAAAAGAGGCAAAAAAAAAAAAAGCCAGGCACTGGTGGCTCACACCTGTAATCCACACTGTTCAGGAAGCTGAGATCTCAGGATAGCAGTTCAAAGCCAGTCCAGGCAGGAAAATGTGAGACTATCATCAATGAACCATCATTAACCAAAATGGTCATGCGACTTGAACTCTGGGCCTGTTCACTGTCCCTGAACTCCAGCTCAAGGCTAGTAGTACTGTATCACTTTGTGCCACAGTACCAACCCACAGTTTTCTGGTGGTTAATTTGAGATGAAAGCGTGGACTTTCATGCTCCAGCTGACTTTGAACTGTGATCCTCACTAGCTAGGTGTACAGATGGAGCACTAGCTTTCTAAGTAAAAAAAAAGCTCAAGGACAATTCCCAATGCCTGAGTTCAAGCCTCACAACCACCAACAAAAATTTTTAAATACTTGAAATTGAGATCCAGATTAGTTGTTAATAAGTTTTTATGGTTTGTCTTTAAGTTTTTTGTTTAGTTGATTGGTTTGGTTGTTTTTCTTGTGATAGAGTCAAGTTATATAACCCAGGCCTCCAATTTGAGATTTTCCTGCCTGTCTTCCAAGTCCTTGGACGTCTTTACTTAAGTTTATCTGTGTGTATGTGTGTCTGTTCTAATGGTCCTGGGGCTTGAACTCAGGGCCTGGGTGCTTTTCCCTGAGCTGCTTCCGCCCAAGGCTAGCACTCTACTACTTAAAACACACTTCCACTTCTGGCTCCTTGGTGGTTAACTGGAGGCACAGAATCTCACAGACTTCCCTACCCAGGCTGGCTTCTAACCATGACCCTCTGATCTCAGCCTCCTGAACAGCTAGGATTACAAGTGTGAGCCACCAGCATCCAGCTCATCTCATAGTTCATCTTTTCAAGAGCACATCAGCTCCATGCTAATGGCTCACCCTTGTAATTCTAGCTACACAGCTAAGATTTGAGGGTTCAAAGCTAGCCCAGGCTGAAAAGATCCCTGTGCGACTCTTATCTCCAATAAACTACTCAAAAAAGCTGCAAGTTGGTGCCAGGAGTATGGCCTAGTGGTAGAGTGCTTGCCCAGCATGTATGAAGCCCCAGGTTCAATTCCTAGGTACCACATACATGGAAAAAGCCAAAAGTGGTGCTCCCATTCAAGTGATAGCATTCTAGCCTTGAGAAAGCTCAAAGGATGGGCCGGGAGTTTGGCCTAGTGGTTAAAGTGCTTGCCTAGCACTTTAGCATGAAGACCCGGGTTTCTATTCCTCGGTACCACATACACATAAAAAAGCCAGAAGTGGTAGAGCCTCAAGTGGTAGAGCTCTAGCCTTGAGAAAGTCCAAGGACAGTGCTCAGACCCTGACCTCAAGCCCAGGACTGGCAAAAAAAAAAAAAAAAAAGAAAGCTCAAAGGATGGTGCAGATTATTTATCTAGTTTTATTTCCCACTGTCCCAGTATTGCTGTCTATATATCATCATATTATTTTATAAATTCTTATATTATTTTATAAATTCTTCTATTTTATAAACTTTTATCTTCCATTTACAGTAAACAGAAGATAATGTTAGATCCGGAGGCTTAACCTGATTCAACCTTGGGGGTGGGGGAGTAGTATTGTGTCTTAAGTAATAACATGTACTTGTTCCATCCTACCAGGAAGTAGATAATTTCTTACGGTTCCGCTTTATGATGTTATTACCTGTAAATGATGTTTGTCTATACCACATATCTGTCCAATAGAACTTTGTAGTGATACAGATAATTCTGTATTGGCACTGTTGAACATATTAACCCCTCGCCACATGTAATGATCCAGCACATGGACTGTGACTAGTGAACCAAAGAGTTGACCATTTCCCATCTGTTTCCATAGTTCCATTTCATCTTTTTTTTTCTTTTTGTCAGTTGAGGGGCTTGAACTCAGGGCCTGGGCACTGTCTTTGAGCTCTTTTTGCTCAAGGCTAGCACTCTACCACTTTGAGCTACAGTGCTACTTCCAATTTTTTGAGTGGTTAATTGGAGATAAAGAATCTTACCAGAACTTTTCTGCCCTGGCTGGCTTTGAACTGCAATCCTCAGATCTCAGCCTCCTCAGTAGCCAGGATTACAGACATGAGCTGCTGGCTTCTGGCTTCATCTTTATTCTTTTTTCCATATTAAATGACCACATGAAATTGTCATAGCAGACAGTATAGATTTAGATTAAATTCATAGGGAGATTGTAAAATGATGTCATTGAAAAAATATTTCTAGAGTTTTGTGACAAAGGTGTGTTTGTGGCCAAAATGGGATAGTAACATTACAGAGGTTATAGGAAGCTAACAGGGGACCAGGTGGCTGTAGAAATGGTGGGAGGACGCGAGGACAGAATGTGCTTAGGAAAAAGCAAAGACCTAGGGTGGAATAGTAGGAAACCAGACTGCAGGATAAAACTTACTCCTTTTTTTTCTTTTTGGCTGATCCTGGACGTTGAACTCAGGGCCTGGGCACTGGGCCTTGGGCTTTCTCAAGGCTAGAGCTCTACCATTTGAGCCACAGCACCACTTCCATCTTTTTCTATGTGTGTGGTACCGAGGAAAATAGAACCTGGTTTTTGAGCATGAGAGGCAAGCACTCTACCACTAGGCCAAACTCCTAGACCAAAACAGCACTCTACCACCTGAGTCACAGCAGCGCTTTCAGCTTTTTCTGTGTGTGTGGCACTGAGGAATAGAAGCCCCAGCTTCATGCCTAATGCATGCTAGGTAAGCACTCTACTACTCAGCCTCACTGCAGGCTCCTGAAGGTTATTTTTTTTTTAGCCAAGAACTAACAGAACTATTTTTGGAAGATTAATTCAATCCATCTTAAGAGAGATGACTTTGGAGGGGAGAGACCAGCAAGCAGAGATTGGCTCAATATGAAAACAAAATGGCTCTGATAGCATCAGGCTAGGGATAAGTAGAAAAATACCCCTGAGGTGCTTTTTCCTTTTTTCTTCTTCTGATTAGCCTGCTTTGTTTTAAAACAGTCTCTTGCTCTGTCGGTACAGCCTGGCCCCCAAAGTTCAGAACTCAAGCAGTCCTACTGCTTCAGACTCCTAAATAGCTGGGACTACAGGCATACACCACCAAGCACTGCTTGAGTTAGTTCAAGGCCCAGGTCTTCAGAATGCTAGACTCAGAGACTTCTTTGTGAATCAGACTTGAGATTCTGACCTTGGCCATGGATCAAGCTATAGTCAGCTAAATAAAATAGACAAGTGCCTTGAGTCCTAGCAATCCAGTAGATCTCTTCCATTTCTAGCCCTTTCTTTCCTTCTAGAAGTTTCCCTTGAGTGTACAGCAATTTTAGAGTGTTCCTTGGATCCACAATGGCATAATATCTCTTGACTATATCATTTCTTCTACAGATGACTATTTCCTTTACATTTCAACTTGCATTTCGGTTAGTTACCTGGACTCTGGGGAGAAGTTTGGGGAGGAAGCTTTACCCACTCTGGGCTAGTGGTGATCAGGAAGCTAGAGGAAGGGAGGGAGAGGCAGCAATCTGGCTGTAGAACCCAGGAACAGAGAAAACATCCATGGATCTTGACCCTAAGGCTACCAAGGTGAATAAAAATCCCTGTCCCCTGTTGGCTAGTTATGAGGTGGCAAGCTACAAGAGCTTCATGGATTCCTGTCCCTTTAATTCAACACCCATCCCATGTTTACCATAAATCAAGAGATATCCTGAGGAACCATAAAGCCAAGTTCCCAGGAGTTAAAAGAAGTTAGGGTCAAGCCCTCCTTCTCAACACATACTGGATAGCAGGAGCCACCTGCCACACCCTGAGGAGAAAAGTCTCACCGGTGTCTGCTTTGACATAGCTGATCCGGGCAGGAAGGAAGAGAACTGGGCTGGCCTTTGCTTACCCAAGTGCTGAGAACAAAGGCAGCTGTGCTGAACTTGGTCTGAGATGGGAGCATGGGGGTGGGGCAGGTTCCATTTCTGTGGGTTCCATCCCTACCCTTTCCTGATTGATCATTCAGATACTTTTCTCATGACCCAAATCTAATCTAGAAGAAATAACAGTTGCCAAAGACCCAGCATGAGAAAATCACATGGGAGGATTACATGAAGCACCCAATCCCTGTCCGAATTTCTTCCAGTAAGAAGTAACTATGGTTCCCTGGCAACCTAGAGGCTATTATTTACTTCCAGGTGTATTTCTTCTGGCTTATGTGGAGGGTTGTTTTTTTTTTTTTGTTTGCCAGGCCTGGGGATTGAACTCAGAGCCTGAACACTGTCTTTGGACTTTCTAAAGGCTGGAGCTCTACCACTTGAGCCACAGCACTATTTCCATTTTTTTCTTTGTATGTGGAACCAAGGAATCGAACCTGGGTCTTTGTGCATGCTAGGCAAGCACTCTACCAGTAGACCAACTCCCAGCCCTTATGTGGAAGTTTTTGACTGTCACCAACATTTGTTAAATGGGAAAGTTCACATCAACACCTTGGATTTTTGGCAGTAGTATACTAGAATTGATACATAGTTGACCCTCAGTATCCACAATTTTATTATCTATGAATTCAACACAACTTAGGATCAAAACTATTTATGAAAGAAAAATAAAAGCACCTCTACTAAGCATGTATAAACCTTTATTTCCATTACTCCCTAAATAGGGCAGTATAACGATTTACAATTATTCTATAGCATTTGCATTGTTTTAGGGGATGGGTGCCCACTCATTGTTTCTGAGGCTTAAACTCAGAGCCTGGGTACTGTCCCTTAGCTTTTTGGCTTAAGGGTGGGACTCTGCCACTTGAGCCACAGTTCCACTTTGACTTTTTGCTAGTTGATTGGAGATAAGCATCTCATGTACTTCACTGCACAGACTAACTTTGAACTATGAACCTCAGATCTCAACTTCCCAAGTAGCTAGGATTATAGGTGTGAATCATCAATGTCTGTCTGTATTAGGTTTTGTTTTTTCTTTTTGTGCCAGTCCTGGGGCTTGAACTCAGGGCCTGGGCACTGTTCCTGAGCTTCTTTTGCTCAAAGCAAGCACTTGAGCCACAGCACCACTCCTGGCATTTTCTGTTTATGTGATAACTGAGGAATGGAACCCAGGGCTTCATGCATGCTAGGCAAGCACTCTACCGCTAAGCCCCACTCTCAGCCCTAAACTAGGTTTTATGAGTAACCTAGAGGTGGTTTAAACAAGGATTGTATATGGATTTCATGCAAAGAATGTGCCACTTTGTATTAGGAACAGAACATCCCTGGGATCTTATTCATATTTACTCATACTCTTGGTCCAGACACTCTTTGCAGTAAGCTTTTCACTGGAAGTCTGGTGATCAGGGTTCCCATCCAAGATCTGCATCTAATAAAACGGAGTCATTTGAAGTCGTTGAACTTGACCCGATTTCCCCACATGTAAAACGGAGCATTACAGGTGCACTAGAGGAGTCGTCTGTCCACATGTGTTTTACATGGAGAAACACGTCGCCTGCGCTAGGGGGCGCCAGAGAACACAGCGGATACCAAGCCCAGGAAGACAGAGGCGGGGCCTGTCAGGGCGGGGGCGTGGCTTACTTTCGGGGGCGGGGCGGGGCGTCGGCAGGAAGGTACCCCGGTGCCAGGTGCCGTTTGGTCCTCCCAGGGCGCCGTAGGCGGCGCATCCCGCTGGCGCCCGCGGCTAAGACTTCTCGGGTACCTCAGGCTGTGGCGGGAGCTGAGCCGGGGAGGGGTGAGCTCCTGCGGCTCCCCCTCTTCCTTCACCCCATTTCCGAGCCCTGGAGCCATGGCCGCGCTGGCGGGTAAGGAAAAGGCGGCTCCATCCTGTCCCGCCGTTATCTCTCCGGAGCTCCTGAGGGGACTCGGCAGCCCCGTGGAGTTTTCCAGCTGGTTGGATCCCCCCCGGGTCCTCAGAGGCAGTACTGGGAGGAAAGTGGGGGGGGGGATCGGAACACCGCTGTCCCCCGGGAATCTGGAGGTCTGGGCGGGGTGGGGTGGGGAGAGCCCGGGGATTGGGAGCGGAGCGTCCGGAAGACTGAGGGCTCCGGGGCGGGCGGGCGGGCGGCTTCCCACGAGGTGAGCTCCCCAAGCCGGCGGCGCCGCCCGGAGTCCTTCTCTTTAAGTTAAAACCCTTGGCGACAAAGTTTCCCGGAGATTCTTTCAGGGTCATGGAGCGTAGGTACAGGGTTTTCTTGGGGTTTGGGGATCATGAGGGCAACGTTGTTTTTTTTGTTTTTTTTTTTTTTATCAGGTTCTGGGGGTTGGGGTGTGTGTGTGGTGGTGGGGGAAACAAAACGTTGTGACAGCCCCAAGCCCCAACTTCTCACGGGGTATCTGTCTTGAGGCCTGGGATCTCTGTCTTGCTTGGATCCTGTAGCTCTTTGCTGGAAATAAGAGAGTAGGGCTTCCCTTGGGGTTTGGAACCTGGACTGCCGGGGGGAGGGGGGGTGAGGGGGTTAGGGAGAGAGATTAGACCCTTCTTCTTGTCATTCAAAGAACTCAGCTTCGAGTGGGAAAAGACCCTGACGTTTCAAGTCCATCTTTGATCTCTTGATCACCGGCGAGATGTGGGCCAGTCACTTCCTGGAAGGAAGAGTTGTTTTAAGAGTAAAAGGTGCCTCCAGAGTTGGGTCAAGAGGTGCCTAGTTGGGCTTGTAAGACTCCATACCCCCACCCCCTGTCACCTCACACATGGCTTCTCCCCCCTCCCCGCCCCAGCAATTCTGTGTCTTTCCAGCCACCTATGTGGGGGGCCCAGCATCGGAATCCACCAAGATCAGTTTCTAAAAGCTTTCTAGAGGTGCCAGGAGAGAATTGGGAGGAGGGTGTCTGGATATCAGCCTCCTCTTCCTGGCTTTCGGCCAGTGGACAGTCACTTCCTCTAGCCTGAATACAAGGACCAGGGAGCCAGTGGGGTCATTTCCTCACCCTGGGAGCATGGGATTTTCCTCTCCACTGCTGTTGATAATAGGCTTCTCAGAAAATTGTGAAAGATTTCAGAATGCAGTAGTTTCTGTGTTGCTGTGAATCCATCCCAATGCCTCCTGCATGCTACACAAGTGCACTACTACTAAGCTACACCCTTAACAGTCCTTCAATGCAATAAGCCCCTACTTCTGCCCCAGATTGGGCCCAAACTTGGTATCTGATGCTTTTGCCTATGACTGGTGCTCTACCCATGCCTCTTACCCTAGTACTCTTTTTATTTATTTGGTTTTTTTCTAGTCTTGGGACTTTAACTCAGGGCCTGGACATTGTCCTTGAGCTTTCTCGAGGTTCACTTGAGCCATAGCACCATTTCCAGCGTTTTCTGTGTATGTGGTACTGAAAAATTGAACCCAGGCCTTCATGCATGCTAGGCAAGCCCTCTACCACTAGGCCAAACTCCCAGCCCCCCAGTACTTTTTAAAAATCTGAGTTCTTCTGAAAAAACAAGAGGCTGTCTGGAGGCTTTTGAATGTAACTTACACATAACATTTGTTGTATACTTTTCTGTGACTAAGGTAACAACTGAGATAAGTACTCTACTAGTTGAGATAAACCATTGAGTGCACCAGGTCTCAGGAGTGTGGATGGGGAATAATTTCCATGTTACAGGGGTTCTTTCCAAACACTGGTGGCTCCTATCTTGTGATCCTATCTCCTCTGGAGGCAGAAATCTAAAGGATTTCAGTTCAAAGCCAGCTGGAGTAGGAAAGTCTGAGACTCTTCAATAATCTACTCAGAAAAGGCCAGAAGTGGCATTGTGGCTCAAGCGGTTGAGCATTTGCCTTGATCAAAACAAGAGCCCAGGGACAGTGTTCAAGCCCTGAGCCTGCACACATACACAGACACACACACAAACAGGCCCCCTACCTACACACAAAAGGGAGATCTCTTTAATTTTGGCAGTTTACAAGTTTATGTTGACTCCTGAGGATAAGTAAAAGTTTGTGTGACAAAGAACAGTACAAGAACAGTCCAGGCAGCAGCAACTGCATAAAAAGACCCGATGGGACTGCGGCTCACACCTGTAATCCTAGCTATTCAGGAGGCTAAGAGCTGAAGACTGCAGTACAAAACCAGCTGGGGAAGGAAAGTCCATGAGACTTTTATCTCCCATTAACCAGCAATAAGCCAAAGTGAAGCTGTGGCTCAAGTGATATAGCACTAGTCTTGAGCAAAAAATAAATAAATAAATTAATTAATTAATTAAAAAGAGCAGGGGTTGGGAATTTAGCTCAGTGGAAGATCACTTATCTGGAAAGTGCAAGGCCCTGAGTTCGGTCCTTAGCTCTCAGGAAAAGAAAAAAAAAAGGCAGAACAAGAGTGCAAGACTGAGTGGAAACCATGGGACTGACACAAAACAAAGAGATCTGAGGTAGGAAGGCGCATGGTGCCCTTAAGGAGCTGGAGAAGTTCTAAATAATTTTTTGTTTGTTTTTGTTTTGTAGCACAGGAGCTCAAACTGAAGAGCTAGCTGTGAACTCCCAGGTTCATGCAGTCCATCTGCCTCAATCTCTCAACTAGCAGAAACTATAGGTGTGAGTCACTGCATTTGTTTACAAATGGCTTTTTTGATGCTTTTCCATACATGGAAGAAAAAAAAAACCTACATATTGGAGAGTAGAAAGTGTGATGGAATGCGGAAGGATTGTCAGGAAAGTCTTCCTTAACAATACTTTGTTCTCAGTCTCCAGTTCCTCAGGATTGAGAAAGAATTTTAAAACATTTAGCATTGTATCACTTTGAATCATATATATACTTAATACCAATTGTGAGTAGTACAGTCTTGGCAAGTGTCCCCAATTTATTTTTAAACACAGGCATTATAATACATGGAATTTAAATTTGTATTGAAAATCCATGAATTTGTCATATTTCCACCAGTGTTTATTTCCTTCCCTCTAATTCTTTCCTCATAAATTAAATGACATGGTAAAATGTAGCAATATCTATAATATTTAATGCACCTTAAATATTCTTTGATAACCTTAAATGACCCTTAAGTAACTCCAGTAGATTTTATTTTGTTTTATTTTATTTTCCAATCCTGGACTTGAACTCAGGGCCTAGGCATTATCCTTAAGTTTTCCCAAGGATAGTGTTCTACCACTTGAGCCACAGCACCACTTTCCGGCTTTTTCTGTGTATGTGGTATTAAGGAATCAAACCCAGGGCTTCATGCATACTAGGCAAGGACTCTACCACTAGGCTATACTCCCAGCCCTAGATTCTATTTTTGATTCACTTTCATTGCTAAAAAAATAAATAAATTTGTTAAGAGTAAATTAGACTTTGCCAAAGAACCACAGGGACATCCAGATACTAAAAGCTAAGAAGATTTATTGCCAGAAGAAGGACCAGCAAGACTCAGTCTCATACCTGGGAAGTTTAGATCTTCTGCTTTATATGGTTATAGCTGCCCCAAAGGAGTGCTATCTCAAGGTAAAGGGGGGCATGGAGATGTGGAGGCTTATTATTTACTATATTTACTTCCTCTATTAACCATGCCTAGTATTGCTTAGGGAAAGAGCATGCTAAGTTATGAGAGAGGAGGCTATTGAGATATACATTATATTATATATATATGTGTGTGTGTATGTATGTATATATATTTTATTGTTATTATTTTATTTTATTTTGCTTGTCCTGGGGCTTGAACTTGGGCGCCTGAGCTTTTTTTTTCTTTTTCCTCAAGGATTTTACTCTGCTACTTGAGTTACAGCTCTACTTCCAGCTTTTCAGTAGTTTGTTGGAGATAGGAGTCTCATGGACTTTTCCGCCTGGGTTGCCTTTGAATCACAATCCTCAGATCTTAGTCTTCTTAGTAACTAGAATTACAGGATTGAGCCACCAGTGCCTGACTTCAGTATATATATAATGGCTTTTATGCAGAGCTAGGGATCAAACCACCATGCTATGCAAGCCCTATCTGAGATCTTTAGCCCCCCAAAAATAATAATAAATAAATACTTTTTAGTTCTGAAAAAACTAAGGCTTAGACCCAGCTTGTTCAAAATTCCATAGCCAAATGGGATCAGGGTTCACATTTTCCAACTTGAAGTTAGTGCTTCATCAGGGCTGTATCACAAACAGAAGAACAGGTTGGTTGCCTGGCTAGTGGAGCAGGAAGCAGGACTTAAGCTTTTACTTGTTATTCTGTTCAAGTTATGTTCCAAGACACCTCAAATTCCTCTTGTGTAACCAGAGAATCAACAACAAAGAAAGCAAATATTTACTGAGTGACTGTCCTCTCCAGGACTAGGCTGGGTCAGGTTTTACTTCTTCAAATGTTCATAGACATGGGAGCCAGGAGAGATTTTTGAGATAATGCATTGCCTCCTTGTTTTACATCTGAAAAGTGTGAGACTGGGAGGAAAATGGACTTGTTCAGGGGTAAAGCCAAGACTAATGTCAGACTTCCCAGTGCTTTTTCCAGTATTTCTGGCTCTTTAAAACATTTACTAAGGCATATAGTAAATCCTTTCATAAATATTGGTGGAAATAAATAATATGTGGGATTTGCACCTTTGAGAAATTCATTGTCTAGTTAAGATAATTAAGAAACAAACTATGGGCTTGGAGCATGGCCTAGTGGTAGAGTGCTTGCCTAGCATGCATGAAGCTGCAGGTCAATTCCTTGGTACCACATACACACAAAAATCCAGGAGTAGTGCTGTGGTTCAAGTGATAGAATGCTAGCCTTGAGAAAGCCCAAGGACAGTGCCCAGGCCAAGAAAAGAAACAAACTAGCCAGGCACTGGTGGCTCACTCCAGTAATCCTAACTACTTAGGAATCTGAGATCGAAGGGCCACAGTTTCAAGCCAGTCCAGACAGGAAGATCCATGAGACTCTTATCTCCAGTTAACCACCAGAAAAACCCGAAGTATGCCGCGGCTCTAAGCTATCTTTGTGCAAAAGAGAACAGGCAAAGCACCCAGGCTCTAAGTTTAAGCCCCATGACCAACTACAAACAACAACCGCAACAAAAAAAAAGTTTGCTATTTGCCCACGATTCATGCCTGTAAAGTTCTGAATAACCAGGAGGCTGAGATCTGAGGATTGGGGTTCAAAGTAGGCCTAGGTAGGAAAGTCCTGAGATTCTTTATCTCCAGTTAACCAGTTAAAGAACAGTACCCTGACCCTCAGCTCAAGCCCCAGTACCAGGACACACACACAAATCTGTTATGAGGCCTACATGTAATATTATTATAGAATATCACAACTGAGGATAGATTGTCACAACTGAGGAAGAATTCCAGTCATACATTTATTTCACAAATATATATAGAATACCTACTATGTAAAAGGATTGAGATTTAGAGGAGTCGGGAATAGAGAATAAGGCTGAGAGGGTAGGCAAAATCAGGCTAACAATTGTGGAAAACTGCAGCCTGCAGTAGACTGGTTTAGAGCCATCAGATCACAACATGGGCACAGGGTACCAATCTGGAGATGGTTACAGTGATCCTGGGAGTGATCTGTCATGGCAGTGGTGATGTCAGTACTGCCCAGTAGGAGATATCACAGGACACGGTGAATTGGGCCTGGGTATGGGATGGAGGGACTAGGATAGGATTTAAGAGATCTACAAGTTTCAAAGCCCACCAAAACCACATAGTGTTCAAGGGGGCATAATAGGCTTTCCATACTCTTGGTGGATTTTTCTTTTTTTCTTAGTACTGGAGTTTGAACTCAGGGCCTGGATGCTGTTCCTGAGCTTTTTTGCTCAAGGCTAGTGCTCTGCTACTTTGAGCTACAGCTCCACTTCTGATTTGGGGGTGGTTAATTAGAGGTAAGAGTCTTATGGACTTTTTCCTGCCCAGGCTGGCTTTGAACTGTGATCCTCAGATCTCAGTCTTGTGAGTAGGTAGGATTACAGGTGTGAGCCAGCATTACTTTAGCATTGAAGTGAGAAGACCTGACGCAAGCATACATACACACATCAACTTTTTTTTTACCTTTTACCTTTCACTGTACATGCTAGAAATTCAAGACTCCTTTGCCTATTACTTTACATCCATTAGTAGCTAGAACATAAAACCATTGCCTGTTCCCATTAAAGTATTCACCCTGGGATTCTGTTTTGTGAGGTCTTTCTACAGGCAATTTGTCAAGGATAGAAGTCATAAACACAGTTATCAACCTAGGCTTTGAAGTCCTTATCTCGTGGAATCTTTGCATTCAACTAATTAATACCTCAGTAGTGCTAAGGTACTTCTATCTGGCACAAGGCCCTTGCCTTGTCCTTACGTAAAGTAGTTTTTGTCTGACAACCTGTTAAGAACTACTGTGTAAGTCTATGGATTAAGATTCTTTGCAGGTCTTCCCCAGATTTAAAAAAAAAAAAAAAAAAAAAAGCCTGCTTATTCACAGTGAAATAAGCTTCTGGTAAGAAATAGGAGCCTGAAAGCCAAGAACCTTCTGTCTCATTCTCTTCCTACAGTGGATCTTATTACAGTAAAGCCCCCAGAGCTGGCCCTGTCCCCAGCACCTGGCCTACCCTTTTCTGACTTATTTTTCTACATATCCTGTCAACTTATTTTTCTACATATCCTGTCCCTCACAACCCAGGAGTATGCACCAAGGATCCTGGTAATTTCTGGCCTAGGCTTTGCCTTACCCATAGTAAAGATTTGCTAAGTTTGTTTTGAAACTATTCCCTTCAGATTAAAAAAAAAAAAAATTGTTCTAGCCTGGGCTTGAACTCATGGCCTAGGTACTTTCCCTGGGCTTTTTTGCTCAATGCTAGTGCTCTACCACTTGAACCACAGCTCCACTTTCACCAGTATCCAACTTTCCTACTGATTTTAGCTTATGCAGCTCAATCTTTTACCAGCCAACCCCCTAGATATACATACAGGAAAGAAGAGTAGTTACGGCCGGGAGTTTGGCCTAGTGGTTAAAGTGCTTGCCCGGCATGCACGAAGACCCGGGTTCGATTCCTCGGTACCACATACATAGCAAAAAGCCAGAAGTGGTGCTGAGGCTCAAGTGGTAGAGCTCTAGCCTTGAGAAAGTCCAAGGACAGTGCTCAGGTCCTGAGCTCAAGCCCAGGACTGGCAAAAAAAAAAAAAAGAAGAGTAGTTATCTACAAACACCTCCAACACAGTAGGAGGTATTTTTACATAGATTATATTGTTTCTTTAAGTCCGCTGAGAAAGATAGATAGTATTATGCTTTTTTGGGGGGGTGGGGTGGAGAGGAGGTGCAAGTTCTGGGGTTTGAACTCAGGGCCTAGGTGCTGTCCCTGAGCTTTTTCTGCTTTAGGGTAGTACTCTACTATTTGAGCCACAGCTCTATTTCTGGCGTTTTAGAGATAAGAGTCTCATGGACTTTCCTATCTAGGCTGGCTTTGAATCATGAGCCTCACTTCAAGCTCTTGAGTAGCTGGGATTACAGACATGAACTACCAGTACCATTACAAGACAAACTCAAAAAGGGTAAATAACCTGACTTATGTAATTGTAACCTCTCAGTACATCATCTTTATATAACTTAAAAAAAAAATAAAATGATGAATAAATTTCCCAAGGATGTGGAGTTAGTAACAGAGCCAGGTTTCAAATCTGCTCTTAACCAATTCTTTTGTTTCACCCTCACAGTATTTTCCTAATAAGCCAAAGAAGGGTAGAAGGAAACAATAGCAAGAATGAAACTATCCTTGGGCGCCAATGGCTCACACCTGTAATCCTGGCTACTCAGAAGGCTGAGATCAGAGGACCACAGTTCAAAGCCAGCCCAGGCAGGGAGTCTGTGAGACTCTTGTCTCCAGTTAACCACCAGAAAACTAGAAGTGGTGCTGTGGCTCAAAGTAATAGGTCACTAGCCCTAAGTGAAAAAGCTCAGGGGCAGCACCCAGCCCCTGAGTTCGAGCTCCACGACTGACAAACAGAAAAAGCAAAAGAATGAAACTTTCCAAGATGCCTGTCCGTGCCTTCACCTAAAAAGTAAGAGGCGCATGATTTGGTATTATAGACTCTGAAGGAAACATTTGATCCTTTCTGTTATTAAAGAAGAATCTAAGGTCCAGAGAAGTTCAGAAGCTCCTTAAAAAAAGGTCATCTGATCTTTTGTCCTGAAACACCACTCCCTTTAGTAATATTTGGTGAGTTAGTGAAAAAGAAAACCTTTTGGGATATAGAGAAAAATATGTAGAAGAACGTGAATCATTACTATTAGCCTTGCCAATAATCACCTCATTAAACTGTCATCTTTTTTTTTTAGTTGCTACCCTGCCTGTCTTCTGGATTTGTCCCAGAACAAGTGAGATTTATACCTCTGAGCTGCCAGTTCCCAGGGGGGTCCATCAGTTGCCATTCTTGTTGTTTCATGCTGCACCAAGTTGGCTGGGGTTTGTTCCGGGTTCCCTTTGTCTTGGTGGAACATGAGATTCTTCAAAGATTTTTCTCCAAGGAAAGGATAGGATGTGTGCATGTAGATTCAGGCTGGGGCGTAGGATCTCATGAGCTCTCAGTGCTTGGAAGTTTCTCATCACTTTGAAGTCTAAAAGCAACTCATGTGCAGCAACCTAGCTCAGACCTAGTTTGAGATGGGTGTTAAGCACTGGCTTTGAGCTGGGGTGCCAGGCCAAACCCTTACAACTGAATGGCTGTGTGGTTTTGAGTAGGTTTGAACTTGTCTGAAGTGGCATAGGGTAATAAAAACAACTGGCCTGATCGTCTTGGAGCATGGGTTTGAGTTCCCCTGAAGACTAACTTTCATCAGCTTTGTGGTGATTCGGCAGATATTTTTCTCAAAGTCAAAATGAAATGTTTGCATTAGACTAGGTTATTTTAAGCCCAGAATAGTGATATCTATATCTGTATGTTATGTATATATGTATGTATGTATGTATGTATATATGTATGTATGTATCTATCTATTTATCTACTTGTGACCCTATTTGTGAAGCTCAGACAGCGGATTGAGAGGTCAAAGCCAACACACACACACACACACACACACACACAGACACATAAAATGAGACAAGAAGGGAGGGAGGGAAGAAAGAAGGAAGTGAGAGAGAGAAAGAGCAAGCAAGCAGTCAGGCAAGCACTGGTACTCTAGCCATACGAACAATTTTGTCATCATACTGTATTCCTAGTACTGTACTGTACATCCTAGTGTTGATTTCAAGATTGTTCTAGGTTCAGTCATATTGTTGATTATTAACTTGGGAGAGAAAAAGCATATATAAAGTAAATATAGCAAGATTAAAAAAAAATCCTGACAGGAGCTTTGTAATGAGACATTTGTAATAGTTTATTCTTATCTTGGTTCTTTTTCTTTTCTATTCCTTTTTTTTTTTTTTTGCCAGTCCTGGGGCTTGAACTCAGGGCCTGGGCACTATCCTTGAGCTTTCTCAAGGCTGGTGCTCTGCCACTTGAGCCACAGTACTGCTTCTGGCTTTTTCTTTATATGTGGTATCAAGGAATGGAACCCAGGGCTTCATGCTTGCTAGGCAAACACTCTACCACTAGGCCACACTCCTAGTCCCCCCTTTATTTTTTTTCTTTTGATACAGGGTCTTACTATATAACCCAAGCTAGCCTTAAATTCAAATTCCTCATATATCAGCCTCCTCAGATACTGGATTACAGGCATGCACCCACTATTCCTAGCTCTCACCTTGTTTGTGTTGCAAATTTAAACTACACAACAAACCCAATAATAACTGAAGGAAAGGTTTTGTTGTTATTGTTGTTTTTTTGTCAGTTGTGATGCTTGAATTCAGGGCCTGGGTGCTGCCCCTGAGGTCTTTTCCTGAAGGATAGCACTGTACCATTTTGAGCCACAGTGCCACTATGAGTTTTCTTGTGGGTTGGAGATAAGAGTCTCACAGACTTTAGGCTGGCTTTGAACAGTGATCCTCAGATCTCAGCTCTTGAGTAGTTAGGATTATAGGTGTGAGCCACCAGCGCCTGGCTTGAAGGTAGTTTTTGGTTTCTTGTGTTGTAATCTTTACTTTCTTGAACTCAGCCTAGGCACTGTCCCTGAGCCCTTCAGCTCAAGGCTACCACCCTACCACCCCTTGAGCCATAGCCCCACTTCCAGTTTTCTAGCGATTAATTGGAAATAAGAGTCTCACTTTCTTTAGTGCCCGGGCTGACTTTGAACTGCAATCCTCAAGGCTAGTGCTTTACCCTTTGAGCCACAATACCACTTCCTTATTTCTAATTTCTTTCTTCTTTTTTTTTTTCCCTGCCAGTCCTGGGCTTGAGCACTGTTCTTGGACTTTTTTAAGGCTAGAGCTTGACCACCTGAGCCTCAGCACCACTTCCAGCTTTTTTTTTTTTTTCTATGTATGTGGTACCAAGGAATCGAATCTGGGTCTTTGTGCATCCTAGGCAAGCACTCTTCTACTAAGCCAAACTCCCGGTCCCCCTAGTTTCTAATTTCTTAAATGTCTAGTGAGTTACTTATTGTTAGAGGTCACTGTGGACCTTTACTTAATCAGGCTACCTTTCTGGTCTCTGGCAAGTAGCACCCACTGTTGATAAGTTAGCAAATAGGAGAGGCATGGGAGAGTGAGTAGCCAGGTACAATGAGATATTTTCTTAGAGAAAGAACTTCCTAGGCAGCCTGGACTTCACAGCAATCTTCAACATCCCATTTCTGTGTGTGTGTGTGTGTGTGTGTGTGTGTGTGTGCATGTGTGCATGTGTGCGCGCGGGCAACAGGTTCTCACGATATATCTGATGCTGTCCTTAAAATCAAAATCTCCTGTCTCAGCTGAAGTACAGATTCACTAGTATATTCTCTACACTTCCTGGAATTAAGGTTGTAAGAGATTCAAGAACATTGACCTGTTAGGATTATGAGGGAGCTGAAGAGGCCCAGGAGCTAAGTACAGCAGAACACGCTTGTCTTCCCAGCTACAAGGGAGGCTGCGGCAGGAGGATCATTTTCCACCCCAGGACTGGGGCTTGAACTCAGGGCCTGAGCACTTTCCTTGGACTTTCTCAAGGCTAGAGCTCTACCACTTGAGTCACACCATCACTTCTGGCTTTTTCTATGTATATGGCACCAAGGAATCGAGCCCGGGTCTTCCTGCATGCTAGGCAAACACTCCACCACTAGGTCAAACTCCTGGTCCCTGTCTATATTATTAGTAGTGGTAAGGTGTTATACAGAGGGCTTGCCATTTATTGACTGAATTTTTGATGTTTCTCAAGACTGGAGAAAACAGGCTCTCGGAGGGTGTTGCAATAGCAGGTTTTCTCAGCCAGCCTCACAGTGGAAAGTCCTGATCCTTTTGAATTCTGGAAATGGCCAGAAGTAATTCAGAGCCAAGATGTTATGCTGTGGAGAAAAAGTGGGTGGTCAGGTTAACCACTATTCTTCTTGGGTTAAAAAGTAAAGAAACAAGAAACAAGGTGTTGGCTCTTAAAATAATGGGATTTGTTAGGGCTGGGGCAGGACAGCTCATAAACTAACACTGAAAGTCTTTCTGTGTAAGGAAGTCAACAATGCAGGTATTCCAGAATTTGGAAGATTCACATCTGTGTTGATTAAAACTTCTCACAGGGGTTGGGGGTATAGTTCTGGGGTAGAATGCTTGCCTAACGTGCATGAAGCCTAGATTTGATCACCAGCAACATACACACACTCACACGCTCACACCCCCTGTGATTCATTGTCTTATTCAGTGTCTAACCAGACCTGGGCTTGATTTGAATGAAACTCATCTGTACCTTGGAGTTTGTAGAGTAGCTCTGTGGTAGAATGCTTGCCTAACATGCATGAAGCCCTAGATTTGAGCACCAACAACCGCCCCCCCCCACTCATGATTTATTATTTTCTTCAGTGTCTAACCTGACCTGGGCTTGATTTGAATGAAACTCATATGTACCTTGGAGTCTGTAGAATGATGTAATGCTTTCCAACCATTATCATTCCACCATCCCAAAAGCAGAAAGGTGGGCTGGGATGTAGCTCAGTGGCATAGTGCTTGCCTGGCAAGTGTAATGTCCTGGGTTCGATCCCCAGTACTGAAGAAGAAAAGACAAAAAAAAAAAAAAAAAAGTACAGTTTTAAAAAAATAAACCAAAGGCCAAAAGATCCCTTTTGAGAGTAAGAATTTTGTGTCAGGGGTGGGGGGGTGGTCATGGGGCTTGAACTCAGCCTGAGTGCTGTCCCTGAGGTTTTCAGTTCAAGGCTACCATCCTACCCTTGAGCCAAGCTCCACTTCTCATTTTCTAGAGGTTAGTTGGAGGTAAGAGTCTCAGGTCCTTTTGTGCCCAGACTGGCTTTGAATCTTCAGATCTCAGCCTCTGGAGTAACTAGGATTACAGATATGAGTCATCACACCTGGCTCTATTTTTATTTATTTGTTTGTTTGTTTGTTTAGCCAGTCCTGGGCTTGAGCTCAGGGCCTGAGCAATGTCCTTGGACTTTCTCTAGGCTAGAGCTCTACCACTTGAGCCTCAGGACCACTTCTGGCTTTTTTCTATGTATTCGGTACCAAGGAATCGAACCAGGTCTTCGTGCATGCTAGGCAAGCACTTACTAGGCCAAACTCTTGGAGCTATTCTTATTTTTTAATTGTGTTTTTGGTGCCAGTTCCAGGGTTTGAACTCAGAGAGCCTGGTTGCTGTTCCTGAGTTCTTTTGTTCAAGGCTAACACTCTTATCACTGGACTTTTCTGCTTAAGCTGGCTTGAACAATGATCTGTAGATCTCAGCCTCCTGAGTAGCTAAGATTATAGGTGTGAACCACCAGTGGCTAGCAAGAGAATTTTAGATCCAGGAAGAATGATTGATGGGCTATATAAGTTTGTTTTTTGGTATTTTTGCAAGTCTTGGGGCATGAGCTCAGAGCCTGGGCACTGTCCCTGAGTTTCTTTTGCTCAGGGTTAGCATTCTACCACTTGAGCCACAGCACTACATCCAGTTTTTGCTATTTATGTGGCACTGAGGAATCAATCCCAGGGCTTCATGCATGCTAGGCAAGCACTCTACCACTCAACCACATTCCCAAGTCCTAGAAGTTTTATCTCTAGGGAAGTAATAGAGTCCCACATATTTTAAATTCTGTTGGCTCCTTTAATTCTCCTCTGGGATCTGAAAGCAACTGTCTGTGCACTGGCAGTCTCAGATGGTACAGAGCAATCTTGAAGTGCCTGGAGCCATGCTTTGTCTATTCATGGCTCCTGTGCCTGTGAAACAGTGTTCAGTGACTGTCACAGTGCCTGTAGCAATCTGGAGTTACCCAGAGAGAACAAAGCTGCATACACAATACACAAGGGTGTCTTGTAACCATCTTTCTAGGGCTGAGTCAGGTACCACAGCTTGATTTCAGCTGTCTTCTTTATTTCAAGAAGTAGGCATTGGAGTGACACCAAAGATGTTGTGTTTTTGTTTTGTTTTCTGGTGAAGGGACCTGTGCCAATCTTAATACTTTTTGTCCATACTGATCTCAGCTTGCACAGCCCCAGAGCATCCTTTCTCAGTCTTTGATAAACCTTCCCCATCTTTCAAGGTTCAGCTCAAGTGTTCCCATGCTCTAGGGAGGGATGAACAGTAGTCCCATGGGGGAATGGAAAGAGCTGAGGTTTTCATTAGGCAAACTCAGTGTGAATGTTCCATCAGCCACTTAATCTGTGTCACACACACCCCAGCTCCCAAACCTCAGTTCTTCACTCCATTAAATGAGTATGGGATTGTGGTCACAATTAAATGGATTGTTTGTAAAAGTAACCAGTAGAGTTCTTGGCATGTAGGAATCACTCATTAAATGTTTGCTTCCCGCCCCCTGCTTTTATACCCATAACCTGCCTTCCACTGAACTAAATATTAAATATTGTAAGGTAGTTTTACCTCTGAAATAATATCCAAGTTAAAAAAAATTACAATATGGGCCAGGCACTGGTGGCTCACATTTGTAATCTGAGCTACTCAGGAGGCTGAGATCTGAGGATCATGGGTTGAAGCCAGCCTGGGTAAGCAAGTCCATGAGCGTCTTGCTTCCAATTAAACAGGAAGCTGGAAGTAGAACTGTGACTCAAAGTGGTCCTAGAGCTTGAACTCAAGGCCTGGGCACTGCCTCTAAGCTTCTTTTGTTCAAGGCTAGTGCTCTACCACATAAGCCACAGCACCACTTCTGGCTCTTTCTGTTTTTGTGGTACTGAGGAATGGAACCCAGGGCTTCGTGCAACTAGACAAGCACTCTACCACTAAGCCATAGTCCCAGCCCTGGCCTAACTCAAGAGGAGATTGTGTTGACTCAAACTTATTCATTATGGTCAAAATCCCCCTTCTCTTTGCCCTCTGCTTTCTCAGGCCTCTAACTCCTCTTGGTGTTGTGTGCAGGTGAAGAGACCTGGAGGTGTCGGGGCTGTGGTGACCACGTTGCGCCTAGTCAGAGGTGGTACAGGACAGTCAACGAAGCCTGGCATAGCTCCTGCTTTCGGTAAGTCAGACTGTCTTTCTCTCTCATAGTGTACCATGGGCTTAAAACAATCTTCAGATTCTGAAAAATATAGAAACAAGCTTCTGACTTGAATATCAGTTGTTGTTGTTGTTGTTTGGGGGGGAGCACAATGAGAGAAATGTACCAAGGAAGAAGCAAAAGCCTGGTTCAAGTAGAAGAATCACAAATAAGCCAAGTACAGCAGGGTCATGGGGAGCCCTTTCCAGGATTCCCTTTTGCCTTTCCTTAATACAGATGAGGAAACTGTGGCCCAGAAAGAGTGATTTCAATGTCTCCACTACTGCTTAAACTAATGCTCAAGAGTTGTTTTTAATGCAGTGGGCAGTACTGGATAACTCCCTAAGTACCTTTTGCTTTTCTTTTGGGGCCAGTCCTGGAGCTTGAACTCAGGGCCTGGATGCTATCCCTGAGCTTTTGTGCTCAAGGCTAGTGCTCTACCATTTGAATCACAACTCCAACTATTTTCTTTGGTAGTTAATTGGATATTAGAGTATCACAGACTTTCGTGCCTGGGCTGGTTCAATCTGCAATCCTTAGATCTTAGCCTCCTGAGTAGTTGGGATTCCAGGTATGAGCTACCAGCTCTGTCTTCTTCTTTTTTTTTTTTTTTTTTGTGCCAGTACCAAGGCTTGAACTCTTGAACTCAGGACCTCTTCTTTGCTTTTTCACTTAGAGATGATGCTGTACTACTTATGCCATGCCTTCAATCCAGCTTTTTTGCTAGTTCTTTTGGAGATGGGAATGTCTTATAGTCTTTCTGCCTGGGTTGACTTCAAACTGAGATCCTTTAGATCTCAGTCTTCTGAGTAATTTGGATTATAGGTATGAACCTCCAGCACTCAGCTAGAATCCTATTTTTAAAATTAACTTTTTTAAAAAAATATTTACTTATTATTATTATTATTATTATTATTATTATTATTATTATTATTATTATTGCCAGTCCTGCAGCATGAAACTCAGGGCCTGAGCACTGCCTTGGGCTTTCCTCAAGGCTCGCGCTCTACCACTTGAGCCATAGCACCACTTCTGGCTTTTTCTGTGTATGTTAGTACTAAGGAATCCATCCTAGGTCTTCATGCATGCTAGCCAAGCACTCTACCACTAGGCTAAACTCCCAACCCTAAAATTAACTTTAGCTCAGATTATTGTGTAGAGGTAGTTCAGTTTCTTGAAATTACACAGACTTAAAAATCAAAATTGATTCAATATCCTTATCTGGGCCAGTAACAGTCTGTTGCATAGACTTATTGAGATTGAATTGAATGATATATGCAAGGTACCCTGTTAGGCACCCACAGAAAGAGTCTTCCCTTCCCTGGAAGACCCATTCCGTTCCAATGAATCCGAGTCCTCAAAGGCAGGTGCTTGTTTTTGTCTTCTCTAGAGCATAAAAGATTGCCCAGCCTACAGTCATTCCACATTGACAGAATGCTTCACATTCTGCCTACTGGGGAAGCTTTGTGGGCATGTCTGCCTCCGGGGTCTGAATGGATGAGGCGGCAGTGCTGTCCTGAGAATTAGAGAGACTGTAAACAGGCCCCTAGTGCTGTAGATTCCAGCTCCCACACATAACTTTTGTCGCAATGCATCTCCTGTGCTGATATCAAATAACTGAGGTGACCTTTTAGTACTTGGCCTCCCCTTGGGAGCCAGTGGGGTTGGGGAAGAAGGAGGAGCCTGGAAAATGGGACCTCTAGAAGTGCTGGTGACTGGGAATGTGGCTTAGTAGTAAAGTGCTTGCCTAGCATTCATGAAGCCCTGAGTTCAATTCCTCATCACATACACAGAAAAAGCCAGAAGTGGTGCGATGGCTCAAATGATAGAGTGCTAACCTTGAGTAAAAGAAACTCAGGGACAGTGCCCAGACCCTGAGTTCAAGCCCCAGGACTGGCAATTCAATCAATTAATCAATCAATAAGCTGTAGAAGAACCAGCATTTCTCTGCCCTCTTAACTCTAACTGAGAGCTGTCATTTTCTCTGATTTGCCTTAGTTCCCCCTCCTTTCACTCCTGAGGAAGTCACTTGTCCATTTTCTATGTATGTATGACAGAAACAGAAAGAGTACTAAGGGACTTTCTGGAAAAAGCCTCTGGTTTGCCCTTACTTTCATTTTAGAGTGGAGGATGACAAAGCAATAGAACTGACTTCCAGGAATGGGCCTTGCCTTGCCTTCTTATTCACATGGTCCAGTTTGCTACTGCCACTTGCCTCTTGGTACAGTTCCTTTCTGTCCAAAATGAGCAGGACAGAGTAAGATAAACTAATCCTTAAAATTTCTGGATTCTCTAGGAGGTAAAGAATTTCAAAACTAAAGAATTTCAAAACTAGTTGGGTAAGGTGGCTCACACCTATAATCCTAACTTCTCAGGAGGCTGAGATCTGAGGATCAAGGTTTAAAGCCAGCCCAAGACTCTTATCTCCAATTAATCACTAAAAAATGGGAAGTGGGGCTGTGGCTTAAGGGGTAGGGCAGTGGCCTTGAGCTGAAGGGCTCTGGGCCAGCGCCCAGTCCCAGACTTCAAGCCCCATGACTGACCAAAAAAAAAAAAAAAAAAGAATTTTGAAACTAGAAGGAACTGCCATTTGTATAAAATAACTCATTCACATTACACATAAGAGGATTGCGTGGGCCACTCAGGCTGTGGGTGACAAAGTTGGCCTTAACACAGGTTCTAGGTCATTTATAGGTTGAGTCAGATATTAGCCTGTTATAGAAGTGTGTGTGTGTGTGTGTGTATGTGTGTGTGTGTGTGTGTGTGTGTGTGTGTGTGTGTGTGTGAGAGAGAGAGAGAGAAAGAGAGAGAGAGAGAGAGAGAGATGCATGTACATTAAAGAAAAGTGTTAGGCATTATCCAAATGTTGGTGGTTGATAACGGTAATCATAGGTATTCAGGAAGCTAATATCTGAGGATCACAGATTGAAGTCAGGCCAGGTAGGAGAAAGTCTGTTGACATTCTTATTCCTAATTAACCAGCAAAAACCTAGCTTAACTGAAAAATCTCAAGTGTAAAAATAGCACAGGCCCCAAGTTCAAGCCCTAGTACCTGCGTGTGAGCGCATACATGCACACTTATGTGCACACACACACACAAGGTAAGGCATTAATCTAGGGCACACCCTTATAATCCCAAAGGTTAGAAGGATCATGAATTCAAGACCAACCTGTACAAGAGAAAAAAAAAAAAAGGAAAGAAGTTGTGTTAGCATGGTGAATAAGTGGTAAATGAGGGTATCTGTTTTTAAATCCTGACCTTATTACCTGAACTTATATGACACCTCATCTATAAAATTAAGATAAGAGGAATATCACTCACCTTTGGGGACAAAAACATGAGAAGGAGTATCAATGTGAGAGAAGTAACATACCTATCACCCGACAAATGTAACTGTAACCCTCTATACATTATCCTAACAATTAAAAAAAAAAACCAAAAGAGTATCGCTCATCTTACATGCTCTTTAGGAATGAGTAAATGTGATGCCTTAAGTAAAGTACTTAGCAGATGACTGGCCACTTAAAAAAAAATCCTTGATAATAATCATCAGCTGTCACTTTATATTGTGTCATATGTGTCTGTATACAACTACTTGTATACATTTATTTGTCTTATTACACCGTCATTGGTCACTTGTTATTAATGGCAATTAGAATTACTTTGGCACAGTTAGACCAAAGATGGTGCCTGAGAGGAAAGTATAGTACTTAGGTTCTTCTCCTGGTTCCAGCTTCATGTTGAGAACAGAGACCAGAATCCAGCTCTTTAGGGTATCCTCCAACTCCTGAACTTTCCCATGGTAAATTCAGATTAGATGATGACATGGCTCCCTCCAGTGGAGCTTGCTAATTTGCCCTGGGGAGAATGGCTTCCTTTTGGAGCCAACTGGACTTCTGCCCAAATGGAAGAAGATCTTCAGGGCTGGGAAAGAACTGTGTTTGTTCAATGCCAGAGGTAACCTGGGTTCTGGGACATCATCAGCCTGAGTGATCTTTTAAGATCTCTTCCACTCCAGCTGCCTGTGATGCTAATGAATTTAGACGTGTGTGGGTGGGTGTGGGCCTGCTGGAAGCCAGACTTTCCCTTCTGAGCTGTTTGCAGAGACATTCAGACTTTCATGGCTCCCTTCCAGCCTTCTCTTACCCAGCTGGACTACAGTTGCTGTGAAGGAAATGACTTTTCTTCTCCCTTTCCTCTGACACCTTTGTTTTTTTAGTGGCAGGGTGGGGCTGGATTTGGAATGGAGACCTTGCTGGGATTTGGCCCAGTGCTTCCCCCCCATTACCCCCCCCCCACCATTCCCTTCTTCTTCCCTTCCCCCACTCGGCAGTCACATCCTGGATCCTGCCTCTGATAGCATTCCACCAGATTCTCAGGTGCCCAAGACAATAGGAAACCTTCTTACGGCTTTAAGGCTGGGACTTGGGACTGTGTACAGTGGAAGCCAGCAGACAAACCTCTTGAAAGTAGCCCTGTTTATAATTATGCTGCTGCAGTGGGGCCTTTTGCCAGGCTCCTTCTGAACTGCTTACATGGTTAGCCATGTCCCTCCTCCTTCCTCTCCTCTGTCTTCCCACCAGGCCTGTTTAAACTCTGAGTACCTCTGGCCTTCCTTCAAACAATGCCATTGATTTTAGATCTGCAGTCATGTTCTCTGAAGTTCTCAGAACCAAGTTCCCAGTGTCCCCTGGGGAGTGCAGGAGAGCAGTCAGAGCTCATGACATCTGAAGCTGAGGCTGAAATGTGGACCTGGAGTTTGAATGTAGTGCATAACTGTAGCTGAGGTTGAAATGTAGAGCTTTCCTGACTGCTTGACTGTTTTGGTTGTTGCTGGGGTTATGGTGTTAGGGATGGAAGCTAGGGGCAAGTTCTCTACCACTGAGGCAGTGTCCCTGAGCTTCCTTTGCCCAAGGCTGGCACTCTACCTTTTGAGCCACAGGGCCACTCCCAGCCTTTCCTGAGTAGTTTATTGGAAATACAAGTCTCATGACATATGTAACTGTAATCCCTCTACATCACCCTGACAATAAAATTGAATAATTTTTTTTTTTAAAAAGGCAGGCTATCTTCAGGCTTACTATGTAGACCACCAGGCTGGTGTCAGACTTCTGCTTGTGCTTCCTGAGTGCTAGGATTACAGGTGTGTGCCACCATACCCGGCTCAAGTGTCTGATTTTTAAAGTCGGAAAGATGAGTACTACATTTACTGGGTTGTCTTAAGGATTAAACGAGATAAGCCACCAAAAAAAAATGCTAAGGACATGGTATGTCATGTCCTTATTTACTATTACTAGAATTCTGATTCTGTCACTGAAAGGAAGGCAAAATGAATGTGGCTTTAGAAAAGTGTCACAGAAAGTCCCTGCTGTCAGCCAACCATTATGCCACACTGTCTGCAGCTACATCTGCCATTTCTTCATCTGTTTTCACAAATGGATCAGAAATAGTCTGTCACCTGGTGAAATAACCAGTCTTCTGAGGGCACTACCCCTTTACAGACCACAGACATTACCAATTACGTCTTGCGAGAGAAAACTACTGGTCCTGAGAAAGGAGGTCTGAAAGTTCTCAGGAGCCTTAAGTGTGATTACTTTTCCTTGGCTAGTGCTGATAGGAGTGAGATCTGGCAATGAGACCAGCCTAGGGTCATAAAGACATAGAGGGCCAACTTTTCCCTCCTCCTAGGATCTTTCCTCCCTAGGCCAAATACCTGTGATGAGGATATGCCTGTATGTATGTCTTTAAACAAAACTGACTAGCTACTCAGGAAGCTGGGATTTGTGGACTGCAGTCCAAAGTCTGTCTGGGAAGGAAAATCCGTGAGACTGATACATGTTGGGGAACAGTGATGGGAATCACTGTCACTGTTAGCTTTCTCTGGGTCTCTAGCGGTAGGTGATACAACACTGCCATCTGCTGTTGAGCTACGGACACTGCTGCCACATTTATTGGCTCAAGCTTTTGATTTAGGCTATGACGGTCTCCGGAAACTGTTTGCTTGTTTGTCCAGTTTATCTCAAAGGAAACAACTAGCCAGGAGCTGCCTGGAGCCTGCTTGATGGAGGAAGGAAGGAAAGGCACCTGGGCCTCCCTCTGCCCCCACAAGAATCTCCTGCTGAAACATAGTGTGGGACTCCTTGGTTGTAGCAGCAGCTTGTGACCTTCAAAGTGCCTTAATTCTGCTCTTGTCTTTGGAAGTGAGGACCAGGCCCCCAGAGAAACCCTGCAGTTATTGTCTTAAGGAAATACAGAGGTGGAGAGAGCTGGATCATTGACATTAAGCATTACATTAAGAACTTTACTTACCTAACTAAGCCCTCAAAATTGTCCTGAACTTTATACAAAGTAGGAAGGTCTAGAAGGTAAAGTAACTTATCTAAGGTGTGAACCACCACGCCTGGCTGACACTGACTTTTGTTCCCAATGTCTTTTAACTTCCTTCCACTGGACTCCCATGAAAGAACAGTAAACAGTCAAAATACCTGATTTTTTTTTGTCTGAGCAAGGCAAGTTATACATGTTGCAAGCTCTTGAACCCCCTGAATCTTATCTCTGCCTCTGTCTCTGTGTCTGTCTCTCTCTCTCCCCCCCCTCTTCTTTCCTTCCCCTCCCCCCTTTCTCCTCTCTCTCTCCTCAGCTGGTACACTACCACTTGAGCCACGTCTCCACTTTCAGCTTTCTGCTGGTTCATTGGAAATGAAAGGTATGAGCCATTACTGGCCAGCTCACTTTCCAATCTTGAATGTCAGATAGATCTTCATAATCCTAAATCCAAATGTTCCACAGCTGGGCGCCAGTGGCTCATGCCTGTAATCCTAGCTACTCAAGAAGCTGAGATCTGCAGATCCCTGTTCAAAGCCAGCCAGGGTAGAAAAGTTTGTGAGACTCTTATCTCCAATAAACTACTTAGAAAAAGCCAGAAGTAACACTGTGGCTTAAGTGGTAGATTGCTATCCTTGAGCACAAAGATGCTTAAGGACAGTGCCCAAGCCCTGAGTTCAAGCCCCAGAACTAACAAAAACAAATCAAACAAACAAACAAAACAAACCAAAAATGTTCTACAATCAGAGTACCAGCATGATGTCATAGGTGGAAAATACCCAATCTCACATGACAAGTCATAATTTTAAAAAGCAAAGATGGGGCCGGGAGTTTGGCCTAGTGGTTAAAGTGCTTGCCTAGCATGCATGAAGACCCGGGTTCGATTCCTCGGCACCACATACATACAAAAAAGCCGGAAGTGGTGCTGAGGCTCAAGTGGTAGAGCTCTAGCCTTGAGAAAGTCCAAGGACAGTGCTCAGGCCCTGAGCTCAAGCCCAGGACTGGCAAAAACAAAAACAAACAAAAAAAAAAAAAGCAAAGATGTCAGGTTAACAGTGGGATATACAGATACAGAGCTCAACAGATGCGCTGAAGCATGACATTCTGATTTCAGGGTCATCCACATATTAGTGGAAACCAGGAATGTACGTAGACAGCCTAAAAATATTGCTTGAAATTGTATGCACTGTCTTATACCTATAATCCTGGCTCAGGAGACTTGAGTCCAAGGATTACCATTTAAAGCTAGCCTGGACAAGAAAGCCTGTGAAAGCAAGGCACAGTGGCTCACGCCTGTAATCCTAGCTACTCAGGAGGCTGAGATCTGAGGATCAAGGTTCAAAGCCAGCCTGGGGACAAAACAACCAAAACTCTTATCTCTAATTGACCTCTAGAAAATGGTAAGTGGGGCTTGGCTCAAGGGTAGGGCTGTATCCTTGAGCTAAATCGTTCAGGGACCTTGCCCAGTCTGAGTTCAAGCGCCATGACCCACAAATAAAATAAAATAAAATAAAAATGGGAATGTGGCTTAGTGGTAGAGTATTTGCCTAGCATGCATGAAGCCCTGGGTTCAATTCCTCAGTTCTACATAAACAGTAAAAGCCAGAAGTGGTGCTGTGGATTAAGTGGTATACTGCTAACCTTGAGTAAAAGAAGCTAGCAGACGGGGCTGGGAGTTTGGCCTAGTGGTAGAGGCTTGCCTAGCATGCACGAAGACCCGGGTTCAATTCCTCAGTACCACATACATAGAAATAAAGCCGGAAATGGTGCTGAGGCTCAAGTGGTAGAGCTCTAACCTTGAGAAAGTCCAAGGACAGTGCTCAGGCCCTGAGCTCAAGTCCATGATTGGCAAAAAAAAAAAAAAAAAAAAAAAAGAAGCTAGCAGACAGTGCCCAGGCCCTGAGTTCAAGCACCATGGCTGGCCAAAAATAAATAAATAAAATGAATAAAGTTTTTTTTTAATTAAAATAAATAACATTTTAAAAAAGAAAGTCTGTGAGACTTTTATCTCCAATTAACCTCCCAAAAGCCAAAAGTGGAGTTGTGGCCTCAAGTAGTAGAGCACTATCTTTAAACAAAAAGCCCAGGGACAGTGCCCAGGTTCCAGAATGAGCACCAAAAAAGAGAGAGAGAGAGAGAGAGAGAGAGAGAGAGAGAGAGAGAGAGAGAGAGAGAGAGAGAGAGAGAGAGAGAGAGAGAGAAATATATGAAACTGTCTTTAAGCTCAGTGTGCAACTTGTATATGAAATAGAAATGAACTTTACATATAGACCTGAGAAAGATTTCTCATTGATCCAAACATTCTAAAACATTTCTAGTCCCAAGCATATTTTTGTGCTGGTCTTGGGGCTTGAACTCGGGGCCTGAACGCTGCCCCTTAGCTTTATCACTTAAGGCTAGCACTTGGTCACTTGAGCCACAGCTCTGCCTCCTCAAGCATATTGTTTAAATATTACTTAGCCAATAGTAGCAGAGAGGGGGAAAAAAAATGGGCTCAGGCTATGTTCCAGTTTCACTTACCAACCACCTGACTGGAATCAGCTGCTTAACTTTTCTCTGCCAGTTTCCTCATTTATAAAAAACAAATGGTTTCTACCTCTAATGACTGTGATGCAGATTAAATTTTATTCTATATTCAAAGTACTTATCACTTTGATAGAATGTAATCAATGTTGGCATTTGTTATTTGTGTCTGTCATTCTTGAAATGTTCTTTTCCGTTGGTCTACATGGCATTCCACAATCTCCTGTCTTCGACATTTCTGGTAATTCCAATTTGCTTCTCCTCCTCTCTCCAGCTCTGAGATTCTTCCAGGTACACTGTCTTATGCTTTGTTGTTTTTGTTGTTGTTGTTTTTGCAGGTTCTGGGGCTTAAACTCAGGGCCTGGGTGCCGTCTCTGAGCCTCTTTGTGCTCAAGGCCAGCACTCTACCATTTGAGCCACAGTGACACTTCTGGCTTTTTCTTAGTTTATTGGAGTAAGAATCTCACAGACCTGGGCCAGGAGCATAGCCTAGTGGTAGAGTGCTTGTCTACCATGCATAAAGCCCTGGATTTGATTCCTCAGTACCACATACACAGAAAAAGCCAGAAGTGGTGCTGTGGCTCAAGTAGCAGAGTGCTAGCCTTGAGCAAAAAGTGTCTAAGGACAGTGCCCAGGCCCTGAGTTCAAGCCCCAGGACTGGCAAAAAAAAAAAAAAAAAAACAACTCACAGACCTTTCTGCCTAGGATGGCTTTGT
This sequence comes from Megascapheus bottae, assembly GCF_031878675.1. Classification (NCBI taxonomy): domain Eukaryota; kingdom Metazoa; phylum Chordata; class Mammalia; order Rodentia; family Geomyidae; genus Megascapheus; species Megascapheus bottae. Next base: position 13,382,410 of record NC_143536.1, read on the forward strand.
AAGTAGGATTATGGATGTGATTCACTGGTGGCTGGCAACAACAGTGAGTGATCTTTTAAAAACGATGACATTCACACACAGTTGTCTTTCCCTTTACATTTTCATGACTTTCCAGTATTACTGGATAAAAACCAAAATTCCTAACATGACCCCTAGTAAAGTTCTCATTGTCTGGCTTCTGTCCATGTAGCTGAGCCTCTTGCTTTCTGTACTGTACATCATTCTCACTGATCTTTGGTTTTTGGTCATTCATGGGCCTTGAACTCAGGGTCTAGACACTGTTCCCTGAGCCTTTTTTTTTTTGCCAGTCCTAGGCTTGAGCTCAAGGCCTGAGCACTGTCCTTGGACTTTCTCAAGGCTAGAGCTCTACCACTTGAGCCTCAGCACCACTTCTTGCTCTTTTCTATGTATGTGGTATGGAGGGATCAAACCTGGGTCTTCGTGCATGCTAGGCAAACACTCTACCACTAGGCCAAACTCCCGGCCCAAACATAAGGACCCGGCTATATTTCTTTTTGCCAGTCCCGGGCTTGAGCTCAGGGCTGAGCACTGTCCTTGAACTTTCTCAAGACTAGTATTCTACTACTTGAGCCTCAGCACCACTTCCAGCTTTTTTTCTATGTATATGGTACCGAGGAATCGAACCTGGGTCTTGTGCATGCCAGGCAAGCATTCTACCACTAAGCCAAACTCCAGGCCCCCCTGAGCTCTTTTGCTCAAGACTACCATTTTGAGCTACAGTGCTACTTTCTGGTTTTCTGATGGTTGATTAAAGTGTCATGACTTTCCTTCCTGGGCTGGCTTTGACTGTGATTGCAAGATCTCAGCCACCTGAGTAGTTAGGATCAGCCACTGGCACCTGACTTCACTGATTTTCTTTACGTGGCCCCAAATACATCCTCTTTCCTGCTGACAAGGGCTGTGCCATGCTAAATCCATAGTCTGGATTGCCACATCCCTCTCTTTTTGCCTAATTAACTCCTGTTCATCATTCGGATCTTTCCTGAATAACTCAGAGACACAGCTCCTCCTCACCCCTGAAAAATAGGTCAACTCCTCTGTCTAGCTCTCCAAGGCTTTTCCTTTGAAGTGTCCCTAGCAGTTTCAGTTACAGGTTTATTCATGTGATCATCTTCTTCATGACATCATGGAATGTCTTAATAGTCAACATCACTTGGTCGGGGACCACAGGGCTTTTTTTTGCCCCTCATTGTGTCACCACTGACACAGCATTGGCACAAGAGCAGAAATCATTGAATGAGTTGCCAGAACTGACCAAGAGATATGGTGTAAGCGTGGCCTTTCCTGTGCTTCCTTTTTCACACGTCCTTCCCTTTGCAGCTACTGTGGCTGCAGTTCCTGTAAGGGGCAGGAAGCTGTTGGTTCCAGACACAGGGTTGCTTTGGAAAATTGCTTGCAAGTGTCAAGGTGAGAAGATAAAGCTTTATCTTCTGTCTTCAGAGGAACCATCCCACAGTGAGAAGCTGACCCAGGAGTCATCATCTCCAGCAGCAGGTCTGGAGCTGTATTTCTTTTTCTTTCTTTTTTTTTTTGCCAGTCCTGGCCCTTGAACTCAGGACCTGAGCATTCTCCTTGGACGCTTTTTCCTCAAGGCTAGTGCTCTGCCACTTGAACCACAGCACCACTTCTGGCTTTTTCTGTGTATGTGGTTCAGGGAATCAAACCCAGGGCTTCTTGCATGCTAGACAAGCACACTATCAGTAGGCTACACTCCTAGCCCTGGAGCTATATTACTCAGTAGCTATATGCCAGACAGAAACAAGGCCTGGGTACCTAGGCACCTCTGGAGAGAAGGCAATGAAGGAAGAAGGAATTCAGCTACTTTAACCCAGAGTAATTAAGACTCTCCCTGAAATCTGAAAAGCGCCAGTGGTAAGTTAGTTTGGTTATTTTCTTTTGTTTTTGTGCCAGTCTTGGGTCTTAAACTCAGGTCCTGGGAGCTATCTATCCTTTAGCTTTTTTGCTTTAGAGTAATACTCTACCACTTGAGCCACAGCTGTACTTCTAATCACTTTTGGTGATTAATTGGAGATAAGATTTTCATGACTTTCCTGCTTGGGCTAATTTCTAACCCCAGTCCTCATATCTCAGTCTCCTAAGTAGGGAGGATTAAAGGCATGAGCCATTGGTGCTGGCTGGGGCTGGCAAGTTTTCTTTGTTTCTGTTTTGTTTTGTTTTTGCTACTCCTAGGGCTTGAATTCAGAGCCTGAGCACTGTCCTTGGGCTTTCTCAACACTAGTGCTCAACCATTTGAGCCATAGCACCACTTCTGGCTTTTTTTGTGTATGTGGTACTGAGGAATCAAACCCAGGGCTTCATGCATGCTAAACAAGCATTCCACCACTAGGCCACACTCCTGGCCCCATTTGTTGTTTGTTTTTAAAAACTGTATCTTTGGGCTGGAAATATATATTACTCAGTGGTATAGTGTGGATTTAGGATGCATAAAGCTTTCTCAGATCTAGCCCCTAGTACTATAAAATAATAATAATTGTAATAATAATTGTTATTATTATTATTTATCTTTGAAGGGTCACCTTAGCTAAAGAGGCCCATCAAGTACAAAGTAGAAAATATGGAATACTAGCACATCATCTCTTACTTACTGGCACTATATTAGTTTACAGAAGAGAGAAAGACAGAGAGATAAGCTGACAATTTCCAACATTTTGAAAGTTGCCCTCTGTTAAACTGATGAGATTAATATCTACATAAAATAAGAACTAGGCTGGCTCCTCGGTGGCTTATGCCTGTAATCCTAGCTACTCAAGAGGCTGAGATCTGAGGATCAAGGTTCAAAGCCAACCGGGGCACTAAAGACTGAGAGACTCTTATCTCCAATTAATCTCAGAAAGGGGTAAGTGGGGATGTGGCTCCAGGGGTAGGGCAGTAGCCTTGAGCTGAAGAGCTCAAGGACAGCACCCAGGCCCAGAGTTCAAGCCCCAGGACCCACCCAAAAAAAAAAAGCTAGATCATGTCATATTAAGACCACAGACTCTAGAACCAGATTACTTAGGCTCAAATCCTGGTTCTGTCATCTATAAGCTGCGTGCTTTGGGCAAGTTAGTGTTTCTGTGCTACATTTTCTCATCTATAAATGGAGTTGCTGTTGTCCTGTTTCCTAGTGTTATAGGGTGAGTGAAGTCAGGTCTTGCACTAGGAACGAGGCCTTATACAGAATGGGCACTCATGGGGTCATAGGCATTTGTTATGCGCTACTGAAAAACCGCATGTCTGCCAGGACTGAATTATATGTGAATTGGAGATAGTTCTGTAGAACTAAAGAAGTAATTTTCTTTTCAAATAAAATGTAGCTTAAATACCAGTATAATAATGAATAAGTTGTCAGCAGTGAAATGGAAAGTGGGGCAATGAGACAAAACTGGTACTATATCCAGCAGAGATGCTGAATGTGATTTGGACCCCTGAAGGCAGGGCTGGTTTGTCTGACTCAACCCTGCCCAGGATAAATTCTCTTCATGGCTGTTCATTTCCCTTGAGTTCCACACTTACAGAGCAGTCTTCTGGTCTCCAAATCAGAAGGCTATTTCCTGAGGCCTATGTTACACGGTCTTACTATGTTTTCCATGCTAGTTTTCAACTCCTGGGGTATGTCAGTTCTCCTGCCTCCCCCTTCCAAGTAGCTGAGACTACAGATATGTCCAGCTGTCATATGGCTATGAGGTATGTCATATGGCTATGAGATTCTTGCTCATAGGGAGCGTCTGGAAGCAGTGACTTCAGGAGGGATGAATGCTTTGATTTCATCTGTCAGTTTGTAAACCCATAGTATCCCTCTAAGTGTTATGAAGTCCAGTTTCTAGACCTGAAGCCCAAAACCAGACACAGACAGGGTTATTCATTCTCTAAGGTACCAGCCTTGGACTTTCTCAAGACTAGAGCTCTACCACTTGAACCTCAGCACCATTTCCGGCTTTTTTCTATGTATGTGGTATCGAGGAATTGGACCTGGGTCTTTGTGCATGCTAGGCAAGCACTCTGTCACTAGGCCAAACTCCCGGCCCAGCTAACCTTCTTCCGATCACCCCCATTACATCTTTCAGCATGGACACGCTAGTTATAGGGTTTTGATTTGTTTTGTTTTTGTCTTTCTTAAATTCTTCCTTTTACCAAGGAAAAAGTTACACAGAGAGATTCAGTGGCTTAGATAAAATCACACAGCATATTTCTTGTTAATCCAGACAAGTTTTCCAATCTCTGCTTGTAAGGCTTTTCATATAGCTTGGAATTCTTGGAGATGTCTAAAGGACTTATTCCCCAGTACATAAGAATGTCTGTGTAGGGACCGGAAATGTGGCCTAGGGGTAGAGTGCTTGCCTAGCATACATAAAGCCTTGAGTTCAATTCTTTGGTACCACATACACAGAAAAAGCCGGAAGTGGTGCTGTGGCTCAAGTGATAGAACACTATCCTTGAGAAAGCTCAAGGACAGTGCCCAGGCTCCAAGTACAAGCCTAGGACTCATACACACACACACATGAAGGTCTATGTGAACTAGTATTTGATACTTAAAGTCAAATATTACTTTTTTTTTTCCTTTTTTATTTACTCCCTCCCTTTTTCCCTTCTTCCTCCTACCCCTCCCTTCCTCTTCCCTTCCTTCCTTTCAAGTATTCTGGGACTAAACCCAGAGCCTCATGCTAAGCTGCACTGAGCCACATGGAGTCCTTTTATTTTCTGATATTAGTGTCACAAAGCAGCAGTTAAGTACACGAGATTACCTGTAGGGGTTGTGATCTCATTAGGAGTGCTTGCAGCCCATTTTGACAAATCTCAGCTGTTAAAGTGACAAGTCAGTAGCTACATGACCTCAGGATAGAGGCCTAGACTGCTGGTAGTGACTGTTCAGCACCTAAACTTCATGTGCATATGTACATAGCCGGTTGTGGACTTGAGGCACACAGGTATCCATTCTAAAAGCCAAAGTGGCATCTGAAACCAGTGCTCTTTCTGGTGTCTCAGAATTTCTGTCCCGTTGTTTAGGAACTTCTGTCCACTCAAATACCTCTGATAACCCTTGGACTCTTTCATCAAGTCTGATATGGTTTTATGACTTATTCCTGTTCTCTGTTACCAACCCCAGCTTCTGATCCCTGGCCACATGCACCAAGTACTATAGTTTATGGATATGCTCACTGTTACATGATCATACCAAGCTCCTTTATGCCTCAGTGCATTTGCACATGATGTTCCTTCCAAGCTGGAAGCCTCTTGTCTGCCTGGCAATCAGCCTCTGTTATAGTCAGCTGATACATCCTGTTCTCTGTAGAGGACTCCCCCCTCACCCCTAGGTCCACTGCCACCCCTCACCAATCAGAGGAGACTTTTCCTCCCTCCTTATTATCTTCCTCATACTTCAGTTATAGCCTTGGCAGTATTTGTTTACACATCTAGCTGTGCTCTTAAGAGTATAAAATTCTCTAAGGGTGGAGCCGTATCTAATTCATCTTTCTGCCCCAGAGCTTAGCAGAGGATGTGGGATACAGCAGACACTGAGAGTGTTTGCAGCATGGATAATGTATTTGTCAAATGGCCTCTTTTAGCTACTTGAGGGTACTCCTCCAGGGTACCCTCAGCATTGCTTTGACCTACAATGCTCTGCTGGGCAATGGGCTTTTCTTCTGAGGTAGCTGATGGAACAAGACCTCTGTCTGTTAGTGTCAAAGCCAAGGGATCATGGGATTGCCTGCCTTTTTCAACTCTAGCAAGTCCCCCGTGCTGTTTCTACTTTGTTCTCCCCACATACACATACCAAGAGCAAGTTGCTTTTTTTCTGTGTCTCAGACATACTTTGTCCATGTTCCTGACAATGCTGTAAAGCACTCACCATCAATCCTATCAGAGTGTGCTTCCCTCCATCAGTAGTGTTGACTCTCCTAGGTGCAGCATCCGTTTCTGCAGTTGGCTACTGTGTGTTATTTTGAACTTGAGGTGGAGCCCTGAGCCTTACACATGCTAGGAAAGGACTCTTCTACTGAGCTATCTATGCATCTGTTTATGTGGTACTATTTATATGTTACTTCATGCATGATTAGACAAGCACTCTACCACTAACCCACATTCCCAGCCCTGTGGTTGTTTCTGTTGTTGTTGTTGCTGTCATCATCATCATCATCATCATCATCATCATTGTCATCTTCTTTGGTGTCTTTGGTCACAGGGCTTGAACTCAAGGCCTGAGCTCTTTTGCTCAAGGCTAGTGAGCCACGGCCTCACTTCCTCTTTTCTGGTGGTTAATTGGAGGTAACAATCTCATAGACTTTCCAGCCCAGGCTTGTCTTCGAACAGTGATCCTCAGATCCCAGCCTCTTAAGTAGCTAGGATTACAGGCCTGAGCCACTGATGCCCCGTTTGTTTATACAGTGGGATTATTGCATAATGTACACTTTCTTGGAAGCTTAGATTTTTTTTTTCCACTTAATGTCTTACCCAGGAATCAATGTCTATTTCAGCCTGTAGGAGCAAACCTGATTATTCCTAACAACTGTGGCGTCTTCTGTTGTGTAGGCATGTTGTACTTAGCCCTGCCCCACTGATTGGCATGAAGATTGTTCCTAATCTAGCATTCAGCAGTGCTGCACTGTTTGAACACGTCTGCCTAGCCATAGGAATAGTTCTCTAGGCAAAATTTCTAGCTCTGGAATTTCTGGGACCCTATTTTAAAAAGGCAGCTGCTGCTGTTGCTGTGGTGTAGAAAGTGCTAGAGAGAGGAGGATCCGAGGCAGGAAAGATGGCTAGTGGAGGCAGTATGCAGACAGAGTTATCTGTATGCTCAGGAATCTGTGTGCTCAAGATTCAGAGATTCCCTCCCCACCCACTCAGTCCCTTCCCTGCTTGGAGTCCTCCCTTCCAGTAGAGGGCCTCCCACAAACACAGTTCCTGGGCTTTGGATTCTTTCAGCACAGCCTTCTTCCCAGGAGAGGTTGAGGTGAGTCATTCATTCACCACTCCTCCCCAGAGCATTCACTGTGGGCTGCCCGCTTTGAAGGCTATTGTTCTCCGGCTTGTCTCAGTCACCTTGAAGCTCCACATCTCAGCTGGTTCCGAGGAGTCAGTTTGCTGGGCTCTTTGCCAGGTTTCCAACTTGTGAAATGTGCAGGAGATTAGCACCTCTCCTGTCATTTCATCCTGACTGGATCTTCCAGTCCAAGGATCCTGCAATTGCCTTTGGCAGCCATAACTGCTGAATCCACTGCCTGGAGCTCCAGGGACCGAGGAGAGGCACTCTCCTCTGTAGACCAGTTACCAAGAACAGAAGGGGGCAATGTGATTGTTTTCACCTCCCAATTCTGGGTGGTTTTGGCTCTTTGAAGTTGGCCCTGAGCAACCGCACACTTAGTCTGCTTATCACATCTGGGGACCAATCTTTCAAAGGTTCCTCCTGATGGCTGGATTTGTGGGGGTTGAATGGATTCCATCTGGGAAGGACTTCCACATCAGCTCAGGACCTAGGGAGATGGCTGTCCATCTTCGAGGGGGGCACTTTTTGTGACACTGAAAAAGTCTCTCATCAATTCCCCCACTGAAGCCTTTGTAAGGGGAGTAGGGGGAGAGAAGGCCTGCAGCCTCCCGTTCACATTCCTAGACACCGACTCACTGCGCCCTCCATCCGTCCCCGCCGTCACTGGAACAGCAGAGCTGTGTGAAATGTCAGGAGGAGTTATGCTCATGCACTCCCTGGCCTCCAGTTTCTTTGTGGCTTTCATTTGCTTCCATCTGCACTCTGTTCATCAGATGGAAATCAGAGGGTACAATTAGAAGATAATTTGCTAGTTCCAGACTTAATTTGGAACCCCTTCCCTGCCCGATTGAATTACAGGGGAACATAATAGATTGGGGGAGAGAAATAGTTGGCTGTGTAGCTAGAAGGAAGAGAGCTCCCAGCCCTCCAGCTAGGTAGTCCTTACAGTATCCTCACTCTTTTCCTCCCTCCCATTTCCCACCACCTCCTCTGTGGCTGTCTTCAGGCCTCCAGGCCAGGATCCTGATTTCCCTTACGGCCAACTCGAGAGCCAACTCGAGATTTAAACTCAACTTGAGACCCAAGGCAAACAGGGAGCCCTCAGGAACCTCCTAGGGCTTAAAACATGTTGAGGCTGGAAGCTATTTAGAGACCAAAACAAGACCCAGACAGAAGCAGGGACTTGCTAATGGCCATGTATCTAGCCATAGGAATTGTAACAATAGCCTTAATGATATTAACAGCTAACATTTATCAACCTTTAATGTGTTCCAGACTCAGTGCCAAGGGCTTACGTGCAGTTCATGGTCACATTTAAAATCCAGACAGTCTGGCTGTAGGCCCAGGTTGAGCTGTAATATAGCATGATAGAGCATAACCTGACTAGTCTAGGTTCGAGTCTTGGTTTTACTTCTCAATTATACATCTGGATGGCTGCACACAAGTGATTTAGCCTCTCTGTACCTCAGCCCCTTTCTCCATAAAAATAGGGTGTCACAGGACCACGTCTCATAGAGGTCAATTCATTCATTCACAGGTAGTGTTCATTCATTCACACATTCTAGTGTGCCTGGAATCTGGTACCTGATGAGCTTCACATACACACACACACACACACACACGCGCGCGCGCGCGCGCGCACACACACACACACATGCACATCCAGCACTTACTCCATTCAGTTGCTTCTGGGGAGGGAGTATGGTGTGTGCGGGACAGCGGGGAAGGAGTGGGTTGATGTGGCTTGGGTCTATACAAACACCAGCACCATTCTTCATTATTAGAGACAGTCAACACAGTGGTTGACCTCTGTGGCTTAAGAACACAAACTAGTGGACAAACTGACCCATTGCCTGTTTTTGTACTGCCTATGATTTTTACATTTTTTAAATGGTGGGGTGGGGGAAGTAGACTAATTCATAACCTGTGAAAAATATATGAGATTCAAATGACAATGCGCTCCAGCACAATCATGTCTGCTGCTTTGGCAGCGTCATGGCTCAGATAAGTAGCTATGAAAGTCTGTATGTACCCTGATCCTTTCCACTAGCCCACTGGCCCTCTTACCCTGACCTAGAGACACACCTACTGGGTTTGAAACCCAGCTTCACTTCTTACCAAGTATTTGTTTTCAGGGGAGTGACTAAAGCCCCTCAGAAGCTCAGTTTTTTCATCTGTGAAATGGGTATTGGTTCCACTTGCTGAAAATAAAACAGAGAGCACTTAATACAGGACCTGGAAATGCCTAATAAATGTGATCTTGTTATCAGGAGTGCAAACCCAGTCTCTCTTATCACACTCATTGCTGTCCCTGTAGTGAGCTGAAGGAATGGAAAGATGTCCCCTTGTAATCCAGGTATACTAGCTTTGTCGTGGACTTTTCCTGTCATGGCTCACAATGACAGACAGTGGGTGCTGGGTGACCCCAGGTTCTTTCCAGCCGAGAGGGAGTGTACCTAATGGGAGAGATCCTGTGTCTACTACCCAAAGTTTTGACAGTGAGGTGTTGGCCTTCACAGCAGTCTTAACTTTTTTTTTTTCTTTTGCAGCCCTATAGGCAGGGCAGTAAGGAACTTTCTTGGTAGGCTCTGCTTTAGCCAGACCCACTTCAGGGCTTTTCAGGTGTGCTCCATTACAGAAACCTACACACACCATTGAAAAGAAGTACCACAAGTCTTGAGCTGAAGAGCTCAGGAACAGGGCCCAGGCCAAATTCAAGCCATATGACCCACAAAAAAAAAAAAAAAAAGTACCACTGCCTGCTGAAAACAGTAGATGGCATCTGGGGATGAATGAATGAATGAATGAATGAGTGTATCAGAGGGTTCAAGTGACCTGAGCGTCAATCTATTGACAGAGGGCTTTGACAGATGTTTCTTCTTAAAGAGGCAGACTGAAGCCTGGTAGCTCTAGAGTTCTGTGGGCCACCATTCAAATCCTAACCCTGCCACTGACTGGCTGCTGCTTTTTTTTTTTTTTTCCAAATGTGTGTTTATGTGTGTGCTAGGACTAGAGCTTGAACTCAGTGCCTAGGCACTGTCCCTTAGTGCTAGGCACTGTACCACATGAGCTGTAGCTCTTCTTCCAAATTTTTCAATGGTTTATTAGTGGCTAACTGTGATTTTTCACATCTCATCCTCCTGAGTAGCTAGGATTACAGGCATGAGCCACTGGCAACCAGCTCTGATTGGCTTCTTGAGTTTGAGTGATTAGCCACATTTCTTAGCACCTCACTTTCCTCTCTAAAGTAAGAATCCCTGTTTCAGGGAAATTACTCTGTGTGTGTGTGTGTGTGTGTGTGTGTGTGTATGTGTGGTGCTTGCCACATGGAAGACACTTCAGGTGTCAACTTGGAACTGTCACCTGGACAGAGCAGAGGCCAGCCCCAAGCTGAGGGAGTTTCCCCGCCCCCTTCCTGGGAGAGGCGTGGCTCTGCCCGAATCTGGCATCTGTGCTTTTCTTCCCCTCTGAGCAGTTACTGCCCTTTAGGCAGCTCTAGAAGCTGAGGGTGGTTGGAGTCAGATATGTCAGTCCTCTGTTCTGTGCTGTCCTGCCCTGAGCTCAGGGATGGACACTGGGCCAGCCCTGCGTTATTGTCTTCTGCGCCTGCCTGCAGCCTCGCTCCTGTAGGGCTCCACCCCTTGCCGTAAGGTCTGTTTCCTAACAGCTGCTCCAACCACACACCTCGGTTCTGCAGGAGCTCCTCCTCTTCCTCCCTCCCTCATTCGGGGTGGGACTGAAGAAGGCTAACTTGACAGCAACGCTTCTTTCTTAGCTAGTCACCGGCGTTAGAATGCCTGCGTGTGTCTAGCTGCTGCCACCGAGGTAGTTCTCACGCAGCCCCCAGGGGCTGCCCCAGCTTCCAAGAACTAAGGAGGAGCTATCCCAAGCCATGAGCCCCGGTGGGAGTCTACCAAGGGGCAAGTGGTCTGGAGTCCTCACGCTTCTTCTGCAGCTCCAGAGGGAGAGGTGAGCGCCGGGCAGCCCGCCCCAATCAGAGGTGCTGGGACGGGCCTGTCATGGTGGCTGCCTGCAGCCAGCCTGAGGCACTCCCAGACGGGATTGCAGCTGAGCCTGATTATCTAGAGTGGGAAGAAGATGGGGAGTTACTTGTCCGTTCCAGCTTACTTCACCTCCAGAGACCCCTTTCGGTGAGTTGGTCTCCGAGTGTCCTCCCTACTTCTTTTGGCTCCTGGATGTGAGGGGAAGTCAGAGTCCTCCCCTCGATCTGCTTTTCCCAGGTCTTCTATCCCACTGCCATTGGTTCTGTCTAGTGATGGCTCTATGCCCTCCCCCACCCCACCCCCATTGTATCCTATAGATATGATGAGGTGAGGAATTAGCACAGAAGGGAAGTTCCTGGGAATCCTGAGTCCCCTTCTTCCTCACACACACACTTGGAAGAACCTCCAAAAGATGTCTTTGACCTGGCTTGCTCTTGATTGTTACTGGGAGCAAGAGGGGAAGGATCACAGCACAAATAGGGTGCTGTTCTTCCAGCTTCCACATGTCTTACCTGCAGGCCATGCTGCTTGCCCAAGAATTTGTCCCAACAAGCAGGATGGGCAGGTTTTGCCAAACTGTGGAAGCTGGTAGAGTCTGGGTGTGGATAGCCTGATACACAGTGGGCACCCTATAAACATTTATTCTCTTAGGGCTGGCACATTTGGCGCTGGCCTTGAAGGGCTCTGAGCTCCCAGGTGAGTGACGTTACTGGGACTAGCCTGCCCTCCCCCTCCCATCAGTCCACAGGCCTCAGTGCCTGTAGGGGGCTCTCCATGTGGGGCTTCTCAAGAGAAGGAGGTGTGGAAACTTTCTTCCTCTGACCTGCCTTTCTTAGCTCACTGCCCCACCCCACCTCCAACAGAAACTCCCCAGAGGGTTTTTGGCCCTCTGGGTCCCCTCGAATGGAGCCATTCCTAGCTGGGGTGGGGCTTGTTTTTATTCTTCGGGAGAAGTTTGTTGTTCCTTGGGCTGCTTCTCCCCCCCCCCCCACTGCCCCCAGCAGTGGTCCTGAAGATTGATCTTTTTCTTCACATTTCTTTAACCCAGCTTCTTGTCTTGCCTAGATCTGGCTGCTGGAATATTAGTCAGGTGACAGATTATACTATGTGGTTTCACTGACTGGACTCTGGTGGGAAGTGTCTGGATTGAGGGAGGGAGATTGGAGACTGCTCCTGAATACTGACTGTAAGGGAGCATTTTACTCCTAATCTCTCAAACCTAGAAAGATTTTTGTATCACCATTTTTAGAGGAGACAACTAGTTTCGACTGCAGTAACAGGCAAGATCGGCCCTAGCCCTTTTTCCTGTCTTTCTAGTTTCTCAGTCTTGGGGCCAGGGGGACGCTGGTGTCCTCTCTTCACATCTTGCCCAGGGGCCTTCTCAAGTTTGCTTTCCTGTCCCAGTAGAGAGCAGGAAAAGGGATAGTTTGCCTGGCATGTTGAAAAGAGTCTTTTCTGAAGAGTCAGTCAGAACTGATCTTGAGGGTTTTACCATGTGCGGTCATGATGCTATGAATTCTAATAGCCACTGGTTCAGGCCCTCTTTAGTCCTCGAACTCTTAATTCAGGAGAGACAGCTTGGGGGATGGGTTGTTCCTTTAGGCTGCAGGAACACCATGCCCCTTTTAATCCTTGGAGGTGAAGACACAACTCAGGGGCTAGAGTAAAAGCAGATAATGAACTCTCAGCTTGCACCTTTGAAGGCCAAACCCCTTCAGTGCCACCCAGGCCCAGCTGTCCTTTGTCTATTCTGCCTCAGCAGAACCAGAGGACTTCAACCCAACCCCCAAAACTCTGTTTGCCCAGCTGGTATCAAGGGGTGGGGGTGTACTCATTCACTGACTTGCTATAGACCCTCTGCCCTCCCTTAAATGAGAGGCCACATTCCTTTCCCTAAGCTATCTTCTGAAAAGATAGCCATCACTGTGCCCCAGGGGAGGGACCACCCAGACCCTCTGCTCTCCCAGATTTCAGGCCAAGTCACTGCCTGGTTTTAAAAAAGAAAGAAAGAAAAGCTGCTTCTTGTGGACACTGGTAGCTCATGCCTGTAATCCCAGCTACTTAAGAGGTTGCTATGTGAGGACTCAAGTTGGAAGCCTTTCCAAGTCAGGAAAGTCAGTAAGATGCTTATCTTCATTTAACCACCAAAATCCTGGAAGTGGACCTGTGGCTCAAATGGAAGAGCACTTAGCAGAAAAAGCCAAGAGACAGCAGCTAGGCCATTACTTCAGCACCAACAACCAGTGCGCGCGCACACACACACAGTTTCCACCATCTATTCCAGTGCATCTTCAAGGGTTCTTCTGTGACAAGTGAATGTTCCCTCTTAGGCTTCAGTTTCCTCCTTCACAGCAGTAGAGACTAGACTTTCTGGGCTCCTGAACAGTGCCTTTGCCAGATCCTGTCAAACAGATGAGATCCTTGACCTCTCAGGACTCTGGAAGAGAACAAAGTCCACAGGAGATTTGGGGCTATGGGTGCAAGGAAAATGACGCAACCAGATGCCACGGGGGCATGATCTGGCGTGACTGAGGGAGGGAAGCAGGCACAGTTAAGAATGTAATGTCTGTGCTCCGTACACCCTGCCTGGCTGGTCACACTCAGCAGAGTGTGCATGCACTGTCTTCCCTGCCCCTACCCTATGCCCCTCATGTGAGGGCTGCCATGTAACTAACCACAGGCACTCTCCTCCTCTTTCTGTTCTGGGCAGGGATTGAACCTTCTACATTTAGAAGCAGAGTACTTTACCACTCCTCTAGCCCAGCAAGTAACTTTGCTCTGATATCTTTTTCTTTTTATAGAATTTCTCTTTATGTCCAGCAGTGATTTAATGAGCTTGGTTTTACACATTATCTCTGGAAGAAAACAAGTGCATCTTTGTATTCTAAAGCAACTGACATTTAAAAGGAAAAATTATTCTTAACCCTGCCTAGTTTAGTAGTAACCTTTGGCAGCTGCCTTCAGTCCTCTGGGACCCTTTTTTTTTTTTCTTTGAGTCTGAAAAATGAAGGACTTGGATCAGGTGAACAGTTCCCAATTCTGCTACTTATGTCTCCTCAGAGGCACACAAGCTCCATTTCAATTTTTTTTTTTTCCAGTCCTGGGTTTGGGCTCAGGGCTTGAGCACTGTCCTTGGACTTTCTCAAGGCTAGCACTCTACCACTTGAGCCTCTGCATCACTTCTGGCTTTTTTTTTTTGCTATGTATGTGGGATACTGAGGAATCGAACCCGGGTCTTGGTGCATGCTAGGCAAGCACTCTACTACTAGGCCAAACTCCGGGCCCCTCAATTTTTTTTTTTCTCCAAATAATGGAAGCCCTATCTTTAGCTACGGTATGACTATACAAATGAAATTACAAGCTTCCTGGCTCTTGATTAGAACTGCATCAAGGCATTCTGGGAATATGTACTTCTTGCTGATCAGAGGATCATTCCTTATGTGTTTGGTTATTTTTTTTTTAAAGCAGGGTAACATTGTATCCCATAACAATTACAATTTAGTTTCACTCAGCAGGGTCTAGCAGCAGGGAGGAAAAATAAGGGGATCTTTGATGGTTTAAAGAAGAAAAAAAAAAAAGTAGGCTCTAATGGACCAGAGTCTCTAGGTCCCTATCCTATCAGCCATTTGTGGATCTGGGGGAGTGTTGATAATTCCTACTGTTGGTACTCTCAGGCTATAGCAAAGGGAGCTTCCCTTTCTCCTACTTAGCCCAGTCAAAACTCAGCAAGAAGCTGGAAGAGGCTTCACCATGACTCGCTGCTCTCAGGGAGATTAAGAGTGAGCATCCAGCCTGGCCCTCCTCAAGGACATGGGAGGGCTTGTTCTATAGCATTTGTAAATCCACTGTAATGATGATTGTTCCCTTCCCTTACTCAGTAAAGTTGAGAATTTACTTGTAAATGTGTGGTCTGAAGAATCTGGATGTGCAGGAAGGTAGGGCCTAGCTCACTCAGCTTCTCCCAGCACATTACCTTACCTGGGCATGCATATTACTGTATTTTGATAGATAGGAATTGGTTAGAATTCATTTTAGGACATTTCTACTTTCAGAAACCTGTTTAGGTGTCTAGGTAAAAAGGAGATAGATCTATGTTGCCAGAAAAAGGGTCTGTCTATTTCTGTTCTCATATTGGAAGGGGAAGAACTGTAATCCTAGCTACTTAGGAAGCTATGAACTGAAGATCAAGGTTCAAAGCCATCTTACTCAAGAAAGTCTGTGAGACTGTTATCTCCAGTTAAGCACCAAAAAGCTGAAAATGGAGCTATGGCTTAAGAAGTCATGTACTAGCCTTGATCACAAAACCCCAGAGACAGTGCCTAGGTCCTGAGTTCAAGCCTCAGGAATAGTACACACACACACAAAAAAACAGAATTTGGAGGGGAAAAGAAAAGAACACATGCTGGTACCCTGGGTATCTGCTGTGAGGCATATATATGTTATAGCGTGTGTGTGTGTGTGTGTGTGTGTATGTATATATATATATATATTGTATAATTTTCATAATCCCTTGCCATGAGATGCTCAAATCACTAGTGCACTGTCCAAATGAAGAAACTGACATTCAGTGTCATGAAGTAAGCTTGCCTTAGATAGCAGATAATAAATGAATTACTTGTGAAAAATCTCAGCTGGTGGTCTATATGTTGTCTGCTAATCCAGGTCTCAGGTTGGATTTCAGCTGACCCCACTAAAGGATCTGCCCAAGCTTGCTCTAATGTTTTGGAAAAGAAGTTTTGGAAATTGTCTTTGGTGTATTATGAACTTCTCAAGGCTCTCCTTTGGCTTGAGATTTCAGCTCTGTGCACCCTGGCTCCTTGGGTGACTATGATAACCGGAGTGTTAGTCTTGAGTTCCAGCCCAGATCTAAATCCCCTTAGTAGGAATGCCCTAGAACCTGCAATCAGGGAAAATTTTTGTTTTCTTTCACTTGAAATTTTCACAAATTGAAATGCAGAGGGGGAAAAAAGGGCTTTGGCTTTGGCCTAGGACATGCGGTGGCCTCTGAGAACCTGAGAGGAACTTGATACTGTGATTTGAAGTCAGGGTCTTGTACTTGCTTGGCAGGTACTCTAGTGCTTGAGCCAGGCTCCCAGACTGCATGAGACATTTTTAGAGTACATGTTAGATTGCATGAGACATTTTAGAGTACATGAGTACATTTTTCAAAATATGTTTGGGATTTTAGATTCTTTTTTGTTTGTTTGTTGTGCCAATATTGGGTCTTTGCTCCAGACTAGCACTCAACCACTTCAGCCACAACTCCACTTGCAGCTTTTGTTTTATTTACTTTTTTCTTTGCACTTAAGAGATGAAAGTCTTAAGGATTTTCTTGCCTGAGCTGAATTTGAACTTTGATCCTCAGACCTCAGCTTCTTGAGTAGCTAGGATTACAAGCATGAGCCATCAGCACCTGGCTAGATTCTTTTTTCTTTATTTTTCTGTTGGTCATGGGACTTGAACTCGGGCCTGGGCGCTGTCCTTGAGCCCTTCAGTTCAAGGCTATCACTCTACCATAGATTCCTTTCTTTTAAGGATAGAGTATTCTGCTAGGTAACAGAATACTGGAATCAATGGAGGAGGAGAATCAATTAATCAATTAACATTTCCTACTTGAGCTGAAGGGAAAGTGTTGACACTCAAAAGACTTGACTTGACTTTGACTTTGTTTTTCTGTCTTTTAATGTGTAAAACAGGGATAATCCTTGTCCCTTGCATGGTTCATGGGATTATAGGTAATATAAGGAAGATACTTTATCCAGCGGCTGGAATATGGTTGGCATTTAAGCTACATCAGATGGTGTTAATACTGAGCTAGATCTCCAGTATCTCTATTATGCTCTATGGCAAAAAGCTTATGGACCCAGAGCCAGTCTTCCCATTAGCCATTCACATCTCTGTTCTTAGGGAGGTGCCAGTGGCTCACTCCTGTAATCCTTGCTTCTCAGGAGGCTGAAAGCTGAGAACCATTGTTCAGAGCCAGCCCAGGCAAGAAAATCCATGAGACTCTAATAATTAACCACCAAAAAAACAGAAGAGGACCTGTGGCTTAAGTAATAGGGTGCTATCCTTGAGTAAAAAAAGCTCAGGGACAGTGCCCAGGCACTGAGTTCAAGCTGCAGAGAGTGTGTGTGTGTGCGTGTGTGTGTGTGCATGCATGCGTGCGCATGTGTGCATGTGCATGTGTGCGTACCAGGGACAGTGCCCAGGTACTGAGTTCAAGCTGCAGTGTGTGTGTGTGTGTGCACGCATGGCGCGTGTGCATGTGTGCGTGTGCGTACCAAAAATCTTCCATTCTTCACAGATACCTGTGGCATTGACTTTGGCATTGTAGCTGGCTGTACACTTCAAAGATATTCCTTGACCCAGATGTGTGCCTTGGTGATGTCGCTCTTCAGCCATGTGTTCTTCCCAGCAGGCTGGTGTGTAGCTATCTCCTACTTGTCTGTACTCGTTTCCCTGCCTGCTCCCTCTCCTCGACCTGGCCATGGCTACTTGCACTGAACAAAAGCAGGATATTGGCAATAGAAAGGAGGGTGTGTTCTGGTGCTCCCATGCCCTGCGGTGGCACACATACCATTATGAGAGCGTAACAGAGCCCAGGTCTGTAGTTGAGTGCAAATATGTCTATACCAGCTTTTCTCTGCTGCAGACAGGAGAAAGATGGGGCCCCGTGACAGGATACTAGTTCTTGCCACTCCCAGGCCATTTTCAGGGACATTTGCTAAGTGCTTGTTCTGCTGAGCCCTTGGCTTAGATGTAAAAGCTCATCAAGAGTAAGTAAAACATTGTCCACACTTCGGGAAGCTCAGAGTCTGATGAAGGAGAAAGGTGGTTACCAAGATCAGAAGCAGGAAGAAGTCCTTACTACTTTGCTGGCCCTCTGCTAGACACCTCATTCAAAATTATACTTAATCCTTGCTGCTGCTGAGAGAGGTGACAGTATTATGTCTTACAAATGAGAAGTGAAGGCCCTAGCTAAAGGTTATTTAGATTGAGGGGCTCGAGGAGGGTCATCTAATGAAAAACAAATAGACACACAGTTCAGGGAACCTGTCCCTTTCTTTTACAAGTGTGTGTATGTGGGGGGGGGTGGGGATTGAACACACTGAGGGAAAGAGGCTTGTCTAAGGCCATGCAGAAACCTAGAATCCACAACTCTCTCATTCAGAACTCATCCCATGTGTAGCTTATTTTAAATTTGAGCCACATACCGAGACTAGCCTGTGTTTTCCACCTACTTCTAGATACTTTCTATCAGTACCCTCCACCATTCCTAGGTTTCAAGATTCTGAAGTTGAGCTAAGACTGTAGCTCTGTGGCAGATCACTTACCTAGCATGTATAAGACGTATCTGAAGTTCAAATTGGACAAGTAGGAAAAGCCACAAAATAGAAACAGCCAGTGGTGTCTGGAGGAATAATGTGGGCACTCAGATAGAGGGATTTTTGGTATCCTTCTCTAACCTTTTTTAGCTCAGCAGCGTTCCACAGCTGCTTCAGCTCATCCTGGTTTCTGCCTCCTCCACCATTCTCACCTTGCACTATTAAGCTTTGTTTAGACCTTGTTTTCTAGAAGGTGAGGCTGAGTGCCTTGTACAACTATATCTTTATTGCTTAGCAAGTTACAATAATGCACTTACCTTGCAAAATACTTTCTCTTACCTTAATTGATTTAGTCTTCACATTGGCTCTTTGTAATTGTTTTTGTTTGTTTACTTAGTGCCAGTAACTAGGCTGAAACCGAGAGCCTCACACTCTTACTTGGCTTTTTCTGTTCAAGGCTCCCACTTAAGCCACACCTCCACTTCTTCCTTTTGGCTAGTTAATTGGAGACAAGAGTTTCACTGTCTTTTCTGTCTGGGCCAGCTTTGAACTATGATCCTCAGGCTCTTGAGCTAGGATTATAGACATGAACCACTAGCACTGGCTTGTAGTTATTAGCTATATTTTGCCAATAAAGTTATAAGAAATTATCCAAAGCTACCCTGTTACTAGCAGCAAATAGCCAATAATGTAAGCTACCATTACATTATCATCTTTAAGTACAGTTAACCTTTTCTGGGTTCCTACTGTACTGACATCTATAAATATAAGCTATCTATAAATATTTCATTAATTTTCACAGCAGTCAATATTATAGATGAGGTGACAGCCAGAGAAGTAAAGTACCTTGCTTAAGACTGTATGTAACCAATTAAATGTCAGGGCTAGAATTCCTACCAAAAGGCAGACCCATGTTTCCTCTGAGAAGCAAGGATATAGCAACATGGTTGATTCAAGGCCTTGACAATAAGAATAAAGAGAAGCCAGGCGCAGTGGCCCAGGACTGTAATACTAGCTACTAAGAAGGCTGAGATCTGAGGATCGCAGTTCAAAGCCAGCCTGGGCACTAAGGACAGTAAGACTTCTTTTTGTTTTGTTTTGTTTTGCCAGTCCTGGGCTTGAGCTCAGGGCCTGAGCACTGTCCTTGGGCTTTCTCAAGGCTAGCACTCTACCACTTGAGCCACAGCACCACTTCTGGCTTTTTCTATGTATGTGAGGTGCTGAGGAATTGAACCCAGGTCTTCATGCATGCTAGGCAAGCACTCTTACCACTAGGCCAAACTCCCAGCCCCCTGGCAGTGAGACTCTTATCTCCAATTAACCACTAGAAAACAAGTGAGGCTGAGGCTCAAGGGGTAAGGCAGTAGCCTTGAGCTGAAGAGCTCAGAGATAATACCCAGGCCTAGGGGTAAGGCGATAGCCTTGAGCTGAAGAGCTCAGGGACAGTGCCTAGGCCCAGAGTTCAAGCAAGCTCCGTGACCCACAAAAAAAAAAAAAAAAAAGAAAGAATAAGGAGAATAGCCAGTGCAGTGGCAAAGGCCTGTAGTCCCAGCTACTTGGCAGGCTGAGATAGAAGGATCCTTTGAACTAGCACTAGCCTCGGCAACGTAGTGAGACGCCATCTCAAAAAAAAAAAAAAAAAAAAGCTGAAAATAATGGTGAGTCTAATTAGAAGAGGTGGTATTGGCCTGGGAGCTCTTAGCATTGTGTGGAGTCTCAGAGAGGAGAAGGAAGTTATACAGACTTGGCCTAAAAACACATTTGAACTAAGAACCAGAGCTTCCCAACCAGATGACAAGTGTCATTATCATGTGTAAGAAAATAACAGCAGTTTCACAAATAATCAAATCCAAATTAAAATTTCAGTTGTCCTCCAAAATGTCACTTACGGCTATTTCGTTCTTTCTTTCTTTTTTTAAATTTAAAACTAACTCCAAACTTAAGGTGTTGCATTCATTACTGTGTCTCTGACCTTTCCAGTCTCTGTGAAAGACCTGAGCATGGTGGAATCCAGCTGTAGTCCCAGTTACTTGAAGGCTGAGGCAGGCCGATCACTGCAGCTCAGGAGTTTGAGGCCAATTTGAACTACGCAGTAAGATAATGAGATGTGATAAGATGAGATGTGGTGGGAGAAAATATGAGTGAGAATCTGTTGTTTAAATTGTTACTATAAAGGTGATGTACAGAGGAGTTTACAGTTACATAAATCAGGTAAAGAGTATATTTCTTTTTGGACAATGTCATCCCTTCCCTAATACCCTCCCTGTTCTTCCCTCCCATCCCTACCCACAAGTTCTATAGTTCATTTTCAACATGGTGTCTAGTGAGTACCATTGCTGCATTTGACTACCCTTTGTCTATTTCTATGCCTCCTTTTACCTTCCCAAAGACATAAATGAAAAAACAAAGAAAAATAAAAACAGCAAAAAAGGAACAAAAGCTCTTGTTTCCATTTCTTGGAGTTCTCTTTGATAAGGCATAGGCATTGTATCTTTATTTTTGGTCCATCATGAGGCTTGAACTCAGGGCCTGGGCACTGGCCATTTAAGCTTAAGTCTAGCACTCTATCACTTGAGCTTTCTATCACTTGGTTTTCTGGTGGCTAATTGGAGATAAGAGTTTCACAGACTTTCATGCCAGGACTGTCTTTGAACTGTGGTCCTCAGATCTCAGCCTCCTGAATAGCTAGAATTACGGGTATGAACCATGGCACCTAACGGCATTGCACCGTTGTGTTTCTCCCCTAAGCGAATCCTCCTTCGATCTACAGTACGTGAATGCCTAGAGTCTTGTATAATTGGTCATGTCCCAGTATATTTTAAATCTCGCTTCCATATTTGAAAGAAAACAGCGCCATTTGTCTCTCTGAGTTTGGTTTACCTCACTGAATATGATTTGTTCTAGGTCCATCCATTATGAATGAGAATCTTAAAAAAAAAAGAGAGGGAGAAAGAAAGAAGGAAAGAAGGAAGGAAGGAAGGAAGGAAAGAAGGAAGAAAGGGGAACAAAACCCTCTGATTTCCCCGCCCCCATGCTAATTTATTGAAGAGTCAAGGCCAGTTGTATTAGAATGACTAACATTCTAGATTTGCATGAACTTTTTTGGGGGGGGGTTGGTCCTGGGGCTTGAACTCTGGGCCTGAGTGCTGTCCCTGAGCTCTTCAGCTCAAGGCTAGTGCTCTACCACTTGAGCCACAGTACCATTTCCTGTTTTCTGGTAGCTAGTTGGAAATAAGAGTCTTACAGACTTTTGTGCCCCAGGCTGGCCTTTGTACTTCGATCCTCAGATCTCAGCCTCCTAAAGTAGTTAGGATTACAGGTGTGAGCCACCAGCACCCAGGTGAACTTCTTTATGCTTAACTTTTTTTTGTATGTATTTTTTGGCCAGAGCATTCCATCAATAATGCTGTTGGTGATGAATAGATTTTATAGGGTGTAAGTGATTGTGCTTATTCAACTCAGTACCTGTCTAGATCAGAGTTTAACCTAGCACACACACACACACACACACACACACACACACCTCACCTCACCTGATTATATGCACATTTTCTTTAAGTGTTCACTTTTCCTGGCTGGGTACTGATGTAATCACAGCTACTCAGGAGGCTCAGGATCACAGTTTAAAGCCAGCCAGGACAGGAAAGTCTGTGAGACTCCTATCCCCAATAAACTACTCAAAAAAGCTGGTAATGGTGCTATGGCTTAATGGTAGCGTGCTCACCTTGAGCAAGCTCAGGAGAGTGCGCAGTCAGGCACAGAGTTCAAGACAAAAAAAAAAAAGTTCACTTTTCTGGAGGATTCTTAGCCCCTCCTCAATTCTCAGAAGACTCCTAGACCCAATGTTTGCTCTAGAGAAAAGAGGCAGGCAGCACGAGGCTGGCCTCTGGAGCCTCGGACACTGACCCACTTTCCCTGGGGAGATGGCACTATTCTGTAACTTCTCCCGTCTGCTTTGTGTGGGAGAAAGCACTGTTCATTTTGTTGTCAAGACTTGAAGCCAGAATGGCCTGGTTCCAGAGATCCACGAGCATTTCTTATCTTGTCTTATCTCACAGGTGTTCAGAATGCCAGGATTCCCTCACCAACTGGTACTACGAGAAAGATGGGAAACTGTACTGCCACAAGGACTACTGGGGGAAGTTTGGGGAGTTCTGCCACGGGTGTTCCCTGCTTATGACAGGGCCAGTCATGGTGAGATCCTCTGTTTCTCTCTCTCTTGGTCATCACAGTCCATTGACGGGGCTTCCAGTTTTCCTTGCAGCTATTCTTCTTTCTCATTCATTCGATTTTGTGTTTGTTAAGCATATAATATCAGATCCAATAGAAGATTTGATACTCCAGGCACCAGTGGTTCATGCCTGGAATCCTAGCTACTCTAGAGGCTGAGATTTGAGGATTGTGACTTGGAGCCAGCCCTGGCAGGGAATCAATTGAGACTCTTATTTCTAAATAACCATCAAAAAGTCAGAACTAGAACTGTGTCTCAAGTAGTAGAATGTCAGCCTTGAACAAAAAGAGTAAAGGCCCACTGCCAGCACCAAAAAAAAAAGGGGGGGGGCAGGAGTTTGGCCTAGTGGTAGAGTGCTTGCCTAGCATGCACGAAGACCCGGGTTCGATTCCTCAGTACCCCACATACATAGCAAAAAGCCGGAAGTGGTGCTGAGGCTCAAGTGGTAGAGCGCTGGCCTTGAGAAAAACCAAGGACAGTGCTCAGGCCCTGAGCTCAAGCCCAGGACTGGCAAAAAAAAAAAAAAAAAGAAGAAGAAGAAGAAGAAGAAAAGAAAACAAAAACACTGTCTAGGTTGGAAGTGGAGGAAGATAGGCAGAGAAAGACCTGAATGCAGGGGGTAAAGATCTTAACAGGATATACCTAAGTTGTACTCAGGGAACCTGGAATGGATTGGCAGAGGTTCTGCCTCCCCTACTTGCTTTGAACAGAGGCCTTAAAGCCAGCTCTGCTAGAGAAACGGAGTCTTTCAAGTGGAGATGATTATTTCTGGGAACCTGTTCTCATGACTGTAACCAAAACCAACTTTTTGCATCGTCAGGCATGGCAGGACATTACTTTAGAAATTCTAAGGCAGAAAATGAAAGACTTGTTTTCTTTTGTTTTGTTTGATTGGTTGTAGGGCTTGGACTCTGGGCCTAGGCACTGTCCCTGGGCTCCTCAGCTCAAGCCTATTGCTCTACCACTTGAGCTACAGCACCACTTCCAATTTTCTGGTGGTTAATTGGAGATCATTGTCTCACGGACTTCAATGTCCGGGCTGGCATAGAACCCTTAGAACCTCAATCCTCAGATCTCAGCCTCCCAAGTAACTAGGATTACAGGTGTGAGCCTGACTAGATTGAATTTTGACTGGAGTGTCTGATTAGGTCACTCAAGCTCTCTTAGTGACAGTGATCAGTTGCCTTCTCACACTGTAATACTACTCTCTTGCATCTGCAGGTGGCTGGGGAATTTAAGTACCACCCAGAGTGCTTTGCCTGTATGAGCTGCAAGGTGATCATTGAGGATGGGGATGCATATGCCCTGGTACAGCATGCCACACTTTACTGGTAAGACCATGCCTTCTGTCCTCCCCAGCAGGAGTGAGCAGTAGGACAGGTGGTGATATGAGTTGGGTGGAAAGATATTGGGATTTTATTCCAGAAATGCAGTTTTTTGTTTGTTTGTTTTGTGGATCATGGGGCTTGAACTCTAGGCCTGAGCGCTGTCCCTGAGCTCTTGAGCTCAAGGCTACCGCCCTACCCCTGGGCCTGGGCATTGTCCCAGAGTCCTTCAGCTCAAGGCTACCACCCTACCCTTGAGCCAAGCCCCACTGCTATTTTCTAGTTTTCTAGTGATTAATTGGAGATAAGAGTCTCAGGTCCTTTTGTGCCTGGGCTGGCTTTGAATCTTAATCCTCAGATCTCAGCCTCCTGAGTAGCTAGGATTACAGGTGTGAGCCACTGCGCTGCTGTGCAGGCTTAGAAATACAGTGTTTTGGGTTTTTTTTTTTTTTTTTTTTTTTTTTTTGCCAGTCCTGGGCTTGAGCTCAGGGCCTGAGCACTGTCCTTGGACTTTCTCAAGGTTAGAGCTCTACCACTTGAGCCTCAGCATCACTTCCGACTTTTTTCTATATATGTGGTACCGAGGAATCGAACCTGGGTCTTCATGCATGCTAGGCAAGCACTTTAACCACTAGGCCAAACTCCCGGCCCCTTGGGGTTTTTTTTTTTGTTTTTTGTTTTTTGTTTTTTTGCCAGTCCTGGACTTGAGCTCAGGGCCTGAGCAGTGTCCTTGGACTTTCTCAAGGCTAGAGCTCTACCACTTGAGCCTCAGCACCACTTCCAGCTTTTTTCCATGCATGTGGTACCGAGGAATTGAACCCGGGTCTTCGTGCATGCTAGGCAAGCACTCTACCACTAGGCCAAACTCCCAGCCCTTTTTGGGGAAGTTTTAAATCAGCTCTGTGACCTGTATGCAGAGCCAGTAACTTTTCTGTGTCCTCCAGTGTCACTCTGCCCTGCAGTCCCATTAAGCACCATGGCCCCCCTTTCCCCTGCCTCAGAGGGACAGAATAGCAGGGAAGATACTCTAAGAAGGAGCCCACATGGACACCTCACCCAGTTCTCCCCATCCAACTTGCCTTGGATAACCAAACAAGCCATTTGGGGATGCTGGGAGAGGACAGCAGCTGGGGCAAGTTTCTCACTGAGTGAAATGTACAGCAAGAAAACTCAGGCCACCCACCCAGATTCTTCCAAGTACACTATTTGCTACAAATCTGCCTCACCACCCTCATCCCAGGCTCCTTCTTCTGAGTTGCCAGTAAGAATCAGCATAAACCAGGCACTGGTGATTCACACCTGTAATTCTAGATATTCAGAACGTTGAGATCTGAAGATTGCAGTTCCAAGCCAGCCCAGGCAGGAAAGTCTTTGAGACTCTTTATCTCCAATTAACCACCAGGAAACTGGAAGTGGAGCTGTGGCTCAAAGTGATAGAGCACTTGAGCAAGAGATCAAGCCCCATGACTGACCAAAATGTGTGTGTGTCATAGCAGAGAGGGTGGTGGTAAGACGGGGGTCAGGGATATGTTATTTAAAACCTAAAGGTTCTGTGGTTACTGGGTGGATTCTAGGTATGCCTGCAGGATCTCAGCTTGCTTTGTGCCCTCTCTCTAGTGGGAAATGCCACAATGAGGTGGTTCTGGCCCCTATGTTTGAGAGGCTCTCCACCGAGTCTGTTCAAGACCAGCTGCCCTATTCCGTCACACTCATCTCCATGCCAGCCACCACTGAGGGCAGACGGGGCTTCTCTGTGTCTGTGGACAGTGTCTGCTCCAACTATGCCACCACTGTGCAAGTGAAAGAGTAAGTATTTTGCAGCAGGGTTCTTGAGCAGAGTCCACAGATGGGCCTCAAAAGGGTCTAAACTCCGGTACATAGAGGTCTCCTCGTCTTCACTGCCTACTTTTGTGCTGTAACCACACCTGGGCCTTAGCACTTGAGTTTCCTGTGCCTTAGCTGCTTTCTGTCTGACACTCAAAGCCAGAATCTCTCACCTGTCAGGGGTTGGGTTTCAGATCATATTTACTCCTTGAAATGATCTTGCTTGGATAATGTGTATGAGTTTATCATCTGTTCTTCCAACTAGATTGCAATCTCCAGAATGAATTTTGTCTTGTTCAGTACTGCATGCCCAAGACGAACAGCACCTGGGGTTAGGACGTGCAACTTGATTCTTTTTTTTTTTTTAACAGCTTGATTCTCTCTCTCTCTCTCTCTCTCTCTCTCTCTCTCTCTCTCTCTCTCTCTCTCTCTCTCTCTCTCTCTCCCCCTCTCTCTCTCCCTCTCCCCCCCCCCTCTCCCTCTCCCTCTCCTTCTGGCTTTTTAGTAGTCTGTTAGAAATGAGAATCTCACAAACTTGCCTGTCCAAGCTGGCTTCAAACCAGAATCCTCAGATTTCAGCCTCCTGAGTAGCTAGGATTACAGACATGAGCCACTGGCACCTGGCTATGATTCTTGCTTTAGTGGTTAAGAACATACATGGAGGAAGGAAAAGGAAGGAATTGATTACAGCTCCAGGCCAGGGATCAAAAGGAGAAAATAATACAGGTAATGAGACTATAGTGGCTCGTTCCCTATAAGTGACTGTGTACCTATGGTATAATGATCATGAGGCTGGATCGTACAGTAAGGACAAGAGGCTCTGAGGCTGAAGAAGTCAGGGAAGGATAGGAGATTCTCCTCAAAAGATGAGGAGGGGAAGGGATTGTGTTCAGGGCAGAGGGAGACAAGATATCTCTAGAGATCATATCCAGAGATGGAGAGAATAGCCAAGAAGGGACTATGAATTGTGGAGGGCCTGGACTATGGAAGGTAACAAAAGCAGGTTGGCATTTTAGAGAAATCGGGGTACAGAGAGGCTGGATGGGAGAAGAGAAAAGCCCAGCACTGTAGAGACCAGTCAAGAGGCCTATTGAAATGGTGGGAGATGTTGGTAACTATGGTGATGGAAAGAATGCAGGGTTATTCAAGGTGGATGAGGGGAGGGGAGGGAGGCGGGGATGATTAGAGGGAACCCCAGATGGGCAGGTGTTACTCAGGTTTCTAGTCTAGGTCCTTCACTGAGATGGAGCATTGTGGGAAGAATGTAGTTCTTTGTGTGAATGGCCTGGGCCAATGGTCCCTGGGACTTGAGGAGGCTTCCTTGCACAAGTGGAACTGCTCAGGTGAATTATTAGGATGCCTTCACTCTGCCTCAATTCTTGTCTGTCTTAGGGTAAATCGGATGCACATTAGTCCCAACAACCGGAACGCCATTCACCCTGGGGACCGCATCCTCGAGATCAATGGGACCCCTGTCCGCACGCTCCGAGTAGAGGAGGTATAGTGTGTGTTCCCTGTCTTCCCCGCTCCTGGCCCATCTTGTTATCTTAGCATAAGCTTACCGTCACTAGTGTGACCTCCTGTTTTAGCCTGCAGGTTCCTAGGTCACAGGGGTGACTTGGCAGATGGGAAGAGGGACAGGTTGCCAGGCTGTGGGTGGCCCTAAATGAAGAAGCCAGTGGGAACAAGCCTTACACTGCTTTTGGCCACAGGTTGAAGATGCGATTAGCCAGACCAGCCAGACACTTCAGCTATTAATTGAACATGACCCTGTCCCCCAGCGCCTGGACCAGCTACGACTAGATGCCCGGCTTTCTCCCCACATGCAGAATGCCGGACAATCACATACCCTCAGCACTCTGGAAACCAAGGAGAATCTGGAGGGGACATTGAGGAGACGCTCCCTGAGGTGCCACCTTCCACCCTAGTTCTGTTCCCTGTCCACCCTCAAACTGTGTTATGGCTTTCAGAGGTCAGCAGTGTTAGGAAGAGAACCAGCTGGCAGGGGGCAGGCTATGAGGATTGTGCTGAGCCCGCTACCCTGTGGACTCATAGTTCATAGCCAAGATCTGTGCAGACCCAGCAGTCTGCCAGCTTTCCTTGGAAACCAGAGGGTCCTGTTCTGTCCACTAAATCCTGAGTTTGACAGGAATCAATGATTCTGTACCCTAAAAGGCAACATGGAAAAAGATGAGGCTCAGAACTGGAAATAAGGGTACAGGTAAGGTGGACTAAATATTCATAAGGACTTTGAAATCATAAAGGAAAAGATGAACCCAAATTGTTCTCAGACTTGGATTAGTAAATACCATACCTCAGCCTGCCAAGTAAATAGAGCAGTCACCTTGTATGCAGGCCCCAGGAAGAGAGACTTAGGAGTCAAGAGCATTGGTTGTTAGGCAGAACTACCCATTCCAGGGCTTCAAGCTGAGCCCTCCCTCTTCACAAATCACTTCATCTCTCTGAGCCTCTGTGTCTGCATTTGTGAAGTGGGGTGGCACAATAAAAGTGATTGTCTCACCAATTGTGGGGCAAGGTGGCTCACACCTGTAATCCTAACTACTCAGGAGGCTGAGATCTGAGGATCAAGGTTCAAAGCCAGCCAGGCACAAACGGACCTAAGACTCCTATCTCCAATTAACCTCTAGAAAATGAGAAGTGAGGCTTTGCTCAAGGGTAGGGTGGTAGCCTTGAGCTGAAAAACTCAGGGACAGCACCCAGACCCAGTTTAAAAAAAAAAAAAAAAGAATTAAATGTGAAAAAGGACACAGTTGTACAATGCCAGCATATGGTAGACACTCAGTAACTGTGAGCTAGGAGCCGGGAGCTGGTGACTCATTAACACCTATAATCTTAGCTACTCAGGAGACTGACGTCTGAGGATCACAGTTCAAAGCAAGCCTGGGCAGAAAATTCCGTGTGAGACTCCTATCTCCAATTAACCACTCAAAAACTGGAAGTGATGATAATGACTCAAGTGGTAGAATACCAGCCTTGAGACAAGGAGGCTCAAGGACAGCTCCAGGACTGGCCACAAAAAAAAAAAGTAGTGAGATAGGCTGATGGAGAATCTGGTTCTCTATCTACTCCTAAGTCAAACAGGCTGAATCAGCCTAGTCCTCATGGGGGAAGGGGCATTTGTTGGAAATAGGGTCCTCTGTATAGATCATTCCCACCTCTCTTGGCTTCCTCTCAGCAGAGGAGAGAAAAGGGCTAGCAGAGCATAGCATAGGAAAGAGATGAGGATTGCTAGAGAGCTGCTCAGATGTCTGAAGAGCAATCATGTAGGAGAGAGGGCAACTCATCTTCCCTGCTCTGATGGGTACGGTCCGAGCGGGACAAAGCAAAAGAGCAAGGGCAACAAACCTGTGGTGCAAGTCAAGTCAGAAGCCATGCAAGTTACGGCACTCTGTGGATGATCAGCAAAACTGGAGCTCACTACAGGGACAAGTTTTCAGAGTTACAACTCATCTACAGTTCTGTGGTCTTCAACCTTCCTGTCCTCATCAGCTAGGTACTGGTAGTTCACACCTGTAATCCCAGCTACTCAGGAGACTGAGATCTGAGGATTGAGGTTTGAAGCCATCCAGAGCAGGACAGTCCACGAGACTCTTTATCTCCTATTAACCATCAGAAAATCAGAAGTGAAACTGTGACTCGGGTAGTAGAGCCTTGAGCACAGAAACTCAGGACAGCACCCAGGCCCCAAGTTGAAGCCCCACTACTGATAAAAACAAAGTAACAATTATCAACCATTACTATTACTGGTTGTTTTTGAAAATATTAACTGGATTTATTGCTGGAAAAAAATAAAGGTGTATTATCATAAAATGTGGCCAGGTACAAGCATATACAAAACAAGAAGTTGGGAGTTTGGCCTAGTGGTAGAGTGCTTGCCTAGCATGCACGAAGACCGAGGTTTGATTCCTTGGTACCACATGCATAGAAAAAGTGGTCCTGGAAAGTGGTGCTGTGGCTCACATGGTAAAGTACTAACCATGAGGAAAGTCCAAGGACAGTGCTTCAGGTTGTGATTTCAAGCTTCAGGACTGGCAAAATAAATAAATAAATATATGTACACACATATGTACATATATGTGTATGTATGTGTACACACACACACACACACACACACACACACACACACACCCCAAGCCGGGCACCAGTAGCTCACACCTATAATCCTGTCTACTCAGGAGACTGAGATCTGCAGATCACAGTTCAAAGCCAGCCTGGGCATAAAAATCCTTAAGACTCATCTCAAATTAACCACCAGAAAACTGGAAGGGGTGCTCTGGTTCAAAGTGGTAGAGCACTAGCCTTGAGCTGAAGAGCTCAGGGACAGTGTCTAGAGTTCATGTACCACAATGAACAAAATAAATAAATGAAATGACTATACAAAACAGCTGGGTTGTAATGGCACAGGTCTGTGATTCCAGCAGTTGGGAGGTATAGGCAGGAGGATTGAGAGTTGAGGAACAGCCTATCTAATGACACCGTGCTTTAAAAAAAAAAATAATTATAATGTCTATCATGTCAAATCCCAGTTGCTCTTTTTTTTTTTTCTGGAACGATAACATGTCACTCTAACCCAGTTAGTACCGTGAATCAGGCAGATGGGGAGCTAGTAGATCGCTCTCTCTACTGCTGTACTATGCTGAACATTATAAATTAGTAGACTCTAGTTAATTGTTCCTTATGGGAAGAGCTGAGCTCTTAGGTCCAGTGTACTACACAGTGCTGGGGGACCCTAGACTCTCATGAATCCTTGACACTGAGCTACACACACACTCCCAGAGTTCCTATTTTGAATACGTTTTTCCAATTCTCAAATAAACTGCTGATGACTGCAGACCTAGAACAGCACATCTGTTTGATGTTAGAGCCCTGTCTCCCAATAATAGCATTTGAATTACAGACAGTGGAATGAGCAGGTATGCCTGAGGTTCCTGCCTTCAGGTGTTCTGGCTCGTCTCAGACTACATGTATCTCTTCCCTCCCCCCTCCGTCCCCATCTTTCCTCATCCTCAGGCGCAG
This sequence comes from Megascapheus bottae, assembly GCF_031878675.1. Lineage (NCBI taxonomy): Eukaryota > Metazoa > Chordata > Mammalia > Rodentia > Geomyidae > Megascapheus > Megascapheus bottae. The sequence goes on from NC_143536.1 coordinate 13,413,159, forward strand.
TAACAGCATCTCCAAGTCCCCTGGCCCCAGCTCCCCCAAAGAGCCTCTGCTTCTCAGCCGAGACATCAGCCGCTCTGAGTCCCTCCGCTGCTCCAGCAGCTACTCACAACAGATCTTCCGGCCATGTGACCTGATCCATGGGGAGGTCCTGGGGAAGGGCTTCTTTGGGCAGGCCATCAAGGTGAGCAACCAGAAGCAGCCGCTGCCCCTCACCCCTCTCTCACCTTTTCCAAAGTTCTTATCCCATGGCCACACCCGGCACCCTACAGGACACCAGGCCTCCTTCCCCACTATAGGTGATGGTAGAGCAGATGCCCACTCTACTACCCAGCCACCTAAGGGCAGCAGTGAACCTGTGGCTTTGGAGACACAGCTTGGGATAAACTGTGCCCTCCTCCAGGCCGTGGGTGTGTGGCAGGTACCCACAGACCCAAGTACTGGGCATGCCACAGGGAGCACAAATGGCTCCTGCTACTCTGGTGAAAAGTCTCAGGGACTAACCTTCTCTTCTCTTTCTCTCCTCCTCCTCCTCTGCTGAGAGCTGGGAGGGGGGGTCAGGTAAGCCGTATATGTAAGCTTTGTGGGGCAGCAGGGCTGGAGATCTCACCCCCAATCCACCCAGATCCCTGCTGCATGTCTATGGCACTCACCCTCCTGCCCCCGGATTTCTGTTCACCCAAAGGATTCACTCCTGTGCCACATGACCAAAGCTCCCGCTTTGCTTGGCAGTGTCCCCTCCTGCCTCCTTCCCCATTTGTCTGATTCTCACCTCTCCATGCATGCTCAGCTCTCCAGAGAAGAGAGTGTGCTTTCCTCTAAGTCCCCCTTTCTCCTATGCTGTGTCTTCTACACAAGAACTGTCCATGGATCTGATCTCATCTCATCTGGCCCAGAATGTCTAAACAAGGAATGAGATGGCCAGTTGCACTGGTTGATTGACTGATTGATTGGTTGATTTTGTGGTGCTGGGGTTTGAACTCAGGATCTTGCGCATGCCAAGCAAGCGCTCTTCCACTGAGCTTCATCTCCAGCTCATAGATTTTTCACAAGAAGTTTTCTAGAACTACTTGTTGTCTTTGTGTCATTAATAGTCGCCCTCCCTGTAGGTGACACACAAGGCTACGGGCAAAGTGATGGTCATGAAGGAGTTAATTCGATGCGATGAGGAGACACAGAAGACTTTTCTGACTGAGGTAACAAAGTGGGGGTGGAGTTACCACTGTGCCTTCTGTAAGCCCAGCTACTTGGAGAGGCTGAAGCAAACAGATATGAGCCCAGGAGTTCTAGGTCATCCAGGGAACATAATAAGACCCTATTTCAAGAAAGGTAGTGGGGGGGGTTGGAACGAAAAGATATTGGAGTTAGGGATTGAGAAATTGAGTATCACCTTTAGAATAGAGAAAAATCTTCCGAATGAATGGTTTCAAAAGAAAACTTAAGAGACTTGGGACATAGCTTCTGTGGGCCCTGAGTTCATTCCTGGTACTGCCATGAGAAGGAGGACAGTTGGCTTGGAATCACTCTCTTAAAGACAGAGAGGTGGCCAGGCACAGTGGCTCATGCCTGTAATCCTAGCTACTCAGGAGGCTGAGATCCGAGGGTCTCTGTTCAAAGCCAGCCTGGGCACTAAAAAGTCCATGAGGCTCATCTCCAATTAACCACCAGAAAACCAGAAGTGGTGCTGTGGCTCAGTTGGTAGAGCACTAGCCTTGAGCTGAAGAGCTCAGGGATAATACCCAGGCCCAGAGTTCAAGCCCCACAACTAGGTGGCAGGGGTGAAGACAGGAAAAGAGAGGGGAATGGTGACATCAATCAAGATGCACTATACTTATAAACTGATTGGTTGAATGGTAACTCCTTTGTACAACTACTTAAAGATAAAAATAATAATAATTTTAAAAATGAGTGATAGGAGAACATTCCCCACTCCCTCTAAATTACAGTATAATTATTCAATAAACACTTCTTAAAGATGCCTCAAGCCAGATTACAAGGGATGCTATTCCAAGGAGCTCAGATTGTGAGAACGATGGACATGTAAACAGACCGATTTGGTATAGCTCGGTGTTCTAATCACCTGAATGCCCTCAGTGGAGCCTAGAGTGGGGCTTCTTGAGAGCTGACTCCCCTTGAGCATCTAGACAGTCTTCCCCACCTCTCCCTTCTGGGTTTTGAACTCAGTACCTGGGCACTGTCCGTGGGCTTTCTCAAGGCTAGTTTTCTACCACTTAAGCCACAGCACCATTTCTGGCTTTTTCTGTGCATGTGGTGCCAAGGAATCAAACTCAGAGCTTCATGCATACTAGGTAAGCACTCAACCATTAGGCCACGCTCCCAACCCCACTTTTTCACTCATGGCCCTCCTGCTCCAGTTCCCTGAAGCACAGGATCCCAAGGGAAAGGCCTGTGAAGCCATCTTCACTCATGTGGTAGTGGTCTTCCCTCTCTCTGGTCCTAATGCTTGAACGCACCACAGCGATAGGAGGCCGAGAGGCAGCTAACTACTTAAGGACTGGCAAGCACACTCCTTGAGGGAGAAAAGACTGGGTGAGAAGTTAACCATCCATCCCCTTCTCTCCTCTTGGCATCTCCCACTCTTAGGTGAAAGTGATGCGCAGCCTGGACCATCCCAATGTGCTCAAGTTCATTGGTGTCCTGTACAAGGACAAGAAGCTGAACCTGCTGACTGAGTACATCGAAGGGGGTACCTTGAAAGACTTCCTACGCAGTGTGGTAAGCACACTGGCCCACGGTCACCAGGAGCCTGATTAGTTGTCAGAGGGACACCTATGCCCCCACTTCCTGGAACCTTAAGTCCTCAGGCCTTAAGGTTTGCCTCCAAATAACCATCTCTGCTAGGCAGAACCATGCACAGACAGGGAGGCTTCACTGGCACACTGTACTGACCCACAGGGCCTGGACTGTGAATGGCACAGGACCCCACAGTCTCTGATGGGCATTTTCTCACCCTGCAGGATCCATTCCCCTGGCAACAGAAGGTCAGGTTCGCCAAAGGCATTGCTTCTGGAATGGTAAGTACAGTGTGAGAATAAAGAGAGGTGTATTTGAAGACAAATACCCATCCTGGGTGACTTGTATGGGTTGGATCATTCAGCAGTTGTTTGTTGAGTTTCTTTCTGGGCCAATGAAATTGCCCTGGCCAACTGTCCTCGACCCATAAGGTTTTCTCAAAGGATTCTAGATCTCTAAGGGCAAACTGGATGTGGCCAAGGCAAACTGAAAGGACAAACCAAAGTACAAGGGCCTGGCCACCTCTATCACAGAGGCCCTTAGAGCAAAGAGAACACCTTACAGCCTAGTCAATTAGAAGAAGGGGAGATAAGTTCTAGATGAGGTAGAGGTGGGAAGTCCTGTTGATAGCCCCAAAGTTTAAGCTAGTGACCGCAAAGACATGGGAGAAAGGAATGGTGTGTGTGACTCCAGAACAAATGAATCCAATTGCACTGATCCTGAGTTGACAAGTGGGAAGTGCGTTCATATTGCCAGGCACTGAGCTGAGAGATTAACAGGCAAGATCATATTTACTTCACATGGCAACATCTGCTTCTGGATAAAAAGCTGAAACTAGGGCTGGAATGTGGCCTACCAATAGAGTGCTTGCCTACAATACCACACACACATACATACACAGCCAAAAGTGATGCTGTGGCTCAAGTAGTAGAGTGCTAATCTTGAGGACAGTGCCCAGGCCCTAAGTTCAAGCCCCAGGACTGGCTAAATAAATAAATAAGAAAAAATCTCACAGACTTCCCTGTACAGGAGGCTGGCTTTGAACCACAATTTTCAGATCTCAGCCTCCTGAGTAGCTAGGATTACAGGCGTGAGCCACTGATGCCTGACCTAGAAAAGATTTTCAAGCAAGAAAATTTTGGGATCAGTGAGTCTGAGGTGATCTGTAAACTGGAATAGAGTTGGGAGATCCTCAGGCAGGGACAATAGATAGAGAGCCAGCGGAATATTTTGAGTTTCTAAATTAAGGTAGCAATGGTGCCAGAAGACTGGGAGACAGGATGGCAGTAAAGGGACAGAAATGGGGAGAGCTGTCAAGAATGACACCTTATGCCACCTTTTACCAGATATTGATGGTCAGAAACAGGTTTGGGAAAGTCACGATCAGTGCATACTGAGACTGATCGACTCTGAACTTCCAGCTCTCCTGGGCCAGTAACTGGCCGGAACTTGAGGCAGAAACTGGAGGATAGGTTGCTGGTCACCTAAGGGTCCCCAGAAAAGGAGTTGTAAGACAGAGGTGTCCATGTGGAAAGATGGCTTTGAGCATGGTTGATGCTGAGGAAGCTGCTGGATGAGAAAAGCAGACCCCCAGGGGTCTCAGGAGCAGGAGAGATGTCAACAGCTTTGAGGAAGGGCTCTGCAGACCACCAGAGTATGAGTCATGGCACACAGGCCGTGTTGACCCAAGCGTGTGAGCAGTGTCTCCATATTGAATATGCAGAGAAGGACAGGAAAAAGAAAGTGGCCTTTGACAGTGACAATAGCTTGTTTAGAAACAAGTTTCTTTCTAAACAGAAACTTGTTTAGAAACATATGGATGCAGAGAGGGTGCTATTCAAGTATGGACTTAAAAAAAAAAATAAAAGAGTGGTGTGAACAGCAGGAACATGGAGTTAAACTAGGAAGCACTGGAAGCTCCTGAAGCCAGAAGTCGTGTGGGGACATGAAAGGGGAGCTGTGTCCACCAGGGCACTATAGAAGGCCTGGGCAAAGGTGTAGAGGACTGTAGACAGAGCCTAGTAGTAGATTTGGAGACTGGAGGGAGGAGCTGTAAGGACTTAAATCAGCACTGAGCTGTCAAACTGAAGGCTGGGCTGGAGCCAGCAGCTTTCTTTTTGGTGCAGGGAGCCTGGCCCCATTTTATCCAGGCTTGATTCTGAGGTGGGCAGGCATGGCCTGGGTAAAAAATAGATTTCATGACCAGAGTCAGGATCCGGTTGATTTACTGGCCCTTTGGCTTGTATTTGTGTTCCAGGCCTATTTGCACTCCATGTGCATCATCCACCGGGATCTGAACTCACACAACTGCCTCATCAAGTTGGTATGTCTCACCATGCAGCCTGGCCCCAGTCTCTTTGAGGTCAGCTGTCCTGGCTTCTTTGTCACAAAGGAAGCTGACTGTCCCCTTGGCTTTAGGCCAAAGGTATTGCCTAGGGGCTTCTCTTGCCCTTCCTGTTGCTTCCAAAGCTAATCTGTCTTCTAGGTGTTCCCAGACTCTAGCACACTCCTACCTGTCTCCCCTCTTAGTAACAAACTTAGCAGTCATTTGATTAGAAGTAACTCCAGGCTAGAGATGTAGCTCTGTGATATAATACTTAACAGATTAACAGATTTATGGTGTGGGGGGGGCATGACCAGAAATCAGAAAATCCTTAAATACACACACACACACACACACACACACACACACACACGCATTATTATAGATAGATATAAATTAGAGCCCTTTCATTTTGCTGACCCCACTTTTCTGGCACAGGAAAGCAGCCTGAGGCCACCAACCTAGTGAATTCTCTGTGACTAGTTTGAAGCCAGTATTCCTCCCATCCCACCCCCCTCAGCTCTGATTGCTACAATGTTGTTTCTCCTGTTGATTTGCAATCTTGCTTCCTGGGTGTCCACCAGTCAGCCCTCTGGACCCACATCAAACAGTCTTAATCCCTTTTCACATGACTGCCCTGTAGTTATCCAAGCAGCTTATCTCCCCAGATTCCCCATGCTGACTGCCTCTGCCTTGACTTTTTCTCTTAACCTTAGCTCAGAGAGTTACCTCAAATCTTTTTGAGGAGCAAGGCAGTACAGGCTAAATACAAAATGCAGTCCTAGCTACTCAGGAGGCTGAGATCTAAAGATTCCAATTCAAAGCTAGCCAGAGCAAGAAAGTCTGTGAGACTTTTATTTTCAATTAACCACCAGAAAACAGGAAATGCTGCTATGGCCCAAAGTGGTAGAGTGCTAAACACAAAAACAGGCCCTAAGTTCAAGTCCCAATGCCTATATGAAAACACACACACACACACGCATGCACACACACATGTGAACTCCCTTGCCCCGCCTCTGAGTTCCATTCCACCCTCCAGTTTGCTGAGCCTTATCCCCACTAGAGTATGAACTCCGCTTTGGCTTATGGGCAGATAACAGACTGACGGAAACCCAAATGCTTGAACATATCGCCTGGCACTTTCTGCCATGACTCTGCTTTACTATGTACTTAACTATATATTCCATGACATGTGTGTGTGCGTGCGTGCACATGTGTGCTAGTTCTTGAACTCAGGGCCTGGACACTGTCCCTTAGTTTTTGTGCTCAAGGCTACAACTTTGAGCCACAGCCCCACTTTTGGCTTTTTTTTTTAGTAGTTAATTGGAGATAAGAATCCCTCAAGCTGGGTGCTGGTGGCTCATTCCTATAATCCTAGCTACTCAGGAGGCTAAGATCTGAGGATTGAAGTTCAAAGCCAGCCCAAGCAGGAAAGCCCATGAAACTCTTTTATCTCCAATAAACTACTCAGAAAAAGCTGAAAGTGGCACTGTGGATCAAGTAATGGAGCATTAGCCTTGAGCACATCAAGACTTAGGATCAGTGCCCAGGCCCTGAGTTCAAGCCCCAGGTTCAGGGGGAAAAAAAAATTATGAAGAGCCTCACAAACTTTCTTGACCAGGCTGACTTCAAACTATGATCCTCAGATCTCAACCTCCTGAGTAGCTAGGATTGCAAGCGTGAGCCATCAACACCCCAACAGTCCATGACTTCTCATGCCTGTGCCCACACCCCAAGGCCATGTTCTAGGATCTCCCAACCAGATCCTGAACTAGACTTTGTCCTGCCAGGACAAGACTGTAGTGGTGGCAGATTTTGGGCTGTCACGGCTCATAGTGGAAGAGAGGAAAAGGCCTCCAGTGGAGAAGGCTACCACGAAGAAGCGCACCTTGCGCAAGAATGACCGCAAGAAGCGTTACACGGTGGTGGGAAACCCCTACTGGATGGCCCCTGAGATGCTAAATGGTGAGTCATGAAGCCTGGAGGAGACACGCAGGTGGGGGTTGGGGGGAGAAAAAGACGCAGAAGCCACCTCTGACAGAGAACCCCAGGGAGACTGGTTAATGATGGCTTTTAATCCTTGCCAGCCACGGAACTGGTCAGGATACCATGCTGCTCCTAACTTTTAACTTTTAGCTTTGGCTTTTGCTTTCTCCTGGCTGGGAAATGAAATATGGTGCCCCCTGGTGGACACTGCTCACACTTTCCAGAGATGCTGTTTGACATTGTTGAAAGGCAAAGATAATGAGATGTCAGACCTGGTTTAGAACAGCCCTTTTCAGTTCAGGGGCTCCCTGAAATCACACAACTGCCAATGGCAGAGCCTGCAAGAACCAGGGTGCAGTTCTTTTCTGCTGTGCCATGTAGTTACATCCTAAGCAATGTGTTTATAATGTCCCTTTAACACAGGCCATCCAGGAATGGAGGATGATTTCTAAGTGGTGCCTCTGCTGGACCACTTTGAGACATCCCCCTCAGAACCTCTTCTAGCCTTGATTCTTAGCTGTGGCTTGGCTTAACCCTAAGCTTCATGCAGAGCGGGTAAAGGATGCCAACCTAATAGATGCTTGTCTCTGTTTCCCAAGGAAAGAGCTACGATGAAACCGTGGATGTCTTCTCTTTTGGGATTGTTCTCTGTGAGGTAAACTCCCGTACAGAGGCCCTATAGGCCTAGCAGCTTTGCCTTTCCTCACATCTAGGCTTCTCGTAGAGATAAAAATCTAGTCATAAGTCAACCTCAGTGGCTGGACGCTGCTGGTGGGTCATGCCTGCAATATTAGCTGCTTGCGAGGCTGAGATTTGAAGATCACAGTTTAAAGCTGACCAGAGCAGAACAGTCCATGAGGCTTTTTTTTTTTTTTTTCTTTTTGCCAGTCCTGGGGCATGAACTCAGGGCCTGGGCATTGTCCTTGGGCTTTCTCTAGCACTCTACCACTTGAGCCACAGCAGCTTTTCTGGCATTTTCTATGTATATGGTATGGAAGAATTGAACCCAGGGCTTCCTGCATGGTAGGCAAGGACTCCACCACTAGGCCATGCTCCTGGCCCTCCATAAGACTCGTAACTCCAATGAACTACCAAAAAAGCCAGAAGTAGGGCTGGGAGTTTGGCCTAGTGGTTAAAGTGCTTGCCTAGCATGCATGAAGACCCGGCTTCGATTCCTTGGTACCACATACCTAGAAAAAGCCGGAAGTGGTGCTGAGGCTCAAGTGGTAGAGCTCTAGCCTTGAGAAAGTCCAAGGACAGTGCTCAGGCCCTGAGCTCAAGCCCAGGACTGGCAAAAAAAAAAAGCCAGAAGTAGAGCTATGACTCAAGTGGTAAATAACCTTGAGCAAAGAAATTCAGGGATAGCACCCAGCCCTGAATTTCAAGCTCCAGGACTGACCAAAAAAAAAAAAAAAGTGATATGGGTGTAGGATCTATGATGGATACACCTCATTTGAATCTTTTGGGTTCCATAAAATGGAGGCCCAGATAGTTCTTGAGTCACATAACCAGTAAAGGACAGACAGATCAAACTTAGAATTCCTGTAAGAAAGGGATGGTATCCACCTAGTTCTTAACCCAGTTACAATTTCTTTCTGTTCTCCCTTTCTAAACCCAGCAAGTAAAAATGGCCCTTCTAGGAAGTAAGCCCCATGGTAGGCACGATGGAGGGTAGAGTAAGTCCTGACAAGATTCCAGCCATTAGCAGCTTCTCATTCAGAATAGTTCAGTATATCTCAAAGCACTCCACCAACCACACATTCAGTTTTCTGTGATTCCCACAAAGCTGCGAATGGGATAGGCAGGAGAAACAAAGAGTAGTTAAAATAATGAAGGATAATTTTTGTGAAAGGTGTTTACTTTTCATAGATAACAATTATGTACGAAGTATTAAGCTGGTGCCAAGGTCTTAAACATGAATCAGACCTAGCACTCTGCTTCACAGAGACTTGACTCTAGCAGAGAATGAATGCAGGCAGCTGACAGCCTACATACCAGCTTGGAAAATTGCCTTTGCTACAGCGAAGCCAGTCCTAACCCCAGCCCTCCCAGGAGCCAGGAGAGAGAAGTCTAGATTACCCAAGATTTAGGTTTTTACCATTCTTCTGTGCCTCCCTCTGTCCACACACCAGCTTCGCTTCCCCCCGTCCCCCGCCGTCTATCTGTCTGGAGGACTTCCTGACAGTTCTCTTCTCACTTGCAGATCATTGGGCAGGTGTATGCAGATCCTGATTGCCTCCCCCGCACACTGGACTTTGGCCTCAATGTGAAGCTTTTCTGGGAGAAGTTTGTCCCTACAGACTGTCCCCCTGCCTTCTTCCCCCTGGCTGCAATCTGCTGCAAACTAGAGCCGGAGAGCCGGTAAGTATCTCACCGCTGTCTCCAAGCTCCAGGAATGGGGCTGGCAGTAACCTTGAACTCAAGCATGTAACTGTCAACACCTAACAACTTTTTCTTTTTTTTTTTGCCAGTCCTGGGGCTTGAACTCAGGGCCTGAGCACTGTCCTTGGACTTTCTTAAGACTAGTGCTCTGCCACTTGAGCCACTGTACCATTTCCAGCTTTTTCCATGTATGTGGTACTAAGGAATTGAAGAATCAAACCCGAGTCTTCATGCATGCTAGGCAAGCACTTTACCACTAGGCCAAACTCGGAGCCACCAATATCTAACAACTCTTAACATGCCCTGTTTGGTAAAGGCATAGTAACTGGATAAGATACACAGATACAGTTTCTAAAAGAAAGTTTTAGCGGGGTACCAACAGTACTTGCGTAGTCATAGTTACTCAGAGTCTGAGCTCTGAGGATCACAGTTCAGAGCTAGCCCAGACCAAAAAAAAAAAATCCATGAGACTCTTACTCTAATTAAACCAGCAAAAAGCCAGAAGTGGAAGTGTGACTCAAGTGGTAGAGCACTGGCATTGAGTGAAAAAGCCAAGTACAAGTGCAAAGCACTGTTCAGCTCAAATACAGGCACCAAAAGGAGAGAGAGTATATGTGTGTAAGTGTGAACTGTGCATTAGGTGCTATTCTGAGTGGCAGAGCAGTGAACAAAACAAAGGTATCTGACATGGTGAAACTTGCGTTTTTTATTTTTTTTTTTTTAAATTTTTTGCCAGTCGTGAGGGCTTAAACTCAGGGCCTGGGCATTGTCCTTGAGCTTTCTCAAGGCTAACACTCTACCACTTGAGCCATAACACCACTTCCTTTTTCTGTGTATGTGGTATCAAGTAATCGAACCCAGGGCTTCATCCATGCTAGGCAAGCATTCTACCACTAGGCCATACTCCCACTCCCATACACACTCGTATTTTTTTTTTCAAGGTCTGGAGCTCCAATTCTCAGGGGAGCAGACTAGCAAAAAGACTTGAGAGGGCTGGGAGTTTGGCCTAGTGGTAGAGTGCTTGCCTAGCATGCACGAAGACCCGGGTTCGATTCCTCAGTACCACATACATAGAAAAAAACCAGAAGTGGTGCTGTGGCTCAAGTGGTAGAGCTCTAGCCTTGAGAAAAACCAAGGACAGTGCTCAGGCTCTGAGCTCAAGCCCAGGACTGGCAAAAAAAAAAAAAAGAAAGACTTGAGAAACACAACAAACTATGCTGGATATTTAAAGGGGACAGATGCTGTGAGAAAAGTCTATTAAAGAGGTTTGTTATCAGACACAGGTAGCTCATACTTGTAATCCTAGCTGCTCAGAAAGCTGAGATCTGAGGATCAAAGTTCAAAGCCAGCCCCAGCAAAGTCTAATGAGACCCTGATCTCCAATTAACTGCTAAAAAGCTGGAAGTGGAACTGTTTATGTCTCACATAGCAAAGCATTAGCCTTGAGCACAATCCCACACTTACAGCCTAGGATAGATAGATAGACAGATAGATCTATATGTGTCTTTTATGTCTAGATTCCACAAATAGGTAAAGAATATAGCATTTGGTTTTTTGAGATCGGCTTAAGGTGGTGCTTTCCAGTTCCATCCACTCTATCCTACAACGGATACAATTTCCACTTTCTTTGTGGCCGAGTAATCCTCTATGTACATGTATACTATCTGTTCCTTTTGGTGGTTGTACTCATTGGCCAATTCCACAGCTTGACTACTGTGAACAAAGATGCACTGAACATAAAGATGCAGGTGTCTTCCTTCAGATGCATTAGGGTTCTTTTTTTCCTTCATCTTCACCAAGATTTGTTTTCTTTTTTCTTTTTCTTTTTTGCCAGTCCTGGAGCTTAAACTCAGTCTAGACACTGTCCTTGTGCTTTCTCTACCACTTGAGCCACAGCTCCACTTCTGGCTTTTTCTGTGTATGCAGTACTGGGTACTTAAACCCAAGGCTTTATGCAGGCTAGGCAAGCATTCTACTACTAGGCCATGCTCCCAGCCTAGAATTTGTTTTCTTGTTAGATGTCATTCTGAATGGGTTGAGATGGATCTTGAGTGTTGTTTTGATTTGTAGCTTTGATAGGCATTTCCTTTATGGTTAAGAATGGTGAACATTTCTTCATGTTTCTCTTAGCCATTTGTGTTTCTTCTGAGAACTATTTGTCCATTTATTAATTGGGTGATTTACTCATTTGTTCATATATTAATTGGGTTATTCTATTGTTTTAGAGCGTTGTATTTGTAGATATCAATCCTTAATCCACTGAAAAGCTGGCAGTGATTTTTCTCCCATGCTGTGGGTTGCTTCTTTGGTGATTTTCTTTTGTTGTGTAGAAACTTTTTGTCTGTTCTTGCTCTGGGCAATTGGAGTCCTGTTCAGAAAATAATGACCTGAGTGTTTTTCTTCCAGAGTTTTCTTATGGCAGTTTCAGATGTTACATTTTGATCTTTGATCTGTTTAGAGTTGATTTCGGTACAAGATGAAAGGCAAGGCCAAGTTTCGGTCTCTGGCAAATAGATTGCCAGTTTTCCTAGCACCTTTTTGTTGAATACGCTTTTCCCCAGTGTATGTTTTTGACTCCTTTGTCAAAACTTAGATGGCTGTAACTGTGTAGTTTTATTCCTGGGTCTTCTATTCTCCTGTTCTTTTGTATTTGTTTTTTGTGCTATCACCAAGCTATTTTTTTTTTTTGCTACTATGGCTGTATAGTATAATTTGAAGTCCAGTATTATGATAGTTTTTGCATTGCTCTTTTTTGTTCAGGATCGCTGTTACTATGAACTACCACTGCCAGCCAGCCAGGCCAGCCTTCTCACAAAGTTGTTTTGCTTTGTTTTGTCAATCATGGAGCTTGAACTCAGAGCCCTGACCCTTAGCTTTTTTTTTGCTCAAGGCTAGCAGGCTACCACTTGAGCCACAGTGCCACTTCTGGTTTTCTGTTGGTTAATTGAAGAAAAAAGTCTCATGGCCTTTCCTGCCCAAACTGACTTCAAATTACAGTCCTCGGATCTCAGCCTCCTGAGTAGTAGCTAGGAGTACAAGCATGAGCCTCTGAGGGCCGACCTTCACCAAGTTAGCTTTAATCTCTGTAGCAACCCTGGGAGGTTATGCTAATATAGTATGCCCGTGCCTCAGGGGGTCAAATAGAGGTTAAAGAGTTTGCCTGAGGAGGTAACTGAGCCCTAGGCATTGGTCCTGTCTTGCCACCTCATAGTGCACCTGCCTAATTCACCTCTTTTCTTTCCAGACCGGCATTTTCCAAACTGGAGGACTCCTTTGAGGCCCTTTCCCTGTACCTGGGAGAGCTGGGCATCCCGCTGCCCGCAGAGCTGGAAGAGCTCGACCACACTGTGAGCATGCAATATGGCCTGACCCGGGACTCACCCCCCTAGCCCTGGCCCAGCCCCCTGCAGGGGGGCCTTCCACAGCCAGCATTGCCCCCTCTGCGCCCTGGCCCTGCTTGTGTACAGGGCTTTCCCGGGCTTCCTGTGTTCCTGTGGATTGGCAGCACATTCCAAGGCACAATGAGCCATCCCTACTACCTCCCCAGGAGGCGAGCGGGCGCAGCGCCAGCAAATTGTATCTCCCCACATTTGAGGGGACCTGGTTACTGTCGATAAATCCAACACTCACCTGAAAGCTGTGAAGATTTAAACTACGAGCCTGGACTAGAGGGGCCAAGAGGAATCTGTTATTTGGTATTACCTGGGACCCCTGGCTTACACTAATCAACGTGACCTGGGCCTGCTGGGCAGGATCCCAGAGGGAATCTGCCTGTGGTCTCTGGTGACTGGCTTAGCTGGACTTCAAGTGGGAGTGTGGTCAAGAGAAAGACTAGTGACCGGATCACACTCCAAAAGTTTAAATGGCAGTGGATCCCACTTGCACTCCAGATCCTGGCCCTCCCTGGAGCAGAGGTTTTTAAGTCTCTTAGTGTGTAGTGGAACCTGCCAGCAATTAAGGCTGTTTGTTCACTTGCCAGGGGGTGGCTCCAGCCAGTCCAGAGACCACACCAATGTGGGCAGGAAGCTTCCACTTCGCCTTCTCATCCTCCTGGAGATCAGCCAAGAACTCGGCAATATCTTCTCTGTCTCAACAAGAAGATGGGGGAAAAAAGAGGCTCTAGCTTTCAAAAGTAGCATCACCTGGCCGCTATCACTCACACGCTGATGGCTTAGTCAAAAGCCCAAAATATTGCCTAGAGCTAAATGGAATCTGCAAGACTGTGGCCTGTTGCAGGCCCAGGGTCTCAACCAGGGAAGAGGAAGGAGGCTCAGAAACCTCTTGCCTGCTTTCCTACAGCAGCCTCTGCTCATCCTCCAACACACCTGCTCTAGATAGCAACTTAGACTAAGAAGAAGTGATGAGACAGAGTCCCAGAGCCGAGATGCTGGCTGGGAGGGAGATGGCTCCCTGAGCTGGGCCACTGGCTTCTACCTCCCTTGTTAGCTGGCCTAGCTCATAGCTCCTGGCTTACAGCCTTCTGAGCCACACTTCGGGGCCATGGGCATTGGAAAACCTAGGGACACTTGCCATCTAGCCCTCCAGAGACTCTACAGGACACCTCAATTTGCCTAAATGTCTCTGGGATTACACCCTATTTAACAAGTTGGGAATGGGGTTGGGGTATAAATGCAATGTGTGGTGGTTGTCTAGGGGAGAAGGGGAGTGATCTGGGAGAGTGGTTGCTGTTAATATTACCTTCCTATACCTATTGGGTGGTATGTGAAATATTGTACATAGACTGGATGAGTTATGAAATGGGTTGTCATCTCTGGCCAGAGTTTACTTGCTATGTAGCCTACGCTTACATGTGGACTTTGCACACTTGTTGTGGGGTTGAGTCCTGGGCTCCCGGCAACAGCACGGTTCAGTATCCTGTGGCTGCTGCTGTTTTCAGCTGTCCCTAGCAAGCATGGGAGTGGCAGGCCTGAGGTGGGCCATTGAGTAGACTAAATAAATTAAGCAGTTAAGAAAAGTAATCACACTGAGGATGAAAAGTGACTTGGGGGCTGGGAGTGTAGTCTAGTGGTAGAGTGCTTGTTTAGCATGCACAAGCCCTGGGTTCGAGTCCTTAGTACCACATACATAGAAAAAGCCAGAAGTGGTGGTGTGGCTCAAGTGGTAGACCACTGGCCTTGAGAAAAGCCCAAGGACAGTGCTCAGGCCCTAAGCTCAAGCCCATGACTAGCAAAAAAAAAAAAAGTAACTTTGGATCTGACTTAAGGAAATAAGATCGGAGCATCTGCCCATCTTCAGGACCAGCCTACAAGACTCCCCACAGCAGTAGGCTCACACACCCAAGGATAATCCCCTTTTCATGCAAGTCCCACTGAGGTAGCCTCCTCCGTGGGTCAGGTCTCCATTCATCTCCACAGAGTTACTGTGCCTGCCTCCCACCTGCCTGCCTAGACAGGGCCTCAGAAGCCCTCCACTGCCACATTTGCTGTAAACCTCTCTATAGCCCCCAGAGCCTAGGTTTTGCTCCTTGTAGCTGCTTTCACGTCTAGACTGGAGATGCACAAGCCACCTTAGCCTGTGTGTAGGAAGTGTTCAAGACCATCTGTTGCTCCTGCACACGGGGGGAGAGAGGACTGACCACTGGGCAGGAGTATGCTACCTGGTTGGTGCAGCCCTGAACACAAACCCAAAGGTCATTTCTCCCATTCAACCCCAGAGCTTGAGAGAATGTGGTTCTGCAGGTAGAGGCAAGGGTACTGGTAGCACATGCATATAATCCTAGCATCCTAACTCCCCAGGCAGGTTGAGATCTAAAGATCATGATTCAAAGCCAGCCTGGGCAGGAAAAGCCATGAGCCTCTTATCTCCAATTAACTCTTAGAAAACTAGAAGTGACTCTGTCCCTCAAAGTGGTAGAGCACTAGCCTTGAGCAAAAAGAACTCAAGGACAGTTCATAGGCCCCAAGTTCAAGTCCCCTAAGAGCCTTTGAACCTACAGCTGAAGTTCCTGCTAAAAGTCTAAGCTAGCTGGTAGTTGATATTGCTAGAGCCCTAGCTCCAGGACTGTTCTGGGCAGCCCCTTGACCCACCGCCCCCCTCCTCACCTCCTCATCCCACTCCATCCTCCTTTGCCTGTGGCTTCACAACCCATTTGGGTATTCAGTTGCCTCTATCTCAGAAAGAATGCTGGAGGGGTGGAAACTTGGGATAACCAGCTCCCTCCTCTGAAGCCCACACGCCCGGGGGTACTTCCTGCAGCTGCAGCCTCTGCAGGATTCCTGGTGGCAACACTGAAGGTGCAGAGGTGACAGTTTCAACTCTTCAACTGGTTCCAGCAGCCAGTTTGATAAAGAGAAGGTTTGAGTTCACTGTACAGGTGAGGCGCTTTGCTGTTTTTGGAGGGGGGGGGTGCCCACAAACACAAAAAATAGGCAACATGGAAATTTGTTTTGTTTTTCTTATTTTTATAGAAGTTGAATGGAGAGCAGTTTCCTGTACTTAATACACAGGTGTCAGAATGAGGTATATCAAACATGTATACAGAGAAATGCTTTTTATAGAAAAGTAGAAACCAGTAATGTCCTCTTCTCCATCATCGTTAATACCAAGGGACCCCCTGAGGCCTAGATACCCTCCACAATGGCTCTTGCGAATAACCGGCTGATAGGAATGCCCACTCCCTCATCCATATCAGGCAGTGACAGGGCTCTGGGCAGGAAGACCTGTGGCTGGTGAACATTGCCATGGTCTCCAAGTGTGACAGCTGGAGGCCTCAGTTTCCAGCACAGTGTCGTGTTCCACGCCATTCCAGAGACTGGGCCGTGTCGGTAGCTTGCTGTCTTTGGGCAGTCACCCTTCTCTACCAGGGCTCCTAGGTTCAAAAGGCTTTAAGAACACCACAGTCCTTAACTGATGGTTCTGTGACTGTTTTCCAGATGGTAGGGTTGTGACTGGCCCTCCAAGCCCCACTGTGGAAGTGCTGACCTGGTGGTGGTGGTGGTGGTGGTGGTGGTGGTGGTGGTGGTGGTGGTAGGGCCACGGGGCTACCTGCAAACAAGGGCCCAACTGCAGGAAGGCGAGCCCTGAAGGGCTGTATTTCCTTGTCTCTGAGCTTATTTTCCAGGGTCCCCGCTCAGCAGCCACTCAAAGAATGCCCAAGTGTATCATTCCCATGGGTGGCTGGCTGGCTACTCCTTTATCAGTGCAAAATGAAGAGGGGTCACTATCCACCCCAGAAGAGAGATGATTTAGGGTACCCACCCCTCAGGTCCATTTTCTGTCCTGAGGCCTAAGGCAGGAGCACATCTTCCGTATCCTCTTCCTAAGTGGAATGATTAGTGCAATGCTTCCCTTCCTTTCCTTAATGAAACAGGAAGAGTTGTTGGGCCCAGGCCTGGCCCGTGGTTGTCAAGGTACATACTGCCTTCAGCTGGATCACACCCGCAAGTGCCCAGCTTGGACACCATTCCCAATCCAAAGTACTGGCTTCTGCCCAGACTCATTTCCGGTTCTCAGAATAGGGAGTTCCCTCTCAAATATTTTTTAAAACTATATATTTTTTTTCAATGCTGCCTCCTGACCTGCTTGACCTTAACTATGAATAACAGTGTGCGCCACTCAAGCTCATGAAAAACAAACAGGAAAGGCGGAGTGAGGCCATCTTAGATGGTAAAGCACAGAAGAGTCTGGGAGAGCTCTCTCCCTCCCCCTTTGTCTGTCCCTGGTTCGAATCCAGAGGAGGGGCCACAGACAATGTTTGGAAGCCCTTATCAGTAGCACTGCTGTGGGAGCTATGATGCTATCTCCACCCACAGGCAAAAAAAAAAAAAAAAAAAAGCCTCTGCTCCAATAAGTGGAGAAGAAACATCTCACTCTTCCCTGCCTTGCCCTCAGCCTGCAGTACTACCTGCTTCTGTCATGAGGATTCACCAAAACATTGAAACAAAAAACCAGTGGGGGTAGAGTCTTAACCACAACACAAAATGTAGATCCTCTCAGCTGTAGGAAGTTGGGCTGGCCTGCACAAGTATCTGCATGGGCTTTGGCCCTCTTGGAGCCTCTTGGAGAGGCTCAGGCCCCTGGGGTGCCAGCCTGGCCCATGAGGGGGGTGCTGCCCTCTTGCAGTTCCACAGGAGTCTGACTGGTGTGCACCACGATGGTCTTCTCATCCACGATCTCACAGGTGGGGTTGGTAAAGGCAGACAAGGGCAGGTTGATGCGCTGCAGCTCCCTCTCACATACCCTCTGCTCGTGCTGCTCTTTCAAGTCCTTCCCCCTGCCAGCGGAAAAAGGGACAACTTGGGTACTTGAAAGGGGTAGGGTAGGCTCAAGGGAGATGGGAATAATGAATGAAGAGAAAAGTCAAGGATTTGATGTAAGCCAAGCCCTAGCGACTCATGACTGTAGTCCTAGCTACTCAGGAGGCTGAGATCTAAGGATTGTGGTTCAAAGCCAGCCTGGGCATGAAAGTCTGTAAGACCCTTATCTCCAATTAACCACCAGAAAACTGGAAGTGGCACTGCGCTTCAAAGTGGTAGAGGGCTAGCCTTGAGTGAAAAAGCTCAGGAACAATGCAGGAAAACCTGTGAGAGTCTTCATTTCTAATTAGCCACTAAAGTAGCTGGAAATAGAGCTGTGACTCAAATAGTAGTGTGTTACCCTTGGGCAAAAAAAAAGGTCATGGTTAATGCCCAGGCCCCAAGTTCAAGCTCCAGGATTGGTCAAAAAAACAACGGAAAAAAACCCAATGTATGTCTTACAAAAAAAAAAAAGTGAGAGAAGGGGTGGGTTGGGATGGATAGGCAAAAATGCTGAAAGGGATGACGGATGAAACATCAATACACAGGGTATTCAATTGTTAAATGGCAACTCCTTTGTATAGTGACTTAACGATAATAACAACATGTTCTAAAATGTATGGGGCTGGAAGCTTTGCCTAGGAGTAGAGTACTTTCCAGCATGCACGAGGACCCAGGTTCAGTTCCTTGGCACCACATATATAAAAAAAGAAGTGGTGCTGTGGCTCTAGTGGTAGAGCTCTAGCCTTGAAAAAGCCCAAGGACAGTGCTCATATAAATACATATATGTTTACAGTCTATATACATATATATGTATGTATATGTGTGTACATATACATACATATATATTATATTCTAAAATTTAAAAAAAGAAAGGAAAGTATTCAAGTTGAACCTACGCCTGAAGTCTGGTCACAACCAGCTAATCGCTAATCTAAGCCAGGACTGACACTAACCTAGGACCTTGGTCAGATTGCTTCTGGTCTCTGCTTTCCTACCTAGAAATTAAGGATGGTGCCAGTCTGAGTCTCATATAATAGCAATGGAAGTTCATTAGAGGTAATATAAAAGTAACAGATTTAATTGAGCCAGATAAAGAATTGTGTTCATTTAACCAGGGCTCCAAGACCAAGAACTAGCTCAGCTCCAGCTCCACCCTCTAAGATTAATTGAGAAAACTGACCTTAGCCTCAAGTCATAGGTATGAGCCAGACTAGAACCTGACCAATTATACGTAGGAGTAAAGCAGGTCCAGGGAAACAGGACTGTCTGGGCCTCTCAAAGTTGTTATTTGTCTTTGAAGTTTCATATTCTGTTACCCAATCAGGCCACAGTGCTACTGTTTAACTTGGAGGGAGAACCCATGCTAAGTAGCTAAGTACTTTTTTTTTTGCCAGTCCTGGGCTTGAGCTCAGGGCCTGAGCACTGTCCTTGGGATTATTTCAAGGCTACAGCTCCACCACTTGAGCTCAGCACCATTTCCAGTTTTTTTCTATGTATATGGTACTGAGGAATCGAACCTGGGTCTTCATGCATGCTAGGCAAGCACTCTACCACTAGGCCAAACTCCCGGCCGAGTAGCTAAGTACTTGATATACAAGTTATCCCATTTCATTTTCAGCTCAACCTTAAGAATTACATCCTAGGGGCTGGGAGTTTGGCCTAGTGGTAGAGTGCTTGCCTGGCATGCACAAAGGCCCAGGTTCGATTCCTCGGTACCACATACATAGAAAAAAGCCGGAAGTGGTGCTGTGGCTCAAGTGGTAGAGCTCTAGCCTTGAGAAAGTCTAAGGACAGTGCTCAGGCCCTGAGCTCAAGCTTAGGACTGGCAAAAAAAAAAAAAAAAAGAATTACATCCTAACTACTCAGGATCCTAGCTATTCAGGAGAGTGAAATCTGAGGATCATAGTTTAAAGCAAGCCTGGCTTGGAAAGCCTGTGAAACTTTTTTTTTTTTTTTTGGCCAGTCATGGGGCTTGAACTCAGGGCCTGAGCGCTGTCCTTGGACTTTCTCAAGACTAGAGCTATAGCACTTGAGCACTTGAGCCACAGCACCACTTCCAGCTTTTTTTTTTTTTTTTTTCCCTATGTATGTGGTATAGAGGAATTGAACCCGGGTCTTTGTGCATGCTAGGCAAGCACTCTACCACTAGGCCAAACTCCCAGCCCTGCTTTGGTTATTTTTGAAGTAGAGTCTTGTTTTATACTTGGGCCAGCTTGAGTTGTGATTGTCCACCCCCCCAAAAAAAAAAAAATCACTGGAGATGAAGGGCATGTACAATTGTGCCCAGCCATTGTGTATCTACCATATCTGGAATAACAGGTTCCCCCACCATGCCCAACCATTGGTCGGTTGGGATAAAGTCTCATAAACTTCTATTTTTGCCTAAGCTGGCCTCAAATAGCAACACACACACACACACACACACACACACACACACACACACACACACACACACACCTCTGCCTCCCAAGTAGCTAGGATTACGGGCTTGAGCTATGGTGCCTGGCTCTTACTCATTTTCTAAACAAGGAAATGGCTCAGAGATGCAATACTCTGAGGATGTGGTAGGCTCAGAACAAGTCTATTGGGCTCTGGCTGGAGCTTAGTGTTCTCTTAAAAAAAAAAAATGGTGGAGCAGCCTACTCTGACGGTCCATGTAAGAGGCCTTTCCCTCTAGACTTGGCCACACACACATACCCAGTGGTTTGGTGAGTGCCTAGCACACTGAAGAGCAGAATCCACACTGAGCACCCAGGGTAGTAATCCTCTAAAGTCTATAAACATCATACATCATGATGTGAATATGGGTGGGGTGGGACAGGACTGGAAGAATGAGGAGTTGCCTAAGTGCCTCTGACTTGTCTTTTATCTGTCTCTGTCTCACTGTCTTTCTCTCTCAATTCCGCTGTTCAACTCTAGGCCTTATGTCTGCTCCACTGGCACGCTCCCATTTGAGCCATTCCTCCAGCCTGGTTTTTCCCTAGTTCGGAAATAAAATCTCAGACTTTTCTGACCACAGTGGCTTCAAACTGTGATCCTCTGGATCTCAGCCTTCCTCTTTTTTTTTTTTTTTTGGTGCCAATCCTGGGGCTTGAATTTAGGGCCTGAGCTTTTTTGCTCAAGACTAGCTAGCTGCTCTACCACTTGAACCATAGTTCCACTTCTGGATTTTTTTGGTAGTTTATTGGAGATAAGAGTCTTACAGACTTTCCTGCCTGAACTGGCTTTGAATTGCATGGATCTCAGCCTTCTGATTAGCTAGAATTACATGCAGAGCCACTGTCACCTAGCTTTCCACTTCTTTTGTGTCCTTCCACAACCATCTCAAACCTGTGTGACACTTGACAAAATGGCTTCTCTGTGCCTCAGTTGTCTCAAACAAGCTAATGTGGGGAGGATCATTTTGAAAAAAGGTTGAAGCTGTTGTACAAACTTGGGAGGCTCTGATATTTTCCCCTGGATATGACTTGACTCACTAAACAACGTTATCGTAATTTGGTTTCTCAAGGAAACTCCTCCTGACTGGCCAAGGCCAGTATTGTTTTTATGACCTCAGTAATTCTCTCCTCTGGACCTTAATCTCATCATCTGACAATTAAGGAGTTGGACATGAGCCCTCTCCAGGGCCCTGAACATTCTCTGACATTCCTCACATGGCCTAGGCTGGTGGCCTGTTTCTCATTGTGAGGCAACAGGAGATGGATTTGTGAGCTCATTCCCCTAAGTCACCCTGAGGGGCTGCGGAGGACAGTTTCTCAACATACAGGTCGAGGTGCATTACCCCATCCTTTTCAGGAGCCTCTGTACTGAAGACCACCTATTCCCACAGCAGAGGCACTCCAGAGGGGAAATGGAGGCACATAGAGAGAGGGCTAACTGGACCAAGGGTTTTCCCCGGCCTCCTTACTGAAACAGAGAGCTGGGTTCCAAGCTGGGCACTGTGGCTCACACCTGCAATCCTAACCACTCAAGAGGCTAAAGATCTGAGGATTGCAGTTTGAAGCCAGCCCAGCATAGACAAATCCATGAGACTCTTCATTTAGCCAGAGAAAATGAAAGAAAGAGAAAGAAAGAGAGAAAGAAGGAAAGAAAGAGGGAAGAAAAAAAGCCAGATTCTTCCAAGCTGTCCATATAGGGAACAAATCTAAATTTAATTTTAGTAAGAGAACCCTCCAAGCCAACAAAAAATCAAAAGGCAACTGCAAAAGGAATAAACAAGTGTCTTTCACCAAGGCCTGAACTTCAAACTTGAAGGGGCTATAAGAAGAAAGCCAAAAAACTCAACTTCCTGGGTACCTACCAAATTACCAAGAAATGGGTCTTTCCATCTGCCAGGATGAGCAGAGCTATCTACTGGCTGCGATACATCTCATATATGCACCATCTTCTAATTTCCAACCTTGTAAGATAATATTCTCCCCCATTCTATAGATGAAGAAACTGAGGCTTTGAAGTTTAACTCAAGAACTCTCCGCTCCTCAGATACCTCCTTTACCAAGTGTACTTCTGTGGGCCACAGAGCTGCTACTAATGAACACAAGACTTGGGGTGGGGGAGGGGTGTTAATCAATCTGTATTAACCAGACAGACAGAACAGGATTGGGTAACGGATAAAGGAAACAGATATTGGAACTAGTTAGGATTTGTTTCATACATTTAGGAGACTAGAAGAAGCACATCCAATGCTAAGCTGTCCCACTGCTAATGGTGCCTCTGGAATGGCTGCCACAGCTTCCTTGGGAAATGGGAGAGAGGCCACAAGGCACTGACCACCACGAAGCCCAGCCTCACCCCGCCTACCCCCCCCCCCAACTCCCTCTCGAGTGGGAGACAGCCTGTGGCAGCTGTCTGGCAGCCAAGAAAGAACAAAAGGCTTATTCACTGACTCAGCTCCTCTCCCAAGGGGTGGAGGTGGGGGGGGGAGAAGTGGGGTAGTATTGACTTACTTGTTTTTCCCTCCCCATTTTATCAGGGGAAAAAAAAAATAGGAGCTCCCTTCAGAGCTAGCTAAGACACTGCTGTTTATAGCAGGAGCCGGGAGCTGCTCGATTGTATAGTCTGGCCGAAGGGGCCTAAAGCACTAACAGAACAAAGACCCAGCCCAGCTGAGCTCCCAATCCACCCCCATCGGCAGCCTTTCCTCCCTGGAGAGGAAGCCTGCTGTCTGCCCACCCTTTCCAGCCAAGGGGACGCTCCCCATCCATTAGCCAAGGCCTGTGGCGTGCAGTAATTAATGACTGCTCCAGGGCTGGGAAAGAGAGCTAGGCAGGCCAGAGAGAGCAGGTGTGGATGGAACTGCTGCCTGCTGTGCCGCTGGCTTCCTCTGCCAGAGCTCCACTAGACAGAGCAGGTTTCTTCCGTGAAAACAGGCTATCGTGCCACCACGCCCGACAAGGCAGGCCTCCCAATACACCAGCTGTAAGCTTCAACCACACTAATTCCATCCTTGAAACAAACCTGTGTGTTGTCTGTTATGATCTCTTTCACAAATGAAAAGGCAGCCGGGCGCTAGTGGCTCATGCCTGTAATCCCAAACTACTCAGGCGGCTGAGATCTGAGAAATGCAGTTCAAAGCCAGCCTGGGCAAGAAAATTCCATGAGACTCATCTTGAATTAATTGTCAGAAAAAAAAAAAAAGCTAGTAATGAAGTTATGGTGCCAGTGGTAGAATACTAGTCATACTAGTCATGAGCACAAAAGCTCAGAGATAGAGTCTAAGCCCCAGGACTGGCACCATACATAGATGGATAGATAGATAGATGGATAGATAGATAGAATGAAAAAGCAGATGCAGAGAGCTTACATCCATCTGTTGGAGCAAATGGCAGAAATGAGATTTAAATCAATACAAGATACCACCAGGCAATATGTATCCTTAAAGGAAACACCAGAGCTAAGCAAATCATCCTATCTAATTCCCTGTCCCTGTTTAACAAAGGAGTAAACTGAAGCCCAGAAAAGGTAAATTTCTTGTCCATGATCACATCCAAAATTAACAGCTCTAAAACCAGATTTGTGTATGTGTGTGGTGGTAAGACTTGAACTTGGACCCTTATGCTCAGGTTTCTTGCTCACAGCTGGTGCTCTACCACTTGAGTCATTTCTTCAGCCTAGCACTTTGCTGGTTAATCAGAATTGGAATCCAGAGGACATTTTTTGTTTTGTTTTTTTTGGCCTGGGCTAGGTTCAAATTATGGTCCACCAGATCTCAGCCTCTTGAATAGCTAGGATCATAGCATAAGCCATCAGCCCACAGTTGATTTTTCTGACTTCTAAACCCAGCCATTCGGGGAAAAGTTTGCAATTTTTCCTACTGTTTTTTGAAAATCAAAGCATATTTCTAAGAATCCTAAGGACTTTAATGGACTTCTGGTGACATTTGTCTTCAGATGTTCCTTCCTGTCTAGCGCTGAGTTTCTCACTGCAAAACAATGTGAGAAAAACCAACAACAATGTGGTAGAGCTGCCTGGATGGTAGTGAGGCTTAGCAACAAGTATTGCAGAACTACAATACTTATCCAGAAAACACAGCTCTGGATTCCTCTTTGGTCCTCTCTCCAAATGGAGAGTTTCTGCTACTTCCTTTCACTTTCATTCTTTTGTTTTGTTTTGTTTTTAAGTCTGAGATTGGAAATCAAACTCTGTACCCACCACTTTCACTCCTTAGCTAGCACTCTTTCGTATGAGCCACATCTTCAATCCTTCTTTCACTTTCAAATAAAAGTTCCCTATTCAAAAAAAGAAGGAAAGAAAGAAACCACAGCTGGGTGCAGGGGCTCACATCTGTAATCTCAACTACTACAGAGGTGGAAATCGGGAGGACTGTGATTTGAGGCCAGCCTGGTCAAAGAATTAACAAGATGTGGGCGGGGAACATCACCTAGTAGTAGAGTGCTCACCTAGCATGCATGAAGCCATGGGTTCAATTCCTTGGTACCACATACACAGAAAAAGCCAGAAGTGGCACTGTGGCTCAAGTGGCAGAGCACTAGCCTTGAGCAAAAAGTGTCCAAGCACAGTGCCCAGGCCCTGAGTTCAAGCCCCAGGACTGCTCCCCACCCCCTGCCAAAAAAAAAAGAGTTGACAAGACTTCAGCTCAACCAATAGCTGGTCATGGCTACCATGCCTGTCATGTCAGCTATATAAGAAACATTCACAGGACGACCAGACTCCATTCCCAATAGTAACTAACATGAAAAAGGCTGGGAACATGGCTCAAGTGGTAGAGTGCTGGTCGAGCACAAGTTCTGGTTGATGCCTTGTCCCAGAACCCGGCCCTTTAGGAACCAGGACCTTGCAGGGTTGGAGGCAATGGAGCCTCAAATGGAACATACTCCAGCCAGGGGACCACAGCTCAGATACTTGGAAAAGTTGGCTCCAGCCGGAGCCTCTCCTAGGACAGGAACTAAACAGGCCTGGGCAGGACAACCAGCCAACATCACAGATGACCTGGGTCATCTTTTCCCTCACTCCCCAAGATCCTTTGTGCTTTCCCCCTACCTGGATGGTAGAAGACATGACAGTAGTGACAGTGCCTGTCTTTAGAGAACCTCACCTTCTCAGCCCCCGTGCTGGGGAAACTAAGCAACTATGTGAGATCTTGTGGGCTAAAATACTAGTCTCCTGGCCTTCTCTATAACTATTACATAGAGGGCATGGGCGAGGCTCTGAATTCAAACCTCCATACTGATAAAGGGGGGTGAGGGGAAGGAAGGATGGAGGGAGGGAAGGAGAGAAAGAGGGACTGGGAGGCAGGCAGACTACTATGGTGATAATCACCGGACTGATGTTCTATGGCTTATACTCAACACTAGCATTGAGTGAAGTAGTTCATACCTGTAATACTAGCTGTTCAGGAGGTTAAGATCTGAGAATCATGGTTTGAAGCCAGCCCAGGTAGGGAAGTCTGAGACAGGCTCTTATCTCCACTAAACTCTCAAAATGCCAGAAATGAAGTATGGAAGTATGGCTCAAATAGTAGAGAGCTAAACTTGAATAAAAGAAGCTCAGGGACAGCACTCGGGCCAAAAATTGAAGTTATAAGACTGGCACCAAACATAAATAAACAAACAAACAAACAAATAAATAGGTAAATGGTTGGGTAGATGTAAAGAGAGAACAAATTGCCATTTAACAGAGAGGTTCAGGAAACACCTGAACATCTATAGTTCATACCAAGACTTTGTTCTCTGGGGAGGGAGTGGGGAGCTGAGAGCTTCTCTCTAGCCTACATGTGGTTTCCTGTTGTACAAACTGTTCTCAGAGCATGTTTGCAAAGGAAAAAGGTGGCCTGGCAGTTGGTGATCAGTCAATCTGGTGACTTGGTGCCTTTCACTGATTATATAGGAAAATAAATTCAAGGCAACAGGGAAGCGCTTTGACAAGCTAGCAGAGTAAATCTAGAAAAATAATAAACAAATAAAGACTTGGCTTTATCATTGAGCCTAAAATTGAGATCATAATCAAGTTTCAAGCACCTGCAAGGCCTAGAAACTGTCAGAAGATTGGAGGAAAGCCAAACACTATCCAGCGGCTGAGAATGGAAGAAATATTTCAAGGGTCACACTCAACCAACATGAAGGGTCTGATTATGAGTTGATGGGCAAGGCCTATGACAACCATTTCCTCTGCATCTCTCTCTGAACCAAATAAGCAGGTGTCACTGGACCTGCCATTTCACCCATTCCTCTGTGGGCCACAACCTCAGTCGAGGAGTCCGGATGCCCTCTCAAGTCAATACTTCCCCTCTCTGGACCTCTGCTTCCTGAATCACAGAA